>NC_067398.1:667810811-669010811 GCF_016432865.1 Antechinus flavipes
CTCCTTGCCAAGTTCTGCAGCCCATTGCATACTTCTTGGCTTAACTTGATTTTTTTTTTTTTCCCTTTTTGAACCTGTACTTAGTTATCATTCCTTCAACCTGGAAAGCCCCTTTCTGCACCACCACCCCCACTTCCATCCATTCAAAGGTCTCTGTCTTTCTCCATTTTCCTCACCTTTTCCAAAATCTGGTTCTAAAGTAGCCTTCTTCAGGAATTTGTCCACCCAAACTCTCATTTTTCTTTATTTCACACCCTCTGAGGATATACATATCTAACATGTACTGTATTACTGAGCATGAACCTAGACTCTTTTTCTCCAGTGGTTTCCTCTTTCATTTCCCCAGTGAGATTTACATTTCCCTAGGAATAGGAACTCTGCTTTCCTTATAGATTCATAGACTGTTGGAGCTGGAGTGTATCCTGGAAGTCAACTGGGTCCAACCACGATCTGTTTTACTAAAGAAGAAACTGAGGTCTTGGGAAGGAAGTAATTTCACTAGCACAAAGCTAGTGAAAGAGACAAGATTAAAAACAATTGGTTTTTTTTTTTTTTTTTTTTTTTTTTAGCATTTTAATTTATTATTTATTTTGGACATTATTTTTTAAATTCCAAATTCTTTTTCCCTCCTTTTTACCCCTCAACTACTGAGAAGGCAAGCAATATATTAGCCATAATGTGAAATCATGTAAAACATATTTTCCATATTAGTGACATTTTTAAAAATGTTGAAATTTACTTTTAAAAAAGTAAGAAATAAAGAAAATGAGAAAATTATATTTCAGTTGACACTACAAGTTCATCAATTCTCTCTCTGGAGGGGGATAGCATTTTTTTCATTTCGAGTCTTTTGGAGTGGAAGAGACAAGATTCAAACATGGGTTTTTTTCCTTTCCAGGTGCCCAATATAGTGTTCTATTAATAGTAAACTCTGACTTGCTAACAAATGAATGAAACAGTAAAGAAATGGATGAATGAGATGAAGGAAAGAATAAATGAGTGAATGAATAAATCAAATTAACAAGTATTTATTAAGCACTTACTGTGTCTAGCCATTCTGCTAAATGCTGGGCCTGCAGATAAATAAATAGATACATAAATGGTAAAATAATAATAATAATAATAATAAAAGGCATAAAAACAATCCTTGCTTTCTAGGAGCTCATAGTGTAATTGGAGAGAGACGTTAAATAAACAACAATGGACAAACAAGCTAAAGACAAGATAAACTGGAGATAATCTCAGAGGGAAGAGATTAAATCACAGATTAAGTATTGCTGAGAAGGAGGTTTTACAGAAGGTAGAACTTTAGCTGAGACTTGAAGGAAGCCAGGGAAGACTGGAAGTAGAGATATGGAGAAATAGAATTGTAGGCTTGGGGGACAGTCAGTGAAAATTCCCAGAGTGGAGAAATGGAATGTGGGAGGAACAGTAAAGCCAGTGTCCCTGGATTGCAGAACATGTTCAGGCAATAAGGTATAAGACTGGAAAGGTAGGAAAGGGCCAGGCTTTGAAAAGCTTTAAAAGCTAAAAAGAAGATTTTATGTTTGTGTCCAAAGAGAATAAAATCATGCATATCCTTTGATCTAACAACACCACTACTAGGCTTGAATCCTCAAAAAGATTTTTTAAAAAAAGGACCTATATGTACAAAAATATTTATAGTAGCTCTTTTCTCAGGGCAAAGAATTGGAAATTGAGGGGATGTTCATCAATTGGGGGGATGGCTGAATAAATTGTGGTATGTGATTATATAGAATATTATTTTTGTATAAAAAATGAACAGTATGCTCTCAGAAAAATCTGGAAAGTCTTTCATGACTCAAGCAAAGTGAAATGCACGTGTACAAAGTAATTAGCAATATTGTGAAATGATTAGCTGTAAATGACTTTGACTATACAATGATTTAAGACTACTCTGAAGAACTTATGAAGAATTCTATCCATACCCAGAGAAAGAACTCATTGTATCTGAATGCAGATTGAGACATGATCTGTGGTTTTTTTTCCCAACATAATTTTTATGGAAATGTTTTGCATAATTTCACATGTGCCTTCTTAAGGCGATGAGGAGGAAGGGAGAGAATCTGGAACTCAAAAGTTTAAAAAACAGGTAAAAATTTTTTTTACCTGTAACTGGGAAAAATTAAAACATTAAAAAAAGATTTTATATTTGATCAGAGAGGGAATAGGAAGCCACTATAATGTACTGAATAGTGACATCATATAGTCAGACCTACCTTTTAGGAAAATCATTTGGCTGCTGAGTGGCAGCTGACCTGGAGGAGAGAGAAAATTGAGACAGCAGAAACTTAAGCAGTCAATGAATGAAAATTATTAATGAATGAAAGAATGAATGAGTGGATAGAAGGATAAATTATATTAGAAATGAAAGATGGATGAATATCCCATTCAAATAAATGGGCAAGTTCTTTTGGGGTGGTTGAGTTGGGCATCTGAGCTCCCTAGGCTCACTAGGGCATCAGACCTAGGTAACCATCACAAGGATGTTTTTGCAGGTGCTGTGGAATTATCCCGGCGGAGCCCTGTAGCCTCATGGATCTGTGCCATGCTCTATTGCTTTGGGAGTTACATTCTGGCTGATCTTCTGCTTGGGGAAGCCCCGATCGATTATTTCAGCAATAACTCCAGTGTACTCCTGGCTTCAGCAGTCTGGTAAGCCTTTCTTTGGAAATAGATTCTGCCTCTTGCTTGAATAAGAGGGAAGGCTGGCCATAAAATGCATGTGGCTCTTCCCAGAGCTATCACTCAGACAATCCTTGAATGTTAACTAACAAAGGATGGCAGAGATAAGCGGGCTCATACCCATGCATGATGAGCAGAGAGAATGAGATAGTGTAGAGACTGAGGAGATGCTCCTTGAATTGAGCTGAGCCCTAAAGGAAGCTTTTGTTGTTGTTTTTCAGTTGTGTCTCACTTTTTATGAATCCCATTTGGGATTTCCCTGGGAATTTGGGGGAAATCCTATTTGAGATTTTCTTGACAAATATATTGAAGTGGTTTGCTATTTCCTTTTTCAGTCCATTTTAGAGATAAGGAAACTGGGGTAAACAGGGTGAAGTGACTTGCCCATGGTCACAAATTCAATAAGAGTCTGAGATCAGATTTGAACTCACGAAAATGAGTCTTCCAGGTTGGGCACTGTACCCACAGTGCCATTTAGGTAAAGGAGGGCTAGGTTTTCAATAAATGAGGAAAATGATGGGAGACATTACAGTTGGAGGAAGGAGAGTGAGCAAAGGTATGTAAGTAGAAAAACATAAAGTTATGTCAAGTAATAATGAGAGAAAATGCTAGAAAGAATAACAAAGGGATATGCTCTGATAGTGGGAAATTGGAGGGAAGCAGAGAAGACACAGGTGAATAAGTAGGTTGGGGCGGAATTGCAGAAAAACCTTCAAAGCCAGGCTAAATAATCTGAACTTATGAATGGCATTGGTAAACTCTTGAACAAAAGAGTAATCTTATAAAAAAGATAAACTTGATTGTGGGAAGTATGCAAGGTGGGGTGGAAGGGGGGGGAAGATGCTGTAAACAAGAGAATGTCTTCTCTTTCTCTCCCAGCTCTCCCATTTACTTCAATAAATTGACCTAATTTGATTTAAAGCTAATTATATTCCTCACTGTTCAGATGATATGAGAAGAGGTAGGTAGGAGTGAGAATAGGTTTGATTTCTTTCAAATGTTGAATATTGCCTTCCTTGCAGGTACATGATTTTCTTCTGCCCCATGAATCTCTTTTATAAATGCGTCAGTTTCCTACCCGTGAAGCTCATTTTTGTGGCAATGAAGGAGGTGGTAAGAGTGCGAAAGATTGCAGTTGGGATTCATCATGCCCATCACCACTACCACCATGGGTGGTTTATCATGATTGCCACAGGGTGGGTCAAAGGTAAGTCCACTGGGCATACCATGGAGCATAAGTCCACTGGGCATATCATGGGGCCCCTGCCTCTACCTGACTTAAAGCTATAATTGGGAAATTCCAAGGGGAATACAATCACATTCAGAACAGCCAACTGTTCTATAGAATAATAGTGTTCTTACCTTCTTTTAAAAAATAAATTAGATACTTTATTGATATTGTTTTTTAAAAATTATAGTTGAATTACTTTCTGATGACTTCCCTTATTATTGGACCCTTTCTTATGACAAAGAATTATAATTAGGCAAAAAAAAAAATCAATACCACAATATCTGACTATGTATCTCTGTTAATCCTCTGAAATCTTTATTGATCACTGACTGCAATAGTCAGTTCTATCTTTCAGTGTTTTTCTTTTATGTATTGTAGTTACTGTGTAAACAGTATTCTTCAAAAGACCCATAGCTCTGTTGGGTCTAATATAGAATGTAACTGTTCCACATCCCTTGGTAGTCAACCTTCTGGTGATTCATTTATTCAATAACTACTTAAGCACCTACCAGATGGTGTGCTAGACAGTGGGGATACTAAGACAGAAATAACAGTACCTGCCTTCAAGGTGCTTCTATTCTGCTGGGGAAAAACAAACAGATAAGCACATACAAAATATAAACAATGACAATCTTCTTTGTATTGATTTAGGTGGACAGACACATTGCCCATCTCTATATATGAAGCCTATGTCTCTGTGGAGGTTTTCCTACTTCTTTAGTTTCATGGGCATAATCTTTTGAAAAAAAAATTGTGAGTTTTTTCAATTAACAAAAAAATTACCAACATTCAATCTATTCCAACCCTTCTCCACCATACACATACAAACCCTAGTCACAACATAGTTGAGCAAAACAAACTTCTATCCCCATCATGTCCAGAAAGTAATATTTTCATTCTGCACTCTGAGTTCGCTGCCTCTCTTTCATGGGATAGAGAGTATAATTCTTCATCAGTGCTTTGGATTTGTGATTGGTCCTTGTGTTCATCAAAGTTTTTAAGTCTTTTAAAGTTGTTGTTTGTCTTAACAGTTATTGTTATTGTCTAAATTGTTTTCCTGGTTCTTCTCCCTTTACTCTGCATCAGTTCATATAAATCTTCCCAGGTTTCTCTGGAATTATCCCTTTCCTCATCTCCCTGGCATAGTCTTGAAGAACTTTGGGTAAGCCCCAGGAAATGATGAGGCATGAAGAAGGACCTTGATAAAGAATAATATCTAAATGTCTCATATTTATATTATGATGGCAAGGGAGAAAAGGGTGTCATGGTTTGGGAAGTCCCTAGATGATGATTAGAACAATAGGGTGGTTGATTAATAATCTATTTCTGAAATATGTATAAATTGAGACATCTCCATTTCAAGTGTTTATACATACTATTTGTAGTAGAGTAGTGGAGTCTTCCAAGCTCCTCTTGGTCTGATCAACCATAACAGGACGCATTGTATATTGATCATAAAATAGTGATGTCAGTTTGATCCTCTTCCCTTATGAAGGACAACAACCAATTCAATCAAAAGTCATGATTGTATTGATTTGGTCTTGTGTTAGAATATGATTAGTTGTCTGGGAACTACAGAGAGTTTTTAGGAGGGAAGGGGGTCAAAGTTACCAGGGAAGACTTCGGGGAGGAAGTGGCACCCAAAGTGGAGACCTTTCAAATAAAAGAATTTTGGTAAACAAAGACGTGGGTGGGGAGTCTGATCCAGGCTGGAAGAGATTCCTTTTGGAAGAGAAGGCAGGACTGTTGTCACATTCAGGAAGTGGTGTAACATTTTACTGTTGCACAGGTTCAGGTGTGGCGCTGATGTCCAACTTTGAGCAGCTGCTCCGTGGAGTCTGGAAGCCAGAGACAAATGAGATTCTCCACATGTCCTTGTAAGTCATTGACATTGTTCGGCACTTCCTCTTTCACAGTCAAGATGTTAGGAAATCCAAGTTATTCCCATTTTTATGGATGAGGAATCTGAGCCCGAACAAGTCAGCCACTTTGTCTGAGGTCATCCTCAGAGTCTCTGGGTCTCCAGGTCTTTAAGTTATAGTCAGAGTTGTCCTTAGAGTCTCAGGGGTCTCTGTGTCTTTAAGTTACAGAGTCATCCTCAAAGTCTTGGGGGTTTCTGGGTTTTTAAGTTACAGTCAGAGTCATCCTCAGAGTCTTGCGGGTCTCTGGGTCTTTAAGTTAGAGTCATCCTCAGAGTCTTGGGGGTCTCTGGGTCTTTAAGCCAGAGTCATCCTCAGAGTCTTGGGGTCTCCAGGTTTTTAAGTTACAGTCAGTCCATCTCTGCCTAGATTAGAAAACCTGTGTGAAAAAATGAAAATGAGTGAAGTTTCAGACACTTAATAAATTCTGATTGAATTGAATTGAATTCAGATCAGCTCTGTCTACTGACATAATGACCTCAGGATCACAGGCAGCTAGCTGGGGAGTGTTGTTCACAGAATCCTGAAGTAGAAATCAGAAAGAGCTGAATTTGAATTCTGCCTCTGATACTGGCCATGGGACCCTGGTCCTGGTTGTAAATCACTTAACCCCCTGTGCCTTCACCTATAAAATGGGGTTGTTGTGAGGATCAACTGAGATAACATCTATAAGAGCCTCATAAATTTGCCTTTTAAATGCTACTTAGCTCTTAGAGTCAGACGTCCTTGCTTGAAGAAATCTGAGAGTTCTAGAGCCTTCATTTCAGAGAGTGTTGAAATGACCCGTGCTTGGTGGTGGTAAAAGCTGGATTGGAGAGGGTTGTCCTGTTACACAGAAAGCGCCAAGGGGCATGGGCTGTGCCTAGTGCAATTGTATGAGGGCCCTGCTCCAAGAACATAAGATGAAATGCAATCGTCTCCAATTACGTTCCAGCTGAGGGAGGACACACAGAGGACTCATCCACGGTTGGAAAGGAATTTAGAAAATAGAACATAGAATGTCAAGGCTGGGAGGGACCGTAGGCGAAAGGAGCCTCCTGTTTTTGCTAGACATTGTGTCAAGTGCTTTATAAATATCTCATTTGATTCTCACAACTCAAAGACATAAGTGCTATTATTATCCAGATTTTACAGTTGAGGAAACTGAGGCAAGGCAGAGAGTAAGTGATCTGCCCAGGCTCACACAGCCAAGAAGTGTTTGAGGCTAGATTTGAATTCCAATCTTCCTGCCTTTAGGCTAGACTCTCTCATCCCCCTGAGGTCTAGAGCACTGAGTATCAGAGCTGGGAGGACCCTTAGAATGTAGGATAAGGAACTCTTAGAACAGAATATTAGAGCTGGATTAGACCTGATATAGGCCCTTCATTTTATTGATGAGAAAACTATAGAGAGCTGACATTCAGTGTTCTAAGTTCCTGTCTACTTCTAGTATTTAACATTCTATGTCTGATGTGTTCTAGTTTTAAGATTTTTTTTTTGTCTTGCCCTGAAGTGGTCTGTATGACTGAGGTGGGGGCAAGGGAGTGGTGGGATAGTGGGGTAAGGGAGAGGGGATCAGCACACTGGGACCTACATTGTGGATGCTGGGATGCTTTCTATATCTACTAAAGCCCTGGCTCTTTTTTCTTTTCTAGTCCAACCAAAGCCAGCTTATATGGAGCCATTCTTTTCACACTTCAGCAGACCCGCTGGCTTCCTATTTCTAAAGCTAATCTCATCTTCTTCTGTACCCTGTTCATGGTGTCTTGTAAGGTAAGAGACTGGTGGGGATGCTATGAGGTGACTATGATAATCCAATGATTAGAAAATTCTTTCTCTGCAAGTAGCAAGAACCCTAATGTGAACAACAACTAGGAATCGTGGCCCCTGGGAAGATTCAATTTTGAAAAGGTACATTGAGAATCAGAGGCAGGGTCTTTTGTCCTACTGGGAGGGCACGAATTTAATAGACAGAACCCTGGGCCTGGAATCAGGAAGACCTGAGTTCAAATGCTGCCACATACTCATACAAGGTGTATGATCTTAATATCTACCTGCCTTAGTTTCCTCATCTATAAAATGGGAATAATAATTGCATCTACCTCCCAGGGTGGTTGTGAAGATAAAATGAGATAAAACTTGTAAAATGTTTAACAAACTTTAAAGCGCTATATAATTGATATTATCTATTATTATTATTAAACATGTCCCTCTTTGCCTTCAGGGAATCTATGCTCTAGCAGAGGACACAATTCTCACACACATGAAATTGACTCTACAAATAGGAATATATTCCATAAGTCTTCAGACATGCTTTATGATTGTTAAGTATCCTAGGAAGCTAGAAAAGAAAACAATCACTAAGTATCTGTTTTTATTTAAATGCATAAAACATTTTAACAATCTTTCAGCTTTTCCTATGGAACTCAAGATTCTTTGTTGGTTATTTTCATTCAATTTTCCTTTTATGTAATTAGTCACTGTGCCAGGAACCGTGCTAGGTACCTGAACTACAAAGACAACAATGAAATAGTCTGTGCTCTCAAGGAATTTATATTCAGTAGGGGAAAATGACATGCAAACAAATAAGTACATACACAATGTATGGATGGGGTCAGAACTAACTGTGTGTGTCCAGGTGAGAAAATTTCTTCTCAAGTGCCGATTGGTACCTTCTGCATGAAAGTTGCCCAGAGCCCTGAAATTTCTTTTTATTTTCTTTCTTTTCCTTAACAAAATTTAAATTTCTTTAAAAAATTTTTCATAATTATATGTAAACAACCATTTTAAACATACTTTTATTTTTTATTATTATAACTTTTTATTTATAAAACATATGCATGGGTAATTTTTCAACATTGATCCTTGCAAAATCTATTCTTCCTTCCCCCCACCTCTTCCCCTACATATCAGGTAGTCCAATACATGTTAAATATGTTTAACATATTTTTAAAAGATTTTTAGTTCTAAATTCTGTTTCTCTTCTCTTCCTTCCTTGAGAAGGCAAGCAATTTGATAAAGATTATGCATGCATAATTGTGTAAAACATTTCCACCTTAACCATGTTGCCAAAGAAAATGCATATCAAAAAATAATAATAGTAAAGGAGGTAAAAAAAAAAAGTGGACTTCAATCTGCAGTTAGACCTCATCAGTTACTTAAATAAACCTGCTAATTTGTATGACTGGTTTTTCTGCTCAGGGGAAAGTGTTTTTTGTTTAAATCTTCAAACCATATAGCTAAAAGAGGCTCCATTTCTTTTATTGTGATTTTTTTCCCCTTTCTTTTTTTCCTCTGTGTGATTCATAACATTCTACTCTGAGGAAAAGGGAGCTTTTGTGGGCCCACTTAAGTAAACTTACTAATTTGGTATAGATGTTATCTCAGTTGATCCTCACAACAACCCCATTTTATAGGTGAAGGCACAGGGGGTTAAGTGATTTACAACCAGGACCAGGGTCCCATGGCCAGTATCAGAGGCAGAATTCAAATTCAGCTCTTTCTGATTTCTACTTCAGGATTCTGTGAACAACACTCCCCAGCTAGCTGCCTGTGATCCTGAGATCATTATGTCAGTAGACAGAGCTGATCTGAATTCAATTCAGTTCAATCAGAATTTATTATGGTATGATTGGTTGTGCTGCTCAGAGGAGTGTTTTTTGTTTAAATCTTCAAACCATATAGCAAAAGAGGCTCCATTTCTTTCATTGTAATCCTTCCCCTTTCTTTTTTTCCTTTGTGTTTCATAATATTCTGCTCTGAGGAGAGGGGGCTCTTGTGGGCCCATTTAGCAGAATGGAATATTGACTGGGGACAAGAGACTGAATTCTATAAAAGAGGGGAGAGGCATGGAGGGAGGTCCTATGTGATTGGCTGCCTAGAGATTTTTTTGCTATGGCTTATTCTTTAGTTCCAGTAACCTAAAATGACCTCCAAATCATATTCCTCTCTCTCTCCTCCTCTTTCTCCTCCCCCTCTCCCATTCCCCATCACAGGTGTTCCTGACAGCTACACACTCCCATGCGTCCCCATTTGACACTATCGAGGGCTTCATCTGTCCTGTGCTCTTTGGTTCTGCCTGGGGGGGCCATGGGGACCATCACCATGATGACCACGATGTCCACGGGGGCCCATCTTCCCTTCATGCCCCGCAGCCTCCAGCCAAATCGAAGGAGGAGCTGAATGAAGGCTCTAGAAAAAGAAAGGCTAAGAAGGCAGAGTAAATGAAGAATCTGCCCCATGTGACTGGTGGCCAAAGAGAGTCACTTCTGAGCTGCATGAGAAATATACCCATGTCACCCGAGCCCTCACAGGCTCTACTCTAGACTTGTACAAGGGAGAACGAATCTAAGCAACTGCCCAGTGTGCCTCTATTATTTCCATCAGGGACCCCTATTTTCAGGGGCTTGCAGATGAGGTATGGAAAGCCCTTATAGGCTCAAAGGGAGAATTCTAGCCCAAAGCCAGCCATCTTGGTGGGAGGCTTTCTCTCTCTCTCTTTTTTTTCCTCCCTTTAAACAAAAGCTATTTTGGGAAATCGTTTTAAGTTACTGTGGGAATCCAGGAACGTGGTTCTGCCTGATGTCTCTTTAAGATTCCTGGCATTTGAAAACTCCTTTTTATTTTAGACTAATTTGTTTTGAATCCAAGAATGAAAGAGCAAGGGAGGAAAAAAAAACACCCTAAAATGATTGGCCTCTTAATAATGTCTTTTTGAATTGACATATGAGAAAGAAAAATAACTTGAATTTTGAGAAGGGGACTTGATGGCTAAGTGTCCTACCCAAGCTGGAGAGATACCTGTGGCCTATTACTTCTGAGCCAGACCTGGAGCTGCTCATTCACTTTAGACCCAGGTCAGTTTTTCAGAAATTGTCTTTTGGGAATATCTGGGGGACTAAGATTTCCCAGATGGCCAATGTTAATGCTAATGATTTTTGATGTTCTCTTAGATTTCTCTGAATCCTTAGGATCAGAATGGAATTTGAACTGATTTTTAATTGAGCTTTTTGATTAACCAAGAAGCTTGGCATCCACTCAGCATGTCTGTCTTGGGTCAGCTGGCATATATGAGGAGATGGGAAAAGCAAATCCCCCAGTCTTAGGTAGCACATTATGTCACTGTGGTCCTTCCCACTCTAGCCTTTGGCTAGCTCAGCTAGATAGTTAAGTTCTAATATTGGCTTTGGGAAGCTCCTGAGGCTTTTCCAAGTCAGGTTCTTGGGCTGGGGGGATGATATTACCATCCAAACTCCCCGAATCTCCTGAAACTGAGCACCAAAGGGATAATAAGCAAGCTGAGGCTGCTGGGACCCTAGGCTGCTCACCTGGAATTGAACCTATAACTGTGGAGGATGCATTCTGTCTTCTGTCATTTAAATGGAAGGTTTTCAGGCCCAACACCATGGCTGGGATATTATTAGAAGACCTAATATTGGGAGAAATTCTAGGATTAAATAGGTCAATTGCAGTGAGTTTGGGAAGTGCCTTAACCCAGGTGAATTGCCTCCCCCTACTCCCTACCGTGAAGTCAGGCAGCAGGGTCTGATGTCGCCTCTTTTAATAGCATCATGTTTTGACAAACCTGTTCCTGGATGACTATAAAGGGCTCCATGTAAGGGGGTGATGTTTTATAGACAAGCCACAGAATAAAAGCATTGTGAGGTAATTTAGAAGCTTCCCTCCCTTCTTCCCAGATCTTTTCACATTTCAGGTCCAAGGAAGTCAGAAGACAAGGAAAAAATGATGTCACCTTTGGGCTTATTTTATTTATTTTCCAGGTGTGTGTGTGTGTGTGTGTGTGTGTGTGTGTAAAATATACACGTTACAGCTATCCAACTAACTTCCATCACTAATGAACCTGGGAACTACTCCCATCATCCAAGAGGAATCTTAGGAGTTTCTGATATTCCTTATAAGGCTCTCTCAGTTTCTATTTTGTGTAATGGCCAGCTAAGAATAAGAAACATACTCTTAGTTTCTTCATTTGTAAAAAAAAAAAAAAATTTAAATGAGGCTGTTGTATTGTATGACCTCCACAGTCTTATATAGAGCTCTCTATCTGTATCCATATATCTATGGACCCTATTGTGTGGGAAGGTAGCGACCACTGAAACTGTCACTGAGTGCAGGAAAAAGATTATTTCTTTCTCATGAGAAAGGGTGCACAATCTCTGACACACACAAAGCATGGTTTGAGAGAGAAAGATACATACCCATGGTGGAAGTGGACTCCTAGCTCTTTTCCCCATTGCCTGGGGTTTTTAAAGAGAACTTTCTAAAAATGTGAGATAAGAAAGCCTCATTCAGGTTATCAAATGCTTAAAAGGGTAGATTGTTTTCCACTCAGTCTAGTTCCTGTCTCCAAGGAGTTTCCATTCTAGAAAGGAAAGATAACAGTGAAAAGCTAGGGCAAAGAATAAAAGATTATTTTCAAATCTCAGGGTACCACCCCTGATTATAAAATCCCAGTCTTGCCCCCAAGTAGCTTACAATCTTAAACCCCTGACCATCTTCCAATGTCCCTGTGAGTTTCAATCTTACAATTCAAGTCCCCTTTGTCCAATTTAATTTTCTTAACTGTGGAAACCAAATAAATGCCCACCATCCATTTCTTACACTGTGATGTAGCATATGCCCAATTCAAGTCCCCTTTGTCCAATTTAATTTTCTTAACTATGGAAACCAAATAAATGCCCACCATCCATTTCTTACACTGTGATGTAGCATATGCCCTCCCCTGCAAACTTTGATGTGCCAGGATAGATTTTTTTCCCCATGGTCATGGACTCTTAGAATTAAAAATGAGGTTACCTAGTACAATCCTCTTGTACTATTGCATGAATCTCTTAAGTACATGATATAGAAATAATGTCAACACTGGAAACCCATCAAATCCAATCCAGTGAGCAGTTAATAAGTGTCTACTGTGTTCCATGGCCTCTGCTTAGTAGATTCCTTGGCCGATATGTAGGAAGAGGCATATGAAAAACATTGATGCTCCGTTAGCATGGAGGTTGCAGATTAGTCAGCTGTGAGATGGGTCAATTATTGGTATTAATATACTTGGACTGGTTAATCTAGGTTGGACATAAAAAAGAAAGAGGCCTTGACTTCAAAGAGTTTACATTCTACTAGGAAATTTAATGTTCCAACAGTGCAACAAACATTTATTAAATTCTCACTACATGCAAAGCCAGGGAGATATATACAGAGTTCAGAGAGTAGGAGGGTTGTCAACACTGACATTTTCAATTCAGCTAGCTTTCATTAAATGTCTATTATGCTTCAACCACTGTGATATCTGGGGATAGACAGACAAAAGAAACATTGGGAGCAAGAATTTATACTTTACAATAAATTCTGTTTGCGTGTAAAATGGAAGATTTTGATGCCCTATAGTCCTCCCTGGCTTATTGGTTCTTGGCAGCAGAGACTGTCTTGCCTTTCTTTGCATCCCTGATGTTTAGCACAATGGCACTGTGAAAAGAAATGTTCATGGAACCTGGGCTGCCTGGAGAGTTTTTAAATGCCAAGGCTGATACTTTATCATGAGAAGACATAGAATATGGTGAGAGAAGGCACCTTTGAGATTACTGAGTTCAACATCTCCATTTTACAGATAAGGAAACCCAAGAACTAGCTACAGAAAGGAAGGTTACTGAGAGCAGAATCTTTATCTGAATATAGGTTCAAATAATGAGTCCATATCGTGTACTCTTTCAACTAGGCTACTGCTCTTCCTGGGCCTTGGAATACATAACTGGTCTAATCATTCTTTTAAGTGCTTACTTTGAGCTTTTTTACAGGAGCATAGAAGGCTAAGAAGAGCCTGGTATAGATATAAACATGGACATAATCATAGATATAGATACAAATATTGACACATATACAAATAAAGACATAAACACATAAAGACATAGACATGGATATAGACAGGGATATAAATATAGACACAGATAAAGACATATATATAGACATAGATACAGATAAAGACAGACATATAAATAAAGATATAGACATGGATATAGACATAGATACAGATAAAGACATATATAGACATAAATGCAGATAAAGATATAGTCATAGACACAGATAAAAACAGATATAGCAATAGACACAAAGACAGACATGGATATAGACATAGACACAGATAAAAACTTATAGTAATAGACACAAATAAAGACAGACATGGATATAGATGTAGATACAAATAAAGACATAGACATGGATATAGACAGAGACAGAGAAAAACATAGTAATAGACACAAAGACATAGACATGGATATAGACAGAGACACAGATAAAGACATATATAGACACATAAAGATATATACATAGACACAGATAAAGACACAGACACAGATATAGACATAGATATAGTCAGAGACATAGATATAGATATAGACATAGGTATAGAAAGAGACATAGACATAGATATAGATGTTGATATTGGACTAGCCTTAGAGGCTTGGATCCTGCCTGTAGCTTGACTCCATTCTAGCTGTGTGACTATGTTCTCTTTATATTTTAGAAATGAGGCCTTTATTAGAAACATTGATTATAAAAATTGTTTCCTAGCTTTCTGCTTTCTGTCTAATCTTGGTTCTAATCTAACATGGCTTTATTTGTGCAAAATTTTTTTTCAATAGAATTTTATTTTTTTTGAATATAAGCAAAGATAATTTTCAACATTCAACTCTTCAAAGCCTGTGCTCCAAATTTTTCTCCTTCCCTTATCTCTCTTCTCCCCGAGACAGCAAACAATCTGATATAGGTTAAACACATACAATTCTTCTAAACATATTTCTGTATTTGTCATGCTGCACAAGAAAAATCAGATCAAAAGGGGAAAAAAACCATGAGAAAGAAAAAAAAAAACAATAAAACAACAACAAAGGTGAAAAATACTATGCTTTGATCCACATTCAGTTTTTCATAGTTCTCTGTGTGGATGCAGATGGCACTTTCTCATCCCAAGTTTATATGAATTGCCTTGAACTATCTGATTGTTGACAAGAGCCAAATCCATCACAGTTAATCATTACATAGTCTTATTACTATATACAATGTTCTCTTGGTTCTGCTCACTTCACTCAGCATAAGTTCATGTAAGTCTTTCCAGATTTTTCTGAATTGTTCTTATAGAACGGTAATATTTCAAATGCCATAACTTATTCAGCCATTCCCCAACTGATGGGCATCCACTCAGTTTTCAGTTTCTTACCACTACAAAAAGGGTTACTACAAACATTTTTGCACATATGGGTCCTTTTCCCTCTTTTAGGATCTCTGGGATGCAGACACTGCTGGATCAAAGGGTATATATAGCTTTATACCCTTTGGTCATAGTGCCAAATTGTGCAAAGTCTTTTAAATTTAATGTTATCAAAATTATTCATCTTGCATTTTATCATGTTCTCTATCATCTGTTTGGTCACAAATTCTTCCCTTCTCCATAGATTTGACAGATAAACCATTCCTTGCTTTCTTAATTTGCTTATTTCATCACCTTTTAGGCATAAATCATGTTTCCCTTTTGACTCTTTCTTGATATGTGGTTAATTGTGTGACTATGGACAACTTAGTTAATCTCTCTTTGTCTCAGTTAAGTTAAAACTTTTAATTTCAGTTGCTGTTGAATCTGTGGAGACAGTCTCCACACCAGAATTCACAAGACCTGACTTCTCTTCCTCCTCCCCAAAATTCAAGCTGGAAGAGTCTAGAATGAACATTGGAGTTGATCTCCATTTTGAGACAGATTCAGGGAAAGAAAAGGACTTGCCCTGGATTATCTTGTTTTAATTGGTTCTATATTTATTTCAAGTTTCCACGGATCATGCTTGTTATAATAATTTAAATGTAGGAGAAACAGACCAATAAGTATTGAAAGTCTGACCCCTGACCCAAAAAGGATTAGAAAACCATGGGATTATGCTGTAGCAAATATTCATGGACGACCTAGTACAACCCCCCTCATTTTACAGATGAGCAAACCAAGGTAAATCCATGTCTTTACTATGATCTGCTGTTAGGCTGCTTTTTTTTTTTTTTTTTTTTTTTTCTTTTTTTTCTTTTTAATGAACACTCAGTCCCAAAATAGTTTCCTAGTGTGCTCTGGGATCAGCCACCTTGTGACAACTGGACTGACATACATGCCTCCCTCCTATGTTCTGGGTCTTGCTGTCCTGAGAATGTTCCCAGTCTTCAGCCACTGGGGATGAGAAGACGATGAGGAGGGGGAGGGGGCAGAGCTTTGAGATTCCCTGCTCATGTGTGAGAAATCTGAAGGCATTTCTGGGTCTAATTTTAGCCTGAGGCTTAATCTCCAGGGGGCCCTCATGGCTCCTGGAATCTAAGAATGTGACTAACATGGTGGAGAGATAGTCTACTTCTTGGCTGTTGCTGGTAGATGGGAATGAGCCCTAGACCTGGAGGCAGGAGACATGTCAAATCCGAATCCTGGGTACTAACCCTAAACAAATCATCGGGTTTATATTCCTTCTTATCCCAAGATGCTGACCTGGGAGGAAATTTGTGCTTATTCTATTCTGTTTAGACATTCAAGAAAGGAAATAAACATTTATTAAATACCTATTCTATAATGCCAGGCACTGTGCTAAATGCTTTATAAATATCTCATCTAAGACTAGGAGGTAGATGCTATTATTAGTCTATTTTCATACATCTTTCTCTCTCTCTCATACATCTTTCTTTCCCTCTCTCTCACACATCTTTCTCTCTCACACATTTTTCTTTCTCTCTCATACATCTCTCTCTCTCATACATCTTCTTTTTTTCTCTCTCTCTCTTTCTCTCTTCCTCTTTTTTCTTCTTTCTTTCTCTCTTTCTTTCTTTCTGGCATTTAGGGTTAAGTGACTTGCCCAGGATCATACAGCTAGGAAGTGTTAAGTGTCTGAGATCAAATTTGAACTCGGGTCCTCCTGACTTCAGGGCTGGTGCTCTATCCACTGTGCCACCTAGCTGCCCCTAGGGTGATTCATCTTTTATTTTTATTTTTTAAAATAACTTTTTATTGACAGAACCCATGCCTGGATAATTTTTTACAACATTATCCTTTGCACCCACTTCTGTTCCAATTTTCCCCTCCCTCCCTCCACCCTCTCCCCCAGATGGCAAGCAAGAGTCATTCATCTTGTAAGTATCTGAGGCTGAATTTAAATTTCCTAACTCCATGGCCATTGTGTTGTCCACTGTACCTCTGTAAGAGTTTAGTAGTTACTAAATACAAGGTACTATGCAAAATGCCAGGGATGCATAGCAAAACAAAACATGAGTCCTGTCCTTAAGAAGCTCCCTTTCTAATGGAGGATGTAATATGGAAACAATGATGTATATTTGGGATATATACAGGATAAATTTCAGAGGAAGGTCCCAGGACTGGGGGTGGAGATAACTCTATTTCCTCTCCTCTCCCTTTCTTCTTAACTTGCTACAACTTCTGACCTCATTATTCCACCAAATCTGCTCTTTCTAAGATTACTGATGATCTCCTAAATGCCAAATCCAAAGACCTTTTCTCCTCACTTTGCAGCATCTCTCAAGTAGGTCCCTTTTTTTTCCTAACACAGCCACCTGGTCATTTCAGGTATGGACTATTGCAGTAGTAGCTGGTGCCATAATTAAGCCTCATCTCTCTTCAATCCAAACTCCATTTAGTAACTAAAGTAATATTCCTAAAGTGTATGTCTGACCATGTCATCCCCTTCTCTATAAACTCCAGTGGCTCCCTTTCATCTCCAGGATCAAATAGAAAACTTATTTGGCCTTCAAACCCTTTTATAACCTAAGAGGGGTCTCTTACCTTCCAGTCTTCTCTCACCTCACTCCATTCTTTGTACTATATTATCCAGTGCCATCAGCCTCCTTGCTCTCCCCTGAACAAGATACACCATCTCTCAGCTCTGTGAGGGATGTAGAAGACCCTTACCCCAAATGACTACTCAGAGAGCACTCAGTAGAAGGCAGAAAAGTTGTTTATTGAAAACCTCTGGAGCATGAGCCATTCCATCGCAAGATAAGAAAGAGAAAGCTCGCGGTAGGAGGGCTAAAGAAGTAGTAAAGATACATAGCTTTTATACAAGAAATTACATCACAAGTAAGAGAGCATTGAGAAGGGGAGGGGGAGGCATCTAATTGGCTGTTGCTATTTGGGGAGATTGGAATGGAAGTCTGTTTCCCTGAAATCTTCTGATTTCTAGGAAACAGAAAGTCAGGCCTTCAGGCTTAATCAAGCAGACAGTGGTCCAGCTAATAGACTAAATATCGATAAATGTCAAATACCAATAAATGTCATCAGCTCAGGTTAAGTAAATATGTTTCTAGCTGGCCAAGATTCAAATAGATATGAGCCTGCACATATTATACAGGTCATAGGGGAGACACAGAAATAATAAAATACAGAAAAAGAATTCATACATTCCTGTAAGTTCTTCACCTTATCTATTCCCCACAGCTCCAAGTATTTTCACCTGGAATGTCTCATCCCTGCCTTCCAGCCTTTCCAACTTCCTTTAAGTTCCAACTAAACTCCACCTTCTATAGGAAGTCTTCCCTAACTCCTTTTAATTCTAGTGCCTTCCTTCTCTCTCTAACACCTCTTATTTCTAGTGCCTCCTTTTGTCCCTAATGCCTCTTGATTCTAATGCTTTTCTTTTGTTAATTGTTTACTACTTATCCTATTTATAGCTTGCTTTCATATCTATCTATCTATCTATCTAAATATATTATATATATGTACATATGTGTGTGCATGTGTCTATTTTGATTATGTGTTTGCATGTTATCTCCCCATTAGATTGTAAGCTCTTTGAGGGCAGGGACTGAATTTTGCTTTTAACATTTAGTGGATTGCCTGGCACATAGTCAGTGCTTATTTGTGAGTGAGTCTCTAGAGACTGAAAGCCCCTTAAGGAGACATTTGAGCTAAATCTTGAACATGTTTGAGCTAAATCTTGAACTAGTAATCAAGTCAGACATTTCTTCAGCATTTTAGCAGAAGTTTATAGGAGCTGGACCCTACTTGTTCAACCCTTTCATTTTACAGGTAAGGGACTTGAGACTTAGGTTAAGTGAACCTGGGATATACCAGGTATGACCTGGGCATACAAAGACAAAAATAAGGTAACCCCTAACCTCTAGGAGTTTACATTCTATTGGGAATACAATAAATAGCACTTACCTCTGCTGTTATTATTATTATCATCATCATTGAAATCATATCAGAAAATGGTCACTAAAAAAAAAGAGAGCTTTAGTTTAGGAAGTTAGAGGGATTATGTGTGAATCCCAAGAGCAATCAATCCTGTTCTGGGCCTCTTCTGGGAGCATTGATTAGATCCTTCCACTCTGAGTAAGAGGTAGAAAGTGGAGCAGCAGCAGAACAAATGGAAAGATACCTGCTCTGGTTGTGTTCTGGTGGCCTGGAAGATGGCTGGATGGGTAAAGCATGGTGTGGGACTGACCAGAGAGGGATGAGGGGCAGACGGGTTTACTCACATTCCAATCCCAAGATCACTCAATGGAATTTGAACGCAGCTTCCCATTATGCTCTGTTGCAAACATTCTCTGCTTTGGTCTTCACCACAGCTCTCTGAATTAGACATTGTATTCATCAGCATCCCCATAACCTGAGGCTGCTTAGAAGTAAGACTTGTCCAGGGTCACATAACCTGGAAAGTGACTGAATCTGGGCTTTCAGCTTATTCTTTTAAACCAGAATTCTTTCCCTCAGAAGCTTTGTTCTCCAGATGTCTATCTAGTAAAAGTCCGATACTCCTACAAAGAAAATAATACTCATCAAAGAGCCCTGCCCTCAAAGAGCTCTGTTCTAATGAGAGAAACGACATGTACATACAAACTACATACACAATAGATGAAGAGATATATAGATGAATGTAATGTCAGAAGGGAGGACATGCCCTGAAAACGTAGGGGATGAATGGGAATCAGGATTGAGTTTAGTCTTAAAGGAGGCCTGGGAAGCTATTCTGGGATTTATAACACAGCATACTCATTTCTGATGGAAGAGTTTTCTCCTCTCTGTCCGTGGTTACAATTTAAGTTTTATTTCTTCTATCAAGTTTTCCCGGGCATCTGAGGCCTTGCTAATATCACCTTCCATTTATATAGCTCTTGGGATTCTCTCATTTATAGTCCCTCTAAAAGCTACTATAATTTGATCCATTTTGTAGATTAACATGCATGTGAAACCATATTTCTTCAGCCCCCACAATGTGTTTGCTTTTTTTGAGTCAGAGGGCCCAAAGCAAAAGATATAATCAAACAGTACAGCAAAATGTGACAAGAATTCTCCTAAACACACGGAGGTATATGTCTCACAGATTATCACTTGATCAATGTCTATGGGACACATGCATGGAACACACTTGGCTAGAAACATATTTGGAAGGCACATGTGACACGTGTAGAAGAGTCATTTGGTCATGTAGAGAATATTACGACTGGGACGACTCATGCTTCCAATTCTGCTGATGTACTTTGAGATGTCCGGTAATCTGGCGGTCATCAGCTGGGGCTTTTTCTTTGGCTAAACTGCTTTCTATTGCCATCTACTGGTCTTCTTTGGAGTTGTAGTTTTTTTCTAATAAGGCATCAATTCTTTTTGTATTGTGAATGCCTTTGGCAGCTGATAAATAGTCTATGGGCTTCTTCAAAGAATAATGTTTTTAAATGCAGGAAATAAAATACATAGAATTGCAAAAGAAATTTTCAAAGAATAATGTTTTTAAATGCAGGAAATAAAATACATAGAATTGCAAAAGAAATCTTCAAAGAATAATGTTTTTAAATGCAGGAAATAAAATACATAGAATTGCAAAAGAAATCTTCAAAGAATAATGTTTTTAAATGCAGGAAATAAAATACATAGAATTGCAAAGGAAATCTTCAAAGAATAATGTTTTTAAATGAAGAAAATAAAATACATAGAATTGCAAAAGAAATCAATTTTACTGGTATGCAGTTCTCAAAACATTAAAAAAAAAAGTTAATGAACCCCAGATTGAGATGCCTTAAGGCATCTAAGTAACAAACATGTACCAAGTTCTCCCTGTGTACCAGCACTGTGCCAAGATCTGGGAAGACAAGAACAAGCAAAAACATAATCTGCCCTCACAGAACTTACATTCTGTTGGGGGAAGACCATACATAAAAAGAGGTATGTGTGGGGAGAAGGAAGTTACTGGTCTGTGGCGCCTGGTGGTGAAGTCCCAAGAGTCAGAGGGACAGCCAAGGGGGGAGGAAACATGGTGGGCCTGGGCCATCCCCCAAAGGGAGGTTCTGGAAGGAACTCACCAATGAGAGAAAAGGAACCTCATGGTGTAAACATATTCTGGAGGAAGTTGGGCTGTGTAGGAGACAAAGTCTGATAGCTCTACAGATCTCTGGCTACCTCTCACACCTTCCTTTCCAGCCGTCCTTCTCCATGATTTTCTGACTTGTCTCTGTGCAGTCCCTCAGACTTTTCTGGCCAAACTCTGAGTTATGTTAAGAAACCTAACTCCCACCAGCCTCCTCTACCACTTGCAAGGACCCCTTCTAACTCATCACAGAATTTCTGCTTTGCAAAACTGTAAAGGAGCCAGATAGAGCTGGGTTGGAAGGATTCTTTTCAATTCCATGGTGGGGGACAAGAGAAATTGTCATGTTAAATCAGCTCTGGACAAAATTGAAAAGGCCTGGATGGATCTGGGCAGCTGGGTACTACGGTGGGTAGAGGTCCCACTGACCTGGAATCAGGAAGACCTGAGTTGAAATCTGTCCTCAGACACTTATTAGCTATGTGACCCATTCATGTCAGTTCATTCTATTTGCCTCAGTTTCCTCACCTATTAAAGGAGCAGGAGAAGGAAATGGCAAATCATTCTAGTGTCTTTGCCAAGAAAATTCCAAATGAAAAGTTGGACATGACTGAACAATCACAGTCCAATGGAACTTTTTGTCCAGAGTATTTAATTATAAACGCTCTTAGATCTTTCTCTACTCTAATTGGCCAGTTAATCAACAGGCATTTATTAGGCACCAACTGTGTGTCAAGCACTTTATCAGTATGATCTTGTTTGATCTTTACAACAATCCTGTAGGTGCTGTTACTATCCCCATTTATAGATGAGAAAAAAGTTAAATGATTTGCCCAGCATCACATAACTAGTAATTATCCGAGTTGAATTTGAACTCAGGTTTCACTGACTCCAGGCCCAGCCTATCCCCTGCACTACTAGTTACCAGAATGGAGAGACACAACAAACAAACGAATAGGTACAAACAAACTATATGCAGGATAAATAGGAAATAATTAACAGAAAGAAGGCCCTAGAATGAAGAAGGATTGGGAAAGACCTTTAGAAAGTGAGATTTTATTTATTTAGGCAAGGCAATGGGGGTTAAGTGATTTCCCTGGGGTCACTCAGCTAGTTAAGTGTCTGAGATCAGTTTTGAATTCAAGGTTCAAAGGTTGTCCTGACTTCAGAGACGGGTTCTCTATCCACTGTGCTGTCTAGCTGCTCCAGAAAGTGAAATTTTAGTTGGGACTTGAAGGAAGCTGGGAAACCAGGAGGCAGAGATGGGAAGGTTGAGAATTCCAGGCATTAACCAATCAATCAATAAGCATTTCTTTCTTTCTTAATTTCTTGTTTTCTTGTCTTCTTTCTTTCTTTCTTTCTTTCTTTCTTTCTTTCTTTCTTTCTTTCTTTCTTTCTTTCTTTCTTTCTTTCTTTCTTTCTTTCTTTCTTTCTTTCTTTCTTCTTTCTTCCTTCCTTCTTCCTTCCTTCCTTCTTTTCTTCTTTCCTTCCTTCCTTCCTTCCTTCCTTCCTTCCTCCTTCCTTCCTTCCTTCCTTCCTTCCTTCTTCCTTCCTTCCTTTCTCTTTCTTCCTTCCTTCCTTCCTTTCTATTTCTTCCTTCCTTCCTTCCTTCCTTCCTTCTTCCTTCCTTCCTTCCTTCCTTCCTTCCTTCCTTCCTTCTTTCCTTCCTTCCTCTCTATAATAGCTTCTTATTTTCAAAATATATGCAAAGACAGTTTTCAACATTCACGCTTGCAAAATCTTGTGTTCCAAATTTTTTTTTCTCTCCCTGCCCATTTACCTCTTCCTACAGACAGTAAAGTAATCCAATATAGGTTAAACATAATTCCACATTTATCATGCTATACAAGAAAAATCAGATCAAAAAGGAGAAAAAGTGAGAAAGAAAACAAAAATCAAGTAAACAACAACAATAAAAAAGGTGAAAATACTGTCCTTTGATCCACATTCAGTCACTATTGTCCTCTCTCTGGATGAAGATGGCTCTTTCCATCACAAGTCTGTTGGGATTGGCTTGAATCATCTAATTTCATCAAATATTTCTTAAAGTACCTATTCTACCTGGCACCAAGGTACAAAGACAAAAGTATATCATACCCTGTATTCAGAGAACTTGCATTTTATCAGGGAGATATAAATAAGGGTACTTAAAGTATATATAAGATAATATCAAGTAAGAGAGACTAGAGTAGAGAATGCATAGGGGAGATCAGGGAAGGTTTCATATAGAAGATGGAACTTGAGCAGAATTTTGAAGGAAACAAGCAAATCTAAAAGGCAGCTCATTCTTTGAATTATCACTAGCCGGTGTAAAAAGATGGAGGCAGGAGATTGAGTGTGAAGAACTGGACAGTTTAGCTACTCCACAGGGCTCAGGTAGTAATGTAGAATAAAGATGGAAAAGTAAGTGGAGGCCAGAATTGAAGGCTTTTAAAAACTCAATAGAGCAGCAAAATCAAATGATCCCCAAGGCACGAAGGAGTCATTAATGTTTGCTGACTTGGGAGTGAAATAGACTCTTTCACTTTGGTAGCAGCATGTGAAGAATGGATTAGAGAAGGGAGAGACTTGAGGCAATTGGGAAATTGCAGCAATAGTATATGTGAGAGATGCTAAGGGCAGGAAGAAGGGTGGGGGCTATGGGAAGACGGAAAAGAGGATGGACTTGAGAAATATTGTGGAGATAGAAACAAAATTTGTCAAATGAATGGAAATGTGAAGTCAAGTCAGTAAGCTTTTATTAAATACTTACTCTGTGCCAGGTATTGTGTTCAGCTGGGAATGCTGAAACAAATAAAGTGAAAGGTGGGCTCCATTCTAAAAAGAGAAGACGATATGAAAAAGGGAACACAAAAGGAGCAGACTGAGGATGGTCAGACTGCCTAAATACCAATTTAGGCTGCTTGTTCAATGGTATACCAATCAAATTGCAAAACTTTATTTTCTAGAACTAGAAAAACTAATAACAAAATTCATCTGGAAGAACAAAAGGTCAAGAATATCAAGGGAATTAATGAAAAAAATTACAAAGGATGGTAGCTAAGCAATATTAAACCTAAAACTATATATATTATATATCAAGCAACAGTAATTGTAACAATTTCATAATGGCTAAGAAATAGAGTGGTGGATCAGTAGAATAGATTAAATACACACAACACAATAATCAAGGCCTATAGCAATCTAATATTTGATAAACCACCAAACTCTAGCTTATGAAATAAGAACTTAGTATTTGACAAAAATTTCTGGAAAAACTGGAAAATAATGTCAGAAACTCAGCACAAACCTATATCTCACATGCCATATAAAAATAAGGCAAAATGGATACATGACTTGGGCATAAAGGATGATACCATAAATAAATTAGAAGAACAAGGCATAATTTACCTATTAGATCTTTGGAGAAGGGAGGAATTTATTAGCAAAGAAGAACAAGAGAACATTATGAAAGACAAAAAGAACAACTTTGATTAGATTAAATTAAAAATATGTTACACAAACAAAACCAATAGAAACAAGATTAAAAGGGAAGTACAAATCTGGGAAAGAATCTTTACAGCCAATATTCCTAATAAAGATTTTATTTCTAAAATATATGAAGAACTGTGTCAAATTTATGAAAAAGCAAGTCATCCCCCAATTGATAAATGGTCAAAGGATATGAACAGACAATTTTCAGATGATGAAATTAAAGCCATTTATAGTAAAATGAAAAAAAATGCTCTAAATCACTATCAATTAGAGAAATGCAAATTAAAATAATTCTGAGGCATCACCTCACACCTCTCAGACTGACTAATATGACAGGAAAAGATAATGATAAATGTTGGAGGGGATATGGGAAAATGGGACACTAATGCATTGTTGGTGGAATTGTGAAATGATTCAACCATTCTGGAGGGCAATCTGGAATTATGCCCAAAAAGTTATCAATCTGTGCATACCCTTTGATCCAGCAATGCCATTCCTGGGTCTGTATCCCAAGGAAATCATAAAGGAGGGAAAAGGACCCACACATGCAAAAATGTTTGTAGCAGCTCTTTTTGTGGTAGCAAAAAATTGGAAAAGTAGTGGATGCCCATGAATTGGGGAATGGTTGAACAAGTTGTGGTATATGAAGGTAATGGAATATTATTATTCTATAAAAAGTGATGAACAAGCTGATTCCAGAAAGACCTGGAAAAATTAAATGAATGGATGCTAAGCAAAACAAACAGAACCAGGAATATATTATACACAATAACCTCAAGAATGTATGATGATCAACTATGAAAGACTTGGTTCTTCTCAGTGGTTCAGTGATCCAAAGCAATCCCAACAGAATTTGGACAGAAAATGCCATCTGCAATTAGAGAAAGAACTAAGGAGACTGAATATAAATTAACACATGCTATGTTCATGTCTTTTTTTTTTCCTGTTTTTTTTTTTTAAATCTCATGGTTTTTCCCTTTTGCTCTGATTTTTCTCTCCAACATAATTCATAAAGCAACATGTATTAAAAATAAACTCCTATAATAAAAAAAGTTTAAAAAACCCAGAACAAGTCTTTTGGAATTGTCTTGAGTTGCTTTATAGTTGAAAAGAGCCAAGTCCATTACAACTGATCATCACATAATCTTGTTACTGTGTACAATATTCTCTTGGTTCTGTTTACTTCACTCAGCATCAGTTCATGTAAATCTTTCTAGCTTTTCTGACATCAGCTTGCTCATCATTTTTTAAAAATTTAATTTAATTTTATAATAACTTTATATTGACAGAATCCATGCCAGGATAATTTTTTTTACAACATTATTCCTTGCACTCACTTCTGTTCCGATTTTTCCCCTTCCTCCCTCCACCTCCTCCCCCAGATGGCAAGCAGTCCTATATATGTTAGATATGTTGCAGTATATCCTAGATACAATGTATGTTTGCAGAACCGAACAGTTCTCTTGTTGCACAGGGGGAATTGGATTCAGAAGGTAAAAATAACCCGTGAAGAAAAACCAAAATGCAAATAGTTCACATTCATTTCCCAATGTTCTTTCTTTGGGTATAGCTGCTTCTGTCCATCATTTATCAATTGAAACTAAGTTAGGTCTCTTTGTCAAAGATATCCTCTTCCATCAAAATATGTCCTCATACAATATCGTTGTCGAAGTGTATAATGATCTCCTGGTTCTGCTCATCTCACTTAGCATCAGTTCAGGTAAGTCTCTCCAAGCCTCTCTGTATTCATCCTGCTGGTCATTTCTTACAGAACAATAATATTCCATAACATTCATATACCGCAATTTACCCAGCCATTCTCCAATTGATGGGCATCCATTCAATTTCCAGTTTCTAGCCACTACAAACAGTGCTGCCACAAACATTTTGGCACATACAGGTCCCTTTCCCTTCTTTAGTATTTCTAAGCCCAGTAGAAACACTGGTGGATCAAAGGGTATGCACAGTTTGATAACTTTTTGGGCATAATTCTAAATTGCTCTCCAGAATGGTTGGATTTGTTCACAATTCCACCAACAATGCATCAGTGTCCCAATTTTCCCGCATCCCCTCCAACATTCATCATTATTTTTTCCTGTCATCTTAGCTAATCTGACAGGTGTGTAGTGGTATCTCAGAGTTGTCATAATTTGCATTTCTCTGATCAATAATGATTTGGAACACTCTTTCATATGAGTGGTAATAGTTTCAATTTCATCATCTGAAAATTGTCTGTTCATATCCTTTGACCATTTATCAATTGGAGAATGGCTTGATTTCTTATAAATTTGAATCAATTCTCTATATATTTTGGAAATGAGGCCTTTATCAGAACCTTTAACTGTGAAGATGTTTTCCCAGTTTGTTCTTTGTACAAAGGCTTTTTAATTTGATATAATCAAAATTTTCTCTTTTGTGATCAGTAATGGTCTCTAGTTCATCTTTGGTCACAAATTTCTTTCTCCTCCACAAGTCTGAGAGATAAACTATCCTATGTTCCTCTAATTTATTTATAATCTCGTTCTTTATGCCTAGATCATGGACCCATTTTGATCTTATCTTGGTATATGATGTTAAGTGTGGGTCCATGCCTAATTTCTGCCATACTAATTTCCAGTTATCCCTTGCTCATCATTTTTAATAGAATAATAATATTCCATTTCATTCATATTATATAACTTAATCAGCCATTCCCTAACTGATGGGCATCCACTCATTTTCCAATTCTTTGCCATTATAAAAAGAGCTGCTACAAACATTTTTGCCTATGTAGGTCCTTTCCCCTTTTTAATGATCTTTTAGGGATATATCCTTAGGAGAGACACTACTGGACCAAAGGGTATGCACGATTTGATAGCCTTTTGGGCATAGTTCTAAATTGCTCTCCAGAATGGCTGGATCACTTCACAACTCCACCAACAATGCATTAATAATGATAAATGTTGGATGGTTTTCCCATAGCCTATCCAACATATATCATTCTCTTTTCCAGTCATCTTAGATAATCTGAGAAGTGTGAAGTGGTAGATAGTTAACATGTTCAAAAAGAAGACAGTCAAGAAGTTAGAGAACTGAGATTAATCTGCCTTAGAACTCAGGTCTTTCTGATTTAAGTCCATTCAGCTCTCTATCTACTACACTGAATATCCTTGTATCTAGTTGTAATAAAGCAGGGGTGAGGTCCTTAGCAGAGTAGAGTACGAGAGAGAGGAGATACTGAGAGACCTAGAAAGTGAAGAAATTTGGAACAGTCTCTACAGAAAGTAGGATAAGGAATTGATTAAGGAGACAGTAAAAAAATTATTAGGCAAGGGTGAATGCTTGATTGAGATTAAATAATATAAATGTTTGTAGGGGACCCAGTGAGTTGAGTTGTTTGATTTCCTCCTGCTCCATTCACTGCCAGCACTTGGTTAAGAGCAGAGAAGGGAGGTGGGAATAATTTGAGATTTATTGAGAGAGGTGAGGGAGAGGGGGAGAGATGAGAGATTTGGGGGTAGTGTAGGGTTGATTTAGGCTAGTTATAGGGAAGGAGAAAGGTGAGGTTAGAGCTTGGATGGGACTGGGAGAAGAGGGAATGGTGGAGGGATTTTAGTCTTGAGAGTCTTGTATCTCCCGGAAGATCTTTCCCACTTAGTACTGAACATAGACCTAGGCACATAAATGCAGTTCTGGGGATTTTGGATTGCATGTACCACGTTCAGAGCAAGCTTGTCCTAGGACACACAGCTCATGAATGCTTGGCAGCCCACTCTCCAAAGAGCTTTTCAAATTTTTTCAGAAATACAAGCGGCTTTTTCAGGCAGATGGTGGGAGAGGCAGGCTGAGGAGCATGAACTGGAGATTCTACTTCAGCTACCTAAGGCTTACCCACTGGAAGCCTTGGCCTTGGCCCAGAAAATCAATGTTTAAACTTGCTCCCTTGAGGTCATCTGATGAAGGCAATTTAAAGGCTCTTCCCCCAGGCAGCAGATTTTCACTGTACTGCATTTTACTTGTATAATTCCTCCTTTGTCCAACCTTCATTTTTCAAAGATATTTTACTTTCTGTACTTCACCGAGATATTTCAAGAAAAGAGTTTTGTAAACCAAAAACTATCCCAGAAATGTGAGGGACAATTACAAACCATTGCTGGGTCTAACAACTAGAAACCATTAAGGAATTCCCTTTTATTCTGGATGCTTGTCCAAAGTTCCTGACTGTTTAATTCTGGATTAAATTCTAGTATCTCTCTAAAAATGAGAATAAAAGGGTGTATAATATGAATCAGGTACGGGACAGACATTTATTTCCTATACACAAAAGAAATGCTAACTACAAAACCCAAGGGTACAATGGTAAAACAACTTAAAATATAATTCAGTAACTTTTAACTATTGTTATACTTTTCCAAGATGTTAACACTTAAACCTCATCAGGACTGAAAGCAGTCTCTGGAACTGCTGAATAGGTATTATTCTATTTCACTGTTGTTAATCACTGGTCTTATTAGAGATCTTTCAGCAAATTCGACTCATCTAACTGGTGGGGATGGGGTGAATAGGTAGCTAGGTGGGTCATAGGGAAAGGCAATTTATCTTTTCCAATTATATATAAAAATAATTTTCAGCATTCATTTTTATAAGATTTTGAATTCCATTTTTTTCCCCCTTCCTTCCTTCCTTTCTTCCTCCCCAAGACAACAATCTAACAGACTATACATGTACAATCATATTAAACTTTTCCCACGTTAGTCAGGTTATGAAAGAAACAGAATAAAAGAGAGAAACCATGAGAAAGAAAAAAAGGTGAAAAGAGTATACTTCAATCTACATTCAGACTCTTTTCTCTAGATATGGACATCATTTTCCATCATGAAGTTATCTTGGATCATTGCATTGCTGAGAAGATCTAAGTTGGTGATCTCACCATATTGCTGTTATTGGCTCTGTTCGCCTGGTTCTGTTCATTTCACTCAGAATTGGTTCATATAAAACTTTCCTAAATATAATAATAATAAAATAATGAATAAAATAAATAAAAATAATAAAACAAAATAAATTAAAAAAATAAAAAACAAAACTAGGGGCAGCTAGGTGGTGCAGTGGATAGAGCACCACCCCTGAAGTCAGGAGGACCTGAGTCCTTAGACACTTAACACTTTCTAGCTGTGTGACCCTGCCTCAAAAAAAATCCCCACAAAACAAAAAATGCTCCACAAAACAAACAAAAAAACCCAACTTTCCAGGTTTTTCTAAAATTTGCGTGCTCCTCATTTCTTATAGGGTAATAGTATTCCATCACATTTTTATACCACAACTTGTTCAACTTGCCCAATGGATAGGCATTCACTCAATTTTCAATTCTTTGCTACCATAAAAAGAGCTGCTATAAACATTTTTCTACATGTGGGTCCTTTTCCCTTTTTTTTATGATCTCTTTGTGAAGCAGACCTAATAATGACATTGCTGAATCATAGGGTACAGTTTTCTAGCCCTTTGTGCATACGTCTAATGTCTGGGTCAGTTCACAACTTCATTTAACGATGCATTAGTGTTCCATTTTTCCCACATCTTCTACAATATTTATCAATTCCCTTCACTGTCTGATTAGTTCATATAATAGAGATGAGGGGATACTTTGGAGTTGTTTTAATTTGCATTTCTTTAATCAATTGTGATTTAGAGCAATTTTTGGTATTATAGATAGCTTTAATTTCTTCCTCTGTAAACAGCCTTTCATATTCTTGTATTCTAATAAATTTGACTCAGTTTTCTATATAGTTTAGAAATGAGGCCTTTATTAGAAATACTGGCCAAAAAATTGTTTTCTAGCTTTTTGCTTTCTTTTTTTGTATGTGTGTGGCAAAGACATTTTTATTTTTATTTATTTTTATCTTTTAAAATTTTAATAGATTTTATTTTCCTAAATAACATGTATTGATAGTTTTCAACATTCAATTTTGTAAAACTTTGTGTTCCAAATTTTTCTTGATCTCTCCCTTACCTCTCTCCTCCCCAAGACAGCAAACAATCTGATATAGGTTAAATATATTCTGTTTACTTTCTAATTTTGGTTACATTGGTTTGGGTTGTGCAAAATCTTTTAAATTTTATGTAATCACAGACCTAGCTCCAATGATCTTGTGATGAAGAGAGCCATCTACACCCAGTGAGAGGACTGTGGGAACTGAGTGTGATTTACAACATAGCATTTTCACTCTTTTTATTGGTTTGCTTGCATTTTATTTTGTTTCTCTTTTTTTTTCTTGTTTGATTTGATTTTTCTTGTGAGACAAGATAATTGTATAAATACGTATGCACACATTGGATTTAACATATATTTCTACCATATTTAACATATATAACTGCTCGCCATCTAGGGGAGTGGATAGGGGAAGGGGAGGAAATTGGAACACCAGGTTTTACAAGGGCTAATATTGAAGAATTGTCCATCCATATGTTTGGAAAAATAAGAAGCTTTAATAAAGGGAAAAATAAAAAATGAATGACAAAAAATTAATATAATTATCCATTTTGTATTTCACAATGTTCTCTATCTCTTTTGTATTTCATAATGTTTGGTCATAAATTCTTCCCTTTTCTGTATATTTGACAGGTAAGACATTTCTTATTCTTTTAATTTGCTTATGGCGTCACCTTTTATGTCTAAATTATGTTATCTTAGTATGGGGTCTAAAATATTGGTCTATGTCTATTTTCTGCCATATTATTTTCCAGTTTTCCCTGCAACTTTTGCCAAATAGTGAATTCTTATCCTGGAAACTGAAGTCTTTGGGTTTATCAAAAAGTAGATTACTATAATCACTTATTATTAGTGCCTTATATATCTAACCTATTCTACTCTCCTAATATCTACCTAATCTACTACCTCTCTATTAGCCAGAACCAAGCAAGCCACTCCCTTTTAAAAGGCTCACTGAATAATTGACTCTTCCTGTTGAATGGATAATGGATTGCTTCATCCTCCAAGAACTCAAATGCTGAGCTAATTCATGGGATTGGCTGCAAGTAGAAACGGAATCCCTGCTTCCCCTGGTTATATGAGTTATTATTATTGTTTTTTTAATCATCAATATTATTATTGTACATGAGCAGAAAACAGCTCATGAGGAATCAAGGTTTAGTTCCCACTCTTAACTCACGGTATGATCTTAAAAATGTCAATTCCCCTCTTGACCTCAGTTTCTATAATATAATAATAAAAACACTCTTTTATAGTGCTTTATGATTTTTAAAAGGAACAGATAGATGCTGCAGTGGATAGAATACCAGCATTGGAGTCAGACTCAGACACTTAACACTTCCCAGCTGTGAGATCTTGGGCAATACCCTTAACCCTAATTGCCTCACTTAAAAAAAAAAAAAAAGCCTTTATAAAGTATTTGACCCACAATCACACTGTGGTAGGTATTATTAGTCTCATTTCAAAGATGAGAGAATTGGGGTTGCAGAGTGACCAATTTATTTCTGATCACATAGCTAAATAGGTAGTATGTGAACTCAGCTGATCTGCCCCTAGAGCACCAGCCTCAATGGAACCCTTAGGTTTTATGTGTCCAGATCTTCTCCACCTTGGGCTCTGTCCCTTTATGGTTGTGCTAATAGTTTTAGCTTTAATGCTTCTTTAATGCTTATTCTGAAATAATTCTTTAAGGAAAAACCACTGACTTCTGCTTTCCTTTCTGTCTGTTTTAGATGTAACCCTGATCAGAAAGAGAATGGGGACTGAATTTGAATCCTACTGTGTGACATCGGACAAATCAGGTAATCTCCCTGGGCCTTTGTCATCTATAAAATGAAGTCTCTTTCAGTTCTACAACTGTGCTCCTGTGTCTCTAGTGCTAATATATATTTATTTATAATAGACACTTTGAGCCCACTTTTAAATACTGAGATTTCTGTTCCATCCCTATATACCAGACCTTCTTTTCTTTCTTTTTTTTTTTTTTATTTAATTTTATTTAATAATAACTTTGTATTGACAGAATCCATGCCAGGATAATTTTTACACATCATTATCCCTTGCAATCACTTATGTTTCATTTTTTCCCCTCCCTCCCTCCCCCCCCCCAAGATGGCAAGCAGTCCTATATATGTTAAATATGTTGCAGCATATCCTAGATACAATACATATTTGCAGAACCGAACAGTTCTCCCGCTGCACAGGGAGAATTGGATTCAGAAGGTAAAAATAACTCGGGAAGAAAATCAAAAATCAAATAGTTCACATTCATTTCTCAGTATTCCTTCTTTGGGTGTAGCTGTTTCTGTCCATCATTTATCCAATGAAACTCAGTTAAGTCTCTTTGTCAGAGAAATCCACTTCCATCAGAATACATCCTCATACAATATCGTTGTCGAAGTGTATAATGATCTCCTGGTTCTGCTCATCTCACTTAGCATCAGTCCATGTAAACCAGACCTTCTTTTCAAAGAGTTATAGAATCCCTGAGCTGGAAGGGATCTCACAAGTCACTTAGTCTTTTTATGTTTTACACCATCTACATATTCCTCACCCAAGATCCTCCATCCCTTAGCTTTGAACATTTTGCCACCTACTGTTCTTCAAAGTTCTAGCTCTTCATTTCTGCCTTCTTGATTCCTTGACATCAAGTTCTAACTAAAACCCTATCTTCTCAATCTTTCTTATCCAAGTGCCTTCTTTCAATTAATTATCTCCTACTTTTCCTGTGTATGGTTTGTTTATACATATTTATTTACTTGTTGTCTTTTTCATTTGATTGGCAAGCTCCCTGAGGTCTTAGTGTTTGGCATGTAATAAGAGTTTAACAAATGCTTATTGATGGATTGATCTAGTTTAACACGTAGCTAAAGCCTGGATATTCTCCTATCCTCATCTCCATCCCCCACCACATTCCCGACAGGTTTTGTGCTTGACAGCTTTAAGTGACGGGAAACTCATCACCTAGTTCTTTCCCTCTGAGATTATCTCCCATTTATACTTCATAGATTTTTAATGTATCAATTTAGTTGTTTGCATGTTACCTACTCTGTTAGAATGTGAGGTCCATGACAGTAGGAACTGTTTTTGCCTTTCTTTGTGTCTCCAAACCTTAGCATTGTGCCCGGCATATAGTAGCCACTTAAATCTTTGTTGTTTTCTCTAGGGAATCCCATCTAAATTCTGCATATTTCTGGTTCTTCTTTATTATTGTGTTGAAATTTCCCTCCAAAGTAACAAAATCTTCCCATCTTCTATTTTTCCTCCCCAGGGTTAATCTGAACAAGTCCAATTACCCATAGGTAGTAGAAATTCTTTTCTGGGGGTCAATATCTCCTTTCAAATGCTCATGTTTAAAGTAATGTAGACTGAAGACCAGGGTGGGGCAGGCCATGAACATGATGGGACTGTGCATGTTGAAATCTGCTCCTCTGCCTGGAGAGAAGGCGGGCCAAATGTGATCCAGAGAAGATAACCCAGAAGTCCCTGCTGTGGATGTGCGGCCAGCGGCTGCCGGAGCAATGCGAACCAACCAACTCGTGAAATATATTTTGTTTATTTCTTGTTACCTCTTCTGGGTAAGTGGGGCTTGGGAGTCCAGGGGACTAGATCCTTTGGGAAAAGGCTTTTAGGAGAGGATTAAACTATCTGTGAGACACTGGTGATGCTGGGATAAACTTTCAGCACCTCCGCCCTCCCATAGGTGTGATATTAAATACAGGAAATCCACACCCCTTCCATTGGTTCATGCTTTCTCCCTTCTTAAATTACCTTGTATTTACTTACTTGAATACAAATTGTATCCCCCTGTGAAAAGGTAAATTACTTGAGGGAGAAATGGTTTGTTTTTGTTTCTGTACCAGTACCTGACTGAACTGAAGGAGGTGCTTAATAAATGCTTTTTGGATTGAATTTATTTGGAACTTCCCAACTGGCAAGTCAATATCGCTAGATAGCCTATTTGTGACTATGACTTATTGCAGCAATTTCTTGGAAAATCAAAGCTAGAAGTAGTAGTTTCAGGTTATAAGACAAAGTTAAAACTGGACGGGATTTTAGAACAGAGAAATTAAGAACTCAGAGAGATCTTATTCCAGAGAAAGTCAGAGCTGGGAGGATTCTTAGGACATGGAATATCAGAGCACAAAGTTTAGTTCCTCGGTCTGGTTAATTGCCTGGGAGGGACCTTAAAAGAGGATGCTAGGTCTAATGGAAGGAGCGTTGGAAATTGAATTCATCCACTTCATTTTGTTTTTTCAAAACAATTTCATTATATATATATTATATACTCAATAGCAAACTAAAAAAATATGAACAAACAAAACGAGAAATAAAACCCAAAGGCTTAAATTTCCAACTATTTACTTAAATGTCAATAAAATTAAAAAATAATAAAAAATTGTTTTGTTTCCCCTTCTGATTTGTAGCTATTTTTTAATATGGTTGTAGTCAGTGTAATACTTTCCCCAAATGCCAATTGGGCACTTTCTATGCCTTTTTCTTTTTTTCTTTTTTTGGTATGGTTTATAGTTTTCTAATTTTAGGCTCTTATACATAATATTCTATTATATGAATGCAGCACAGCTTAATCATTCACTAAAAAATTGGACATAGAGCATGTTGATAATTTTTCACTATTATCAAAATAAATCACAAATTTAAAAAAATAGACTTTTTTCTTCTTTTTAGCAATATCTTTAGGATATAGTACTAGCAGTGGGAACACTAGGTCAAAGAGTTTATAACTTATTTTATGTTGCCAAATTACTCTCCAAATTATGAATTGCACTAACCCAAAGCTTCAGCAGTAGACTTCTTTTTCCATAGCCCTGCCAACAATGAATTTTATCATTTTAAATTATGTTTGCTAATTTAAAGGATAAAAGATTTGAAATTACTTCCACTAATGTCCTTCTCTGATGCCTCATCATGGCACGAGGTGACCCTGGCTTTCAGAAGATTATTCCAGGGGAATATAAATTCTGTTAGTTCTGACCTGGAAAAGCTTTGTGTCAAGTTCTATTTGTGATCTAAGAATCAATCTACCTAAATTCAGAGAGGGCCATTACCAGATTTGGCTGCAGGTGGCAAATTTTTTGGCTACCACTCTTGTTGATGATCCATTTATTTACCTATAGAAAGTTGGGATCTGTATTCAGTGTCTCTAGAGAGGGAACCAACATTTATTGAATGCCAACTATATGCTAAGGCATTTTACAAATACTATCTCATTTGAGACATACAACTACCTCAAAGTAGGTGCTATTATCATTCTCATTTTGCAGATGAGAAAACAGGCAGAGAATGATTAAATGACAGGATCATATAGCTAGTAAATTATTGAGGCTCAGGTCTTCCTGACTCCAGATCCAGCATTTTAATCATTGTGCCACCTAAGTGGAGAAATGAATCAAGGCAAGTATCCATTTTTTTCATTGATAGCTGACATTAATATAGCTGTAAAGGTGCTGTAAAGGCCAGCTTTTTAAATTGTGGTTTATATCCCCATATAAGCTCTCATAACTGAATGTGAGGGTCATGAAATTTTGATTTTTACTAGTAAATGTATGATGTGTATACCTATTTTACCTACCTATATACCTGAGATCACAAAAATTTTTCAGGGGGAAAGAGAAAGGGATCAAGAATGAAAAATGTTTAAGAAGCCCTGCTGTAGGGGCAGCTAGTGGCTCAGTGCAAAGAGCACCAGTCCTGAAGTCAGGAGGACCTGAGTTCAAATGTGGGCTCAGACACTTACCACTTCCTAACTATGTGACCCTGGGCACTTGACCCTAATTGCCTCAGCAAAAAAAAAAAAAGTAAAAGAAGAAGAAGAAGAAGAAGAAGAAGAAGAAGAAGAAGAAGAAGAAGAAGAAGAAGAAGAACCTCTGCTATAAAGCACCTTACATATATGATATCAATTGAATCTTGTGAATCTGGGTGGTTGGTATTGAAAGTGTCATTATTCCCATTTTACAGATGAATAAACCAAGCTCAGAGAAATGAAATGATTCAGTTAATGTAAGAAAGAGGCTTTGAATTCAGCTCTGTCCTGACCGAGTTCTTTCTGATACACTACTCTGATTGCTTGCTTGGATAATCAAAGCTATGAAAGATTTTGTGTGATAGAGTTTGGCAATTGATTCTATTGGAGAGGGGTACAGCAGAGAGAGATAAAGGATGGGGGAGAGTCAGATATCATTCAGAGATTACCTCTCTTAAGAGTAACCAGGAGAATGAGAACTCTTTGAAATTCTAGGATCCTCTGAGTCGAAGATTCCAGAATCCCATTTTACTTTTAGGATTTGTATTTTTGCCATAGGTGGGTGGGTAGGGGGAAGACTGCTCCTTCCACAGCACAGATATTGATCCCCTCTGTAATTTAGTTTTTCAAGATTCAGAAGATGTAGGATTCTAGTTCTAGAGCTGGTCAGGATTTTCAAGGTTATCTACCCCAACCCTGGCATTTTATAGCTTAAGAAATTGAGACCCCGAGAGCTGAAGGGGCTTGTCTGATCACCTTGGAGTTAGTGGCAGGGTAGGATTTGGCCCAAGGTGCTTCAATCCAAATCTAGAACTATTGCCATCATATCCTGTTGTCTCTATGGCTGGTCTGATGACAATATTCTCCAAACATAACTGGACTGGTTCCCAGACAATAGCCAGTTCATGCTTGGGCTCCTGGTCCATCTGGGATCCTTCCTTCCTGATAACAAGTTCTAGAGTTGTAGGCTCTTGGCACTGGTTTCAAGAACTCAGGGCTGTCACTCCATATTGCATTGAGACAAAGACACTGATTCCAGGGTGAGCCTGGGCAAGTCACTTCACCCTGTCTCCCTCAGTTTCGTCATCTGTAAAATGGGCTGGAGAAGAAAGCTGCAAACTAATCCAGTATTTTTGCCAAGAAAATCCCAAGTGGAGTCACGAAGAGTTGGACATGATTGAATGAATGAACAACAAAACAAGATAATGAAGATTGTATAAATTTGAGAAAGGCAATAAATTATTCTACAAAAGATGTTGAGATGGGGATCTCTGGAAATCTCATTTGAAGTTCCAGCTGTGGCACATGCTAGTCTTGGGGCTTCAGGGAAATAATTTTCTCTTCTCTGAATCTCAGTTTCCTTATGTGTAAAATGGGACCGGTAATACTTGCCCTACAGGGGGAACCTGTAGTGGGGAAATCTGGGGCTTTGCCTCAGTGGGGACTGGCATCTAGGGAGGACATAATTCCAGAAAGATACTTTTCTCACCTTCCTGGATGTTCTAAAGGATGCTACACTTGTGTCTTATGATTTTCCACTAGCTCTGTCCCCATAGGGCTTGAAGGGAAGAGGGGGTCTTGAGAGGGGAAAGAGAATATTGTGGCAGTTCTTGATTAGGAGAAGTCACCCCACACCTTTGGTAGCAATTTTCCTCTGGAATTGGGTTGGGGATATTGTCAAAGTGTTGGGATTTAAGGGGAATCCCAAAAATGTTGGGGTTCGGATCACAGTCACGAGGTGTCTCAAAGGAATTTGCAGGTGCATATTCAAATTAAGGGCAAAATTTATTATAATTGTAACTCCAATTAAAGCAGGTTAAGTTAAAAAAGAAGTTAGCAAAGAACTAGGAGCAAGGAGGTAAATTTATAGGGAAAAATTAAAGACCAAGTGCTTCATGTCACTGATATGCTAGTTTTATGGCTTAGAGCTGGAGTTGAGGAGTGGTCTGGTTCTGACTTTTTGTGCAGATGCAGTACCTTCAGTTCTCTGGGCAGAACTCACTGGAAATCCTTCTGGAGGTGTGTTTTTAAGTGGTGGAACCTCACTGTGCCTGTGTTAACTTTAAGCACCTCAATATTGCTGCTCATTAATCTCAGAAAACCTGTTATCACTGACCAACAGGCTGTTATCTGACAGTCAGCAATGTTTGTGGGCTCAGTAACCTGGTCATACAGAATAAACTGGGGCTGGATAACCTAAGGCAAGAAATAAATTATTTCCAGCTACTTCACTCCCAAGGTCAAATGACCTTAGAGATATTACTACATCTTTCCTAAGGGCTGCTCCACAAAACTGCCTTTTCTTTTCATATAACTCTCCTGATTGGAGAAACAGTTCCCCTTCCTCTGGAGGAGGACCTGAATCCCAAATCTAAAGAGATATGCTTTTCTTGGGGAACAATGTCCTCAGAAATGCACTCTATTCCTGGAGAAGCTGTTTGATACCAGAAGGTCTGAAATGTCCTTTTTCAGTCCCTATTTTTGTAGGGTCTGATAGTATGAATTTCCCCTTCCCCCACTTCCCATTTTTTCTTCACCAAGGGTGGGACTCAATGTTTTTTGCTTTAAGTGAAAAAATTCCTTCTCAAGCCTTTTAATCTCAAGGTTTATGCTTCCATTGACCTAGCCAAAACTATGCCCATCTGTGTTTATCAATCATATTTGACATGGAATATATCTAGGAAGTACTTTTATAGGGGTTTTTTGCTTAATCAGATGGGACTCCTCCATGTTTGTTTTTCATTACCAGGTAGCCAGTGGTCTAATGATAGCCATGGGTTTGTATGCAAAGCTCTCCAAAGAATCAGGTAAGTGTGATTGCCTCGGTAGAGCTTGGGACTTGATGTGGGGAAGTGGGGAGCCCTCCCCCTACTCCCTTCCTGTAAACATAATCAGAAGGGCAGGTGGCTGGAGCCTGGAATACTGTGAAGTTGAGAGAGAAGCAAAGAAACAGATGCATCCTGTAAGGGGAAAAGCTCAGCAATCATCTAAGTCAGGTGCTCTTAATCATGGCAGTTTTTTTTGGGGGGGAAATATGTAGATCCCCCCCCTCAGATAACATTTTAAATACATGAAATATGTACGATTGCAAAGGAAACTGTTTACTGATTACAGGAAACTGTTAAACTGTTACCAAAATATTTAAGATAATTTTGGACATTCATTTTTAATAAAATGTATTTTAAAATTTCCAAATTTTCTCCCCTCTCTCCCTTTCCCTCTCCCTAAGACAAAATATTTTTCAAAAACAAATTTGTGGACCCTAGATTGAGAAGCTTAGTTCAAGCTATTGTCCCACACTGAACATGGACTAAAAGTCTTTGATGATGAAAAGGTTGACTTCTAGACATTCTACCAACAAAGTCTAGAACTGAACACAATATTATAGATGAGTTTTGATGATGGCAGAATACAAGGGACTATCAACTACTTATTCCTTGAAGCTACATCCCTCTTAATTTAGTACAAGACTGCATTAGATTTTTTGGCTAATACATTGATTCATCTTGATTGATTAATCAATTGAGAATACTGAAACCTTTGAATCTTTTCAAGATGACTTATTTTCTACTTTGACTATCTTATATTGTGACATTGAGTTTTTTAAATGTTTTACTTTTTTTTCAGTCAGCAGAAATCTGCCTTCTCTCCTTCCCTCACTGCTTTCACTGAAAATGAAGGAAAAACAAGACCCTTATTATAAACATGTAGTCAAACAAAACAAATTTCCTCACTGACCATGTCCAGAAACAGTTTATGTTTCTTTGTGAGTTCTGGGTCCCTGCTCTCTTTATCAGCATGTCTTTGTATCCCTACTTAGCATTAAGCATTTAGTACAATGGTTAGCATACCATAAGTCTTAATAAATGTTTATTAATTAACACTGTACAAATAACTTGGGAAAGAAATTCTGAGAATGAAGAGGGTTTATTTGAGAGGGTTATGGGGCTTCATGGAGGAGGTGGCATTTGAGCTGTATCTTCAGAGAGTGAAGTCAAAGGGAAAGGCAAGAGGAAGAAGATATTCAGACATGGAAAGCAACATGAACAGAGATGGGAATGATGTCTTCTGGGAATAGCAAGTTTTGTGCTTAGGGTTTAGTAGGAGTAGAAGAGTATCCTGTCTGCTCATAAAGGTTGGTTTGTAGGGGCAGACTGGAATACGGCAATTGGCTAGAAGTCCACTGTAGTCCAAGGCGGAGATGCTGAGGATCCAGGCTTCCTAAGGGCAGTTCCAGTTACCATCCTCTTCATCCCTATTATTTATATTCCTAATCCAATGCTTCAAACTTTGGACTCACTTTTCTTTCCATCTATTTTATTGAAATTATCCTATATTCCTTTCCCTGAGGATTTTGCTGTGGGATGTCCAAGGAAATGGATATAGTACAATGTTGCCTAGGCTGATGATACTTGGCAAGAAGGTCACTAACAATATAACCAAATTCAGTCATTAATATCTGGAAATTTGATATAATGATGTTTCAACAAAAACTATAACATTGTTGTCATGGACTTGAGAGCTCTGTGGGATGCTAAAACAGCCCTCAATTCATATACCTCTTGGATTTTGGTCTCAGTGTTTCAGATAATTTTTTTTTAAATAGTGTTTTATATTTTCCAATTATATGTAAAGATAATTTTTAGCATTCATTTTTAAAAATTTTGAATTCCAATTTTTCTTCCTCCTCCTTTCCTTTCCCTTCTTTCTAAAATGGTAAGCAATTTGAGATAGGTTACATATGTGCAATTATGTAAAACATATTTCCATGTTAGTCACAGTTGTGAAAGAAGATACAGACCAAAAGGAAAAAAAGAGCATGAAAAAATAAAGTGAAATGTTTAACCTATATCAGATTGTTTGCTGTCTTGGGAAAGTGGAGGGAGGAGAGGGGAAAAAATTTGGAACATAAAGTTTTACGAAGATGAATATTGAAAGCTATCTTTGTGTGTATTTGGAAAAAATAGAATACTATTAAAATAATAATAAAAAATAAAGTGAAAATAATATGTTTCAATTTGTACTCAGAGTCCATCAATTTTTTCTCTGAATGTGGATATCATTTTTCATCATGAATCCTTTGGAATTGTCATGGATCATTGTATTGCTGAGAAGAGTTTAGTCATTTATAATTAATCATCACACAATGTTGCTGCTACTGTGTACAGTATTCTCCTGTTTCTGCTCATTTCAACTCTTTTAAGAATATAGATAGTAGGCAAGCTACTGTTCAGCCTCAGAGATGAAGTTTGTACTCTGGGAGATCTCTATACTTATAAAATTACAAGTCTGAACCAAACATATTCATTTGCTCTATCTATTGCCAAGGAGGCAAATTGTGTCTGTCAATTTAGATCTGTACCTGCTCTAAAGCTTAAAGTTTTAGAGAACTGCTTGGAGTGATACAAAGTTAAATGACCAGTTCTGGGTCAGGAGCCCAAGTTTCTCTGATTCCAAATCTGCTCATTTTTTCCATCCCCTATGCACACACACCTATGTATATATGTAACTTTGAAGTTTTCCAAGCTCTACCTATAATCATATCACTTGAAGCTATTGTGAGAAAGCCACAGAACCATTCTCTGGGAAAATGGTGCTTTGATTTATTATTAATAAAGCTCAAACTTCTTAGCCTGGAATCCGAGGTCTTCTTTAACCTTTTTAGGGTTGTTCTAGCTAATCTCTATGCTCTCACACTAAAATTCTATTTTTCTAGGATTATGCATCATCACAATCATGTTGAAAGACTACTATCATTCTTGTATATGTCTTTTTATTTTAAATTTTATTTTTATTATAGCTTTTTATATACAAAATATATACATGGGTAATTTTTCAACATTGACCCTTGCAAAACCTTTTCTTCCAACTTTTCTCCTCCTTCCCCCCAGCTCTTCCCCTAGATGGTAGTCCTGTACATGTTAAATATGTTAAAGTATATGTTTTTTTTTAAATTTAAATTTTATTTTATTTAATATTAACTTTGTATTGACAGTATCCATGCCAGGGTAATTTAAAGTATATGTTAAATACAATATATGTGTACATATTTATACAGTTATCTTGTTGCACAGGAAAAATCGGATTTAGAAAGAAGGTAAAAATAACCTGAGAACAAAAAAACAAAAATGCAAGCAAACATTAATAGAAAGTGTGTAAATGCTATGTTGTGGTCCACACTCATTTCCCAGTGTTCTTTCACTGGATGTAGCTAGTTCTCTTCATTACTGATCAATTGGAACTGATTTGGATCCTTTCATTGTTGAAGAGGGCCACGTTCATCAGAATTGATCCTCATATGGTATTACTGTTGAAGTATATAATGATCTCCTGGTTCTGCTCATTTCACTTAGCATCAGTTCATGTAAGTCTCTCCAAGCCTCTCTGTATTCATCCTGCTGGTCATTTCTTATAGAACAATAATATTCCATAACATTCATATACCACAATTTACCCAGCCATTCTCCAATTGATGGGCATTCATTCATTTGTATATGCCTTTTTGTTCCAATCCTCCAAATACTTGAAGAGTATAAAAATGAATGAATGGATGGATGAAAGGAAAAAAACTATGAAGTGCTAAGATGTTCAAAGCACAATCCAGATTTTGGGAATGTTAGTCTAGAAAGGAAATGGGTAGGGAGTCACAGGGAGGATGAGTTTATGAATAGGGACATCAATTGACAAAACTTTTCCAAGAACAAAGTAGTATTGATTTGATTACTGAATCCAGAAGTTTAGACAGGGTTTTTTTGGGTGATGTGGGGACTGCAGAGAAGTGGTACTGGTGATACGGAAGGAAGGTATGCTCATCATTGGTAAGATGGACAACAAGATGAGAAGCTAGATGGAGTGTTGAACCTGGTTTGTTTTGGTGTGAATCATAATAGACTATTTGAATTTAAGTCTAGAGATGAAGATGACTGAATATAGAGTATTAGCTCCAAAACTGATCCAGGCCTTAGGCGGGTTTTGTTTTTGTTTTTTAATTCTTTTTCAGTGGTGATGCAGTAGGGCATAGGGCAAGATGGCCTGGCTGGGTGGCTAGATGGGCATGAAATACAGTTTTCATACAATCTTCAAGAATTTTAAGGGCTGTTCCATTGAAGAGGAATTAGCCTTGTTCTCCTTAGTCCTAGAGGGAAGAACTGAGTGATAGACAGTCACAAGGAGGCAGAATTATGAAAAATCTTCCTGGGAATTCAGAGCTACTCAAAAGAAAATTGGGCTACCATGGGAGATAGTGGATTTCTTTCAACTTTCAAGCAGAGGTGGAATGACCAACTTCTTGGGAATGTTATAGAAAAGATTTCTATTAAGGTACAGCTTAGACTAGATACCCTTTGAAAACCTTCTTAGCTCTGAGATTGGATAGGGTGGGGGAGTGGAAGATATTCCAAGCATACAGAGATGCCACTTGAAATTAGGGGAAATTGGAAAAGACTTTATGGAGGAAATAGGATTTAAGCTGGGCCTTTTAGAATGAGTTTCATTTTGACATGCAAAGATTAGGTGAGGAGCTTGGGAGGCTTTCAAGCATACATGGACAAAGCTATAGAGGGAAGAAAGCTAAGAGTCTATACTACATTCTGAGAATAGCAAAAAGTCCAGTTTGGCTAGAGTAAGATGGGTAAGTGGGAAAGGTCAGAACGCAAAAGGACTTGGATACCAAGTTAAAATACTTAGAATTTATTTAGTAGAATTTATCAGTTATCTTAGTGTCCACTCTCTACATTTTTTTTCCTCCTGAGGATTGCCCTTTCCTGCATCATCCTTTCCCCTGAGTTTCTTTCTCTATCCTTTTTCTATCCAGACTTATCTGATTTCTCTTAAGTCATGATCTCAGTTCAAGGTCAATACTACTTTATATCTTAGTTATTACTGTACATGCCTCATGGTCCCCACTAGACAATAAACTCTTTGAGGAGAGAGACCATATCTTAGTTGTATCTCCCCCATGGCAAAAAGACCAATATTTTTCAAATAGAAGGCCTGTATATTGATGATGAAATTAGATAATATAATTCATACTCAAGTGTTAATGACTGATTGCAATTTAATATAACTTTCAGGGATATTTGCATTTTAATGAGAAAAATAGTTCTATCTTTAGAACTTTCCCAGAACCAAAAAGATTACAATTGCTCCTCAGGGTTCTATGGTACCCTACTGAATTTTGGGATATCTCTCTTCTCTAATTCCATTTATTTGAACCCCCCACTGACTGTGTTTCTTCTATTATGAAGAACTAGTAACTGGATCCTACTTCCCTTTAACCACTAAACATCAGTTTTTACAGAGGCACATTTGCTTAGAAAATATTATAAGCACAAAATACAAACATTTCTACCAATACTTCAGGGTTATACTCTCCCCTGCTAGGTTGCACAATGTATAGAACACTGGGTCTTGAGTCAGGAAGCCTCATCTTCCTGACTTCAAATCCTGCCCCAGATACTTATTATTTGTGTGATGCTGGGCAAGTCACTTAACCCTGTTTACCTCAGTTTTCTCATCTATAAAATGAGCTGCAGAAGGGAATGGCAAACCACTCCAGTCTCTTTACCTAGAAAATCCCAAATGGGATTTTGAAGGTTGGATATGACTGAAAAATAACATACTTTCTAAAGAGAGTAAGCTCACTTTTGGCTCAGTTATAATATAACACTGGTTGAATCCTTGCCTTAGCTGCCATTAGACTGGATCTTAGAGGCCATTCCTGAAAATTATATATCTTCCTTCTCTGGTCACTGATGCCAAACTAGTTACAAAAGCTAAATTTTTGGCAGAGGGGTATAGGGGGAACGCATTATCTTATCCCTTTCAAAAGTAAAAAGAAAAATTTAGAAGCCAAGGACTAAAGCTCATTTTTCTTTCTTTTTTTCTCAATAGTATTTTATTTTTCCAATTACATGTAAAGACAATTTTTAACATTCATTTTTGTAAGATTTTGAGTTACAATTTTTTCTCCTTCCCTCTCTTACCTCCCCCCTCCCCAAGACATCAAGTAATCTAATATAGTTTATACATGTACGATCATTTTAAGCTTATTGCCATATCTATCATGTTCTAAAAGAAAAATCAGAACAAAAGGGGAAAAACACAAGAAAGAAAAAGCAAATAAAACAAAAGTTGAAAATAGTATGCTTCTATCCTCATTCAGTCTTCATAGCTCTCCCTCTGGAGGCAGACAACATTTCTATTCCAAGTCTATTGGAATTGTCTTGAGTCACCACATTGCGAGAGTAGGTAAGTCCATCACAGCTGATCATCACATGTTGCTGTTACTATGTACAATGTAATCTTGGTTTTGCTCACTTCACTCAGCATTAGTTCATGTAAGTTTTTCTAGACTTTTGTGAAATCTGCCTGATCATCATTTCTTATAGAACAATTCTATTCCATTATGTTAATATATCATAACTTATTCAGTTATTCCCCAATTGATGGGTATCCACTCAATTTTCAGTTCCTTGCTATCACTGGGATAAAGATCAAAAGGTACTCACAGTTTTATAGTCCTTTAGGCATAGTTCCAAATTGCTGTCTGGAATGATTGAATAAGTTCACAACTTCACCAGCTATGCATTAGCATCCCAGTTTTCTCACGTTTCCTCCAACATTTACCATTATATTTTTCTATTGTCTTAGCCAATCTGATGGGTGTGAGGTTTCTTCAGTGTTGTTTTAATCTGCATTTCTTTATCAATAATGATTTAGAACATTTTTTCATATGACTATAGATAGCTTTAATTTCTTCATTTGAAAATTATCTGTTCATGTCCTTTGACTATTTCTCAATTGGAGAATGACTTATATTCTTATAAATTTGTCTCAGTTCCATATATATTTGAGAAGTGAGGCCTTTATCAGAAACATTAGCTGTAAAAAAAAAATTTTGCCCAGCTTTCTGTTTCTAATTTTGACTTCATTAGTTTTGTTTGTGCAAAAACTTTAAAATTTAATCTAATTATCCATTCAAAATTATTCATTTTGCATTTCATAATGTTCTTTAGTTCTTTGATCATAAATTCCTTCCTTCTCTAAGGATCTGATATGTAAATTATCTCTTACTCTCCTAATTTATTTATAGTATCATTTTTTATGTCTAAATCATGAAGGCATTTTGATTTTATCTTGGTATAGGGTGTGATATTGGTCTATGCCTGATTCTGCCATGTTATTTTCTAGTATTCTTAGCAATTTTTGTCAGCTAGTGAGTGCTGATCCCAGAAGCTGGAGTCTTTGAGTTTATGGCTTTATCAAACAGCAGATTACTATAATCATTGACTACTGTATTTTGTGTACCTAACCTATTCAACTGATACATCATTGTATTTGTTAGCCAGTACCAAATGGTTTTGATGACTGTCACTTTCTAATATAGTTTTAAGTCTGTTACAGTTAGGCTACCTTCCTTTGCATTTTTTCATTAATTTTCTTGAAATTCTTGACCTTTTGTGCTTTCAGATGACTTTTATCATTTTTTCTAGCTCTATAAAGTAATTTCTTGGCAGTGTGATTGGTATAGCACTGAATAAGTAGATTAATTTAGGTAGAATTTTCATTTTTATTATATTAGCTCAGCTTATCCATGAGCAATTGATATTTTTTTGATTATTTAGATCTGACTTTATTTGTATGAAAAGTGTTTTGTAATTGTGTTCATATAGTTCTTGGGTATGTCTTGATAGTTAGATTCTCAAATATTTTAAAATTGTTTCTAGTTATTTTAAAAAGGATTTCTCTTTCTACCTCTTGCTGTGGCTTTGTTGGTAATATATAGATATGTCAATGATTTACATGGTTGTATTTTGTATCCTGCTACTTTGCTAAAATTGTTAATTGTTTCAAATACTTTTTCAGTTGATTCTCTAGAATTCTCTAAATATACTATCATATCATCTGCAAAGAGTGATAGTTGTGTTTCTTCATTGAGTACTCTAATTCCTTCAATTTCTTTTTCTGGTGGTGATAATGAACATTCTTGTTTCACCCTTATTCAGAATACTTATTGGGAATCTTATGGGGAATGCTTCTAGCTTATCACATTACGTAATGCTTGCTGATGGTTTTAGATAGATGCTACTTATCATTTTAAGGAAAACTCCATTTATTCCCATGCTCTCTAGTGTTTGTTTTTAAACTAGTAATGGGTGTTGTATTTTGTCAAATGCTTTTCTTGTATCTATTGAGATAATCATATGTGTTCTATTAGTTTTGTTTATTGGTATAGTTAATTATGCTGATAGTTTTCCTTATATTGAATCAGCTCTGTATTCCTGTTATAAATCCCTCTTGGTCATGGTGTATTATCCTAGTGATAAATTGCTAGATGGCAGAGAGGATAGAGCATTGGCCCTGGAGTCAGAAGGATAAATTGCTGTAATATCTTTGCTAATATTTTATTTAGGATTTTTGCATCAATATTTATTTGGAAAATTGGTCTATAATTTTCTATAATTTGGCTCTTCATGGTTTAGCACCATATCTATGTCATAAAAGGAATTTGCTAGGATTCCATTTATTTTTCCAGCTATTTTACATAGTATTGGAATTAATAGTTCTTTATATGTTTTATAGAATTCACTTGTAAATCCATCTGGTCCTTGAAATTTTTTTTCTTAGGGAGTTCATTGATGGGTTATTCAATTTCTTTTTTCTACAATGGGATTATTTAAGTATTTTATTTTTTCTTCTGTTAATCTAAACTATTTATATTTTTGCAAATATGCATTCATTTCAATTAGATTGTAAGATTTATTGGCATACAGTTAGGCAAAATAGATCCTAATTATTGCTTTAATTTCTTCTTCAGTGGTAGAGAGTACAGCTTTTTCATTTTAGATAGTGGTAATTTCTTCTTTCCTTTTTCTAATTAAATTAACCAAAGGTTTATTTATTTTGTTAGTTTTTTTTCATAAAACCAGTTCTTTTATTTTTTAGTTCAATAGTTTTTTTACTTTCAATTCTATTAATCTTTTCTTTGATTTTCAGATTTTCTAATTTGGTATTTAATTGGGGATTTTAAACTTGTTCTTTTCCTAGATTTTTTAGTTGCATGTTCTCTATTTTATTCATATTAACATCTAGAGATATGAAATTTCACCTAAGAACTGCTTTGGCTGCATCCCATAAGTTTTGGTATGTTGAATCATTATGATTTGTTGTTCCTTGAATGAAATTATTGATTGTTTCTATAACTTGTTGTTTGACCCACCTATTCTTTAGGATTAGGTTATTTACTTTTCACTGAATTTTTGGTCTACTTTTTGTGACTTTTAATTATACATAATTTTTATTGTATCATGATCTGAAAAGGAGGCATTTACCAATTCTGCATTTCTTCATTTGCTTGTGAGATTTTAATACCCTAATATATGATCAGTTTTTGTGAAGATGCCATGTATCACTGGCATATTTCTTTCTACCCCCATTCAATTTTCTCCATAGGTCTGTCATATCTAACTTTTCTAAAATTCTATTCATCATCTTAACATCTTTCTCATTTGTTTTGTGATTAGATTTATCTAGTTCTAAAAGAAGGAAGTTGAAACCCCCCATTAATATATATATATGTCTATTTCTTTCTTTAACTCACTTTAAACTTCTCTTCTAAGAATTTGGATACTATACTACTTGGCACATAATGTTTGGTATTAATATTACTTCATTTTGGTACCCGTTAGCAAGATATAGTTTTCTTTTATATCTCTTTTAATTAAATCTATTTTTGCTTTTGCTTTGTCTGAGATCAGGATCATTATCCTTGCATTTTTTAAAAATTTCAGTTGAAGTATAATTTATTCTCCTCCAACCTTTAACCTTTATTCTGTCTATATTTCTGCTTCAAATGTGTTTCTTGTAAACAACATATAGAGCTCTGGCTTTTAATCCATTCTCTTATCTGCTTCCATTTTATGGGACAGTTCATCCCATTTATTATTACAGTTATGAGTACAACTCACAGTTATGATTACTAATTTATTTCCTGCCATTCTATTTTTTCCCATTTATACTTTTCTCTTTTCTTTTCTCCTTTTCTCCCTTAAGGGAGGAAAGTGTTTTACTTCTGACCACCACCTTCCTCAATCTGCCTTCCCTTCTATTAACCCCTCCTTTTCCATTTCTTAGCTTTTTCCCATTTGACTTCTTGCCTCTCTTCTATGAGTCTTTGCATTTTGCCAAATCTATTTTTTAAAGAGTTGGTTTTTTCAGTCAATTTTTTGTCAGTTTCTTTTTCCAAGCTGTTGGCTTTTTCCTCTAAAACTATAGACTTTTTTTCTCATAATTTTGCATAGCTCTCATTTCCTAATTTTCCTTCTATCTTTATTGATTTTTAAAATCTTTTTTTGAGTTCTTCCAAGAGAACCTTTTGAGCTTGTGACCAATTCATATCTTACTTTGAGGCTGCACTTGTAGTCATTTTGACATTGCTGCCCTCTTCTGGGTTTGTGTTCTGATCTTTCCTGTCACCATAGTAGCTATGAGCAGGACTCTTTTTGCTTATTTTTAAAAGTTGAGCTCAGCAGCTAGGGCACAGGGGATATTGTCCCAGGTTTCTTTTTCAGGGGAAGAGGGGCTTTCCACAATAGGCGCTGCCAGCTTTTTCACTGTATTGGATTGGTTTGATCTAGTCCCATTAAGGATCATTTTTTCACTGAAGCTTATATACCCTCAGAAGCAAGAAGATCCAAGGTCCTTCTCCCTTGTAGCATCTCTCCCACTGGATGCTAACAGTAAATAACTGCTTTAACAAGCAGTTAAAGAAGAGGTGCTAGAAAAGAGTGGGTGAAACTGACTCAGATCTTTTTGAATGCTTCTGCAGCTTTTCACAGAGCCTCCCATTCACCACATGTTTAGCCCAAAAGATCCAGTTAACAGAATATATATACATATTCAATAATCTCTCCAAGACACTTCCATTGGATGTCATAGGGACTGTCCTTGGAAGAAAGCTTCCTAACTTCTGCACTTGGAGAGATGCCATCCAAGGTGCTGTGTGTGTATGCCAGACCCCATTGCACATCCGAAGACTTAATCTCTTATGGCATTAATTCAGGACTGGTGAGATGTTTGTGGGGAACCCACAACTCAGAACCCCTCACTTCACATTAACTGAGTAACCCTCTACTATGAGACAGTTTCTAATGATAAAAAAGTAGAAATTATCAACATTGTATCTGCCCCTCCTTTCCTCTCATTTCACTGTGCTTCCTCTAAGCCTAATCATTTTTTTTTCTAGATTAATGTAACAATCTCTCTTTTTTTCTTTTTGTCAAAAGGAAGGTTTATTTAGAACAAAAGTTTACAGATAAAATAAGAAATAAAATAGGCACTGGAAATGGCAAATATGAAATAAAGTTGGGAAAGCATATAGTTAGGAAAAGAATTTGGAAGAATCCATTAAAGGAATAATCCATGAGGCCTAAGGATGTCATTGTCTGGCAAATTAGATCCAAAGAGAAGTTTAGTAGATTAACCAGAGTTAGCTAGAGTAAAGAGAAAAGTACCATTAGAGGGAAGGCAATGAGATAACATAACAAAATTCATGGGATGCTGCCAAGGCAGTTCTTAGGGAAGTTTTACATCTTTAAATGCTTATTTGCATAAAATAGAGAAAGAGAAGATCAATGATTTGGGCATGTAACTAAAAAAGCTAGAAAAAGAACAAATTAAAAACCTCCAATTAAGTTCCAAATTTGAAATTCTGAAAATAAAAGGAGAGATCAATAAAATTGAAAGTAAGAAAACTATTCAACTAATAAAACTAAGAGTTGGTTTTATTTTTTATTTATTATTATTTTTGACTTGGTTTTATGAAAAAAAAAACCCACAACAAAACAGATAAACCTTTAGTTAATTTGATTAGAAAAAGGTAAGAAAATCAATTTGTTAGCATCAAAAATGAAAAGGATGAACTTTCTACCAATGAAGAGGAAATTGGAGCAATAATTAGGAGTTATTTTGCCCAACTGTGTGCTAGTAAATCTGATAGCCTAAGTAAAATGGATAAATACCTACAAAAATATAGATTGCCCAGGTTATCAGAGGAGAAAATAAATTATTTAAATAGTCCCATTTTAGAAAAAGAAATTGAACAAGCTATTAATCAACTCCTATTGGAGGGAAGGCACTATGAGAAGGGAGAGAGAATAACCTCATAGTGGGCTTTGTCCTAAAGAGAATTTAGCCTGCAATAATCTCTTAATTGGCTTTCCTGACTTCTCTCTCTCTCTCTCTTTCCAATTAATCCTACATAGGCTGATGGCCATCTTCCTTAAGCTCAGTTTTGATCAGGGATACAGTATGGTGTAATGGAAAAAACACTTAATTTTCAGTCAGTTGACTTGAATTCTAATCTAATACTGGCTACAATATTTCTGGGCAAATCAGTTACACTTTGCTATGACTTCTCTTCTATAAAATGTGGGAAATAATTTTTACATTCTGAACTTCATATAATTATAAGGAAATCACTTTATGAATGAACCAATAATACGTATAATAAATTAATCACATAAATGAATGTCAATTGCTAATATTATTACAAAATTACAATACTAAACACTTACCTTATTGATGTGTATTTTATGCTTCACAGGTGCTGTGGATTCCCTGCTGGCAGAGCCTTCTCTCATTGTCATCATTGTGGGGATCCTCACATTCATTGTCACCTTTGTGGGGTGTACTGGTGCCCTTAGGGATATACCCTTGCTGCTGAAAATAGTAAGAAACTGACATATATACAGATCAAAGGGGAGCTACAGACACCCAAGGAAACCCGTGCTCCCAGGACACTCTGAACGAAGGTCCTATGTTCTAGCAATGCATAAACCTTTCACTTTCTTTCCCTGTAAGGCAAGCAATAGAGTAGTCAGGTTCTCCCTGCTCTTATCAATTGCATATAGACTCAGAATAGGAGAGAAGGTGTTACTCTCCTTGGGACTAGTCCCCATCTTTGCAGGTCAGCTCTGGGGCATCTTTAGTATTGTAACCGTGCAAAATGTTGGAAATTACCATTTGAACTCTGTTTAAAAGACTGACATCAATTTGAAATGTGAAAAGCTGAATTGCTAAATTTACTCTGCTTGAACTTTGCCCTTAATATTATATTTGTCTTTTTCCTCCTCAGAAAGATACAAGAAGAACTTTTCTTCCACTTATTTTAAATCTAACTTATCCACAGTATCAATTATCAGCTACAAAAGGGAGACCTTTTTCTTCAAGATCAGGCTTCACACTCAGAAATCACTGATTTGCTCTGAAATACTTTTGAGTTCTAATTTACATGCTTTAGCAATCCCTCTTGTTCCATGAGGGACTTTGTAGGTTTCAGAGCATTTTTATGTTTAGTGAGTTTAGATGCTCAGAAAATACCTCCTTTCTGAGGAAGGCAGGGCAGGGATTAGGATCCCCATTTTACAGATGAGAAAACTGAGGCTCAGGGAAAGATAAAGTGATTTCTTCCTGGTTACATTTAGATCTAGTAACTGGTAGACTTAGAGTTGAACTCAGATTTCCTGAGCTGGGAGTACTTATTGTTTCAGCCCTGTCTTATACCAGGCAGGAAGTCCAGGCTGAGAGCAGGCCCAGCTTCTCAAGGTGCTACTTTTTTTCCCTCAGTTTGCTGTCATCTTGCTGTTGATCTTCATGCTCCAGGTCGTGGCTGTGGGAGTAGCCTTTCTCTTCTCTGGCCAGGTAACAAGAACCAAGTGGGCTCTGGACTCTTATGGGCACTGGAATACCCTTAATACTTACCTCATGTCAAGCCTTCTGCATTAGCTGTTAACTTAATCACAGATCTTTTCAGGGAGGAAAAAATTAGGGAAGAAATATGAATCTGTTTTTTTTCCTTTTCCTCCTGCCATGTCTGATTCATTCAAATATATATCTTGGAAGTCACTTTAGAGTCTTAAACTTCAGAGTAGAAGGGACTATAGATTAAAGAATATAAAACTGGGAATCACATTAGATGGATGGGTCTGACATGGGATGTCAGAGCTGGCAGGGCCCTTACAACACAGGATGTCAGTATAGGAGGTCCCTTAGAACATGGAACTTGAGAGCTGGGGGGTCTTTAGAACACGGGATGTCAGGACTGGGAGGGACCTCAGGACATAGAAAGTCAGAGTTGGGTCTTAGATGGCCTGGAAAGACTAATCCACACACACACCCCGACCCCCTTTTCTCCAGCTATTTTTACAGATGAATAAGCAGAGGCTTAGGGAGTGGAAGTGGATTATTAATTGGGATCACCTTGCTAGTTGGTGGCAGAACATAGTCTAGTGGTTTCACGATAATGTTATTAAGGCAGCTTTGATGCTCTGTCCAAAGCCTTTTGTACAAGCTTCCCTGGTTAGGTGTCGGATCACTGGGAGGAGAATTAACTTAGGTGGTACAGTAGATAGAGTGCTAGTCTTGGAGTCAGGAAGAGCTAAGTTCAAATGCTGCCTCAAGCACTTAGCTATAAGACTTTGAACAAATCCCTTATTCTTTCTGTTTCAGTTTTCTCATCTATAAAATGGTAACAATAGTACCATCTATTACAAAGAGTTCTTTTGAGAATCAAATGAGATAATATTGTAAAGTACTTTGGAAATCTTAAAGTACTGTATACGTGTTAGTTCTTATTAAGGGATAGGAAGGTTATCCATGGGAAATTTTTGACTGTTGAATTCATTTTTGATTGTTGAGTTCAGAATGGATTAGGGTTTGTATGGAGAAATCATAACCAGATGTTTTCTGAGATTTACTAGGGAGATGGGTTAATTTCAGTTAATGAAGAACTGAGTCCATCAAATACTTTTTCTTGGTTTTGAGTGGCAGGTGATGGATAAGGCTGCATTTCTCATGGGAAAAGCCATAGCCAGCTACCGGGATGACCTGGATTTGCAAAATCTCATTGACTACATACAGAAGAAGGTAAGAAGGAGGGGTTGTATTGTATTAAAAAAAAAAGTCCTACTCTGGGAGTCAAGAAACATGCCATTAATACCTGACTGAGGAACCTGGGATCCAATTTCCTCATCGGTAGAATTAGGAATTTGGAAGAGGTGATTTCTAAGGTTCTTCCAGTTCTATTTCAAGTGAATCCCCTAAAATTTTTGGGAATAAGGATCATGAATCACAGAATCATTGACCGAGTGTAACACAAATCTGAAAAAGAATCCTTTGTATCACCTGCTATCTAAGTGGTCATTGAACCTTTACTAAGTTTCCCAAGCATGGGGAACCCATTACCTCCCCAAATTGCCCAATCTAACTTGAAACACTTCTGTTTGTCATGGCTGATAATAGCCATGAAGGGGTACATGGGGTACAGCTTCTAGAGGAAATATAGCAGTAATGCTGAGGTCCCTTGACTTTAGGAGTGTTATTGTTTTAACAACCTGTTTGTCAATAATCCTAAAGTCTCCTGGCTTTAGGAATACTATAGTATAGACCAACAAACATTGCTGACTTTAGATAAATAATCTGTTGGTCAATGATAACAAAGTTCCTGAGAAAATAGGAATAGACGACCTTTCAAACCTACCTGCAAGTCATAAAACTAGCAAATAAGTAACATGAAGCTCCTTGGTTTCTTTAACTTTTCCTATAAACTTATATTTTTTGCTCCTGGTACTTTGAAAAATTCTTTTGGAACTTAGCCTGCTTCAATTGGCATTACAATAATAATAAACTTTGTCCCTTGACTTGGAGATGGGTTCAAGCCTGCAAATTCTTTTGAGACCCTTCACAATGCCAGTCTGTGATAGCAACCTTTTGGGGTCTCTTTTTGAACCTCAACAGTCAGAATTTATATAGTACCTACACAGTGTGTCAGTATCTAATATGCTTTACAAATGTCATCTTAGTTAATCCTCATATCAACCCTTTAGTTAGGTGCTGTTATTATGCCCATTTTATAATTGAGGAAACTGAGTCAGATAGCACTTAAGTGATTTGTCCAGGGTCAATGGTATTTGAGATTTTATTTAGATTCAGATCCTCGTGATTCCAGGACCAGTGCTCTATCCACTGAGCCATCTACCTTTTGTGTTCTTGAACACCGAGACACTAATCAATCAATAAGCATTTATTAAGGTCTATTAGGGGACAAGCACTAGATATTTAGGTACCAAGACAAAAACTTAATGAAAACAAGATTCCTTTCAGTCTTCTCTTGTCCAGGTTAAACAGCTTCAGTTCTTTCAACTAGTCGGCATGAGGCAGATGTTTGGCAAGAATTTTCAAGGTCCTTCCTAGGACTGCAGATACCAGCATCAGTTACAGGTAGACAGCTGTTCATCTACTTAAGCGGGTGATACACTCCAACAGTAGGTGATGGACATATGTTTCACCATTATACAGAAACATATATATATATATATATATTTGTGTGCATGTGTGTGTGTGAATGTGTGTATATTTACATCCACCCTGAACCAATCAGGCCAGAAAATCTGAGGATCTTTCCATCCCAAATTGATTTTTTTTTTGACCAGGTAAAACACCATCTGCCTCATTTCTTATTCAGCCTTAATCACTAAATGGACAGTTGCTTCAGGCAAATTGAGACCTGTTCAAGACCTTACTTTAAAAAGGCCAAGGTCTCCCACTGGATCCAGGGCCATTTCCAGTCGTCCTGACTTATATCTGGCCATTGGGTCTAGATGGCTCTAGGAGAGAAAGTGAGACTAGTAACTTTGCACCACCCTCTTTCAAATCTAATTCACCTGCATGTCATAACATCATCTCCCTGATATTGGTCCTCTTGGAGAATGAAGGACAAACAAATACACACACAGGGTAGTATCTCCTCTTGAGTTAAGAATTTTGGGTCACATCACACAGGTCATAGTCAGGTTTACAAAATGGTTTTGTATAATATTTCATGAAGAATAGAAATAAGTAAATTTATTTTATTTTTTCATGAAAGCTTTTTATTTTTAAAACATATACATGAATGATTTTTGAACACTGACCCTGCAAAACCTTGTGTTCCAAATTTCCTCCCCTTTGTCCCCACCTCCTGCCCTAGAAGTCAAGTAATTCAATATATGTTAAATATGTTAAATCTAACACATCTATGTATACATACACATATTTATACAATTATTGTGCTACACAAGAAAAATCAGATCAAAAGGGGAAAAAACAAGAAAAACAAAATGCAAGCAAACAACAATGAAAAGAGTAAAAATGCAATGTTGTGCTCTACACTCAGTTCCCATAGTCCTCTCTCTGGGTGTAATTGGCTCTTTTCATTATAAGACCATTGGAACTGGCCTCAATCATCTCATTTTTTAATATTAAACATGATAGAAATATATGTTATATCCAATATATGCATACATACTTATATACTTATTGTGCCACACAAGAAAAATCAAATCAAACCAGTAAAAAAAAAAAGAGAGAGAAGCAAAATAAAATGCAAGCAAACAACAACAAAAAGAGTGAAAATGCTATGTTGTGATCCACACTCAGTTCTCCCAGTTCTCTCTCTGGGTATAAATAGTTCTCTTCATCACTAAACAATTGGAAGTGGTTTGAATCATCTCATTGTTGAAGAGAGCCACGTCCATCAGAATTGATCTTCATTTAATCTTGTTGTTGCCATGTTCTTCTGGTTCTGCTCATTTCATTTAGCATCAGTTCATGTCTCTCCAGGCCTTTCTGAAATCATCCTGCTGATCATTTCTTATAGAACAAAAGTATTCCATAACATTCATATACCATAATTTATTCAGCCATTCCCCAATTGATGGGCATCCACTTAGTTTGCAGTTTCTTGTCACTATAAAGAGGGCTGCCGCAAACATTTTTGCACATGTGGGACCCTTTCCCTCCTTTATCCTTCTCTGGGTTATAAGCCCAGTAGAGACACTGCTGGATCAAAAAGTATGCTTAGTTTGATATTGGGCATAGTTCCAACTTGCCCAATTGAATCAATTTACAACTCCACCAACAATGTATTAGTGTTCCAGTTTTCCCACATCCCCTCCAACATTTATCATTATCTTTTCTTGTCATCTTAATCAATTTGAGAGGTGTGTAGTGATAGGAATAGATACATTTTTAGCAAAAGAAAAAGGATGCTTAAATGATTTCAAAGGCATTTAGTATACTATTTACATCAGTTCAAAGACTACATGTTATCAATCAGCTAATTAGTATTTGTTAAGTACCTTGCTGTTGTTTAGTCCTTTCTAGTCACATCTCACTTTCTCTGGGATTTTCTTGGCAGAGCCACTGGAGTGGTTTGCCATTCTCTTCTTTAGCTCATTGTACAGATGAGGAAACTGAGGCAAATTGGGTGAAGTGATTTATCCAGGATTATACAGCCAGTAAGAGTCTGAGGCTGGATTTGAACTTAGGTTCAGCACTCTGTGCATTATGGCACCACCTAGCAATTCTGTTAAGCTTCTACTATGTGTCTCATTAATAAAGACAGTAATGTTTGCATTCCTTGAACTATTCAAGTTTCTATGAGTTTTCTCTTGCAAGTGTAAAGTGATCGGGGGAGAGGGAATACAGCATGAAATATCAGAATGTGGATGTATGGGCCACCAAAATGATGGGGTACTGAGTGACACCCCAAAAGTATATTGGGATTACAGGCCAGTATCATGAGTTGTCTCCAAAGACTTAAACTTCTTTCAAATCAAGGGGCAAAGATTTTATTATGCTTGTTAAAAGCAGATTAAATCCATAAGGGTCTTAATCAAGGAAAGAGGTTTCAGCAATTTATAAAAGAAAGACAAGTTCCCTAGCAGATATGCTCCCCAAAAGGAGTTAGGGTCCCAATAGGCATTAGCTATAGTGACAAAAAGCAAACTAACAAGTGCAAAAAGGGAATTGAGGAAGGAATTGAGATTATGACATGGACTGGCAGACTAATCCTAAAAAGGGTTTAACAGGAATCTATAATATAAACAGATCTTTTATAGGGAAAATGTAACATCAAGGGTTTGACATAACTTGGCTTTTCAATTGGATATAAGAATTGTGGAGTCATGATGGCTTTGTCTATGCAAAGGATTTAGCTAAGAATTCTGCCAGAGACCTTCCTCCAGATGTAGAGCTGTAATAAAATCCACTTAACTGTTGTGTCCTGCTTTCTAGAGCCCCCAAGTCGGAGTGACAAAACATATTGTGCTTTCTAGAGCCCCCATGCCAGGGTGGTGAAAACATACTGTTTTAGTGGAGGAGTAATGAGGCGAGACTCCAGAGGATGGTTAAAATATGGAGTCCATTTACTCCAAGTTCTTTCACCCTTATATACCCTCATACCCTTATATAACCAAAGCAATACTGTGCATGCATTAAGTATATACTATGCACGTGGGACCACATAAACAACTTGCTATTGAATGTAGTTTGCCACCTGGTATTACTCTGCTTCAATAACAACATAAGTTGTCACTGCTCTCTGACTTCTCAGGAAGGCCGAGAGCCCTTGGGGGGATGAGAGCTGAACCAGACATTGTTAGCAGATTCCCTCTGGGCTGAAAGGTCTTATATCTCAGCCAGAGTTCCCCCATTATCTGTGGCCCTCTACATCTCGCCCTTTCTTTTGTTTTAATTGAAACAGGTATATACCGGTGGTTAAATGCATTAGCATGGGAGAAATTACACAGCCAAGTTGTAATATCACACAAGCAAGTAGTAACATAACAAACAATGTGAATAAACAAAATACTATAAAGAATTCCATGAGTCCCAGAAGGAAGGTGTAGAAAATAACTATTAATTCACAAGCATACATACACCTCCTACAGCAGCCAAAAATTAGTCCCAAAGCTATCTATTATCCATCATTTCACATGTTAGGGAATCCAATGATTCTGCATCAATCTCATTGACAATTATTTTTGATGTCCATGAGTTAATTGCCATACACAAAGGGTTAACTGCTAGGCTCTTTCATTGGTGGGCACAGTCAGAGATGGAACCATCAGATTTTTTTGCATCTTTTTTATTTTGAAGTTCTTCTCTTTTTCCGTCTCTCTCCAATGGAGAAAGTGGATATGGCTTGTTGGCACTCATTGGGTTCCTTCTCCATCTGTTGAGATACAAGCAAACCTTCTCCCCCAAGCAGTTAACCTATCTGGTCCCTTCCATTCACCACTTTCTGGATCTTTCCACATCATCTGGTGATTATCCAAAGATAGTGGAGCTGCTCGCCCTGGACCCTGCCCTTCTGGCAGGTTGTGAAACCTGTCTGCTGGAGCCAGTACATCTTTATCAAAAATCTAAAAATTAATAGTATAAATAATAAATTTAGAAGTTCTCTAGGATTGCCTGTGGTTCCCCCTTTCTTTTGTTTTTGGAGGAGCATCTTGATGTCTCTGTTTCTCATCTCTACTATTGCCTGTCCTTGAGGATTAAAAGGTATATCAGTGGTGTGTGAAATCTGATATGTGCACAAAAGTGTACAAAATGTTTAGAAGTATATGCAGGTCCATTATCTGTTTTTATTGCTTGTGGCACACCCATAATTGCAAATGCTTGTATAAGGAATTCAGTGACCACTTGAACTGTCTCTTTTGTTGCTAGTATTGCAAAAGTAAATCCTGAAAAGGTATCCACTACAATATGGATTTTCCATATTTCTTTTTTGCAGCAAATACAAGGGAATTCCAAAGACTTAGAGAAGGTTGTGAGAGTCCTCGGTCAAGTTGCTCCTGTACTATATCTAGTAAGGCTTGAATTTTTTCACTGGTTAAGAACTACTGTTCCACCTACAATGGTATATTAGTTTTCCTTGAATGGGAACAAGTAAGAGTGCAGGCAGGCCTTTGACAGCATTCCTGCCTAAAAAGCTGAAGTACTTAATTATAATCCTAACTGTTGTAAGATGTCTCTTTCCCATACATGGATGGGGACTTTTTTTAACTACAAAAGGAGCAAAAACTCCTGTTTTATCTTCAAATTTCCATCTCAAAGGGTAGCACTAAGTTCAGCTGCTATTGATCCTCCTATGCCAGACATATGGGTGTTTGTAATAATGATCTTTGACCAGTGACTGGGATATTAGCTACACATTCCCCAATTTCCCAAATCAGTGTATGGATGGACACTGTTTTGTAAGCACTCTTAGGAGGTGAAATGCTTACTGTGTGTAGAGGCAAGGAGTCTATAGGCTGGACAGTGACAGGTTTCAGCTCTCTAGGAGATATCTTAGTAATTGTAGCGGTATACATCTCTATTCTCCCTAATTGCAATCCCTTCTCCCCACCTGCTTATTTAAAGACTCTCTGGGTGTAATAGCAGTTGCCATCATGCTCAAAGTGTTTTTTTGCCTGGGAACCTGAAGATGAACCCTGCCTCTTTAATGAGGACATAGGGGATGGGCAAAACTGCTTCATGGGCGGTGCTGATGGTGTCCTTGTCCTTTCTGCTTCTCTTACTCCTCTTACTCCTCCCACCCATGAAGGTGGAGTTGATAGAGGAGGGTCAGGAAATGGGGAATACCCTAAGGTAGCATACTCAGGTGTAGGCAGAGGTGAAAATGAGCTTTGAAGGTGAAAAGCAAGCTCATCAGCAAGGTACTTAAGGTACTTAATTCATTTTCTGCCCAACAAGTTAACTATTTTCTCTCCCAACTGGCCATTCCTTGCAAATCTCCTAGAGTGGTAACAAGCTATATAAACCAGTAAAATGCTAAAACAGACTTCCTTAGCTGTCTCACATGCTGTACCATCCACAGCTATGGGCACCAACTCTCTGCTTGTTTTTCTCCTCATACTTCCTTATCTGGCTGTCCAAGTTAAAATCTTTCCTCTTTTTAAAACTTGTAGATTCCTTAAAACCAATTTTACTCCATTGTATTCAGTTAAGTTGTTCTCCCACTAACTTCTACATCTCTAGCTCCAAACTCTCCTTCTTATAAAGCCACAGAGACTGCACTCCAGAGCATCTGACAACTCAGTGATCTGCTTCTGAGTTACCAACAAACCTTGCTTCTCTGTTAACCTAACTAAGCATGCTTTATACTTCCCTGGGGGGAGGTTTTTTTCTTAGTATTTGTTTCATTTCAGCTGAAAAATTAAAGTGACTAGTTTAATCTTTACCAATTTTTCCTGCTTGCCTATTTCTATATTTACTTTATTCCTAAGATCATGGGGATTCCTCCCCTGAACTTGGCCGATCGAGTCAGTCGAGCTGATTTGTACCCTGCTTTGCAAGGCTCTGCATTTCTAGGACCCCACATTGGACGCCAAACGTCGTGTCCTTCTTTATAGACTCCCAAGTTGGGGTGACAAAATGTACCATGCTTTTTAGAGCCCCCATGCCAGTTGGTTAAAACATACTGTCTTAATGGAGGAGTGATGAGGTGAGACTCCAGAGGATGGTTAAAATATGGAGTCCATTTATTCCAAGTTCTTTCACTCTGTGGAACTGATACCAAATTAGCTATTGGGTGGTTGTATGATGTAGAGGGAGGTCACAGATGGACATTTTCTATCATTTGCAGGAAACATAGGGGCTTAATTAGATAGGCCTAGTGAATAACCAAAGCAACACTGTGAATTCGCTAAGTATATACTGTGCATGTGGGACCATATAAACAACTTGCTATTGTGTGTAGTTTGTCATCTCGTATCACTCCCATCTGCTATCACTTTGCTTCAATCACAACACAGGTTGTGACCACTCCTGACTTCTCAGGAAAGCTGAGAGCCCTTAGGAGAGATGGGGAGATGAATCAGACATTGTTAGCAGGTTCTCTCTGGGCTGAAAGGTCTTATACCTCATCCAGAGTTCCCCCACTGTCTGTGGCCCTCTACATTTAATAAAAGCTTACTTAAGGATGAGATGATTCTTTCAGTGCTCTTCCCTGCTTGCTTCTGGGAATAGCTAGGCTTCCAGATTGTTTACAGTAAATCAGGCTCTTTGCTGATTTCATTCCCTACAACCAAATACTTGGGGGTCTTATTCAGTCTCTGTCAATTACTTTCAATGTCATACAGAAAAATTAAAAATAAAGCAAAACAGCAAATAAAACACAAAATGAAGTTAGTTATGTTCTCTCAAAAATCCAATTTCAGTGTGTGGCCTCCCATTATCCCAGCTGCCTTCTTCTGGACATTCTCTGGCTTATGAGAATCTGGTTTCTATCTGGTTCCTAGAAGCAGGCACAACACTCTGGATGATAATCTGTCCAGCAGAGTGTAAAAGGTATCCATTCCCCAGTTCTGGACTCTATTTAGGTTTATAAGAATCACAGAGTTATGAAATTTAAATTAGAGAAATCCAGAGAAATGAAACTTAAATCAGAGAAATGAAACTAAAACCAGGTAAACTATAAATTAGAACAATACACTATAAAATGTAATTAGAGATGGGGACCCACACTCACATGGGGGAAAATTAATTGTTCTGGATAGATTGTAACCTCTGTAGTACCCAGCCAATGGGGAATCAGGGGAGATTTGCATTTCAGGATAAGGAATAAAAGGCTGTGTTTTTGTGCTTCAAGTGAGTATTTACTAGCTTAGACACTCAATCTTACAAAAATGTAAAATAAAATCCTTTCTGGCTTTATCAGCAGGTCTGTAGAATTCTTGGAAAGATGTTTATCTCCTATAACATAATTTCATTGACGTTTCCTATAAACCAGATAGGAGGGGAGAAGTAGGGCCTCTACCCAACCCAGTAATTTGATATACAAGTAAATGTAGACATTTGGATTTGGTTTTGGATAAAGAGCCCAGGGTTTGAAGTCAGATGTCAGAGCCTTAAGGAAAGTCCCTTAGAACAGCTTGGTATTTAAATCCCTCCACAGTCAAGTTCCCCTTTATTTGCAGAGGTTTTTTTGACTACTTACTTTCATGTACTTTCCATTCTAAAACAACTGGCTTGCTGTGTCCTGTACTCAACACCCCAATCCCCTGCCTTCATGTCTTTGCATAAATGGTTCTGTGTCTAGAACAGCTTCTCTTCTCATGTCCCTCTGTAAAATTCTGGCTTCCTTTACAGTACAACTTGGGTGTTGCCTCTTTGACCAGCCTTTCCTGATTCCTCCCCCAATTATTAGAACTCTCTCCCTCTTCAAATCACATTGTACATTCTTTGGATTCAATTATTCATGCATGTAGCAGTAGATTGTAAACACCTTGCATTCATGAACAATTTTATTATTAGCATTGCATGTTGAATGCTTAGTCTTGTGCCTGGCACTTAAATGCTTGTGGATTCGTTTTTTAAGCAATCGTTTTTAAAGTAGCTACAAGGGGTCAAAACAGTCCTTCCTTTCAAAGAGATCACATTCTTAGGACTAAATCTGTCAGAGCTTGTGACTCCTTAACCAGAGCCTTTAAAAGTGCAGATGATCCTGGACTCTCCAATATTCACTAGGCCTATCTAATTAAGCCCCTATGTTTCCTGCAAATAATAGAAAATGTCCATCTATGACCTCCCTCTACATCATACAACCACCCAATGGCTAATTTGGTACCAGTTCCACAGATTTACCATTTCTTTGCTGTAGGATGCAAAGGCCAGGCTCAACCTGAAGCCAAAGGCCTCCCTCCTAGATATTCTGGTTCTAATGCTGATTTTCCTCTCCAGTTTGAGTGCTGTGGAGTGCGTTCCTACAAAGACTGGTCCCAGAATGAATATTTTGACTGTAGCATCTCCAATCCAAGCTTGGAACGTTGTGCTGTCCCTTTCTCCTGCTGCATCCCTGAGGAGGAACAGGTGAGTGCCTGTTATAAGTCCTTTTTCTGCTCCTTTTGTCTGATGCGTGATTTTAAAGTCAGTGATGGGAAAATTAATTTTAATATCGTTAATATCAATATAATATTCCCTTCTCTGTCAATAAACCATCCTGACTACACCTTAAAGAGAAGATCTTCTCTGTAGAGAATCTAGGAATGTCATTGCATTCTTGCTTTTGAAGTACTTTATACTCTTAACTAAATTAGACTGGGCTCTGTTTATAAGCTCTATTATCCTATAAACTTAGACTAATTGGGGCTAGTCACACTACAGAAAGTGACTTCAAGTTGTTCTTGACCCCTCATTAAGGTTTGGGGCAAGCTGAATCATGAAGAATACAAACAATTACAATGAAGTGGGTTTTATTGTTCAGATTGTCAAAGGTGGCCGGAACCTCACAACCAGGTCTCTTTCCTCATGTGACCCTTTCCTTTTTCCTCCTGAATTCAAATTTAATCTCAGGCACTTAGTAACTGTATGAATCTGGGCAAATCATTCAATCTCTGTCTGTCTTGTTTATCCTTCAATGATAATGTCAGGGAGGGGATGCCATGACATGCAACTAAGTTGGATTTGAGTGAGGGAGGGCTGTGCAAGGTCACCTGCCTTACTTTCCCCTCCAGAATCATCTGGGTGTAAGGACCAGATAAAGATCATGAATATTGAAGATGGCTCTTTATCTTATTTCATTGGAGGAGGAAATGTCAATACACTCCAGTATTCTTCCTCAAAATCTCATGTGCTATGATCCACAGGGTTTTGAAGATTCAGAAATGATAGAACAACAACATAGACATATATCACCAATACTATCACCATTATGGGTAATGGAAAAGAATTAGAATTCTTTCCGGTATATTTAGAGGTAAAAAAGAGATGTCCCTTGTTTGACACAATACTAGAAATGCTGCCTATAGTAATTAGACAAGAAAAAGAAATTGAGAGAATAACCATAGTTACCATTGAGACCATTATTTGATAGAGGCAGGACTGAGAAAGCTGCTCTGATTTGCTTGAAGTTCTATAGTTAGCACATGACAAATCTGGAGCCTAATATGTCTCTCTCTTGCTCAAAATTCTTTCATGTTTTTCTACTGTCCAAACTTCTTCAGCCTGCATTTTTATTATAGCCTTTTATTTTTCACAATAAATGCAAAGTCCTTTTCAATATTCACCCTTGCAAAACCTTGTGCTCCATACTTTTCTTCTTTCTTCCTTACCTCCCCTCCCCCTAGACATCAAGCAATCCAATATAGGTTAAACATGTGCAATTCTTCTAAACATATTTCTACATTTTTCATGCTATACAAGAAAAAATCAGATCAAAAAGGAAAAAAAATGAGAAAAAAGCAAGCAAGCAAAAAACAAGAACAAAGCTTAAAATTACTATGTTTTGATTTACATTCAACCCCCATAGTCCTCTCTCTCTCTGGAGGCAGATGGCTCTCTCCATCACAAGTCTATTGGAATTGGCTTGAAAACACCTTATTGTTGAAAAGAACCAGGTCACCATAGCTGACCATTGCAGTCTTATTGTTGTTACAAAGGCACTGGGAATACAAATAGGAAAGGAAGACAGATCAATCCTCAGAGAGCTTATGTTCTAAACAGAGGAAGCCAACACATAAGAGTGATGATTAGGGAAAGGAATATTGACTTGGATTGTTAATAAGAATGATTATTGGAGCTGCCAAGAAGAGATACTCTTGATAAATACACTCACAGCACAAGTGGCAAGATGCTCGAATTGGAGGCAAGGATGGGATATAGAGCATGATTGGGGGCCAACTTGATACAGAGAATAGACAAATATAGTTCCCTTTAGGCTCCAGGGCTGAAAAACTTCATCACCTGGAGTCCAATGTCCTCAGGATGAGCTCCTCCAGCTTTAACCACAATGTTCCTTAGGTAACAGGCCCACAACTGCCAAGCCTGGAGTTCAAAGCCTTCCCAGCCTGGAAGAGCCTATCAGAACACAATTGGTGCTCTGCTGCCATAACCTTCAAGCACTCAGGACCAACTATGGGAAGTGGGAGAGTAGAATTTATTGAAGCATCTAATTACAACACAAAGGCTACCAAATTAATTAATTATATTTGCTCTGCGGAAGAACTATGATTGATTTTACTTGTGTGGGGGCTCCCTCTATTGGTACAATTTATAATTTCTCTATCTTCCAGTAGGCTACCTTCCTGTCTTGTTGGGACTCAAGTAACTTCATCTCATGTCCAGTCATCCATTAATATACTTCTCTGCATTTAACTAGACTGGTCGTTGGAGGGCCGGCACATGTATATCATTAGGTCTGAATTCAGACCTTTTCTAAAGGTTTGGTCATAGACTAATTACTGAAAATAGCTCTTTTCTTTCTTTCCCCCCTCATTTAATAGTATTTTTTTCCCCCTTAAATTACATGTAAAGATAGTTTACAGCATTGAAAACATTTCTTTTCTCTCAAAAGGTTACTAACCATTCTGATACATCATTAGGAGAACTATGGATTGACACAATGTAAACATTTTATATACAGTAAAATAATAGCTCTGAGAGACAGTGTGGTATGATATGTAGAGAGCTGGCCTTGGAGCTGGGAAGACCTGGGTTCAAGTCTCACCTCTGACACTTTTTTGGCTTCCTGGTGCTCTCCTTTCTCACATTATTTTTTATTTTGTTGTTGTTCAGTAATTTTTCAGTCATGTCTGATTCTTTATGACCTCATTTGGAGTTTTCTTGGCAAGTGTCCTGGAGTGATTTGTCATTTCCTTCTCTAGCTCATTTGACAGATGGAGAAACTGAGGCCAATAGGATGAAGTGAACATAAAGGATGTGAACAGCAGTTTTCAGATGAAATAATCAAAGCTATCTATAGTCATATAAAAATGCTCTAAATCATTATTGGTTAGAGAAATGCAAATTTAAAAAATGTGGACATACTACTCTATACCTATCAAATTGGCAGAAAAGGAAAATTACAAATTTTTGAGGGCCTGTGGGAAAATTGAGATATTAATACACTGTTGGTAGAATTGTGAACTGATTGAACCACTCTGGAGAGCATTTTGTGTTTGTGTCCAAAGGACTATAGAACTGTGGATGCCCTTTGACCCAGCAATGCCATATTGTACCCATAAGTACCCATACGTACAAAAATATTTATAGCAGCTCTTTTTGTAATGACAAAGAATTGGAGATTAAGGAGATGCCTATTAATTGGGGAATGACTGATAAAGTTGTGGTATATAACTATTGTGCTATAAGAAATGACAAACAGAATGTTCTCAGAAAAACCTGAAAAGACTTACATGAAATAATGCAAAGTAAAATGAGCAGAAGTAGAATGTTGTACACAGCAATATTGTACAATGGTCAACTGTGAATAAATTAGCTATTCTAAGCAATGCAATGATTTAAGACAATCCCAAAGGAGTCATGATGAAAAATTCTGTCCATATCAGAAAAAGAACTGATGACATCTGAATGCAGATTGAAATATATATATTTTTAAAACTTTCTTTTTGCTTGTCTTTTCTTTCATATTAATCTTTCATGATTAATATTGTATGTTTTGTATGACCACACACACACACACACACACACACATAAACACACACACACACATATATAGAACTTAACAAAATTATTTTCTTTCTAAAGGAAGGGATAGAGAGAAGGAAAGAATTTGGAATTTGCAATTAAAAAAAACCAAATGTTAAAAATTGTCTTTATGTGTAAATGGGAAAAATAAGATGTTAAATTTAATGGAAATATAGAATGTGCAAAGGAAAGTAATGTTGAAATGAGCCTGGAGAAATCTTAATGTAGGAGAAGAGATAGGGAAAAGTAGTATCTTCCTTTTGTGGGATACAGAATAAGTTGATGGGGGTTGCCATTTTGGTAGCATTTGCCTAGATGTTTTTCTTGCTCTTGAAGGAAAGCTCTCTGGGGAAGGGAAAGGAATAAATCTATTAATGGCTATGTTATTAGAATAAAAGCCGTTAGTGATACTTAAAAGAAAAACAAAGAATATATCAAGATAGCCTCTCAACCCTCGCTCAGAATCTGGAGAAATCTGAAGAACAAAGGGCAAGGTAGTTGAACATATATCCCAACTCTTCTGACTGGCCCCTGATGCTGGGCCTTGTACACAGTAGGTACTAAATAAATGTATGGCAAATTGAATTGAAATGACTTGCAAGGATTGGAGAACAAACCTAATATACACTGGTCTAATTTTCTTTTTTTGGGTGTATGTCTCTGACTCCTTTATTCCTGTAGAATTTTCTTAATACCATGTGTGGCTATGGGACCCAGAATCTGAAAGCCTGGAAGGCAGAAAGTTTGATCTACACAGAGGGTTGTTTGGAGAAGATAGTCACTTGGGGACGGAGTAACCTATATCTGATCGCTGGATTGGCTCTGGGCCTTTTGGCAATGGAGGTAAAGAGAGTTATGATTACAGTATAATAACAACACATTTAAGGAGAATTTTGAAGTTTGCAAAATGTCTTTCATACATTTTCTTATTTCAATCTCATGACTATCCTGTGGGGGTAGAATTGCTATTATTACCATTTTATAGATGTAGAAACTGAGGATGAAAAAGGTTAAGGAATTGATCTAGAGTCACAGATCTTGCTGAGAGCAAGCCCAGTACTTTATCCACTGAGAACAAAATGAGGCTGACACAATAGTAATACTGATATACATACATACACACACACACATATATACATATATATACATATATATATATATATTAGAACTACATAGTGGAAAAAGTACTAGGCTTAGATTCAGGAAGACCTAGATTCCAATATTGCTTCTGACATTTACCAGCTGCGTGACTCAGAGCTTAGCCTAATATTTTCTCTATTATGCAGCTTCCATAATGCTATATGTGAAAAGATAAAGATTCTATATCAATATTATGCCAGAAGGAACAGAAAAGATTCTACCTTCCCAGAGCTACCAGTCTTGCAATGGCTCCCATTTTTCAAACTACAATGTCCTCATCTCAACTTGGTGTGAAACTGTAAATTTTATTCTTTTTTTTTTTTTTTTTTAGTTTGACTGAAGTTGATCTCTTAAAATTTTGCAGACAAATGAGCGTAGCATGCTAAATAGTTGACTAGAGTCCAGTAAAATGATAGGCATTGGTCGTCAGAGTAATGACTGAAGCAAAATCTATAAATATAGCTTAGTCTAACTTGATGTCTTAAGCATAATGCCAGAAGCACTGGAGGCACATGTTGAGTCTGTACTTGCAGATCAGGCTATGTTAGTTCCAACAGACACCCCATAATCAAGACCTCTGGCAGAATTTGTGAGAGTGGCTCCAGTAGCTGGTAACCTATGGTGCCACCAGCAAAGACTTGAGATAAAAAGTGAGATTTAATATTTCCAAAAAACTTTGGATGTAGAATCTGGAAAGTTGGTGGATTTGACTCTTACTAGCTCTGTGACCTGAAGGTCATTGTGTCTTCAGCTGTTTCAGCTTTATCCACTTCTGTAAAATTCAGTTAATGCTACCTAACTCAGAGTTGTTATGAGTTGCTTCCATGGTTGATGGGTGCTATTGTCTCATTATTGGTCTTCCCTGAGCTGTAACAGGTCCTAGCATGGGAGGAAGATACACAGTTTGTTGTTTTTATTGTTCAGCATTTTTCCAATTGTGTCTGACTCTTTGTGATTGAATGATTTTCTTGGAAAAGATTCCAGAATGAGTTTGTTATTTCCTTCTCCAGCTCATTTTACAGATGAGAAACTCAGGCAAACAGTGTGAAGTGATTTGCCCAGAGTCAAAGAGCCAATATGTATCTGAGACCAAATCTGAACTGAGGAAAATGAGTCTTCTTGGCTTCAGGCCTGGAATCTATCCACTCTGCTACCTAGCTGTCCAGGAACATAGATACTCAGTAAAGACTTCTGAATGAATGGACAAGTGAATGAATAACTCTTCTTTCTCTCCAGGTTATTGTCTTCTCTTTGGCTGTGACGCTAATTTACCAGATCAGCTTTATAATTCAGAAGAGAACCAACACAAAGAGAATTCTAAGAGAATTGGACCAGAAAGAGGAGAATTCTGGGTTTTCTTCAGCCCTACCTAGGGAGGAATGTAGATAAAGAACATGAGAGGCAGTGGATCAAAGACAAACTCTTTAGCTCAAGTCAGCCCAAAGGGAAAGCTGAGAAGCCACATTGAGCTAGAATCCTTACCTGTGAATGAATCCATGACATCTGGAATGCAGCAGATGCTTCTTCCAGCCAGTCCTCATGCATCTTGAGGAGAAAAAATTAAGAGTTAGAAAATCTGAGTGTGAATCTTGGATTTGCCATTAACTTACCAATTATATCCCCTCAGTTTTTCTTTTTAAAAATTCAATTTTATTTCATTTTTCCATCCCCCATTCTTTCCCCTACCTTTCAGCTTCCCACTTGGAGAAGTCAAGGAAAACAAAATTATTACAAATATGCAGAGCCATGCAAAACAATTTTCTGTGTTATGTGCCTCAGTTTGTGTTGGATTGGGGTGTCTGTAAGATCTTTTTTTAGCTCTAAAAATCAACATTCTGTTTTTGTAGATCCCCTTCAGCTTTCACATTTTATACTTTATGATCTACAGACTTGTGTGCTAACATTCTGTGTTTTATGTTTAGGGCCCTCCCATTTCTGACTTCCCTCCTGGCACTGGCATTGTAGTATTAAATTTTTTTTTTTGGTTTTGAGCCTGTGTTTTTCTTTACTCATACAGAATGGTACCTCCCCCTTCAACTTAAAGCCTTAGAGAAAGAGTTACTTGATTTTTTTTTTAAATTAATAATTTAATAATTTTGCCTGGGATCCCCCACAATCAGTATTCGTCAGGGGTGATCTTCATGACTCCAAGGCTGATTCTCTATCGGCTGTGTTGTAATGCTTCTCATGACTGTATTCCAATGAAAAGAAGTGCTTTTCCTGTGAGATTTCTAATGTTTCTGCTGTAATCCAGAAGATCAGGCTGGTCACATTCGGAATAGTAAACATAGAGATGACTTATCACTGAGGGTCCAGTTCCAGGAGGCAAGAGAAGGCCACAAAAATGCAACTCTACAGGTCTAGATGTTTCTGTATCTGTTTAAAGATTTAGAAGATTTGAACAAAATCAGACATGCGAAATAATGCAAATTCTGCAATAAACACGAATGTTGTGGGATTTTTTGTTTGTTTGTTTTTTTAAGGGAATCTAAAATACCGGAGAGAGAGAAGATTGGGAGTTTGAGAAGGAAGTTAAACCTGAATACCAAGAGTCAAGCAGTTCCTGAATAAATTGTTCCAGGTTTAGTGTGATGTACATATTTTTGAGCTAATAAACAATGACTCAAGCATTCATTATATTCCATGGGCAGGAACTTGATGGTAGGTATAATCTTCAATGGCCCCACAGATTGGTTTGTTTTTTCAAGCTTTCAAATTTCATTTCTCTTAAAGTTATTATCAGTCAGTCAGCAAGTCAGTCAAGAAACTATGGGAGCAGAACCATCCAACATCCAGAGTCAGAATGGGTAGTCATGTAATCAAGAAACCTCAATTCCAATCCTGCCTCAGATATTAACTGTGTAACTCCCAGTCATTAAATCTCTGTGCCCAAATGCCACCTTCTATGTGAAGTGACTGCTGCACTCCCATCCCAAACCACTTTGTAGTGATTCTGTATCTGTCATTTATGTGTTTATGTAATGGGGGATTGGCCAAGGAAAATTGAGAGCTGGGACCATATTTCCTGGTGTATCTGATTCTGGGTATACATGTTGGAGGATTCTTCTCTCTCGATTTGAGAGCCTGTGTAGATAGATATTCTGTGACTACTTCTACTCTACTGTGTGACTTTTTAATTGGCCTTTGAGTTGGAACTGGAACTATACACAAATGATTCCCATATGGGCAACTCAATCTTTTCCCCTGTTGCCTGTGTTCCAGTGAGGAGGACAAACTGTTGGGGACTTCTGGGTCAAGGAGGGACCCGGGTTGTTTCTCATCTGAACCACTTCCAATCTGAACAATGCATGGCTGTTCCATTGCTTCTGTTTTTTTTAAAAATCTTATTTATTTATTTTTTGTGAACAAGTTTTTATTTTCTCTCTCTCCCTCTTCACTTCTCAATTTAAAAGGAAAAAAAAGCAAAATTTTTGTATCAAATCAAGCAAAACAAATTCACACATTGTCCATGTCTAAAAATGTATGTCTCCTCAGTGAGGAGATGGGTAGCATAATTCATCATCAATTCAAGAGAATCATGGTTGATCATTGCCTTGGTCAGAATTTGTAAATCTTTAATAAAAGCTTTTTGTTTTAACAGTGTTGTTTTTCTATAAATTGTTCTTATGGTTTTTGCATGTTTCTCTCATTAGATTGTAAGTTTCTTGAAGGCAGAGACTTTCTGATTCTTTTTGTAACCTCACACTTAGAACTGGAATAGAATATATGCTTAATGATTGTTTGTTGATTGATTGATTCATTGAACATCAATTTATAGAAGTCTTCCTAGATTTCTGTGAAACTCATTTTCATAATTTCTTTTTAAAGAGTTCCTTTCTCCAGTGAGGTTTTGTATATATATATTTTTTTTACCATACTGCTAATCCTCTTCTTATAATTTTGTTACACTCTCATTTCCCCCTCCTCCCCACCTATTTTTATTCTACTATTCTTACTTGACTTAAAATTTTTCTTTTTGCTCATTTCCATTATTTAATATTTTATTTATTTATTTTTTGCTCTTAAATTTTTTTCCCCTTTCTTTAACTCTTCAAGAAATTCTTGTTGGGCTGGTATTCAATTTACATTTCTTTTTTTTTTGAGACTTTGCTTTTAGACAGTTTCCATTGTCTTCTGAACATGTGTCATTTTAAGGTCTAGGGATTTTTTTGTTGTTTGCCTTTTTTCCCAATCCATTTCTTGATTCTGAATTTTATGTTAGAGTTAGGCTCTGACCTGTGGAGGAGTTGGGAAGAGTAACACTAACCAAATTTCAAACTTTTTAGTCCTGCTGCTAGTTTTAAGTTTAGTTTAAGGTTTCTTGGTGTGCATTCTGAAAGAATTCTTTGTGACTGCAAGTGCTTCTTTCTACACTTGTTCAAAAAATCATAAATGAAAACTGTCTGGATTTATTAGAACCAGAGGGCAAAATGATGATAGAAGGAGTCTATTTCCTGAAAGGAGATAGTTCCATGAATGTCAAAGCTAAAATCTAGAGCTCTTACATTAAAGAAAAAATATCGCAAGTATCTAGAAAAAGCTATTTCAAGTGCAAGGAATCACAGTCAGTCTTACATAAGACATGGCAGTTTCTGTTAAAAATGAGATATCTTGGGATATAACATTCCAAAAGGCAAAAGAGATAGGCTTACAACAAGAATAACTCTGCAAGACTGAATATAATCCTGCAAGGGAAAACATAGATTTTTTTGTTTTTTTAGAAAAATCTTTGTAAATCTTAATATATAAATGTTAGCTGTTATTATTTTAAAATAAAAAGTTATTTAATATATAAAAAAGGAATTGATCAAGAGATTCCTCAATTGATCAAAAGAAGGGGAAGAAACAATCTGATAACAAATAAGCATGATCATATAAAATATTTTCACAAATAGTTTTTCCATGTGTTACCTCATTTGATTCTCACAACAATACTGAGAGTTAGGTTCTATTATTATTCCCTTTTAACAGATGAGGAAACTGAAGCAGAGAAACAACAATTTGCCTGGGTTTTAACTTCTAGGAAGTATCTGGAGTAGAATTTGAATTTAGGTTTTTCTGATGCTGAATCTAGTAATCTACTTACCACTGTGCTGTCTGGCCCTTGAAATCATTTTTAAAAGAATCGAGGCAGATCTTGGATAGCAGTTGGTCAGTTTTGATTAATTGAGGAGAAAGGAGTTAGCAGTAGTAATGCCAAAAAAAAAGAGGGCCACTCAAACTTTTTTTAATGCAGAGAACAGAAGGAAGTTCTTATCATTATATATTTTTGTATATGTACTATATACTATACACACACACATATATAATATATAATTATAATATGATAATCATATTCGTCAATTATGTTGCTTCTCTCCGTGTCCTGTAATAATTTGAGGCCTGAGTAATCATTAGTATGGAATCATGTAAGAATATATACATAGAACTTACACAAAACCTGTAAGACCCTAAGTGAGAATCCAACCCTTCCCTGTAAAACCCTAGACCTGGCCTACATCATTGAGCTATCTTGGTGTGAGTAGCAAAAGACTTGGGTACCTTGTACACTGACTAGGAAGAGTGATGAAAGCTTGATATAATTTGGGCACACTGTGTCCAAGGACAGCCTTCTATAGGACCATTGCTAACCACTTTCATCCTTTTGTTGTGGTCTGAAGACCATCAAACCTGGTCTTATAATGGTCAATGGTATCATTGACCTTAGACTACATTTCTCTTGTCCTTGGGTTACTCATGTTAGACTTTAAGCCTTCCCTTGTGGGGATTAAACTAGGCTGTTATAAAGATTTATTGCTTTAAACAATTGCCTGGTCTGTCTGATTCTTGTGGAAAACTTACTTTTTAAGTCTCCAAATTGTTGTAACAGAATGGGATTGAAATCACGTTGTCTAACTCCTTCATTTTTCAGATGAGGAAACTGGGGCACAGAGAAGGGAAGGAATTTCTCCAAAGTGAAGTATGTAATGTTAAGGCCAGAACAAAGATTCTGCTTTCCTAAATCCTGGTTTAGTGGATTTTTTGTTATACCTGTGCTAATGATAAAAAGAAATAAAATATTCTTATATGAATTTAAATAAATTACATTTAAACAAAATTTACTGCCTTTGTGAAATTCCAAGCTTCTTTAATGACTTCTATCTAAAACAAACATCTAGCTTTTTAGTATCAATATTCTACCATTGTATATGATTCCAGGTCCTAGAGCACAATAGTTTCTGAAGAGGTAACTATAAAGATGGTTCAAAGAGCCATGTCATAAAAAATGTCATTAAAAAAATGCAGAGCTGAAAAGAGAAGATAAGCTGATTACATGACAGGGCCTGCTCTCTTGATTGATGAGTCCTTGGTTGAGATTGCCATTTCCTGATGGGTGCTAGCCATGCTTAATTCAGCCTCAGACCCATTCACTCTCTAGACTGCTTTGCCTCTTTACCACCAGGTGTAGGATGCGCCCATTCTTCCTTCCCCCTATTAGAATGCAATCTTGAGGGGAGAGACTTTCTTGTGTTTTATGTAGCCCAATGCTTGGCACAATGTCTTGTTCTTAATACAGGTTTAGTAAATTCTCTATCTATTGATCTATCTATCATCCATCCATCCATCTATCCACCTATCCATCTGTCTATCTATCTACCTATCCATCCAATTATCCATCCATCTATCCATCTGTCTGTCTGTCTGTCCATCCACCCATCCAAATATTCATCAATCTATCTATCTACCTATCTATCCACCCATCCATCCATCCATCCATCTGCCCACTGCCCATCTGTCTGTCCATCCATTTGTCTGTCTGTCCATCTGTGCATCCATCTATCTACCTTTTTCTACCACCATCTCTAGCATCCGTTTCCCTACTATCTCTATCATATCTGTCTTTTTTTTTTTAATTTCCTATCTCTATAACTGTCTCCATCTCGCCTTTCACTCATGGATAGCTTGTATATTTTGCTGGTGTTAGAAGTCAGTGAGGAAGCTTTCTACTCTGTTGGGTGAAGCTGGTGAGTGAACTTAAGAACCAGAGTTGCCCGGGATGACCAAACATGGATATATTGTCAACAAGGGTACATTCACGTGCCCAGACCAGAGAACCATTTGAGTATTTGACTTTACTATACATTTAAGGACTTTAAGGGATCAGAAAAAGTGAGTGAGGTAGGTAGTGCATGCTTTTTAAATTCTTTCTTTACAGATGGGAAAGACAGAGAAAAGAAGTACTTTAGACAATGTCACATAGCTAGTGAGGGGTCTCTTAAAACTGGGTCCAGGACTGTTTCTGCTGCATTACCCTGTCATTGGATTTCAAATGCACAGGCATTCACTATTTGATTAGAAAACAGAAAAGTGACTGGGGTGTCTTCAGTGCCACAAGAAAAAACCCCTGGGAGTTTAGCATAAATGATAAACACTGGTTGCTGTAGTGATCCTTGCTCTCCTGAGAAAGATGGGAATTGTGGGAAGGTACCATTCCAGCCATCTCTGCTTAGGCACAATTTTAAGTTTCCTATTTACTGTTGTTTTTCTGGCACAAGAGAGGATAACTTTTGTTTAAAAATGTTAGGAGAACATACTGGTTCTTGGGTACTCAGTAGTGAGCTGAGGGAGCATGCCAAGTGTTCTGGGAGCTGCTAGTAGTGTGCCAGGCTTCAGGGCAGGAAGGACTATGCCTTCACAGATGTGTCCAGGCTGCTTTTAAGTACAGTCAAATTGTGGGAAAGAGCCATGCGGTTTCCCTCAATTTACTCATGGGCATTAGGGTACTGATTTTCCAAAAGACATCTTGAAGAAAACAGTCAGTGTGGGCAACAGCATGAGTCTTAGCCCCAGGACCCGTCAGAAGTTTCTCCAGGGAAGGATGGTATTGCTCCCTGACCAGCCATCCAGAGTGGTTAGAATTTTTATCAGCTCAACTTTCACAGGTGAGTGACTTAGGATATGAAGTAACAGTTCTTGGGGATAGAATGTGTATCAGAGATTTATAAAGGCCATCTCCAGAATGTTAGAGTGGAGAAAAATTGCCCCAGGATTCCAAAGGCACAAGTTTGGGACTCAACTCTGTCTTTATTTACCAGTGGCTGCATATTGCTTCCCTCTCTGTTATCAGTTTTTTCAATTGTAAAGTCACGAGTCTGGATTCTCATGTTCTGTGTTGAAAAAGTCCCCTTGACTTGGGCATTCTATGTTCTAATGTCTCTCAAGTTGAAACATTCTGGTTTTATGTTGTGAGGAACATTCTGGTTTATCACTCTATAGGTGATCACTGTTAGATCCTTTTAAGATCAAACAGTCTATGTCCAGTATTATAAGGACCCTCCTGACTCTGATATTCTGTGTTCCCCGCTATTTTATGTTCTACATTCTTTTTTTATTATAGCTTTTTGTTTACAAGATATATGCATGGGTAATTTTTCAGCATTGACAATTGCAAAACCTTTTGTTCCAATTTTTCCCCTCCTCCCTCCCCCTCTCCCAGATGGCAGGTTGACCCATACATGTTAAATATGTTAAAGTATAAGTTAAATACAATATATGTATACATGTCCAAACACTTATTTTGCTGTACAAAAAGAGTCGGACTTTGAAATAGTGTACAATTAGCCTGTGAAGGAAATTAAAAATGCAGGTGGACAAAAATAGGGGGATTGGGAATTCTACATAGTGGTTCATAGTCATCTCCCAGAATTCTTTCCCTGGGTGTAGCTGGTTCAGTTCATTACTGCCCTATTGGAATTGATTTGGTTCATCTCATTGTTGAAGATGTCCATGGCCATCAGAATTGGTCATCATACAGTATTGTTGTTGAAGTGTATAATGATCTATATACTTCAACAACGATACTGTATGAAGATGTATTCTGATGGAAGTGGATTTCTTTGACAAAGAGACCTAACTCAATTTCAATTGATCAATGATGGACAGAAACAGCTACACCCAAAGAAAGAACACTGGGAAATGAATGTAAACTATTTGCATTTTTGTTTTTTTCTTCCTGGGTTATTTTTTACCTTCTGAATCCAATTCTCCCTGGGCAACAGGAGAACTGTTCAGTTCTGCATACATATATTGTTATCTAGGATATACTGCAACATATTTAACATGTAAAGGACTGCTTGTCATCTAGGGGAGGGGGTGGAGGGAGGGAGGGAAAATCAGAACAGAAGTGAGTACAAGGGATAATGTTGTAAAAAATTACCCTGGCATGGGTTCTGTCAATAAAAAGTTATTATTAAAAAAAAAAAAGAAAATGTGTAATGATCTCCTGGTCCTGCTCATTTCACTCAGCATCAGCTCATGTAAGTCTCTCCAGGCCTTTTTGAAATCATCCTGCTGGTCATGTCTTACAGAACAATAATATTCCATAATATTCTTATACCACAATTTATTCAGCCATTCTCCAATTGATGGGCATCCACTCAGTTTCCAGTTTCTGGCCACTACAAAGAGGGCAGCCACAAACATTCTTGCACATTATGTTCTACATTCTAATGAGTTTACCAGCTCTAAGGTCCCTTCTAAGGGCCCCCATATAGTATTCTAAAGTCCATCTCAGTTTTGACATTCTGTATTTTAAGTCCTCTCATCTCTGACATTTTCCTATTGAAGGGCCTTTCCAGCTTAGGCATTTTATGTTCTAAGAGTCTTTGGTGGTTATGAATGTGACAGATTTTTCTTTTCCCTTAAAATCCTTGAATGTTAACTATTGCATAGTTTTGGTCAGTTCTAGGTACTGTAGTTTACTTTGAGATGAAACATATAAAATTTGATTCAAGACTAAGATGAATGAATGAATATATGGATGAAATACATTTACTAAACACTTATAAAGCGTCAAACACTGTACTGTTCTATAGCAGTATGACAGTCCCTTCCCTCAAAGGATTTATATTTTTATAGTAGGAAAGAGGACATATACATACTCAGGAAATCCATTTGAAAACTGGAATTTTCTAGAAAAAGCCGATATGAAAAGTAAACACAACCATGCTATGGTGATCACCTTTCTATAAAATGAAGATAAAATTTTATAACTAAAAATGAGCCTAATCAGTTATAAAATTTAGCATTGGAAGGGGATCCTTCCAGGTCTGAAATTCTGATTCTATTACTTGCAGATGCTGTCAGTGTCTTGGTAATGTTGATATCTTTAGGCAAAATTTTGTTTACCATGTCTTAGTTACCACTCTGCTTGGCCCCAGAAGGCAGAGTTAAAAACTGTGGTTGAAAGTTGCAGAGAGGCAGATTTAGGTTCTATGTAATGGATGGGTTTTGAACTATTAAAACTGTTCACAAAGGATGGGCTGCCTCAGTAAACACTGAGAGTTCCATCACCCATCACCTGACATCTTCATTTAGACTTGATGGCCTCTTGTTGGATATTTTGTGTATATATTTATGAAATCAAAAAATTAAGGAAAGAGTCTCAGCCTTTCCTAAAATAAATCATCAAATCACAGATTATCTGAACTGGCAATAGCCTGTGAACCTAGAACATCAGGCCTGGGAAATCTTAGGACATACAAGGTCATCGTAGGAGGAAAATTTAGAACAGAGGATAACAGATTTATTGCTGAGAGGGACTTAAGACCTAGTCCAGACTTATAATTTTACAGATTAAGAAACTGAGGCTCAAGATCTCCCAGGTATAAATGTTAGAAATAGAATTAGAACCCAGGTCCTCTGACCCGAGAGACAATATTCTTTCTATTCTGGCACATTACCTCATATCAAAGGTAGGAGTGTTCTTAGAACATAAGCATAGGATCTCAGATTTGGGAGGGGCTTTAGAACAAAGCAGATTGTATCCAAAAGGAGTTTTTATAACATTTAACATAGAATGTTAGCAATGAATGAAATTTTAGAATTCAACTTTATTTTATAGAAGGGAAATGTGGAGTTTATGAGTGAAAATTATTTGCACAAGGCCACACAGAAAATGAATAGCGGTGAGGGGTAGTCAGGTGGTACAGGGTGTAGAACATCAGCCTTGAAATTAGGAGAACCTAAGTTCATATTTGATCTTGGGCACTTGACACTTACTAGCTGTGTGATTCTGGGCAAGTCACTTAACCCTAATTGCTTGCAAAAAGGAAAAAAAAAGAAAGAAAGAAAGAAAAAGAAAAAGAAAATTCCAGGCTTGGAATCCAAGTTTACTGACTTTTGGTGTAATGGGACATGTCACTGTTCAATGCTGTCACACTCCATTCAGGAGCCTGACCCTGATCCCTATCCCCATCAATGTCATGTCCTTATTTTGTCTACATGAGCTTTAAGGGTTAATTCAATTCCAGTGTGGTGCTGGTGAAGTCCCACAGTGATGATAATGACCTTGCCTTCAGGGGGAACTGTGGGTCACATGAGTGTTTAGGTTGCTCTGCACATGAGTTCTGCAAATCCTTAACAGCATTTTCTGTGGGATTAGTATTTTTTTTAAGGTAGTCTCATATTAAATAATAACATATAGCGAGTACCTTTTTAGGATTTGGTTCCGTCAGTCCATAAAAACTTATTGCCTCGTGCTATGTGGCAGGGGATCTTGATATTCACTTTTAGAAAAGCATAAACAAAAGCTACATCCAAATTTTATTTTGGAGATTTTCCTGAATTAATACCAGGTGACAGCAAAGAGACAAAAAGAGAAATTCCTCTTTGGGATCAGCTCCCAGGATCAGAACTGACCTGGGTAAACCCAGAGTCCTTTGGGGGTAACATTTCTTTGTCAGTATTCACTTGGAGTTTTCAAAATATTTATTTCTACCTCCATCTTTTCATTAGGTCTTCTCCATCAATCTATGAGGTAAATTTGCAAGCAGGGATGTTTAGTAAACATTTAAAAAGCAGCTTTCTGAGAAAAATGTATACCATACACATTTTTAAGTTTAATCTGATTTTTTTTCCATTGCTTTCCGAAGTCTAGAAATCAACAAAACAATAACTAAAATCCTTATTTGTAGCATTTGCTGATTTCTGAGGTATAAATGCTTGCCTTGAAAATTTAATAATTGGCTTTCATAAGCCAGTTTGAGCTGGCTCTAGCACATTGCTACTTGCTAGGGGAATATGATTATGATTATGATCTTGTCATCACAGATTGACAGAAAGGAAGTTCAGAGAGGGTAAGCTACTTGCCCAAGTGTGAGTGTCAAAACCAGGAATCCAATTTGATTTTAAATTCAGTGCTCTTGCACCTCACCAGGCACTCTCTGCCACCAGCCCCTGCCTTCCACAGATCCTGATTCTCCTACTAGCTAGGGCAGGCTGGGGACTCTGATTTATCTGGTAGGAGAATGTGGGTGGTTTAGCACAAATCAAGCAATTGAAACCCCAAACATACTTTTTGCTGATAGGAAATGAATAGGATCAAATTTCAGAGAGAACTTCTAGTTTTAAAATGCCCAGGTAAGGAGAGAAAGCGCTGTTGCTCCTGTTCCCAAGAAGGTGTCCTAGAGTAGATTAATTTCCATAAAAATTTTCTCTGATTTACTTCAGACTAAATGGTCTCTTTCTTGCTGATATCTTTCAGATATGGATGCTGAGAGAGAGGCTCTGCTGGGAGCTGCATACCCTGAAGTACAGACCTTTTGTCAGAAGCATGGCTTAATGTTGGAGGTAATGTCTCCTTTTAGAGTTCTGTACTAGGGACTAGTTCCTTGTGGGCAAACTGAGCAATCTTGGGGATCAGAAGGTCTTTGAAAATCATCAATTCTATCCCCTACTTTTAGGTAACAGAAAGACTTTGTGTTGCTGGGGCCTAGGTCAAAAGTTAAACGTGATAATAAAGACTCACTTTTGTATGGCCTTTACAATTTTCATATTTTTGGATCCCCTAAAAGAGGATTATAGAATTATGCTCTACTGCCTACATTAAGAATTATCATTCCTAGAAATAGATTCTAGAGAATATTAGAAGATATAAGAAATAAGAGAAAGATTAGAAGGAAAACATTTCTTAGAAAAGAGCATTACATATTAATAATATCATGGAGATTTAAAAAATGGATGAGTTAGGAGGAAGGAGATTCAGATAGCACATTCTTATTTAAAGTGGGAAAGAAAAAGGCTAATCAAATAAGTAAATACAAGAATTTTGGGACTAAGCAGCAATAACTGGAGAGGACCAAGTTTAGATTTGGATAACCAAAACAAATGACAATGACCAAGTGCTGATTTAAAAGAGATGGTAAATTTACATTATACATACATTATATATATATTTATACACACACTCACATCAGTAGTGGAAGAAAATGCAAACTTAACAATTATAATCATAAATGTGAATGAATTAAATTTCACAATAAAAAGAAAAAAATAAAGGAATGGATTAAAAAAAACAAAATTCAGCAATTTGATGCACACAAGAAACACATTTAAATCCTATAATCACCTGCAGAATGAAAAGTGAGCACTGAAACAAAATCTTACTCTTTATGGAATTCTAAAAAAAAGGAACATGATCTTGTTGAGGTTCAAAAGGAGATCCCAAGATCAGGATTATGAGGTGTCTCAAAAGAATTTGCAAGCTTGAACCCAACTCCAAGTCAAGGAGCAGTTTATTGTAATTGTAAAGCCAATTGAAGTGGACTAAATTCCAAAAGGATGTAGCAAAAAATCAGGAGAAAGAAGATAAATTACAGGACAAAATTAGAGACCAGAGCTTCATGTCACTTATTTGCTAATTTTATGGCTTACAGGTAGGTTTGAATGGTCTATTCACTATTGTCACAAATACTTGGTTATTACTGACCAGCACATTATCTATTTGACAATCAGCAATGTTTGTAGTACTATTCTAAGATCAGAAGACTTTAGAATCATTGACAGATTGTTAGAACAATAGCACTCTAAGGTTAGAGGGCCTCAGGATCACTGCTATATTTTCTCTAAAGTCTAGGGGAAGAAATATATATTTCTAAGGCCAGAAGACTTTAGAGTCACTGACAGATAGATTGTTAGAACACCAGCATTCTAAGATCAGGGGACATCAGGATTACTGCTATATTTCCCCTAGATGCTGTACCCCATCAATCTCAGATAAAGAAACAACAAAATTTGAAAAGTCAAGAAAAATTAATGACGAAATTACATTATGCCCAAAGATACCACAGATCATGAAAAATTAATTACTAAATTTATGTGTACCAAGTGTCATAGTTAATAAATTCTTTTTTAAAAAGCTAAGTGATTTTAAAGAAGACATTTACAATCACAAAATGTAAGTTTTAATATTTCCTTTTCAAAACTAGATAAAGGTAACAAAAGATAAGGAAAATATAGAGCTAAGCAAATTATTGCATAAGTTGAATTTAAGTAATCTATGGAAAATTCTGAATGAGACTGTTAATATTTACAGAATATATTTATGAAAATTGGTTGTGTGATAAGGGTATAAGAATATAAAAAATGTAAAAAGGCTAATATTTATAATATGATTTATAGAACATAAAACAATAAAATTAGTATTGACTAAAGGAAATATGATAATATAGACCTAAATAGAGATTAAATGATGGAATCCTGAAAAATTATTGGATCAAAGAACAAATTATAGAAATAATGAATGATTATATTAAAGATAGTAACAATGAAACAACATACCAGACTTTTGGCATGCAGGTAAAGAAGTCTCAGAGGAAAACTTTTATATTTAGAAACTTATATTTAGAAACATAACAAAATGGAAAAAAGAGAGCAGTGAGTATTCAATTGGAAAGCCTAGAAAATAAATAAATTAGCAACCTTAGAATAAATATAACATAAGAAATCTTGGAAATTAGAGAAGAAATAAAGAAGTAAAAAAATACTGACTACATATTTTCACCTTTGTTTGCTTTTTCTTTCTCAGAGTTTTTTCCCCTTTTGGTCTGATTTTTCTTGCACAACATAACAAATATGGAACCATTTTTGACCAATATCAGATCACTTGCTGTCTCGGGAAGGGGAGAGGTAAAGAGGAAGGGAGAAGAATTTGGAGAAACTATCTTTACATGTATTTGGAAAGATGAAATGCTATTGAGAAAAAATAATACTGACTATAGAACTGATAAAACCAAGAGCTGTTTTTTAAAAAACTAAAAAAAAGATAAAATACTGATCAATCTGATCAAGGAAAAAGAGTTGAACATTAAATTAATACATAAACATAATACATAACATAAAATAAAAAATGTACAAGGTGAATTCATAAGAAAGAGGAAATAAAACTTACTATGCACAATTATGTACTGAAAAACAATATCCAAAAGATATGAGATTCTATAAAATATAACATCTCAAGTGGTAGTATTATATATGGAAAAAGCAATGGCCCTAGAATTAAAGGATCTGAGTTTAATTTTCATCCCCGATATTTATTATCTGTGTGTTTTTGGGCAAATCACTTGATCTTAGTGCCTTTTATCTGTAAAAAGGTAGATTAGATGACTTTTGAGGTACCATTGAGATCTATTATGTTAAAAAAAAACTTTAATAAGCCAGTCTCAGAAAAACTATCAAATAAATGAATTGCCAAAATAAAATAATATAAAAAACCTGGGCTAGATGATTTACAAATGAATTTTATTAAGAGGTTGATAATATTTAGATTAAAAAGGGTATTCTCAAAAATAGAGAAATGAATCATTCTATTAGATGCCTTTTTATGAGGTAAATATGATCTCAACAACCAAACAAATGAAAAACAAAACAGAATAAGAATTAGGTCAAACAAACAAATGAATATTAATGCAAATTTTTAGGTAAAATCCTTGAGAAGAGACTACAGAAATATATGCAGAAAACAACTCATTGTGACTAATAAAGTTAAATTCATAGACGGGATTAAGAATGGTTTAACATTAGAAAAATAATTATCATAATTAATCACAAAAATATCAAAAACATTAAAAATCATGATTACTTCAATAGATGCAGAAAGAAAAACCTTTGACAAAAGTTTATGTTAAAAACGCAAAAAACATAGGCACAGGACTTTCTTTAATGCAGTCAAAATCATATACTTAGAAACAAGAGCCAGCATTATTTATAACAGAGAAATACTAGAAATGTTCCCATTATAAAGAGAAATAAATCAAAGATGTCCTTTCTCTTCTTGATTATTTGATATGATTCTAGAAAGTCTAGAAACAATAAGAAAAGAGTACAAAAGCAAAAGGATTTTTCCTTCGTATTTGTCATGGTTCTAGAAAGTCTATTAACAATAAAAAAAGAGTACAAAATCGAAGGGACAAATATTGGCAACAAGAAGACAAAACCATCCCTACTTCTAGATGACATAGTATTATATTTAGAAATCTTCAGGGGCAGCTGGGTGGTGAAGTGGATAGAGCACCAGCTCTGAAGTCAGGAGGACCTGAGTTCAAATTTGACCTCAGTCACTTAAACTTCCTGGCTGTGTGACCTTGGGCAAGTCACTTAACCCCAATGGTTTCAGCAAAAAACAAAAAACAAAGCCAAAAAAAAAAAAAAAAAAAAAGAATTCGAGATAATTAATAGCTATAGCAGGAATATAAGATAGAAAATAACTTCCCAAAATCATTAACATTTTTATAAGTACTAACAAGAGAGAAAGAGAGACAGAGAAAGAGGTAGATACTTTTCTCACCTTTGACACCTACTTATGGTTCAGTCATTTAACTTCTGAGACCTTTAGAAAATTCTCTGAAGTTTCGGAGAAGATATTGGCTTGCATTGGTAGAAGGAATTTCTTCATCTGGTTATTTCCTGTAACAATAAATTCATAGTTCAGTCTATCCCTATCCCCACTAACAATAACAACAGCAAAAAACTCCAGGTAAATATGGAAATGCCAATCAAAATAATAATGAACTGCATAAAATGTATAGAATTAAAGCACACATAGCTTTATATAAATATTACTCCAAATAAAGGGAAACATAGTTGCAGAGATAGCAACTGTAGTTGTTAAAAGAATAAAATCACAATGTTACCTAAATTAATTTATAAATGTTATGCTGTACATAGCAAACTACTGAGAGAATACTTCTTAGAACTGGACAAAATAACCAAATTTGTTTGAAAGAACAAAGAGTAGACTTTTGAAAGAACAAAGACTCAAGAAAAATCAAGAGGAAAAGCACAAAGGGGCATGGTATTGCTAGATGTTACACTACAGTATTTTATAGAACAGTATTCATCAAATTATTTTATATCAAAATATTTTATATAATTATATACCATAAACCAGAGTTCAAAAATTATTGGGAAAATACTAAGTTTTTTAAAATATTTTTTTATTGACAGAACATATGCATGGGTAATTTTTTTTTTTTACAACATTATCCCTTGTACTCACTTCTGTTCCGACTTTTCCCTTTCTTCCCTCCACCCCCTCTCCTAGATGGCAGGCAGTCTTATCCATATTAAATGTTACAATATATCCTAGATACAATATATGTGTGCAGAACTGAACAGTTCTCTTGTTGCACAAGAAGAATTGGATTCATAAGGTAAAAATAACCTGGGAAGAAAAAACAAAAATGTACGTAGTCCACATTAATTTCCCAGTGTTCCTTCTCTGGGTGTAGCTGATTCTGTCCATCATTGATCAATTGGAACTGAATTAGATCTTCTCTTTGTCGAAGATATCCTCTTCCATCAGAATACATCCTCATACAGTATTGTTGTTGAAGTGTATAAAGATCTCTTGGTTCTGCTCATTTCACTCAGCATCAGTTCATGTAAGTCTCTCCAAGCCTCTCTGTATTCATCCTGTTGGTCATTTCTTACAGAACAATAATATTCCATAACATTCATATACCACAATTTACCCAACCAACCATTCTCCAATTGATGGGCATCCAAAAATACTAGTTTTTAAAAAGAAACATCTGGGTAAAATTAGAAACCAGTTAGGATCAGACCAACATTTTATATTATATTTCACAAATGATCAGAACATGAGCATATTACTTGAATATTAAAAGTTCATATCAAAAAAAAAAAGATTAGAAGAGGGTAAGATCAAGTATCTTTGGCAATTGTAACTAAGGGGTGAATTTTAATCAGAAAGAAGATGACAGATTAGAAAAGAAAATACATTATTTTGACTACATAAAATTAAAAGGAAAGAATAAGATCAGTGCAGAATTAAAAGACAAATGGTAAAGTGAAAAATCATAAATGGTAAAACTCTAATGCTCCAGTTATGTAAAAAATTGACACAAATATATGACACCAAGAGCCATTTTCTAATAGACAAGTAGTTCAAGATATGGAATTTTAAAAAGAAAACTTGTAAATAATAAATAACCACATGAAAATGCTCCAAAATATAAGAGAAATGAAAATTAAAACAACTATATGGCCTCATTTTATGCAAACTTGTAAAGGTGACAAATTATGAGAATAATCAATTTCTGAGGGATTGTGGGAAAATAATCCCTCTAATTTACTTTTGATAGAGCTATGAAGTAGTTCAACTATTTTGCATTTTAATGTAAAATTATGAAAGAAAAATGACTATATGTTCTTACAATTTAACTTAGCAATTGAATCCTAAATATATTGTAGTTAGGTGGTGTAATGGATGGATTAGAGTCCAAAGGCTTTGAAATCAGATCTAATCTGAGACTTTTACTAGCTGTGTGATTCTGGGCAAGTTTTGCAACCATGTTTGCCTTAGTTCCTCATCTGTAAAAAGGAACTGGAGAAGGAAATGACACATGCCAAGAAAACCTCAAAAGGGGTCACAGAGAGTTGGACACAAGTCAACATCAACCACAACCTAAATATATACTACCTCAAAGAAGTCAAAGACCAAAACAAAGGTCCAAAACGTAATAAAATATGTATAGTGGTATTTTTTTACGGCAGTAAAGAATTTAAAACAAAATACAGTAAAGCATTAATTTTTGCAAAGCATTTTCTAATTATTATGTTATTGATCTTCTCAGTGACTCTGTGAGGTAGGTACAGATATTATCTTGAAGTTTTAATGATGTCTTTTTTAATACCACACTTACTTTCTCTACTCCAAAGAACGTTCTCTTGTATTTAAGAAAAATAATTCAGCAAAACTAATTATTACTGAATTCAAATCTCACCTGAGAGTACATGAAAAATTGTTTTCATTCAATCTCTCATCTTTCGAACCAAGAACGAGTTGTCCTATCAAACTGAGATTCGTCTTTGTAATTGAATTTAGATGCCTTTAAGTGTTAACTATAGGTATTATTATTCTTCACAGTGCTCTCCTGATTTTGTGGTCAGATTTCTTATAATACCATACTGCTTCTAGAAGTCTGAGGACCTAAGACATGGAATCCATTCCATAATTTATAACTTCCATTAAGTTACATTTTGATATATTGAGGGTCCATTAATCAAAATAGGTTTATGGGGTAGTATCCCTCTTCTCTCATTTGGATTCATAGACTTCTCTACAGCTGGCCTTTTCCCAACTCATTGTGTGATTATTGTCTTACCCAGGTGGTAGATCTGAGGTGGGGTATCCCTACTTTGGAGGCTGTGGATCACACAACCACTGACCTGTGCTTGGAGGAGATTGCAGTGTGTCAGAAACTCTCCGCAGGACCCACTTTTATAGTAAGCAATCAATAAATCGAGAGGAATCCATTAATCACCTGTTATATGCCAGGCATTATGCTGGGTGCTGGGGAATGCAAAGACAAAAGGGAAAATAGCCTTTCCCCTCAATGAGCTTATAATTGAGCAGGAAAGGAACAACACGAATATAGCTTTATACAATTTAGCTACATAAAAAGGCACAAGAACAGAATAGTTTAGTACTACTATCTTCTGCTACAGAGCTCATTAGGTCTGGTTAAGTCCCAGCTAAGAAGTGGGGACAAAACTAAAATGAAATAGGATAAAGTCATTTGAAAAGAAGAATACATAGATAGGTAAATAGGTAAGTAGGTAAATAGATAAAGCATTAAGTACTTATTATGTGGTAGGTACTATGTATACAACAAGTACAAGCAAGCAATACAATTTGGGACAATTCCTATCCCAAAGAATCTATACATTAAGGGGAACTGGACAGCGAGGAGGGAAATAGAGACATGGATTGAAGAAGCGTTAAAATAATGTGGAGTTTGGTTCTGGGAAGGAAAAAATAAAAAGCTCACATTTTAAAGCTCACCTATCAGTATGACGGGGTGTTGAAGTACCCAGACCTCCATACTTTCCCCTTTGCTATTGCTTATCCACACTTTAATGAACATCCCTGAATATGACACACTTTGGCCAAAGTGGCTGGATCATCTTGCTTGCCCACAGGTAGCCCTAACTGATCAATCTATTCCTTCAGAAACATTTATTATGCAAAGGCTTTGTGATGGAAATCGTGGAGGGGAATAAAAAGGAATGAGACCTTCCCTGGCTTCAAAGGTGGGAAGCCTTGAGTAACTGAAAGAGAACCTCAGGACAACGATTTAAGTTTCTTTCTTTCTTTCTTTCTTTCTTTCTTTCTTTCTTTCTTTCTTTCTTCTTTCTTTCTTTCTTTCTTTCTTTCTTTCTTTCTTTCTTTCTTTCTTTCTTTCTTTCTTTCTTTCTTTCTTTCTTTCTTTCTTTCCTTTAGGGTGAAATATAAATTCCTTATTGAATTGAAGCTCTTAACCAGTTCCTGCCTACCTTTCCAAATTTCACATTATTCCTCTGTGCTCATTCTACATTATAGTCAAACTGGCTAACCAACTATTCTTCAAATTTAAAACTTCATTTCCTACCTACTTGACTTTACACAGGATATCTTCTGTGCCTAAAATGTTCTTCCTCTTCACTCTAATCGCTTGGAATTCTTAGCTCATTTTATTTTTTTAAGAAAAGCTTTTTATCTTCAAAATATATGCACAAGTAGTTTTCAACATTCACGCTTGCAAAACTCTTGTTCCATTTTTTTCTCTCTTCTTTCCCTTCACTCCCTCTCCTAGATGGCAAGTAATCCAAAATAAGTTAAACATGTACAATTCTTCTATACATATTTTTACACTTACAGGGTTTAAGTTTTGACCCTGCCATGTATTAATTGTACAACTGGGCAAATAGTTTATTCTCTATGGGTTATGGTCTTTCCATTTATAAAATGGGCACATAGACTGGTTTCATGACCTTACTATGAAAAAGCATAATGTACTATGGAAGTAGGCATATTAATAGTATAGATGTTAAGGCATTCATCATGAAATATTTCATTATATTTAGTTAATCTCATGATTTGATGTCATGAATGTAAAAAAAGGTCAGTTGGCAAACCCAACAATATCTTTTTCTCTTACTTCATTCCGTGTTTTTGTCTTTCCATGTCCATCAGTCCTGCAGAAAGGATTTACCCAATGGACTGGAAATCTTCCCTCTAGTTCTTTTAATGCCAGTGGATACCAATGTAATTATTGGGTATAGCCATGAAAGGGATTTTTTTTTAAAACCCACAATCCAAATGTATGGTATTATCATTAAGGCATTTAGTAGTGAATGTATGCAACATGCCTAATTCCAAATCAATACTGTATTGATCCACATAAAGGTGACTCTTTTCCCCTAAATCTGACTTGTTTAAAATCTTAGTGCAGTCTGCAATCCATGTCATTTTTTTCTGCTTATCTTTATGTATGTTTTTCTTTCAAAGATCACTTTTTGAGGTGAGGATAGGTAGGTAGTGTCATATTTTGGGCCAGCTTATCTTCAGACAAGGACTGCAATTTAAATAAATTACTGAGAATTTATAGGAAGAGCTCATAGATATGATGTTAATGCCCAGTCTATAGGGAAGACTTAAAATATGAGAGATTTAGGAGATTTTGCAAGGAAATTAGAAATGACTCTTAATACTCTTTCCTTTTCTGCCTTCTCACTTTCCTTCACCCTCTACTTACAAACCTTTAGGCCAGACCTTACCTCACTCCTTTATTTGGAATGATCCTATTCTTCCTTTATAAGATAAAAAAAGAAACTCAGGAAAAGAGCACTGACTTTGGGTTTAAAAGATCTGGCTTTGAATCCCACTTCTAATACTGGCTGCATGATTTTAGGCAAATCACTTCCCCAGACTCCAGTTTCTTTATTTATGTAAAATAAAAGGGTTGAGGTAGGTAGCCTCAGGAGTCTTTTCCAGTTTTGGAATTATGATTCCATGACAAATAAATAAATAAATAATAAATAAAATATGATTCCATGATAAATTCCATAACAAATCTCAATGTCCTTTGCAAGGCTAAAGAATCTTGAGTGACTTTCCATGAAAATTCAAATTGACCTCTAAGTCCTTAGGGAACCATCTCTCTAGTAAATAAGTCATTAGGCTGTTGTATAAATCCACATTTTCCCCAAAGGTTTCTTCATTAGAGGGTTTGGGGCCTTTAGGGGAAAAAAGCAATCAGAATGTCTTTCAAAACACATGGATCAAGCAGACTTGGTTTTATGTTTTGGGTTGGTTTTTTTTTTTTAAATTCTTTTTAAAAGCTGTTTAAAGCTTTGTGTAACTATAATGAAATAGTTGGCCAGTGACCCAGAGTGTCAGAACTCGAAGGGACCTTGGAAATGTCAGAGCTGGGAGGATCAGAGAATCCAGAATGTCAGGAATCTTAGAAATGAAAATATTAGAGCAGAGAGGGCATCTAGAACACAGAACATTAGATCTGGGAGTAGCCTCAGAAAGGAACTGAGAACGGGAAGGAATTGAAAGCATAGAAGATCAGAACATAAAGGCACATTAGAACATAGAACTCTAAAATGAGGGAAACAGAGAGCATAAGATGTTGGAGAGTAGGAAGAACTCTTTGAATTGAATTCCTTAATTTTAGAAATGAGAAACTTCAGGCCCAGGTCAAATCTTTCTCTCAAGGTCACACAAAAAGTTAGTAGCTTTGGCTTGGGAATTAGAAGATCCAGGATCTTAATTCTTATAGGATGCTGGGAAAAAATACCTTCCCTTCTAGGGGGCCCATTTCCTCTTCTGTAAATTGAGGGGTTTAGATAACTACTTCCCTCTTATTTCTGATGTTCTCTATTCTAAGAGCCTTCTTAGCTCCATCACCCCAGGCACACTAATTCTCAATTATTACTCATGTGATGTATCCTCAGTTGATAAAATCTGGCTTATGAAAAAACATTACTTTAGCTCCAGAGTCTGTCCCTAGTTCCCTCTCAGATTCCTAAAGCTGAAACCTTTGAGGCATGAGGTCCCATTGGCCTAAGGTGGGAGGGTAATACTTCTGGGTAGAGACCCCTGAGATCTCAGTCCTTGTTATAAGTCCTATCCCAATTATTGCATATACGACAGTGTCTCTCTACACCCTCTGCGGCAGGCACTCGTGGGGGATCAATATGGACACTGCCCTATTCCCCGACTGATTGAAGAGAAGGAGTTCCAGGCCTTGTGTGCCCAGCTCACAAAAAATCCGAACAGCTTGACCCTCCTGGCCCAATGGTTCTGGAAGGATGAGAATGCCGTCCCTCCTGTCTACATCTTGCAGCCCATCACTACACACTTGCCCCAGTACCAGAAGCAGCATCATGGGGACTGTGCAGCCTGGAAGAAGGCAGAAAGCAGCTTGGCCATGGCCCTGAGATCAGCAGCCCAGGAGGCGGAGAGGCAAGGCTTGATCAGCAGGGAGCAGAAGCTTCGATATCATAAATCAGGTGCAGAGATGGACAATAGTGTTTCCTCTGAAGCTAATAACAGTTCCATTTCTATAGCATTTTAGAGTTTGCAGAGTAATTTGCTCACAACCATTTTGTGAGGAAAGTAATATGAAGGTTATTACCTTTATTTTGACTCTCTCTCTCTCTCTCTCATTTTTTTTTTTTTTGGCTGAGGCAAATAGGGTTAAGTGACTTCCCAGGGTCACACATCTAGGAAATGTTAAATGTCTGAGGTCACATTTGAACTCAGGTCCTCCTGATTTCAGGGCTGGTGCTCTAATCCACTGTGCCACCTAGTTACCCCTATCACCCTTATTTTACAGATGAGAAAACTGACTTTCAGTCAAGTGACTAGTTTAAGGTCATGCATCTAGTTGGGGAAGGATTCCAAGTCCTGTATTTTTTTCTAAAAGTACTACCTAGATCTCTAATTATTAGGGAAAGGAAAAGGAAATAATTTAGATACATCCTGTTGGCCCCTGACTAGTCATTTGCTTTTGTTCATGAATTGGATTTTTTTTATTCCATAATATATTTTTCTTTTTTTCTGTATTTATTTATTTAAAACTGAAATGCAAAATAAGAAAAAACAAAATGGAAAAAGAAGCCCCCCCAAAAACATTGCCATGTGCCTAGCAGAACACTGGGGGAGATTCAAAATATGTAACAATAAATTTCCATTTCAAGAAATCATTTATAACAATAGAATACATTGTATTCATAATTTGTCTATCTTTTCTTTTATTTCCCTATAGCTTTTGTTGTTGTTGTTGTTGTTCTGCTCTCTTCTGTGCACTTTTTACTTTATTCTTTTTTCCCCCTTTCCTCCCTCTGCTTTCCCCAAGCAGGCTGTAGTTAAACATAAATAAATTTATGCGTATATGCCACTTGCTTTCTTAATCAAGAAAAGTTAAATATTCACTGTAATGGAATGGAAAGAGATTGGTAACATGAAGATCTGGGTTAAAGCTTTAGTAATGATATTTTCTAGTTGTGTGGACTAGTCTGTTTCATCTTCTATAAAATGGGGATAATTATATTTTATCTGGTTATTGTGAAAAAAAGTGATTTACAATTACTAACATGCCATTAAAGTTTTTGCTACTTAGAAAAGATCTCTAAATTTCATTAGTGCTGGTACTTTTTTATTTATACAGATCATCACCTTCGTAAATAGTCTTCCAGGAATTTCTATGGCCAAGACCCATTCTTCCTCTAGTAGCCAAACTTTCGATGACAATGCTTTCCCCATTTAGCTAGGCTGATCCTTAGATAACAAGTTCACAATTTAGGGACTCTTCAGAGAATATTATTAAATGGTCTAGGGAAAAAAAGAATGGGATTTAGAACCAGGTGTCCTAGTTTAAAATCCTGGCTTAAGTGGAATGTGATCATTGTCTTTTAATATCTGAAGGGTCATCATGTGGAAAACAGGTTTTTTGTTTTGTTTTTCTCTAGATATGGGGTAAAGGAGAATTAGGATTAATGAGTAAAAGTTATAGGGAAATAGATTTTGGTCATTTCAATAAAAAGAAGGATGTTCTAATTACCAGAGCTATCCAAAAATGGAATGTACTCCCTTGAGATGTAGTAAGCTCTCTGTCACTGGAGGTGTTCAAGCAGAGAAAGGATAATAATAGGTAACACATATATACTATTTTACAAAGAGCTATTCTCCCAATATCCCTGAAAGGTACATATTATTATTCTCTCACTTTGCAGATGAAAAAACTGAAGCTTAGGGTAGTGAGATGCTTTGTTCAGTTAGTAAGAGGTCAACAAGGTCAGTAAATGAGAAAACCTGGACTTACTCCCAGATATTATGTCTCCAGATGATTTTGCCTGTTTTGAGACAAGATGAGCATTTATCTAGGATACTGGAGAAAGAAGGGGTTCCTATATTGGGCAGGGCCTTGGATTTGATGATCTTTGAGAGCTCTTCTAGCTCCTTCCTTACTCTGTTCCTCCTCTCTCCCTTCTCTCTTTTCTTCCCTTCCTTCATTTCTCCCTCTCTTCATTCATCCCTCCCTCCCTCCCTCCTTCTCTCTCTCCTCCTTCCTTCCTTCCTTCCTTCCTTCCTTCCTTCCTTCCTTCCTTCCTTCCTTCCTTCCTTCCTTCCTTCCTTCCTTCCTTCCTTCCTTCCTTCCTTCCTTCCTTCCTTTCCTAACTCTGCCATTTACATAGTAAACATTATTAAAGGGCTTTGATTCTTGGGTCAGAAAGCCCAAGCTGCTTAGGTATCTGAGTGAGTTGGGATCTAGGCTTGTCTCTGAGGAGCTGTCGCCATGCTCCTGTGGCTGGGAGTTTCCCACTGAGGTTAAAGCATCTTTAAAAATAACTTCTCTCATCAGAGGTTAATTTCAAAACAAAGCCACCTCTTTGGAGAAAGCTTTAAGGTGTGTCTGGCAATTAAAGCTGGGTCCATTCAACAGTAAGCAAATATTTGGGGAAAAATCACTAGATATTTGTGGCTGTGGATATTAGCTTTTAATTGCAGGATGACTTTAGGCAATTCCTTTCCTCCCTCCGTAACTCAGTTTCCTTTTTATATGAAATGGGAAGGGAGCCCTAAAGTCACATTTAGTGTTATTGGCACTTGTATAAGACTTTACATATTACAAAACACTCCGAATACAGTTTCTCATCTAATCTTTATAACTCTGTTAGGAGGTAGCATATTATTATTGTCATTTAACAGATGAAGAAACTGAATCCCACATACTTAAAATGTCTTGCCCAAGTTCACAAAATTAGTAAGTGTCTGAGGTGGAACTTAACCCACGTTCTTTGCCTCCAAATTCATTCATGTTTATTTCACTAACCTGCACTGATTTGAGAAAGAAAAGAGACACAAGCTTTGGGAATGCCCTTGGCAACAATAAACAAGTCGATTCAAAGTGAGAGATTAGTTGATTGAAGAGGAGCCTCCAGTTCTGGATGATAATTCTTTCTCCCTAATTTTTGTGTGATGTGAAGCCATCTACTTCCTCTCTTTATGTTGTGTGTAGTTTGATTCTACCTGGCAATACAAACAAACAAAAACCACAGAGTCGGTACCGAAAAGTCTTTTGAACCTTTTTTGTCAGTTTGTCCACTCTAGTTTGTTTCACATAATGTACCATTGTTGTCTGAGTATCTTCCATAATTTCTACTGAATTGTTGACCTTACCTATAAAAAGTTAGGGCTATCATGAAGCAATCTTAGCACTTCCCTGGTTGATCTTGGCCCTTCTCTTATGTGACCTTCAGTTTTTTCATCTGTCAAATGATTGTGTTCAGTTTCCCTTCCAGCTCTGACATTGTATGTTTTAGATTTGAAGTTCTATTTCAGTTTGTGATACTTTATATTCTGGGTTTTATGTTCTAAGCTTCTTTTCTGTTTTGACATTCTATATCACATGGCCCTTCAAGTTCTGAAATTCTGTCAACATAGAAAGGGGAAGTACACACACAAAATTAGTGAGTAAGAATTAGAATCGAGGTCTAAAAACTTTTCTTCAATCAACTTGACTTTCACTTTGAATGTCCTTCACAGTTCTGTTATTCTTTGCTCCTAGCATTTCACCCAGCTCTACTCTATGTTCCATGTTCTATGATCCCTGAAAACTACATTTTATAACTCTAAGGTTCTTTTCAACTCTGACAATTTCATATTTTAAGCCCTCTCACTTCTGACACTTTATGTTCTAAGGTCCCTCACATCTCTAAGATCCCTCTCACCTCTAAGGTCTCTCCAGTTTTCACAATCTAGAAAATCTGTAGATTCAAAGAGAGAAAAATTTCTGCTCTAACAGGATATCCTGCTAAACTATAAAACAAAGGTGTGGAAATTTGGCCTAAGGAAATATCAAATTATGGACATTCTTTTAGGAACACCCAGTATCCTGCTGTGCATAAAGATAAGTTATTCCTTATCATGAAACAGTGGTAGAGGATATTAAGACATTTTAAGGGGTAGCACAAAGATAAAACTTTTAAAAACACAGATAAGTTTGAAATTTTAAAAGGGGACATGAAGTTTTGAGCATATGTAAAGTTTTTAATAAAATATTTGTACTTTCAGACCGCTGAATATTATTTAGACTGCCCAGCTTCTTAAATTTCTTAAACTTAAATCCAATCTGAGGTCTCATACCTGGACATGGGGGTCATGAAATTATAACATATCAGAAAATTTTTGATTTGTATAACTATTTTACATACCTACATACTTGGGGTCATGTAAATATTTCTCAGTCAAAAAGGAATTGTGAGAGGAAAAAGTTTAAGAAGTCCTGGTTTAGAGAACCACAAAATCATAGAACTTGAAAGCTGAAAGGGACAATAGAGACTATATATCATTGAAAATTTTAATTTCACATATGGGAAAATTAAAATTAGGAAAAGAAAAGGTCTTGATCAGCATTACATAATGAAACAAGGGTAAGTTCCTATTCTTTTTAAATTACAAATTAGAAGTGCAAGAAGCAATTTTTGTGCCAGGAAGAAGTAAGAGGAAATGTGCTTTTAGTGAGGTGCGCTTGGGAGAGGGCCAAGTAAACTCTAATCTGAAATATGTCTCTCTAGCAGAGAAGAAATAAGGTTGGCCAGGTAATTTCCTCTTTGAACTAATTATTCTTGCAAACTAAGTGTTGATCTCTGTTGTTTGTAAATTGGTAAAGAACTTTAAATGCTATTTAAATTCTCCAAATTCAGTAATCTAAGGCAAGGTCTCAGTTACTCTTTCATGATGGCATTGAATAAATTTATTATCCTTTTCCTTTTAAACTTTTAGTTTTAAAAAGTATAGTACATTCCAACCAATTCCCAATTCATGTTGCTGTAGGTAAATTTGTGTTTTTGTTTTTTAAAAGATATGAGTGAGAAAAAGGTTTCTTTTCTCTTTCTTTTGGATAACACATGCCCTGCTCTATAGAAGGTAGAAAAAATAGAGCAAAGGTCAGGGAATCACCACACTCTTGTTCTAGTTAAATATTACTATTACTTTTAAATATTACTATTATTATTATTGATGTGTCTTATTTTCCCTATTACTACAGCAGTTGCTGTTATTTTTCATCTTTTTATCGCTAATGTTTAGCACACACATATGGATGTGGAAGGAAGTTAACAAATTAGAAGCAATAATGGGGGGAAGTTACCCAACAGCATGTTTTAGTTTTTAAAATGAAAGGTATCCCTACAACTTGAGTAGCATAGATTTGGAATTATTACAAGCTTCTTCTCTTGTGCATAAAGGTAAATGGAGGCAATGAGGCAGCGAGGCAGCAAGATAGCTCAGTGGGTAGAGTCTTGGACCTGGAGTCAGAAAGACCTGAGTTCAAGTGTAACCTCATAAATTTCCTAGCTGTGTGATGTTTAGTAAGTCACTCAGCTTTTGTTTCTCTTAATCCACTGGAGAAGGAAATGACAAACCATTGGGGGAGCTAGAAATAATAAAGTGGATAGAGTTCTGGCCCTGGAGACAAATCTGGTCTCAAATATTTACTATCTGTGTGACCCTGCACAAGTCATTTAATTCCATTTGCCTCAGTTTCCTCATCTGTAAAATGAACCAGAAAAGGAAATGGAAAACCACTCCAGGATCTTTCCAAATGGTTCACAGAGTCAGTTATGACTGAAATGACTCAACAAGATGTAACTAAGGTACAAAAGGGTTTTACCTGATTTGCAAAAAGTCATAAATTTGGTAAATGGCAGAGCCAGGATTTGAACCCAGGTCCTTTGACTGTCAAACTTTGCTCAACTGTCTTTTAAGATAGTAGCTTGCCTCTGGATAAAAGCCTTCAAGAAATTGGGATAGTCGCTTTTAGGGATATCAGGTGAATGCACTGGGAGATCACTTCTGGGACTGAGATGGCCGATTCATTAGCCTCTCTGCACTTGGGCAATTGATTCTTGGACCACAGGCCCTTGGAACCCACTGGGCTGCACTTTAGGCCTTCCCAGCTTAGTAGAGCTCAGACTTCCCTGGTGTACTGTTTGAGAAGCTAGATAGCTCTCCATCCCAGAAGAAGGCAATTGCTTTGACAATAATAACAACTCTTATTCCTATAATAATATAACTAGCAATTATGAAGTATCTACTATATACTAGACCCTAGTGCTTTACAAATATTATCTCATTTGATCCTCATAACAATGCTGGGAGCTACGTGTTACTATTATTTCACTATTACAGTTGAAGAAACTGAGACAAATGGATATTAAGTGACCTGCTCAAGATCACAGCTACTAAGTAACTACAAAGTAACTCAGATATTGCTGAGACCAGGCCTTTGCACTCTATCCACTGTAATCACCTCACTGCTCCAAATGCAGCATATCCAGGTCATCTGGAATTTTTTTTTAGTCATGATGATTCTTAATTTCAAAGAATCAAAAAACATAAGAGCTGGATCTTAGCAGTAATCCCTCCCATAGCTGTGCATCCACTCTCTGCTCAAAGACCTCCAAGGAGGAAGAACTTGCTACCTCTTGAGGCTGCCCATTTCACCATTGGGCAATTCTGGCTAGGAGGTTCTTACTTATGTGTCCCTGAAACTTCCACCCATTTCTAAGCAGAATCAATCAAATTACTTCAGATTTCTGAAAACCGTTAATTATGTTAATTATGTTCATTCCTAGTTCTTTTAAAGTGATATTCGGGTGGTTTGATTTTTAAGACCTTTCATCATCCTAGCTGTCCTTCTCAATATATGTGATGTCTTGTCAATGTCCTTCTTCCTTTGCAAAATACTTTCCTCATGCAGACTGATGAAATAGATGTTAATATTATTATTTCCATTTCACAGATGGAGAAAGAGAGGGGAAAGTGATCTATCTTTTATCTCAACTATTTGATTAAAATTTTAAAATCATCTTGTTGGTCTAAATATAGGTTACCCCAAGCTTAGACCAAACTCCATTATAATATCTCTTTAAAATAAAATAAAAAACTGGAAAGCGTACCTAGAAGAAGCATTAGCAAGTGTAGACTACATTTGGGATTTATGCAAGCAAAACTGGCTTGGTGGGTTTGAGGGGAAAGGAAAAAAGGTCTACAGCCAGAGGAATATGTTCTCTTTTAATTTATAGAAATTGGCATTTTGGGGGAGCTGTATTGTAAAATGATAGACTTCCCTAGAAGGCCAGCATTCATGGCTTACTTTTTTGGCTTTGGTGGGTTTTTTGGGTGGTCATTGTTTGGATTTGTCATTTTATCCACATAGGAACTACCTCATGTGTGAAAACTCCCTCTGTCATTATAAATTAACATAGCTTAAAGTGTTGGAAAGGGTAGTAGATTAGAAAGATTGATTACTGTCTCTGGGACCAGAGAATCTGGGTTCAAATCCTTCTAGTACTTACTATGGATAAGAATTTGGATGAGTTATTTAATTGCCTTTTGCCTCAGTTTTTTCATCTATAAAATGAAAAGATTGAATTAGATTGCATCTGGGATCTTTCCAACTCCTCATGTACATTCTGTGAAAGTTGTCCAGGGTCACTGAGTCAATATGTGTCAGAGGAATTGGTCTTCCTGTGTTTGAGGCCATCTCCACAGTCATCATACCAAACTCTTTCTCTCCATACCTAGAAAATTACAATCTTTAAAGATTATTATTTTTCATTTATTTATTTATTTATTTATTTGTTTGTTTATTTTGTTGAGGCAATTGGGATCAAGTGACTTGCCCAGGGTCACATAGCTAGGAAGTGTTAAATGTCTGAGATCAGATTTGAACTCAGGTCCTACTGATTTCAGGGCTGGTGCTCTATTCACTGCACCACCTAAAAGCCCTCTTTAAATATTATTACATAAAGTGTGCACCAAAATGGAGAGAGCTTCTATAAATCTTGGACCAGAGTCCAAGGTAGACATACTCCTCCCTCAGGTATATCTTTGTTGCTATTCAGCAATTTTTCAATCACATCTGACTCCTTATGATCCCATTTGGGGTTTTCTTAGCAAATATACTATAGTGCTATTTCCATCTCCAACTCATTTTACAGACAAGGAAACTGAGTTAAACAGTTAAATGACTTTACCAGGGTCATACTGAAGTGCCCAGGCAAGAGAGAAACAGGGCAGCAAAAATAATGAAGTTTTAAGAGCATTTATTGCTAGCTAGTGACTGAATCCCAACATCTTGACTGGAGAGGTCAGCAATGAGTGGCCTCCGGGCCATTATATTTATAGAAAGAAGAGAGAGGCATCAAAATGTTTCTTGATACATTTGTCATAATAAAGGAATTTCTATTTTAAACAGAAGGCAAAAAAAGTTATCACTCTAAGGTGGTCATTCTCAGGCAGCAGCAAGCAGCATTTCTTTAAGCTTATCAGGTTGTCAAGGTCTCAAGACTCTCAGGGCAGCAATCTGGGTTGTTAAAAATACCACCTGCATTAGGGAGTGAAGAACTAGTAATAAACTTCTAACTACAAAGATTCAAGATTATGTTTCTCACGGTCCCATTTTGGGGTGCTTTTCCATTTCAATACAACCTCTAAATGTCTGAGCCCAGACTGGAATTCAGAAACATGAGTCTTCCTGACTCCAGGTCTAGCCCTATCCACTATGACACCACCTTGCCGTTTATGTCTGTTGTTTATCCTAGAATCACAATAGCTCAAAATTAGTGTTTTTTCCACAACATCCCTGTGAGGTAGATAGTAGAAGTATTATTTTTACTTTTACAGATGAGAACAATAAGAATCAAAGAGGTAAGCCACATGACTGGTAAATTCAGGGCTGAGACTGGACCCCAGGACTTGACTTTCCCTTCTATTTCTTTTACTTGCCTATGACATCAGTTGCCTGTCACCAGAGCTGAAGCCAGCCCCTGGGCCATGTACCAAAAAACTGTGCCCAAGATAAGTTACATTAAGCACACTGTCATTTGACAGGATCTGTTCTGTGGGGAAAAGAAATCCTGAAACACAGTTCAGGCCACTGCTGAAGAGACCATTGCACCTGATCATCATTATTAGTGGCTTCCTATTTTTAATTAATTACTTCTTCTTAATAGATACTGAGTTTTGTTACTCCTATGCTGCTCAAGGATTAAATGGGCTGTTAGGCAACCCAAATTTGGCATCCTGAGGCAATATCCTAGTCTCCCCTCTCTGCTGGGAAAATGTCTTCTTGGAAAATGGAAAATGGATTAAGTTATTTGAGATTGTGAGTCTGTACTTGAATTCTCAATCTCAATTTGTTTTTACTTTTGCAGTAATCGAATGGGAAATAGAACATGGTCTTCTAAATATAAGTAGCTGTGATGGTGATATAGGGGCAACAGTTTTCCTTAGAGAAATCCGAGACATGAATAAGCACATTCTGGATGAGTGTGACCTACCAATGGTAGACCTGCAGGAAGACGGCTGTCTGGACATGGAAGCTCAGAACTTTCTCACCAGCCTCAAAGTGAGAATTACGGACAACCATCCCAAACTGCTGAAGGTGCACTTTGTCCAGTGGAGCCAAGATCTGGTGAATCCAAAGAACCGAGCACATGCTAAGTACTTGAAGGAGCTGGGAGAGCAGTTCATTGCCACAGTCAACCATCAGATTCTTGAACGCCTTCGCTACCAGAATAAGGGCAATCAGATGCTGGGCCCTTTTTTCCAGGAGCTGCATCACCACATGGCCCAGTGCAAGGACAAGTGCCAAGTGTTTTGTGGGAGGGAGGAACTCCTGAGCAGAATTGGAAGGGCCATCACAGCAAATGATGGCATCAACCATTCTCCCCTAGTTGTTTTTGGGCCTCCTGGAGTTGGAAAGACAGCTCTGATGTGCAAAATATCAGAGCGCATCCAAGACTTCTTGGGACAAAAGATAGTGCTGGTATTACGGCTCCTGGGAACATCTCAGGCAAGTTCCAACAGCTGCATTTTATTGAATAGCATCTGTCTCCAGGTGTGCTTAGCCTATGGTTTGCCACTTCCACCTGCACGGGTCATGGCTGTTTATAGTGGAGCTGTCCAGTTCTTTCAAGATCTTCTCTTTATGGTTTCCAGTAGAAATGTTGAGTCACTTGTGCTCATATTGGATGCATCTGAAGAGCTGACCTTGACCTATGGAGCAAAAGTTCTCACATGGCTGCCAAAAAAGTGCCCCCCCAAAGTTCACCTCATTCTCTCTGCTTGTTCAGTAGAGTCTAGAACCTTAAAAACTCTGCAGGGGGTGATCACTAGCTCTGAAGCTTATTTTGAAGTGAAACCACTCTCTGGGGAGCAAGGTCAGAAGATGATTGAGCTCCTTTTGTCATCTGTGAAGCGGAAGCTGAGCTCTGCCCAGAGGGACCTACTCTGGGCCAGCCTCCCAGAATGTGGGCATCCCTTGAGGCTAAAACTGGCTTTTGATGAAGCCCAGAGTTGGGCATCCTACACATTACCTGTCTCTCTGGCCACCACTGTCCAACAAGCAATGCACCAGCTTTGTGCCCGTTTGGAGGAGTTACATGGCCAAGTCTTGGTGTCCCATGTACTTGGGTATATTGTGACTGCCCGGTAAGTCAGTTTTATTTTTTTCCCCATTAGTTTACTTTTTAATGCAATGATAACTGTAACATAAGTGTTATTATGATAAGGTGTTTTATGTTTCAAAAGCACTTCATATTCATGACCTTATTTATTGGTGTGTCATCTTTTATGGGTATGTAACAAACTGATCTCTTTCCAGTCTAATGTTCTGTGGTCCTAGAGTTGGTTGGTTGTTGTCCTTTGTTCTTGAAGAGGACCAAAATGACATCACTATGTTAGAGTCAAGTTACAGTGTATCTGTGGCTGATCAGACCAATACGAATTCTGAGTGCTCTGCCACAGGTCAGACACAAATAGTCCTATGAACATTTGGGGTGGACTCTCTAACTTTGTGCATTTACATTTCTAAGCTAATTCAATTCTGCTTTGCTTCTTTGGTGAGGGTACACCACACTGGGGTTCATGTGCAGGATACCTGGTAGGATATGATCCAATGACTTTATAAGTTGGAGCATATCTAGAATAAAGTAGTGAAGGCACTAATATCCACATCATATGAACAGAAGTTGGAGGAACTATGGCCATTTAGCCTGGAGAAGAGGTAACTGAGGGAGAATATAAATCCTCTTTGGATTTCTTAAGGGTTTTCATGGGGAGGAAAATCCCAGCATCAAGATTTGGAAGTCCAAACTATCTCAGAAGAAGTATCTCCATGACAATATCCCCAACAAATGGTCATCCAAACATTCCTTTGAGAACTTCTTATGAAGGAAAGTCCCTACCTCCTGTCACAAGTCTCTTCTCACTTCAGTCCATTCATCAACTCAGCTGGAAGAAAAACTGCTCTTTCCTAAAGTGCAAGTCTGACCACGTCAGACTCAATAAACTCCAGTAACTCCCTTCATTTGGCATTCAAAGACTCTTATAGCTTGCCCTGTCTCCTCCTTTCTAGTCTTCTGACATCTTAGCCTCTCCCACATACTCTACAATCCAGTGACTCTGGCCTCCTGATTGTTCCTTGAACAAGACCCCTCTGACTCCATAAATTTTCCCCGGCTATCCCTCATGCCTGGACTGCTCCCCTCTTCGCTTCTGTCTCTTGGTTCCCTAGACTTCCTTCATGACCTAGCTAAAAATACTACAGGAAGCATTTCTAATCACTCTTTATTATTGGTTCTATTTCCAATTTCTTCTGCCTATATTTTGTTTATATATGGTTGTTTGCTATAGTCTTCTTCATTAGATTCTGTGTTCCTCTAGATGGACTTTTTCTTTTACACTTTTTTTTGCATCTTCAGAGCTTAGCCTGGCACATAACAGGCACTTAACAAAAGTTTATTGGCTAACTGAAATCTCATTTCCTTTCTGGAGGTTGTTAAGTTTTTCCTTACATTGGATCTAAGTTTGAAACTTTTAGCTAGTTCTTTCCTGGAAGCTGTAAGAACAATTCTAATCTGTATTAGCCTTTTAGATCTCTAAAGTCAGCTCTCATGTTACAGAATCACAGAGTTTCAAGCCAGCATGGGATTCTGAAAATTTAAGTGTTTAAATCCTGGCTTTGCAATGTGACTTTGGGGGAATTAGTTAATCTCTCTGGGTCTCAGCTTCTTCCTCTATAATATGAGGGAATTGAATTTTGCTAATCACTATGTTCTCCTCCAGCTCTAAAACTAGGATCTTATTATCCTATGACTATAGTTGATGACCTGACCTTTGTTCAAGACCTCTGCTGAGGATGACCCACTAACTCCCAAGACAGCTCATTCTTTGGGCATTTTTAGAGAACTCCAATTTTAGAGTTATTTTTCCTTACATCAAATCTAAATCTTTCTGTAACTTTTGCCTGTAGCCCCTGTTTCTATTCTTTGGGATCAGGTGAAGGTAAGGGAAGGGGTTGGGGCTTTGATTTATTGGTGAAAAGAACTGCTAGAGAGAAGGAACTCCCTCTATCAATACAGATCAACAGCTTTAATAGAATTTATAATCTTAAAGAATGGCTTAGAGCAGTGAATTTAGCAACTTGAGCAGAGTGTGTCACAGGCAGGAACTGATCTCAATACTTCCTGTCTCCAAGGCCACTATGATAAAGTGCCCCATTAGAAATAAAACAACTCACTCTACATCATATAGTTCCAATAACTTAGCCAGCAAGTTCTATTTCTTCAATATAATAGCCCTTCACATATAACAATAATAATAATAATTCTTCTTTGGAGTTTACAAAACACTTCACATGAATTACCTTACCTGATCATTACAACAATCTTGTGGAGGAGATGTCCCATTTAACATATTTGGAAACTGAGGCCAATAGAGGTTAAATAACATTCTCAGAGTCACACAGCTAGTAAGTATCTGAGATGGAATTACTTGACAAAAACTATCATGTTCCTCCTAGGTTTTTTGTAGGCCAAATAGCTTCAATTGCTTCAAATAATCTTCATATAAAATCATCTCCGATCCCATTCCCATCCTAGTTGTTGTTCCTTGAATCTGCTTCAGTTCATTGATGCCCTTTCTAAAATATGGCACCAGAGATTTGATCAAGATGCCAGCTATGGTTTGACAACTTTCTTCTTCATGTTGGTTGGGATTCCTTTACTAAAGAGATTAGCTTTGTTCTGCTTGGCTCCAGAGGGCCAAGATTTTTTTTTTTGATAACTTTTTATTGACAGAACATGCCAGGGCAATTTTTTACAGTATTATCCCTTGCACTCACTTCTGTTCCAATGTTTCCCCTCCCTTCCTCCACCCCCTCCCTCAGATGGCAAGCAGTCATTTACATATTAAATAGGTTACAGTATATCCTAGATACAATATATGTTTGCAGAACCGAACAATTCTCTTGTTGCATAGGGAGAATTGGATTCAGAAAGTATAAATAATCTGGGAAGAAAAACAAAAATGCAAGCAGTTTATATTCATTTCCCAGTGTTCTTTCTTTGTGTGTAGTTGCTTCTGTCCATCCTTGATCAATTTAAACTTAATTAGCTCTTTTTATCGAAGAGATCCACTTCCATCAGAATACATCCTCAAACAGTATAATTGTTGAGGTATTTAATGATCTCCTGGTTCTGCTCCTTTCACTTAGTATCAGTTCATGTAAGTCTCGCCAGTCCTCTCTGTATTCATCCTGCAGGTCATTTCTTACAGAACAATAATATTCCATAATGTTCATATACCACAATTTACTCAACCATTCTCCAATTGATGGGCATCTATTAATTTTCCAGCTTCTAGCCACTACAAACAGGACTGCAGAGGGCCAACATCAAGGAGAAGTGGGAGGAAGATGCAGAAAGGAGGATTTGAATGGGTGAATGAATGAAAATACACTTAAGAAAGATGTTACAAAGTTAGAATTGAAAGGACTTGGCAACATATTGGATTTAAGTGAGGGGTGTGAATAAGGAATTATCTTCTCTGTGAAGTGGAACTATTGCAATGATTATCATTTGGATTTTATAAGTGAGGAATAAAGTCTCAGTGAGGTGATTCACTAAAGATTATACAGTGGATAGAATGCTAGATCTGGAGTTGGGAAGACCTGAGTTCAAATCTGACCTTAGACATTATTAGCTTGGGCAAGTCACTTAACCTATGGTTGCTTTAATTCTCTGGAAAAGGAAATGGCCAGCCACTCCAATATCTTTGCCAAAAACAATGCTACATACAGTATCCTATTATTCCTGGAATCACAAAGATTTGGACATGATTAAACAATAATTTAATGTGCTAAACTTAAAAAAGTGCTTACTGTATTTCAAATACAATGGGTTTTTTTGTAATCCTATGTATTTTATTTTATTCACCTGAAAACATTATTTTCATAAGAGGCCCATAGGCTCTCCCAGACTGGCTGCCAAAGGTACCCAACACAAAAAAGATTAAGAACCTTTGCCATGGAAAGTGGGATCACAGGATCAGATTACTCATTTTTTTATATATAAAGTGGAAGGAACCAGAAAGAACAAAGAATCATAAGATTTAGAGCTAGAAGAGAACTGCAAGATCACCCAGTTCAACCTTTTCATCTAGGAAATGAGGAAATTGGGGTCCTAAGAGTCACAGATCCTTCCAAACACATGTTCACAAACACTTCCCATTTGCCATTGGTTATCAATCAATCAATCAACCAAGTATATATTAAGTACCTACTATGTGCCAGGCACTGTATTAAGGGGTAAGGATCCAAAGTCCACAAATGAGTGATTTTTTTTTTTGGAGGGAAAGGATGAACAATTAAGAGAATCAGGAAACCTCTTGTGAAAGAGGATTTTCTAAGGCTGAGTCTTGTGGATCCTGAGGGATTCTAAGAGGTAATGGTGAGGAGGAAGTACATTCTAAGCATGGAGGGCAGCTTAGGCAAAGATATAGAGACTCTAAAGAGAATATTGTATATGGAAATAGCAAATAGCCTAATTTGGTAGCAACATAGAGTGTGTGGAGAGAGTGATGTATAAGTAATCATTTTGGAAAGCTAGACTAGAGCTGGATTGTAAAATGTGTTAAATGTCAAAAAGGCTCTGTATTCTGATCTAGAGGAAATAGTGAGTTCCTAAAACTATTCAGGCACAGGTGCATGACATGCTTGGATCTATACTTTAGGAATAAAAAATTGGCAGCTATGTGAAGGATGCATTAGAGAAAGGAGAGGCTGCAATCAGGGAGGACAATTAGAAGGCTCTTGTAAGAGTTCAGGTAAGAGGTGATGAGGACTTGAATTAGAGTGGTGGCCATGTGAAAGAAGAAAGGGAACAGATCTTAGAAATGCTGTGGTGATAAAACTAAGACTTGTAAGCTGATTGGCTATATGGGGTAAATGAGAGTGGAGATGAATCTAGGAGGCCTTCTAAGTTAAGTGCTTGAATGATGGAATATGGGTAGTTCACTCCACAGAAATAGGAAGGTTAGGAGGATGGTGGATTTAGGAGGAAACTGGCTCAATTTTGGACATGTTGAATTTGAGGCATCTAGGACATATGGGATGTTCAAGCAGAGAGGTTCAGAAAGCAACTGGAGATGCTGGAGTTTAGGGGAGAGCTGAGGGAAAGATAGTTCAACCCATATGGGATGGTAAGATCTTTGGAAAAGAGCATATGAACAGAAAAAAAAGGATAATAAGGCTCTGGTCAGAGCTGAGATATATGCAGAATTGAGGCAGGGCATAGATGATGAACTAACGTAAGAGGACAAAAAGGATCACCTAGAACCAGGAAGGAACAATGTCATGAAAATCCAAGCAAGAAAGATTATACATAAAGAGAGGGTAGCCAGTGTCAAATGCTGAAGAGAGTCACTTGTGTTCATAGGCAGCCTCTAGGGTTCTCTCTATTTCTATGCAAAGATTACTTGGTCAATGCTAATTTGATTTCTAGATTTGCAAGGACTTTATCCTTGCAGCAGAATGTTGTAGAGATCAACACTAGATCTAAGTTTATATCCTCTCTGATAAACTACACAAGGAGGGAACCTATCCATCTCTGCTATACATCCAATATGGAATCGCTACTGAGGATCCAGGCTATTTTCCATGCTTGGAATATGTGCTTTCTCTATTTCTTCTTCCTAGAATTCTTTGTTTGAAATGTAGCTCATGCCACCTCCTCTATGAAGACTCTTCTGATTTCCACCCACTTAGTAGTACCTCCTGTACAAATTTATTTCATACTTATTTTCTATATTCATTTGGGTGTATAATTTATATATCTCAAACTTAACAAAATGGAAAAATAAAGCACTAATGAACTGGCTATTCTATTATAAGCTCCTAGAAGCCAGGGATTTTTTTCATTTTTGTCTTCATACTTATTATAGTGTTTGGCATATCCGAGGCACTTAGGGAATATTTGATTCAGCTCTGGTCTTTTTGTCAGAAATGCTTGAAAGTCTATTTTATTGAATATCCATTTTCCCCTGAAGGATTTTACTGTTTTGCTGGGGAAGTGTTTCCTGGCTGTATTCCTAGCTTCTCAAAGGACACTTCTTGAGAGACGGCTTGGTATAGTGGAAAGAGTGTTAGACATTAGAGAGACAAGAGATCTGGACAGTTTGATGGTCTAATACTCACTAACTGTCTGTCTCTGGATAGGTCATTCCTCTCTCTTTGTGTCTCAGGGATCTCATCTATAGAATGGCAATGATAATATACTGCTTACCTCATAGCATTGTGTTCTTGCAACAGTAGACACATATTTCCCTATGGTTAGATTGAACCTTTTATGGTAAATCAGGTCATAAAAAAGATGATCTACCTTGAGACCTTCAGGAGATGACCAGACATATTTCAACTCCCTCTACACCCCTCTACTCCCCACATATTCCCAACCCTCTCTGGCAGGTATGGGCTGTCAGAAGCAGAATTGAAGGATGTCTTATCTTTGGATGATGAAGTTTTGATGGAAGTCTATCAAGAGTGGACTCCTCCCAGCAAAGATGTTCTTCGTTTTCCTCCTCTCTTATGGGTGAGGCTCCGGCGAGACCTAGGGGATTGCTTGATGAAGAGACCTGCAGATGGCTTCATGCTACTTGGACTCGCTCACAGGTAGACAAAATATCCAAATGGCTGGATTGATCAGAACCTCAAGTGCTTTGCTTAAAAAAAAGGAGGGAGTAGTTTTGTTTGTAGTAGTCTAGCTATTGCTGCTGACATTATTAATAGGGCCAATAATTATTGGCTCTTTCTTCTGAATACTCCCTTTTCTCCCACTTCCCCAAGTTTGAAACTTCAAAAACATCTTAAAGTTCTCCTTCTCCCTCATTTTCAACATAACTAATCTGGGTACCAATTCCTGGCAATTTTACATCAATCCAATTCAATTAAAAAAGATTTATTAATCATCTAGATATGTGCTAGGTGCTGGTATACAAAGCAAAGTCAAAATAATCCATGCTTTGAAGGATCTTACTTTATACTGGGAGGGGGGGAACAACGTATATACAGAGAAGTAAATAAAAAATGTATGCAAAATATGGTGTAATACCAGAAGGAGAGATATTGACAACAAATAGGGAGATCAAGTAAGGTCTCCTATAGTGTGGCGCCTGAGTTGAATGTCGAAAGAAGTTTCCACAATAGCTTTTGAATTCATCCCTAGGTAAGGCTCTTATTTGGCAGCTAGTTGGCACAGTGAATAGAACACTGGAAATGAGGTAATTTTGAGTTCAAATTTGATCTTAGACACTGATTATATGATCCTGGACAAGTTACTCAGCTTCTTCAATTGTAAAATAAGGATAATTAAATGCCTAAAGTGTCTGCTTCACAGATATGGAAGCATACTAAGGTCCCTTCTGCTCCCCCTTTTAGACTATAAATTGCAAAATAATATTAGTTTAGTCTGAAGTTCTTGTTCTAACCCAAATGGTAACTTAACTCTCATCAGTCTTTTTTTTTTTTAACTATCAGTTCTAAAACTTTTGTTTTTGTTTTTTACTCACCTAACTTGTTTCTAAAGCAGAGGCCTGATAAAACTAGGAAATAACCTATCAGAAATTGATTATGATAATTATCAGATTAAGAGCAAAAAAAAAGACTAAGTCTTTTGATTGATTTAGTTAATACAAGTATCTCTTGAATTGACTTTTGACTAGTTTGAACAATGGACTTTATAGGAAGTAATTAAAGAGGGATTAAATAGTTTTATAGAAAATTATTAGCCAAGCTACTTGAAAGTTATATTAGTATTAGTATTGTTCTGCTTAATGAGTCAAAACTGTTGCCTGAACTCTGTATTATTATTTAATCTTGATCATAGTACTGTATCTTTGTTCTTGAACTCTATACATTAAAAGAAGAAAATATCTTGGATCAAAGATACTTTCAAAAACAAGAAGGATCTCTGTCCCTTTAAATTTTTCTCTAAGTAGAGTTATTGAGAATTATTTAATGAATTCTGACGTTTTCCCAGCCTACAATGTCCAGAGTACTGATAATTTTTTTTAAACTGAGACAACTGGGGTTAAGTGACTTGTCCAAGGTCATACAGCTATTAAATTTTAGATTTGTCAAAATTTGTCCGAAATGTCAAAAATCATATCAGATTTGAACCCAGGTCCTCCTGACTTCAGGGCTGGTGTTCTATCCACTGTGCCACCTAGCTGCCCCTGGAATACTGATAATTTCTTCCACATTTTCCCATCTTATGAGGATACAATTTTGATGTATGTTCATAAATACTTTGTAAAGTTCTATCTGAAGGTCAGCTATTAATGTTATCTTATCACTGGTCCCTCTTCTAAGACAACTGACTGAGGTGGTCAAGGAACGCTATTTATCAGGACAAGAGAAAACAAGGAGACATCATCTCTTATCTGAATTCTTCACTGGAGCCTGGAGTCAGGGTATAAAGAAACCTATGACTCTACCCCTCCTGGGAAAACCACTGAACTTTGACAGGAAGGTGAGATCCACATAAATGCTCTTTTGAATAAGATTCATAGGATTGTGTTTTCCTTTGTAACTCTTTCCTCCCTTCTTTCCAGGTTGCACCTCAACCACTCTGGTTTTCGGATACTGTTGCAAATCTTAGGAAGTTAAGTGAATTGCCCAGTCACCTGGCTAATTCAGGACGTATAGAAGAGTTGAAGAAGGATGTTCTCGGTAAGGATATCAGCTTCCCTATTCAACAGAACTGATCATTATAGTTGGAGAAATGGGAGTAAAACATAGAACCCAGGATGTCAGAGCTGGGAGGAACCTTAGAACACAAGCTCAGAGCTGGGAGGGTTCTTAGAACATAGCATGTCAGGGCTGGGAGGGATCTTAGAACACAAGGGATTAGAGCTGGGGGGGGGTTGTTAGGATACAGAATGTCACAGCTGGAGAGCCTTTAGAACACAGAAGCTCGATCTGGAAGGAACTTTAGAAACCAGGATATTAGAGGTGGGGAGGGGGATGGGGGTCTTAGAACCCAGGATGTCAGAGCTGGGAGGGCCCTTAGAACACAGAGTATTAGAGCTGGAAGGAACCTTAGAACACAGGTAGTCACAGCTGAGGGGAGTGTTAGAATACAAATGTCACAGCTGGGGAGCCCTTAGCACATAGAATGTCAGAGCTGGGAGGAACCTTTGTATATAGGATGATAGAGCTAGGAGGACACAAAAGGTCAGAAGTGGGAGGACCCTTATAACACTAAGTTAGAACTAGGAGGATCCTTAGAACAATAAAAATCATTTAACACTATCCCCCCATTTTATAGATGAAGAGACAAAGGTCCAAATTGGAAAAGTTAGCAGTTGACCCAAAACCAGAATCTGTGTCTAATTAGTTTCAACTTGTTTCCGTACCCAAGAAACTCTAAAGTTTACCAGATCTAATAAGACACAAAAATATATGCAGACCCCTGAAGGTTTGGCCCTTTGGCATTTGTTGTGAGGGTATGTTACAAACTCTCTGGGAGTTATTAAAAATAGGTGAGTCAGAACTACATTCTTGGATATGTTGCTCTTAGCCAAGCCTTTTCAGTAGTGGCCACCACACTTTTTTTTGACCTGGGTAGGCTTCTTCTCTAGTTTGCCCAATGCCCTCATATGCTTTACTCAGTTATCTCTGTGCCAGCCAGATTCAGTTCTTTATGAGACAAAATTGACTAAAACATCCAGTAATGTAGACTAATATTCTAGCACTGAAGTTGTAGAATATCCCAATTAACAAAGTCTTATGATTATTGTGGAGGTCAACAATATTTCTCTTAATAATGACCCACTATGCTTACATTTAGTAAACATAAACAGCCTGACCAGAACATCATATCTAGCTATATATGCTTCTGAGGGCTCTTGTATGGAGCAAGGGCCATGACTTCTTGGGAGTATCTGTGCTTGTGTTTGCCACTTGTCAAATGTCTCTAAGCTTTCATTGGGAGGAGGAGGAGGAGGAAGGAAAGGTTCCAGAAGGGATGGAGAAGAGATATCTCAGTCCTCCAGCCCCAGATAAGGTGGAAATGGTTCCCCTTCTTTGCAGGGAACATGGATTGGATTTCATGTAGAGTTCTTTCCAGTGGAATCACAAGCATGCTGGAGGATTTTGCCCTCTGTGCTGAACACCTTGACTGTCCTGAACTCAGTCTCATCCGTGATGCCATCCAGCTCTCAAGACCCACTATAGATCGTGCAGTGGGCATGGGTAAGTCACATTAGATCACGAGATGTAAGGAAATCCTCTTCTATATTGAGCTTCTGATATGATTTGCACAACACTAGAGAAACATTAACGCTATAATATCCCATATCTTTTGACCCAACAAAATCAGTGCATTTTCTTTTTGGATCAGCTTCTGGGATCCTATCATTTCTCAATCTGTTATTAGCAAAAATCCAAAAGATAGGATGGTGTAGTGGAAAGAACCTCAGAATGGGATCTAGGAGGCTTAGAATTTAATTCTGTCTCTGTCCTGGGTGTGTGGAGCAAGTCTGTTTTATCATCTGCAAAATGAAGACATTCGGTTAAACAATATCTTACAAACTTTTTAGGTCTAAGAGTCTATATAACATATTAAAGGTAAAAGCATCCAAGCTCAGACAGAGTCTTCAATTCAAATTCCTCCAGATAATAAAGATTCTGGTAACTATCTAGATTTATGGATGCGAAGAATCAAGTCTGCAACCCCGAGGAGAGCAAAATTCACCATCTTTTTCTAGGACTATAATTTCTGAGGAATTGCAGCAAGGGGATTCTCTCTCTCAGGCTAAACAAGAGCATAATTTAGTCACTAGAGGGCAGTGAAAGTATGTTCACTCATGTGAATACATCCTTTGCAAAGAAAAAGCCCGAGCTGGAAGGGAACATTTAGTCTGAGAACTTTAAGGGAAACTAAGACTCAGAGAGAGGGTATGGATTCCCAACATGACATATAATTTGGTGACAGACATTTTAATGTTCTCAAATGTCAGATACTTCAAAGACATCAAAGGACTGCCTAGGCAGTCCCTTTAATGATGAAGATCACCATCCTTCCATTTGAAACTCAACTCTCTAGGACTGAACCTCTCCTCAATCTCACTGAGTTTAGCTGTCTCAGTCTATCTATCATGGGATCTGAATTTGGAACTTTCTAGCTTATTAGTGCTTGTGTGCCACTGGCCAAAACCTTATGGAGAGAGAACTTTGGGAAAGGGAGTGGTGGATACGCTTCTGGAAAGTTACATTAATGTGAGGGATTTGAAATTTCTTAGATATGGAAAATCTCTTTTAGGAAAGAAGTTGTACTGTATCCCCAGTATTGTATTGCATGGTATCCCCAGTCTCAAATTGAGTAGATAAGCCTTAAGAGTGTTTCTTAAGAGACCAGTTGAGTAATTTGTTCACAGATAAGTGCCAAGGGCAACATTTGAATTCTAGTCTTCCTGAGTTCAAGCCCAGTCCTCTGTACATGTGGTCTCTTCTCAATCTGAAACAGATAGGGAAAAGGACCTGGAGCTGTGATCTGAATTGTAGAGGGAATTCCCAAGTGAGGAAATACTCTACAACTGCAGGTTGGCAGTTCTCTGAAATGTATAGTCTTAGAGAGTTAATTAGATTGGCTCAGGGTAACATAGCCAGGACATGTTAAAGACAGAGCTTGAACTTAGCTTTTCAAGGCCAGCTTTCTATCTGTTTTTATCATGATGCCCCTATCTGAGAAGCTATATAAATTTAATATATTTTTGTTGTTGTAGAGTGTTTTAGTCCTGTCCAATTCTCCATGATCCCATTTGGAGTTTTCTTGGCAGGGACACTAAAATGTTTCCTTCTCCAGCTCATTTGACAGATGAGGAAACTGAGGCAAACAGGGTAAAGCGATTTGACTAGGGTCTGACAGCTAGTAAATGTCTGAGGCCAGATTTGAAATCAGGCCTTCATGACTCTAGGCCCAGGATTCCATCTAATATACCAGTGTCTTTCCATCTTGAAAGCTCTTTTCTCTCTGTTTGGGAGAAATTAGTGATAACTGTCACTTGTCTCTGCTTGTACACCTCTAGAGTACAGTGGAAAGCATGTTGGGCTCAAGATCACAGGTACCTTAGGCCAAGTTTTTCTTCTGACATTTACTTGCTGTGTGACCCAGGGCTAGTCATAAACTCCTCTAGGTCTCAGTTTTTTCTTCTCAAAAATGGGGATAATAATAGTAATAATACTTATCTGTGTTTTTGTAAAGATCTATAGGACTATGAGTTACTATTATAGTCCTTTGTAATTTTATGTTTTAGTTTTAGGCAATTATGTTTATATAAAATAATAGGGGCAGCTGGATGGAGCAATGGATATAGTGAAGATTCCTGAAATGAGGAAGGAAATGGCCAACTAAATCCCGTATATTTGCCAAGAAAAACCCCAATGGGGCCATGAAGAGTTGGAGACAACTGAAATGACTGAACATGAAAAATAATCAATAACCTAAAGGAAAACTAGAAGATTCTTTTGGAGGAAACCTTTCTTAGGGTATCCTTTCATGGGGTCTCTGTTTGGCTATTTGTCTGAAATCCTAACCAAGTGTGGTCCTTTCTTTCAGACAAGAGCATTTTCTACACAGAGATTTTGGCCCGGCTTTATTCCTTTTCCTCTCTGTACCCAGCACTCATTGGACAGCTGTGCCATCAGTGCACGAGGTGGTTTAATGCATATCCACATCCTGTTCTCATCCCCCTCTGTGGGTTCCTTCTGCCTCCAGGAGGGCCCCTCCAGGAGATGCTCACAGGCTATAACAAAGGTAAGTTATGTCAGTGGAGTGAGGGGGAAAAACAAAGGTCTTGGAGAGCCTGGTTTTAGTCCTGACTCTGACACTGTTGAACTGATTTGGGGTAGGTCAGTTTTCTCCTCTGGACTTCTGCTTCTTCCCTTATAAAACAAAGGAGCTCAGAAAGCTGGAGGAATATCTCATGCAAAGTCATACAATTAGGAAATGGCACAGCCCCAGGACCTAAAGTTTCCTTGTCCAGGGCTCTTGACCCTACACCATTCTTGTCATGTACATCTATTAGCAATCACAAAGTTCCTAAAAGAATCCCCATCATTGGCAAAGGTGGCAGGGAGGGAGGATGCCCCAAATCTAGCATTACTCACTGGCAGTCAGAGGAAGTGGAGAAATGAGAGGCCCTGAATCACTTTAGCTGAGAACATGTCTAAGAAGTCCCTGCCAGTTCCAACTTCCAATATTTTATGTTAAGTTCTTTTCTAGTTTTGACTTTCTACATTCTAAGATTTCTTTTGGCTTTGATTTCTTTGTTTCAAGGTACTTTCTAGTTCTATGTTCTAAGGTACTTTCTAGATCTAATGTTCTATGTTCTAAGGTAATTTCCAATTCTATCATCTTATTTTCTATGATCCCTTCTCAGTTCTAGCATTCACAAACATGGATGACAATTGGCTATTTATTATTTGCATCAATCAGTTAGTCAATCAGTCAATGAACAAATATTTGTTAAATGTCCAGTTAGTATGCTAGGTACTAGTGATAAAAACAATGCAGTTTTTGATCTTAGGAGTTTATATTCTACTAGGAGAGACAGATATATTTACAAGTATATACAAAATTAATACAAGTCAAGGTGGCTAAGTGGATAGAATGCTTGCCCTGGAATCTGGAGGACCTGAGTTTAAATCTGACCTTGGACACTTAATAACAGTATGACCTTGGGCCAGTCACTTAATCCTATGTTCCTCAGTTTTCTCCTCTGTAAAATGAGTTGGAGAAGAAAATGGCAGTCCACTCCAGTATCTTTGCCAAGAAAACCTCAAATAAGGTCATAAAAAAATCAGATAAACAAGAATAATCACAACAATAAAAAGAACAAAATTTTAGAGAAAAGGTCCTCTGGAGGTCAAGAAACGCCTCCTGTAGGAACTACCTCCTTTGAAGCCTCTTTGAAAAAGATTATGGATTCTAAGAATTGGAGGAGAGGAGGGAGGGCATTCCAGGCCCAAGGGACAGCCAACCTTGGTGTGACAGACTGCTCCATATTCCCTTGGGTCCCAAAGCTGCTTCAAGCAACCAGTTTTCTCTGCTTTTAAAAATGACTTCTTTCATTTCCTGGCAGTTGTTTCATTTCACTTTCCCATCTGAGGGAAAATCTAGTTTTCTGTGATTCTCTCTGGGATTTCCCATCTTCCATGAGTAAGGTCCCATGGGCACTCTCAAGGGTTGTCTTGTGCTGCCTCATGCTGACTCAGATGTACCAGCTTCTCTGGAGGCCACTATTTATAAGTAATAAATACTAGTAATGAGCTTGTAGCTAAGGAGAATGGGAAGAGTAGATAGCTAGAAGCACCAGTACTTTTAGCTTATTTTTGAAAGGAAAGAATTATAGATCTGTTTATCTATCCATCCATTCATCCATCCATCTATTTATCTGTCTATTTATCTATCCATCATCTATCTATCCACCATCTATTTATCTATCTATCTGTCTGTCGGTCTGTCTGTCCATCCATCTGTCTATCTATCTTTCCTATCAATTGCTCTTATTTGTCTTCCTTTTTTCCTTCTCTACCACCTCTGCCTTGTTTGCTCTTTTGAGGGCCATCTCCAATCATCTTGATTTATATCTGATCATTTGATCCAGATAGTTCTGGAGGAGAAAATGAGACTGGTGACTTTATACAGCCTTCCCTCATTGAAATCCAATTCCCTTACATCACCTCCTTGATGTTACCACGTTCTTCCTTAAGAATGAAGAAAATAACAAATTAAAAACTGATCATAATAACTTAGAGAAATGACCGTTGAATCATGACAGTCCTTAATCAGCCAAAGGAATCTGGTTTTATAGTAGGGACCAGTGCATATCATTTTTATCTATTATAACAATGAGCATTGGCCCTATACACAGTAGGTGCTTAATATGTGTTTGTTGAATTGAACAAACACTATTGGACAATATGATGGAGCTGTAACTAGGGTGGAATGGTTTAGGCTTTGACCCAGGAGGTGCTGAGAGTCCTTGCTCTCAGCACCTCAGACAACTAAGTTTAGCACCTAGTTAGCAAGAATAAGGATGTTAACAAGTGCCGCCTTTTCTCTCTATCCCCACCCCATCCTCCCCATTAGTAGCACCTCAATGAGCTTCTCTATGGTTTGGCCCCACTAGGCTCTCTCTCATTTTCCAGGTTCTAGTTTTATCCCTCCCTGAATTTAATATGTCAGAAATCCACAGTTAATACTGCTTACCCTAGATGCCCCAAATCCTAAAAACAGCCTTGTAGCTCAGCGGAAAGAGCAACGTGATGGAAATCAGAAGATATGTATTTAATTTTAGCCCTACTATTTATTAACTATATCGGGGCTTAAACTTTTCCCACTTACAACCTCTTTTCACCCAAGAAAATTTTACATGACACCGAGTATACAGTATATAAAATAAGTATGTATTCAGGTCCTCCTGACTTCAGGGCTGGTATTCTATCTACTGCACCGACTAGCTGCCTCATTTCTTATAGTACAATAGTATTTTATTTCATTCATATGCCACAGCTTGTTCAGCCATTCCCCAATTGATGGGCACCCTATGGTTTTCCATAGGGAGTAAGTCCATATGGGCAGTAAGGGGTACAGTAAGCTGGAGAATGGCATCAAAATCACTAGGATTGAGAGAGTAGGAGGAGGTAGAAGTATGCTAGTCATTAAGGAATGACCCTAAGCTGAATATCAGTGACTGGGGAGAGGTCTATGGAGGGACGCAGAGGTTTAGATCATTTGTTGTTCAAGTATAAACTTCTCTACTGCCACAATATTTTTGTACAAATAAGATCCTTTTTTACTCTGGCATTCCATATTCTATGTTCTAGGAGTGCTGTCCTATATTTTAAGGCTCTTTCCAGTTCTGACATTCTATGTTCTAGGGCTTCTTGTAATATTGTTGTTGCAGAGCTATTTAATCACTTTGATTCTATGTGCAAGATCTGTAGTGAATCCATAGGTGAATACAAATGGCCTCCCTTTCCACTCTCCCTTACCATCATGGAGTTTTCAGTGTAATAAGAAAGCTAAGACATGTGCACAAAAAAGCCCCACAAGGCAGAATGAAATAAAAGCTATATCAGAAGTATAAAGTCCATGGGGGAAGAGGATCAAAGAGAGAATTGTGGGATGAGAGAAATCAGAGAAGGATTTTTTTTTTGGGGGGGGCAACATGTGGAATTAGAACTAGTTCCAATAACTTTCTTTGAAACAAATCCACTGTGAAACAAGGTTGCCCACTATCACCCTTACTATTCAATATTGTATTAGAAATGCTAGCTTCGGCAATAAGAGAAGAAAAAGAGATGAAAGGAATTAGAGTAGGTAATGAGGAAACCAAATTATCACTCTTTGCAGATGATATGATAGCATACTTAGAAACAAATCCACCTGGGTTTTAAAGGGTTTTCTAGTTGCAGATACTCAAGGACCATTGGTAAATAATTCTCACATTTCTTTTATGTGCATGTAGCTTAAAAAGCTAGAAGATTGTCTCCCACTAATTTGTATGCTCCTAGCACTTAATCTGCAGCGTTCTGCCAGCATCGTGAGATCTCCATCTTCTCTCTCCATTTCTCCTCTTTTCTATCTGACCTCTGTGTTTCCTGCAGGCATCACGGCAATAGAGTGGAGTTCCAATAACAAACTCTTGATAGTTGGATCACAGAATGGAGTCCTGGTTGTGTGGGGTATGCAGGAGCGGGAGAGCCAGGTGGTGCATATCTTAACTGGTCACACTGGTGAGAATTTGAAAGGGAATTTTTTTTCATTTATTTTTTCTGATGTAGAGTCAACTTTCTAAGGATTTAGACCTCCACAGAATCATTTAATTAAAGGCAGTCAGGAGGGCATAAAAATCATGGCATTGGAAGGTTGGTTGAAGAAATTTGGGGTGCTCAGAACTAGAAAAGACAATACCTAGGAAGGAAATGTGATAGTCATACATTTATTTAAAGGACTGTCATGTAGAAGAGACAAGATTTACTTGCCCTCAATGGGCAGAACCAAGAATAATGGTGGAGGGAAGAAGGGAAATTTCAGAGAAGTTTTAGATTTAGATTTAAAATATTGAAAAGCTTATTCATAATGAGAAATATCCAAAAATGGAATAGTCTGGTTTAGGTGGTAGTGGTTCAAATCCTTGGGTAAAGAATGAAGTAAAGCCTGAATGATCAATCAGATAGCCAGTAAGCATTATTAAGTATTGACTGTGTTCCAGGAATTGTGCTAAGTGCTGGGGACATAAAAAACGACAAAACCATATTTTCTACCCTAAAAGAACTCATCTGTTGAAGGAGACAATATGCAAGAAACTATGTACATTTGTACATGCATTAAAAATGATAAATTGGAATATGATCTCTCAGGGAAAGGATTAGTATTAAAAGGGGTGCTTTCAGAAAGAGGGATTTTTCAGGGTAAAAGACTGGCAATGTAAGGTGGGGAGATTGGGGAAGGCCTCTTGCAAAAGGTAGCATTTGAGCTGTCTTGGAGACCAAGGTAGCTGGAAGGCAGAAGAAGAGTATTCTGGAAATAAAGGGTGACCTATGAAAGGATATGAGTCAAGAGATCATGTGTGAAAAACAGCAAAAAGGATGGATCATAGATTACATGGAGGAGAGCAAAGTGCAAGAAAACTAGAAAGATAGGAAGGGAAGAAAAGGTCCTTGGGGTTGGTAGATAATGGCTACCAAAATCTTGCCTGGGCAGTGAATTTGGATTGAATGAACCTCAAAGATGAAGTTACTGAGTGATGGGGTAGAAGGAGGGTCTGCAAGTAGAAATGGGGTTGTCATTCACTCATATTTGGCTCTTTGTGAACCCACTTGGGATTTTCTTGGCAAAGATACTGGGGTAGTTTGCCATTTCCTTCTCCAGCTCATTCTACAGATAAGGAAACTGAGGCAAACAGGGTGAAGTGATTGTGGTCATGCTAGTAAGTATCTGAGACTGAATTTGAACTCAGGTTTTCCTGACTCCAGGCCCACTGCTCTATCTAGCCACCTAGCAAACCTCATTATGACCATTGTGGGGAGTAGGGATGAGAAAGATGGGAGTAAGTCCCAGGACAGTAAGCTGGAGATGGCATCAAAATCACCAGGATTGAGAGAGTAGGAGAGTGTGGAAGTATGCTACTCATCAAGGAATGAGCCTAAGCTGAATATTGGTGATTGGGGAGAGGTCTATGGAGGGATGCAGAGGCTTAGATCATTTGTTATTCAGGTATAAATTGGATTAGATGGTAGCTCTGAGATTTTAAGAATCTATGGCCATATTAGTTAGACATATTCGATTGTCTTTGTTTTTATATGTTCTTACAGAAAATAGTTCTATAAAATATAAAACCAAAACCAAAACCAGGTATATTAGTAATTAAAGTTATGTTTTTTAAAATAACATTGCATAGTTCAATGTTCTACATCAGCCTTGAAAGTGTAGATTTTAGGTAAAAATGAGTTTGTTAGAGAATGAAGGTGACAAGTGAATAGAATGCTGGGGCTGGTGTCAGGAAGAACTTGCATTTAAAAAATTCCCCTCTCACTTAGATGTGTTTTCCTAGGCAAATTACTTAATCAATTTGGTTGAGGTTTTGGTGTTTTTTTTCAATTTAAAGATTTTTATTTTCAAAATGTATACATGGATCACCTTTACAAAATATTGTGTTCTAATTTTTTCCCTCCCTTTTCCCCATGCCCTTCCCTAGAATGGCAAGTAATCCAGTATATGTTAAACATGTGCAATTCTTCTATAGATATTTCCACAAATATCATGCTGCACAAGAAAAATCAGATCAAGAAGAAAAAAATGAGAAAGAAAATAAAATGCAAGCAAACAACAACAAAAAGAGTGAAAATACTATTTTATGATCCACATTCAGTTCCCACAGTCCTTTCTCTGGGTGAAGATGACTCTCTTCATTATAGGACCATTGGAACTGGCCTGAATCATTTCATTCATTTAACCAATTTGTACCCATTTCTTCACCTTTACCTGAAATTTGTAGTAGGGACAACTAGGTGGTGACTAACTGTATGTGACCTTAAGCAAGTCACTTAACCCTGTTTGACTCAATTTCCTTATCTGTAAAATGAGCTAAGAAAGGAAATGATAAGTTATTACTGTATCTTTGCCAAGAAAGCTCCAAATGGAGTCACCAAAGAGTTGGACATGACTGAAAATGACTGAACAGCAAAAAATTCTTGTAGTACCCATCTTCCTGGGTCACTGGGAATTTCAAAAGAGGTAATGTTCATAAAGGGCTTTGCAAACCTTAAAATGCTTTATAAATATTATCATTGTGGTTATTCGTTTCAAAGCCATTGGCATTTCTGGTTGTTGAAATTTTAATGTATCTCAAGTGTTGTGAATGTTCTCTCATGTGCTCTAGGAGAAGTGAGGTGTGTGAAAACATTTGGACAAGGCAATTATGCCATCTCTGCTTCCAAGGATCGCACACTGCGCAGGTGGAATTTAGTTTCTGGCAAAGAGAAGTATGTCATTCGGGATGGAATCTCTACTGATCGCAAGGAGCCATATTTCTGTTGCCTCCATGTGGATGAAAAGAAAAAAGTTGTATATTCAGCATCTGGTTCGAAGGTATAGAGGACATGAATTATTACATCATGGGCATTGTTACCACCACCCAGAAGTTAGGGCAGCTGTTCTATGGGGTAGCATCAATGACAGTCTTTAAAAAAAAATTATTACTTCTTTTTTTTCCCTGAGGCAATTGGGGTTAAGTGACTTGCCCAAGGTCACACAGCTAGGAAGTGTTAAGTGTCTGAGACCACATTTGAACTCAGGTCCTCCTGACTTCAGGGATGGTGCCCTATTCACTGCACCACCTAGCTGTCCCTTCAATAACAGTCTTAATGAAGGGTGCGAGCATCTTCCACTCTGAGTTTGCTTGGATAAAAGCAAAGAGTTCCAGAGATGCTGGATTGGTGCTATGCTGGCCCAATATACTGCAATGACAAAGCTGTTGTGCTTTGTGGGAAGAAGGGAGGACATGAGAGCTAGGTGAAACTTCTCAGTAGGAGAGCGCCAAGGGGGTAGGGCCCTGGTATTCCTAGGTGGCTTTCCTTGTAGGTTTACTCCTCCCTAAATTAAGTCTCCACTCTGCTTTGTGGGCTGTTCTGAACCTTCTTACATCCTCCTTCTCACCTTTACAGGAGAGGACTCCATGTCATACTTTGTGGAGAAAACAGAAGTCATTAGTCCTGAGTTCCCCTCTTCTTTCCTTTCTTATAGAACAAAACTCCTTGAGACAATCCTCCATTCTTTTCCTGCTTTCCTCTAGTCCTTGTTAATGGTGTCAGCTCCCTTTTCATATACCCTTGATTCCATCCCATCCCATGACTCCACAGATCATTTCCTCTCTCTAATCTTCAGTCTGTATTTATTGGTTCCCTCTCTGCTGCTTACAAAATGATCATCTCCCTATTTTTAAAAAATCCTTACTTAATTCTATGATCCCAACAAGTTATCACCCTTATTTCTCCCTTTCACCGTTCATCAGGAGACCAATCTGCCTACAATGCTATATAAACTTATGTTCTCTCATTTCTCAATAGTCAGCAATCTGACTTCCATTACTTTACTGAAACTGCTCTCTCTAGTTAGCAATAATCTATAAAGTGAAAATTTAATTCCTTTGTTTTTACACTGCCTAAATTTTCTCCTGTCCTTTCCCATAGAGTCATTCTTTATGCCAGCAGAGACTTATTTTTTTCAAAGAAAAAGAGCAAGTCGGGGGGGGGGGGAGTGTAAAACTGATCAATTCAACAAAGAGAGACACTTGCATTTAATGACAAGACAGGCAGGAGAGATAGTTCAGACCACAGGCTGATTGTTTCCTCCTCCTCATGCCTTTAGATTAATGCATGGAACCTGGAAACTGCAGAAGCCATTTTCCACATTGTGGGTGATGCAAGGGATCCTTGGCTTTGGGCCACAGTATTTCCTTCGAGCTCAGAGGTTGTGACGCTGTCTAAAGAAGGGCTTGTGAGTACCTGGGATGCTCATACTGGAAAATCCAGGTCAAAGCATTGCCTCTCCAGTCTGAAGGAAGAAACCTGGACTAGTGGAACCTCACTCCAGAAGCAAGGACGGATTGTTGTTGGCTCCCACAGTGGCTCCCTTTTATTGGTATGCTTCTTTGGTGACTATTATCATTAGTTCACCCATAAAAGTGAGTGGTCTGACTAGCTCACAGGATGATAAGCTGTATATCTTAGATAGGCTGTTTAATATGAAAGAAATAATACTAAGTATAAAGATATGGGCTCAAGTCATGGCTTCCCCAACATGCCTGTGTATCAAGTCATGTCCTCTACCAGGACTCAGTTTCTTCATATATAAAATGAAGGAATTGGACTAAATGATCTCTGAGCCCCCTTCCATCTCTGACTTTCTAAGTTTTGGTCTCTAAGGTCCCTTCTACTTCCAATATCCCATGTTCTGAAGTTTCTTCTTTCCCTGATATTTTGTATTCTAAGCTCCCTCCTTGCTCTGACAGTCTTAAGTTCTCAGATCTCTCTCAGTTCTAAAGAAATCTCCAGCTCCAACAACCTGTGATCACTCTACTCCTGTACAGGATTATTGCGAGGATCAAATGAGAAATGGATGTGAACGTGCTCTGTAAACATGAACCATTCATTTCCTAAGAATCATTAGGCATATAGTTACTATTGTACCCTCCTCCAGGATAAAAACATTCCATTTCTATGAAATAAAAAAGGAGAATAGAAAGGCATTATAAACCTACTGACTCATATCAATACAACAAGTCATTAAAAGCCCCCCAATAATTATCATGTCTATGGCACTTTTCTCACAATGCTGTGAAGGAGATGATTAACTATCCCCATTTTAAAGACGAAGAAACTGAAATTGAAGAAGTAAAAGGTCTTGTCCAAGGTAATAGTTACAATGTTAGAGCTGAGATTTAAATAGGTCTACAAACTCCCAGACCAGTCATTTTTCTATTCTATAAAATGCCAGGGGAAATAGAGATTATTGACTCTAACCACATAACCAGTTAATGAAACTTCTTTATAATATTTTTGGCTGAAGGTCAATCAGTTGAACACCTCCCTGACAAAAAGGGTACCTAGAATTATGTAAGTAGTATACAACAGAATATGTAAGTAGTATACAACAAGGTTGGGATTTGAACCCAGATGGGGGTAATTGGTTAGTTAGTAGACAATTTTGATAGTTAGAAAGTGCTTCCTTAGATTAAGCTAAAATCTGCTTCCCTATAAATAGCACATAAAATCAAAGGATCTTAGAGCTTAAAGGTACTTCAGAGGCCATCTAGTACAACCATGTCTGAAGCAAGAATAAATATCTATTACAACATTCATAACAAGTGTTCATTCAGCTCTGCTTGAATAACTCCAGTCATGGGGCACTCAGTACTTGAAGGAAGTGTGCTATAGTGGAAGGAAAGATTGACCCCAGTCCATCACAGTTAATCCCTGGTGGGTCTCCTCAGTTACAGCACCATATTGGATCAAAGTAAGTTGGGTGAAATTCAAGGACTAACATTAACAGCCCTGAGCTTTAAAATGAACTAGAGGTTGGTTTTTTTTGTCAGAAAGAACCAGAACTGTTTATAATAAATGTTTAGTGAATAAGACCAGTGTCTAACACATGCATGAGAGCAACCAATTGCACAAAGGACTTGAGAACAGTTTGCTTTCTCTCTTCCCAGAAGAAGGATTTTCTCTTTTATAACTCCAGAGTCCAGGCTTGAAGATGATAGCCCCCCATTTCATTTTTAACTTATTCTAGAAGGAATTATACCTCTTACAAAAGACAGGGCTAGCAGGAAAATAGCAAAGGAAAAGATACTATATCATCTCATTTTCTTGGTAAGCATGAGATAAGTGCTAGGAATCAGTAAAAATAGTTAACTTGCTAGTTCTGTTAATTTGGTGAAATCATTGTGGGAGGGAATAAGATGGGATGCAACCTGTAATTGTGATGCCTAGGGTGTGTATGTGGAGGGGGTCTTAATTTGCTATGACATGGGAAATCCCCTGCAAGAGCTTTTCTGGATGTTTAAATAAATTTTTTTGCTATATCTCCCATTTCTTTATCCCAAAACAGATCTCCCCTAAGGGAAGCAGTCTACTGGAAAAAGTCTCCACTGCTGTGCAGCTTCTGGTAGTTTCAGAAGATGAATCTCTTCTTGCTGCAGGTACAGAATGATTCTGGCTTTCTTATCTGACAATGATACTATCTATAGTGTTCTGATTAGTTTTCTGGAGGTCTTTGGACCAGCCTTCATTTCAACAGAGTAATCACCAGAAGAATAGCCAGAGATAAACTCCAGAAATCTTTATTGTCTCCTTCACAGTCTTGTCTCCTTGCCTGGGGCCTGGGCTAGCTTCCTGGAGTCCTCCAAAATGTGTCTTAGTTTCTGTAGGGGAGGCAGAAGGACTACATGATAGTCTCTGTCTTGAAGCGTCCCTGAGTCTGGGAGCTTGTGCTCCAGCTTCCTCTCTTCTGTCTTCCCTGAGTCTGTTCCAGTCCTCTTAGTCCCCCTTCAAGGTCTGACTGACCTTCTTAAATATTCTATTACAGTTAAATCCATTAATCATACTGAATATAAGTCAATCATTATATCACTAGGGAACCATTATTTGTTGTACAATTAATTCAATTATACTGAACTAGAGAACTATTAATCACCATGCTAAACTAGATAACCATTGTATTATCAATTCTACTGACTTAATACCTTGTAAGAATCCTTGTTTCAGAATTCTGGACCATTACATCTCCCACTTTCTTTTGTTTTAAATAGAAGTGGTCACCCCCTTCCTGACTTCTCAGGGAGATGAGATCCCCAAAAAGAAGGTGATCATACCCTCTCTGACTTCTCAAAAAAAGGAGGTGAAAACACCAAAAAAGGAGGTGATCACGCCCTCCCTGATGTTTCAGGAAGGAATATAAAAATACCAAAGGAAAATGGGAAGTCAAACCAGATTTTGTTAACGGGTTTTTGAAGGGTCTCACTTAAGTCAGCTATACATAAATCCATCAACATGGGAGATTTTACACAAGCACATAGTTCCTACAGGCTAGGAATGAATTAACAAATAACATGAATCAACATGAGGAATCATACATGTCATAAGTCCAATCTATTGTCCATTACTTTATGTGTCAGGGAATCCAATGTTTTTTTGTTTGAGGTCTTGGAGCTGGGCCCCACCTCTCATTTCCTTGGGTCAATCTATATATTCAGGCCCAGTGGAAGCCCTTGTTGCATTTTGAACATGGGGTTTGAATCTTGTTTTCTCACCTTGTCTTCTCACTCTATCTCTATGCCTATATTGAGCTTTCAGATATTCTACTTTACCACACTGAGAGCATTGATGAGTCTTTCTGGAAGTCCCTTACCCAGAGGGACCCTGTCTTCCCATGTTCTGCATCATCACCTGGGTTAAAATGCATTTGTGCCCACTGAGGCACAGTGTCTTATGATCTCCTCTTGGTTCTTCTTGTGTAGTCCTAGTATAATTCTTCTACAAATCTTATTAACATTTTCTCTGGCAAATGTTTTATCATTATTACTGTTGCTGCATTTTCACCAATAGTTTGTATGTCAGCTGTCTACAGATGTCCCACGAAATCAACAAAGGGTTCATTTGGACCTTGCTCTATTTTTGTGAAGGCTTCCCCTCTATCTTGCTTTTCTGGAAGGGTGCTTCATGCTTTGATAGTAGCAGCAGCATTTTGCTCATATGCTATCAAAGGGTAATTAATCTGTGCTAAAGTATCTGCATAATGATCCAACCCTGCTAGTTGGTCAAAGGTGACTAGTATTTTAACTCCAAGTTTGCCTATTCATTGGGCTTGTATTCTACATAGTTCATTACTCCAAAAGCCACAACAAGTTTTGTCCAGGTTCTAAATATGTCCTTGCTATAGACTTCCAATCACTAGGGGTTAAAATTTCATAATCCAAATTCTCTAATACCATCTTAACATAAGATGATGTAGCCCCATAAAGAGTGAACCCCTTTTTAAAATCTTTGATAATTTGCAGATCAAAAGTTCTCCTTTCTTGACCTGAAGAGTCAAATTCTTGAATAACAGGGTATGTATTTATTTTAGCTTTAACTAGTGCCTTTTGTAATCTTGTCAAAGCTGCTTCATGGATGGTGCTGATGGTGTCACTGCTCCTTCCCCTCCTCCTTCTCCCTCCACCCATGAAGAGCAGAGGATGGGGAATGCCCTAATGGTTCCTACTATGAAGCACCACACTCCTTAATTTCATCAGCATTGTACTTAACTCCTTTTTTTTTTGTCTAATTCTTCATGCTTTTCAACTGTTTTTTTTTTTCAGTAACCTCCCCCTCCTGTTTTTTCTTCTTTTTCCTTAGCCTAACACTTATGTAATTCCTTAAAGCCAATTGTATTAAATTATATGTATAGAATGTTTCTTTAGGAATTGAATCAGGATCATTATCATTGTAATATTCAATTAGTTGCTCTCCCACTAATTTCCACTTGTCTGACTCTAATTCTTCTTCCTTAGAGAACCAAGGAATTGTGTATTTTAATGTTTCAAAGAGTTCAATGATCTGCTTCCAAGTTACAATCAAACCTTGGTTTTTTATTAGTTTAACTATGCACTCTACACATTTTCCTTGAGATGGAGAAGGCTCCTTTCTAAGCATTTGTCCCATTTCAGCTGAAACACTAGTTTAGCCCTTAACAAAGTTTCCTTTTTGTCTATTTTTGTACTCACCCTAATTTCTGGGTTGCAGAGACTTTTTCACTGAACTCAGGATTGTGTCAGTCTGAACTTCTGAGTGTAAATCCTTAATCTCACGTTTGGACACCAAAATGTAGCATTCTGGTTAGTTTTCTGGAGGTCTTTGGACCAGCCTTCGTTTCAGCAGAATAATCACCACAAGAACAGCCAGGTGATAAAGTCTAAATTCTTTATTATCTCCTTCACAGTCTGTTTCCTTCACCTGAGGCCTGGGCTAACTTTCTTGAGGCCCTTCAGATGGGCCTTGGTCTCAGTGGCCTCATTTCTAGAGGATGTAGTCTCCTCAGTAGGAGGAGAGCCACCAGGAGCCTGGTCAAAGATAGAATGAATCTCTGAGTCCAAAAGCTTGTGCTCTATCCAGCCTCCAGCAACCACAAAAGAATGTCTCCCTTTGGCTCTGTGAGCTTGAGCTCCTGCCTCCAGTCTTCTGTCTTCTTCAAGTCTGTTCCAGCTGAGTTTGTCCCTGTTTATATGCTCTATCCATTCATCATACAGATCATTATATCGCTTAGGGAACCATTATTTGTTGTACGATTAATTCAATCATACTGAACCAGAGAACTATTAATCACCATGCTAAACTAGATAACCATTGTTTTATCAATTCCACTGACTTAACACCTTGTAAGAATCCTTGTTTCAGAGTTCTGGTCCATTACAACCATCCCTCTCTTTCTCTCCTCTATCTCTCTGTGTATACACAGAGTAAAATAACTATTTACAAAGTAACTTCTTCTCTTTTATCTCCTTGGCTCCTATTTGAGAGATAGGAAAGGTTTTATTTATTATACCCATTTTTACAGGTGAGGAAACTGAGGTTCAGGGAGGGAAAGTGTACTATGAATGACTTAGAGGAGGCAGATTTGAAGTTAGAATCTAGGTCTTCTGGTTAAGTCCATAGTTTAAGTGCCAAGTGGAAATTGTAACTTTAAATTAGAACTTTGACAAGTTTGCCTTGCATCTAGGAACTAGATTTAAAATTTCAGCTTTGAAGGAAGTGGGAAGAGATAAAATAGCCTATTTCTTTTTTGCCCAGGGTCACACAGCCAATTAGTATTAAGTATCTGAGATCAAATTTGAACTCAGGTCCTACTGACTCCATGGCCTGTGCTCCATCCAACTGGGCTATCTAGCTGCCCCAGGGATGGCCTATTTCTAGAGGTTATTGATTTTCATCTAAAATTACAGTCACTGAGGGTGTGCAGGAAGACCTCCAAAGGCCTCTGGGACATCTCATACAAGGAATCAAACCTGTCTTGCAGAAATATGTCCTGAACTATTTTCTGGGCAGTAGTAATTCAGTCTATTTTCCCTTTAGGGAGGTGGAGCAAGGGGTTAGAGCATCTGAGAGGCTTTGGGAATATCCAGACTGGCTCTCCACAATTATCTATGAAGAGTGGAGCTGTCTAATGTGATGAACTTTTTGAACACATGCAGACAGGAAGTATACAGTGAAATTTTGTAGTTCCATAAAAGGCTGCATTACAAATTAGGCGCCACAATGAAATTTCAATAAGCTGGCTTCTAGGATTGATCAATTTCTTTAAATATTCCATAAAATACCCTTTGTTGGGAATAAAAACATCAAACAGTTCAAAAAAGATTATAAGGGGGGGTGGAATAATTTTCTGCTTGATTTTCTATCTGTTTCTGTTGACAATTTTTATTTCAATTTAATCCAGCGAATAATAATGATAATAACTCATATTTGTTATATAAAGCTTTAAAATACAAGAATCATTAGAGTATTGGAATACTCAAGATACAAAATATAAAACTACAATACTTTCAATATTTTGGATTTATGATCTCATTGATGTTTTTCTCTCCAATGGTTTAGACCATAAGGCACCTTACCCTTCTCAGTCCCTGCACCTCTTGCTCATGTTCTTGGTAAATCTTCCCTTGGAGACCAAATCATCCTGAACTTTCCACCCTTGGTTTTAACTTTCAGTTTGGGGGCCAATCAGAGCAGATATCCTGGTTCTACCATTTATCTGTGTGATTTTAGTCAGGTTACTTGGCTTCTCTGTAAGCCAGTTTCTTCATCGGTAAGATCAGAAGATTGGACTAGATAGATCAGGGCTTCTTAAACTTTTTCTACTTATAACCCATTGTCACCCAAGAAATTTTTGCACAACCTCATTTCAAATCTGAATTGAGGTGTTTCTGGAAATGTTCATATATGTGCAGTACAAGGTGTGCATGTTATATGTTCAGAACACCCACATTCAGGGATCACTTTTAAGAATCTTTTCTTAATTTAATTTAATTTTAAGAATTTTTTGTTGAATTTAAGAAGCTTTGGACTAGATAGCCTTTAAGTAGTCCCTTCAAGAGCAGCTAGGAGGTACAATGGATAGATTGTCAAGTCTAGAATCAAGAAGATTCACCCACATGGATTTAAATGTAGCTTCAGCCCCTGACTCTGTGAACCCTGGGTGATAGTCTTTGACAATAATAGGAAAGCTGGAAAAAGGGAAAGTTTTGTGGAAAAGATAATAAGTTCAATTTTGGACACAATGAGTTTGAATATTTTAATTTGAGACATTCAAAAAGTATTTGGTGGTATGAATTTAGAATTCAAGAGAGAGAATAGGACTGGATGAATAGGAAAATACATAGAGATGACAACTGAATCCATGAGAACTGATAAGATCTCTAAGTGAAACAGAAAAAGAAGAGAAGATGAGAGAAGTAGGTGTCTGCTTAGTGTAGGGATGATGGTATTGTGTTTGATGAGAACTGTCATAACTCTACCAGCAGTTTCAATATTAAAGAAAGGAGAAGTGACTCCAAAAAGCAGCAAGTTCTGAACATTCTTTAATTTATCTTTGGACAAGATGCCAGCTTGGACAGCTGCATCATAAGCAAAAGCTTTATTAGGATTAATACTTTTCTTTAATCCAGAGCCTGTTAAATATTTTATTTTTTCCACTTACATGTAAATTTTTTTTAACATTCACTTATTTAAAATTTTGAGTTTCAAATTCTCTTTCTCTCTTCCTCTTCTCCCCCCATCATTGGGAAAGTAAGCAATTTGATATAGGTTATACATGTACAATTATACGAGACATATTTCCATATTAGTAATTTTTTTTGTGAAAGAAAATACAGATCAAAAAAACTCTCAAGAAAAAACTTAAAAAATTTTTTAAATGCTTTGATTTGCATTCAGATTCCATCAGTTCTTTCTCTGGAAGTGGATAGCATTTTCATCATGAGTCCTTTGGAATGGTCTTAGATTATTGTATTGCTGAAAATAGCTAAAAGAGCAATAGCTCCTTTTTTGATGTGGGCCCACTGTTATGTCCTATTTCTAGAGCACCCAAGTTGGGATGACAAAATGTTCCATTGCTTTCTAGAGCCCCCACACCGGGGTGATTAAGATATACCTTCCTAGTGGAGAAGTAATGAGGTGGGACTCCATTTTTCCACCATCCTCAGGAGTCCCGCCTCATCACTTCTCCACTAGGAAGGTATATCTTAATATACCCTTTGATGAGGCGGGACTCCTGAGGATGGTGGAAAAATGGAGTCCCACCTCATTACTTCTCCACTAGGAAGGTATATCTTAATCACCCCGGTGTGGGGGCTCTAGAAAGCAATGGAACATTTTGTCATCCCAACTTGGGTGTTCTAGAAAGCAGGATACAACATTTGGCACCCAACATAGGGCTCTAGAAAGCAGAACACAACTGCCCACTATGCTGAGCAGTCCTTTGCCAATTTCTCCCATGTCATGTAATCGATTCCAAAGTTCTTCAGAGACCTTGAGTGTGTTTTTGTGTTGCTTCTTCTGACCTCCATATGATCATCTGCCTTCTGTGAATTCTCCATAAAATAATCTTTTAGGAAAATTTATTTTTGGCATTTGAACAATCTTGCCAGCCCACTGGAATGGTATTCTCTGTAGTAGAGTTTTAAGGTTTGGCAATTTAGCTTGAGAAAGGATTTCAGTATTCAGTATCTTATCATGCCAGGTAATTTCCAAAATCTTCCTAAGATAATTTAATCAGAAATATTCAATTTCCTGGCAATGGAGCTGGTATGCTATCCTGGTTTCACAGGTATATAATAATGGGGTCAACACAATGGCTCTTAGACCTTCAGTTTGTTAGATAGTCTCCTTTCTCATACACTTTCCTGTGGAGCTTCCCAAACACTGAGCTATCTCTGGCAATGTATGTGTCAACCTCATCATCTATATGTACATTGCCAAGGTAAGTGAATTTATCGACAGCATTCAAAATTTCTCCATTTGCTATAATTTGGTTCCATGTAAGGATGTTGCAATGCTGGTTGGTGGAGAACCTCTCTTTTCCTGGTGTTATTAAGCTAAGCAGCAGAGAAGTGATCTATATTTTGGGCATCACATCTTCAGAGACTGCAATAAGTGCATTTTTGTTTTTTTATGTTCAGATCTATTTATTTAATTTTTTATTAAAGTTTTTGATTTTCAAAGCATATGCAAAATTCCTGCAAAACCTTGTGTTCCAAGCTCTCTTCCCTTCCTTCCCCCCAATGCCTCCCCATGACAAGTGATTCAATATATGTTAAACATGTGCAATTCATCTGTATCAAATGCATAAGTTTTTGCAAACAAAAAGTCACACACCAAGCTTGGCTTTTTTTGGCTTGGATTTTGGAAATTCAAGTTAAATAATTTACCATCAGTGCAGAAGCTGAACTTGATGTCATATTCATCCTCATTGAAGGTATCTGACAATACTGATGAAACATGATGCTAAAAAAGTATGGGAGCAAGCATATGAATGAGCTTTACGCCATTGGTGACTGGGAAAGTGGGAGAGTATCATCCATTATCAAGAATCTGTGCAAGTAGGCTATTATAAAATTGGCATAAAATACCAATGAACTTTTCTAGACCCCCCACATTTCAACACGATCTTCCACAAACCATTACAACTGATGGTATCAAAGGCCTTGGTCAAATTGACAAACATTGTGTATAAGCTGCTGTTCTGCTTGTGACATCTCCTGGAGTTGTTGGACAGCAAACATCACATCAATCATTTCTTGGCTTTTTGTGAAGCCATACTGGCTGAGATAGATGACTATCTTCCAGGTGAAGGGTTAGCTTGATAAAGAAGGCTCTGGCAAGAACCAACAGTGACTAAGAGAGAGACCTTCTTGTGATTGTGACAAAGCAATCTGTTTCCTTTACCTTTATATAGTTGGACAATGGAGTCATCCTTGAACTTCTGGGGGACAACCTCCTTTTATCCTATAACCTGGAAAATTTCAGTCAGTTTTTGTATGAGCAGTGGACTCCCTGGCTTTTAAATCTCAGCTGGAATAAAAAGAGTGCCTTGTACTTTGCCACACAAAAGGAGCCTAATGCTTTTCTTAAAAACCTCTGCTTTAATTGGAAGTTTATCTAGAGAGGTATTGACTTCAACCTGAAGTATATGGTCAATAGCTTCATCATTGATTGATGATGGTCTTCTGAGAACACTATGGAAATGTTCAGCTCCTCTCTCCAGGATCATGTTCTTATCACTGAATGTGGCTCCATCAGCACCAAGTAGGTGATATGCAACATAAGTCTTTGGCCTATAAATAGTCTTCAAGGCATAATAAAAGACTTTGGATCATTACTATCAATGTAAAATTGATTTTCATTTGCCTTTTTACTGAGCCAAGAATCCTGCATCTCTCTAAGCTTCATTTGCACTTTATTTTTTAATAGCATTTGATTTTTTTCCAGTTACATGTAAAGACAATTTTTAATATTCACTTTTTAAACATTCACTTTTTTTTGACTGAGGTAATTGGGGTTAAGTGACTCACACAGCTAGGAAGTGTTAAGTGTCTGAGGCCAGATTTGAACTCAGGTCCTCCTGACTTTGGGGCTGCACCAACCACTCTAACCACTCTAACCACTGCTCTAACCACTCTACCACTGCACCAATTAGCTGCCCCACCATTTGATTTTAAAATATTTTGAGTTCCAAATTGTTCTCTCTCCTTCTTTCCCTCTCCCTCTCTCTAAAATTGTAAGCAATTTGAGATAGATTATATATAAGTACTTTATTGGTGATGAAATTAAATCTTCTTAAAGACAGAAATTCCCTATGATAATCTGAGTTGGAAAAAAAATGACTCTAAGATTGATTTTTTCCCTGGGATTTTCCCAGAAGGAGTTATTCTGGTATCTGATATCAGTTATATATGTGGCATCATCTCAAACATTATTTCTGTATTAGCCATATTTCAAAAAATAGCAAAAAAAAAAGGGGGCAATTTGCATTTAGAGTTCATTGATTCTCTCTTTGGAAGTGGAAAATATATATTTTAAAAATCATGAATTCTTTGGAATTATATTGCATCATTGTATTGATTAGCATAACCAAGTGTTTCACAATTGATCATCATTAGAATATTGCTGTCACTGCATACAGTGTTCTTTTGGTTCTTTTACTTCATTTTGCATCAGTTAATATAGTTCTTGCCATGTTTTTCTGAAACTACTCCATTATTTCCCATAAAACAGTAGTACTCCATCACAATCATATGCTACAACTCATTCCCCAATTGATGAGGATCCCCTCAATTTTCAATTCTGTGCCACCACAAAAAAGCTGCTATAAATATTTTTATACATATATGTCCTTTTCATTTTTCTTTTATCTCTTTGTGACGCAAACCTTGTAGTGATATTTCTGGGTCAAAGGATATTGTATAGTTTTATAGTCCTTTGGATGTAGTTACAAATTGTTCTACCTAGGTCCAGATGGTCAGATCAATCCACTACTTCACCAGTGCTTTATTAATGTATCTGGTACATTTTCTAGATCTGTAGGATTTTTGGTGGGGGGCTCATTGTACTTCTCCCTACTTATTATGGCTCTTTCCATAACAGATTCTTAAGAAGCATGTAATGAGATCGTATTTATAAAGACCTTTACAAACTAATATAAATGTTATTGTTATTGTTATTCCCTGAATTGACTTGTTGAACTACTGTTGATTTAGGTTTTGGAAAATATGTTCGAGTATTTTTGGCAGATTCAAAGGGATTTCATAGATTCATGGCCGTGGATCTTGAACATGAGAACACAGTGGAAGCAGCCATTATTGGTCCTGATAATAATGTGATTGTCACTGGGTCTCTTGATGCATTCATCCAGGTAAGAGAAAAAGAATATTTGGTACTCAAGGACCACAGACCAAGGACATGGCAGGACAGTTACAAGTGGCTCTGATACATTCATCTATGTTTTTCTAGAGTCTCAGAGCCATAGAAAATTACAATAATAACCTTAAGGGTTATCTTGTCCAATTTCCTTATTTTATTGATAGAAAAATGAGCCCCAGAGAGAATTTCTTGTCACATAGCAAGTTAGTAGCAGAGACCAAGTCTTCTGGCCCCTACTCTGATTTTTCTTCTCTATGTTAAAAAAATAATGGAACCATGCTCATCCAATAACCATGCAGAGATCTTTCAGTTATTTTAGAATGTTTAAAAATTTATGAAGCTCTTTCCTTACAAAAATAGTAGGGGATAGACAGTATAAGTATTATTTATCTCTATTTTGTACATAAAGAACCTGACCCTCTGAAGGAAAATCATTGCCCAGGCTTACACCTAGCATTAGGGATAACTAGTCCAGGCTTCCTGAGTCTAAATTCATCCCTAAATTACACCATGCTGCTTCTCTGATTTAGCTTCCTCTACACTGCTCTGGACCAGATATTAGCCTAGTGATCTACTACCCTTCAAGGGTCCTATTTGTACTCAGGAAAGGGATAGGTAATGCTAAAGATGGGGATGGAGCAGGGGCTCTTAGAGTAGTTTACTGTGAGGGCTTTATCCCATTAGTGTTTGAATTTGTGTTCAGAGCAGAGAGACCACACACATATATGCATGCAGCCCACAGGCTTGAACCAGATTAAAATGTTATTGGGAAATATTTAACAAAATTTTAAAAAATACAATAAAGCAAAAATAATGTTAATGTGATTTTCTAACTTAGTATGTGCCCATGGGTACTCTTATGTATTGTTTAGTTGGCCCCCTTTTCTATTTGAATTTGACATCATTGGTCCAGATTCAGGGCTTGGGGGAGAAGGGCTGACTGTTTATGACTCCTTGAGGAGGGCAAAACAAAGACTTTTACATAGCCTTGGCCCACTTTCCTGGAGAAATGTATCTACTGATCCATATCAACCTTCATATATATCTCCTTCTTGATGCTTTTCTCCTTGCCTTCGTCCCTGACAAAAAGCTTCTATAGACTCATCCCTTGATCCAGGCTGATAAATTCTCTACTAGCCCTCACCCCCAAACTCCTCATTGACCTCCCTCTATATATACTATATGCAAACATTTCATAGAATATTCAATTCTGCCTGCTTCCATCCTTGATTCTTCTCAGGTTTGGAGTCTGTCGGAACAGGGGACCCTTCTAGACATTTTTGATGGCATGGGAACCCCAGGGAATATGTTGGCCTGCTGTGGAAACACTTTGGTTTCTGCCTCCAGGAATTCATCATCATTCAGTGTTTGGGATCTTGCTTATACCCGGAAGCATAAACTCTCATCCCCTTTTTTGGACCGTACTGGCTGTGCTGCAGTGTCTCACAATGGAAACTATGTATACTTCCCCAAAATAGGAGACAAAAACAAAATCACTGTCTGGGACTCTGTGGAAGGTTTGTAAAATGTCTTATAAAAGCCTATAATCAGTTAAAGCTGAAAGGGACCTTAGAGGTCATTAAGCAGAACCTCTTCAGATGAGAAAACTGAGGACTAGGGAGGGTAAATGATGCTGGAGGCCACAGAACTAGTGGGTAATAGAAGCAGGATTTGAATTCAGGCCTTCTGACCCTAAATCTGATCCACTGTATATAACATACGCGCGCGCGCACACACACACACACACACACACACACACACACACACACATAAACTCCACTGTGTATACCATAAAACATCAAAACTGGGAGCATCTTTAAGATACAGAACATAGAACAGCTGGAAACAACCTTAAAACATGGAATGTCAGACCTGGGAGGGCCCCTAGAACCCAGGATGTCAGAGCTGGGAGGGCCCTTAGAACTCAAGATGTCAGAGCTGGGAGGGCCCTTAGAACTCAAGATGTCAGAGCTGGGAGGGCCCTTAGAACAGATAATGTCAGAGCTGGGAGGGCCCCTAAAACTCAGGATGTCAGGGCTGGGAGGGTCCTTAGAACCCAGGATGTCAGCGGGGGAGGGCCCTTAGAACCCAGGAGGTCAGGGCTGGGAGGGCCCTTAGAATCCAGGGAGTCAGGGCTGGGAGGGCCCCTAGAACCCAGGATGTCAGAGCTGGGAGGGGCTTTAGAATAGAAAATGTCAGATTTCTTGCCAGAAGCTGAAGTTCAGAGCAATGAAGTAGTCGGTCCCAGGTTATATAAGCAAGTTAACAGCAGAGCCAGGACTAGAACCCGGGTCTCCTGATTCTTAGTTTAGAACTCTTTCTATCAAACTCCCTTTTGTTTGAGAGGGAAATAAAGTTATTCTTAATGCAAAGACTGTCTGTGTTTCAGGGGAAGATCATGATATTTTAGATGCTTCAAATGAAGTGCGGTGCTTGGAAGTCGCTGAGCAGATGAAGTTGCTCTTTGCTGGGCTGATCTCAGGGACTGTCCTAGTGTTTCCCCTGAACTCCAGGCAAGATGTAATGTGCATCCCACCCCCAGAAGCTAAGAAATCAGTCAAATGCATGGCCCTGAGCAGAGGGGAGGAACGGCTGGTCATTGCATATGACAACATAGTACTGGTGATGGACATTAGGCCAGAAGATCCCTGCCCAGTAATTGATGGACCTACATACACATTTTATACTCAACTTCCTGCTTTGATATCAAGTATAGCTGTTCTCACCAACTACCAGGTAGTTTATGGCATGACCAATGGAGAAGTGTTTATTTATGAGTGTGCAAAATCCAAAGTTTTCCCCTTAGAAGCCCCCCAGGGCAAAGTTACTTGTTTAGAAGTCAGCCACCAAGAACAATGGGCAGTAAGCAGTTCTCAGGAGTCTCTGCTGTACCTTTGGGACCTAGAGCTCTGCAAGTGGAAACATACACTGACTTTTGAGGTAGGTCTTAATCCTTAAACATAGAAAACCTAAGAATTCTGTGAGTAGGCAGTTATCAAAATGCTAATAATGATGGTAGTAGTAATAAGAGTAGCAACTTGTATTTCTGCTTTCCTCAAAATCCTCGCAAAATAGGTGTGTAAGTATTATTTTTCTTGTTTTATAGATAAGAGGTGCAATGCTTTATAGACAAAAAGGTTGCTAACACTGATGTGCTGAGATGTTGAAACTGCAATTACTTACTGCCAGGGTCCTTCAGTCTCTGAAGGGATCAGTTGTTCAATTGTTTTCAATTCTATCTGACCCCATTTGAGGGTTTCTTGGGAAAGATATTGGTGTGGTTTGCCATTTCCTTCTCCAACTCATCTTATAGTTGAGAAATTGAGGCAAACAGGATTTGCTCAGGGTCACTAAGGCCAGATTTGAACTTGAGAAGATAATCTTTCCCCAGACCTAGCTCTCTATCCATTGTTCCATCTGGCTTTCCTCCTGAAAGGGTCATAGAAACATATCTTTTCAAAGCTGAAAGGAATCTCAGAAGCCATCTAGTCAAACAGTATAATCTTTATTTTTCTTTAAGGTTTCATTTTCTCTGTGATCCTTTTACTTTATCTATGTGCATGCTGCATACTCTAAATAGTAAATAATCTCTTTTAGGACAGTACTACTTAATGTTTGTCTTTATTGTTCCAGACTTCAGCACACAGTTCTTTACAAATAGTAAATACTTAATAGTTTTTAACTTTAATTAAATTGATCAAGGATTCTTTCTAAAACCTAAAGAGTCGTCATCATCCAGTCTTGTTTTCCTCTCAAAGACGCCCTTCTGAAAGTTATTATACTACAGCCTGAGGCAGCCCGTTTTGCTTTTGCATAGCTATAATTATTAGGAAGTTTTCCCCTAGATCGATGGTATCTGCCTCTATAATTTCTTCCCATTGCTCCTGTTTTGCTATCTGCATCCAAAAAGAGCAAGTTTAAAGCCTCTTCCATATCAAAGTCCTTGAAGACAACTATCATGTCCCTATTACATTCTCTGTCCACAGGTGTGAAGACTGAGTTTAGCACCCTGGATACTTTAGAATCAGCCTGAGTCAGGATAAGTAAAAGTCCTTGGTCTTTATTCTTGGTCGATGTGAGAGGAATGGACACAGGAATCTCATACCTCTCCTCTTTGTCTCCCGGCCAGAAGTTACTCTGACTTGGCTTACTCCACCCCCTAGTCCCTCCTCCAATTCTCTGTATACATCAACAGATCAAGCCAGCACAGAATAGTGGGGTGGGCCATTTTCCAAGCATATTCTAATAGAGTATTGTCCAATCAGTAGTTAGCCTTAAGTGCTTGGTTGTCTGACCTCAGTGCATAAACTCAAGCGTTTCAGCCCTTTACATCTCCCGCTTTCTTTTGTTTTAGAACTCAGGTGGTCATGCCATCCCTGACTTCTCAGGGAGGGAGGTGAAAGTACTAAAAAGGAGATGATCACGCCCTTCCTGACATCTCAAGAAGGGAGATGAAAAGCACCAAAGGGAAGTGGGGGTTGCTAGCGGATTTACGGGCTGAAGGTCTTATTAGAAACAGATATGCACAAACCCATCAGCATGGGAGGTATTACACAAGCACATAGCAAAAACGCACAAGCTATTAGTGATGACTCTCCCAACAGTCAGTGCAGGCTCGATGTGGGGTAACAAACATGAATTGTACATGCAAGTAGTGATATAACAAACAATATAAATCAACATGGTGTTGTAAAAGATTTCCAGAAGTCCTAGAAGGAGGCTATATAAACAACAGTTACACATACATCTTCTTCAGCAGCCAAGAGATAGTCTAAAACCAATCTATTGTCCATTGCTTCATGTGTCAGGGAATCCCCACAAGTTTTTGAAGTCCTGCAACTGTCTTTTTATGTGTTAGGGAATCCAATGATTCCAGCAGATTTTGAAGTCCTGCAACAGTCTTATCATTTCTCAGAAAATCCAATGATTCCTGAGGGCTTTCAAGTCCTACAACAGTCTTATCATGTCTCAGAGAATCCATTGATTCCTGAGGGTTTTAGAATCCTACAACAATTTTATCACATCTCAGAGAATCCAATGATTCCTGAGGGTTTTCAAGTCCTACAACAATCTTTTCATGTCTCAGGGATTCCAATGATTCCTGAGAGTTTTGAAGTCCAGCAATTTTTGATGTCCATGAGTCAAATTCCATAACTGCCAGGCTCTTTCAGTGGTGGGCACAGTCAGCAATGGAACCACCCAATGTTTCTTGGGTATTCTTTGTTTCAAGGATCTGCTCTGTCTCTCTGTGATGGACAAGGCAAATACAGCTCTTTGGCATCCATCTGATTCCTTCTCCATCTATAGAGAAAAAGCAAACCCTCTCCTCCAAGCAGTTAACCTATCTGGTCCCTTCCATTCACCACTTTCTGGGTAGTGGAGCTGCTCACACTGGCACATTGCCCTTCTGGTGGGTTATAAAACCTGTCTGATGGAGCCAGTGCATCTTTGTCAAAAATCAAGAAGTTAATAGTATAAAGAGCTAGATTTAGAAATTCTCTAGAGTTACCCATGGCTCTCGCTTTCTTTTGTTTTTGGAGGAGCATCTTAATTTCTCTATTTCTCCTCTCTACTGTTGCCTGTCCTTGAGGATTAAAGGGTATGCCAGTGGTGTGTAAAATCTTATACTGTGCACAAAAGTGTGCAAAATGTTTAGAAGTATATGCAGGTCCATTATCTGTTTTTATTGCTTGTGGCACACCCATAATTGTAAATGCTTGGATAAGGAATTCAGTGACCATTCAGGCTGTCTCTTTTGCTGCTGGTATTGCAAGAGTGAATCTTGAAAAGGTGTTTACCACAACATGGATAAAAGACAGATGAACAAAAGATTTATAATGGGTCACATCCATTTGCCAAATTTCATTGGGTCTCAAACCACGAGGGTTCTTCCCTGGAGGCAGTGTAGGAGCATGGAAAGGAAGGCAAGCTGTACAAGCTTTTACTATGCTCCTAGCTTCCTCTCTTGTTATTCCAAATTGTAAATGTAAAGCTTGAGCAGTCTGAGGATATTCAAAATGAGATTTGGGCTTCTTGAAATAAAGGAGTATTGGCCAACATAATTAGAAGGCTATCTACCTTTGAATTACCACCAAAAATAGGACCTGTAAGTCCACTATGAGAGTGGACATGCAAGATAGAAATCTTACCTGGATGTTTTCTCACTTGCTCTTGAAGTTCCTTAAAGAGCTGATATATATTAGAGGCTACAAATTTTATTTGGGCTGTGGCAATTATTTGTACCACACCTACTGAATAGGCCAAATCAGATATCATATTTATATCTCCTGGATTATAAGTAAGAGCTAGAATGATTGTGTACAATTCATTCTGCTGAGTGGACTGAAAAGGAGTTCTGATTACTCTCTTTATAGTTAAGTCATGAGAGTATACAGCGCAAATATTATGTTTGGATGCATCTGTAAAGATAGTTGGTCCTTTAAGAGGAACTTTAGAAACTTTTTCTTCAAGAATCTATCACCAATTATGTAATAGTCTGGTTATCTTTAATGGAGGCGCATGTGTAAAATTTGGAGCTATGGCTAATAAAATTTGCCACTCTGAGATGGTCTTGCAGCACACATTAATTTGTGTATTGGTGTAAAAGGTGTATATCTTGTCAGATCTTATCCTAGATAAGTGTATTGCTCGCTTAATGGCCTTTAATAAAATTCTAGCCACAAGCACTGGGTAAGAAGTAAGGCTTTGTTCTGGTTGTGCTGGGAGGTTCATCCACTCTATCACACTGTCTCCTTGTTGAAGGACTGCTGTGGGTGCCTCTTGTGTAGCAAAAACTGATATTTCCAAGAGTTTTTGAGTGACTCTTTCAACCACATTGGATAAAGCCAGTTCAGCTTCTCTCAAAGCCTCTTGAGCTTCTTTTGTAAGCTGAGGTGGTGAGTTTAAAGCACTGTCTCCCCTTAAAATGTCATATGATGCTTGCAATTGATAGGTAATCAAGCCTAACACTGGATGCATCCATTGGATATCTCCAATCAATTTCTGAAAGTCATTTAAGGTGTTTAGCTTCTCTGTTCTTAAGGAAAGTTTTTGTATTATAAGAACCTTAGGGTATATTTCATATCCTAAATATTGAAAAGGAGCATGTCTTTGAATTTTTTCTGGAGCTATGTGCAATTTGTAGTTCCTAGTGTTTCTATGGTCTTTTTTGTAGACATGCTTCTAACATTTGTTCTTCAGGGGCACATCCCAATATATCATCCATCTAATGTAATAACATTACTTTTGGAAATGCTTTTCTAACTGGAGTAAGAGCAGCAGCAACATACATTTGACTCATAGTAGGGCTGTTTTCATTCCCTGTGTCAAAACTGTCTGTTCATATCTTTTATAGGGCTCAACTAAGTTAACACTGGGCACTAAAAAGGTAAATCTTTTCATATCCTCCTTATCTAGAGGGATAGAATAGAAACAATCCTTAATATCTATAACCCAAAGAGGCCATTTTCTAGGCAACTGAGTAGGAGATGGAAGTCCAGGCTGAAGAGTTCCCATAGTTTCCATCTGTTCATTTACCTTTCTTAAATCAGTCAACATCCTCCATTTTCCATATTTCTTTCTTACAACAAATACCAGGGAATTCCAAGGACTTAGAGAATGTTGTAAGTTCCCTTGGTCAAGTTGCTCCTGTACTATATCTAATAAGGCCTGAATTTTATTGCTATCTAAGGGCTGGTATGTCAGTTTTCCTTTGGATAGGAACAGGTGAAAGTGTTGGCAGGCCTTCAACAGCAGCCCTGACTAAAAAACTGAAGTATTCATTTGTAATCCTAATTGTTGTAAAATGTCTCTTCCCCACAGATTGATGGGGATTTTTTCAACTATAAAAGCAGTAAAAACTTCTGTTTTGCCTTCAAAAGTCCATCTCAAGGGGGTAGAACTAACTTCAGCTGCTATTGATCCTCCTATGCCAGACATGTAGGTGTCTGCCTTAATCTTGACCAGTGACTGGGTCAGTTGGCACCTCTAATGATTGTACGATCTGCACTAATATCTATCAATCCTTCTAATGGTATGCCATTTATATAGATAGTGAACATAGGTTGGTCAGCTGTCACAGCTGCTGTCCAGTATATTCCTGGATTTTGTTGCTTGGAGTCAGAATCTGGGCAACTATCACCAGATTGCTTATTTATGAGTCTGTATCAGTAAACCTGATGCTACTACTTCTCCTGGTTGATAAGTCATACATTGTCTACTTATATTAGTAACTGGGATATTATCTACACATTCCCCAGTTTCCCACATCAGTGTATGAATGGACACTGTTTTGTAAGTATTCTCAGGAGGTGAAATGGTCAAGTCTACTGTGCCTGGAGGCAAGGAATCCATAGGTTGGAGAGGAACAGATTTCACTTCTCCAGGGTATCTCAGTTGTCCCAGAGCTGCATACAACTCTATTCTCCCCAATTGTAATCCCTTTCTCTCATCAGATAGCTTCCTGGCTGATTGGTCATGTCTGAGCACTGGACTTCTAGGCACTCTCTGGATGTAGTATCAACTGCCATCATGCCCCAAGTGTTTTTTGTCTTGGGCCCTGGGGATGGGCCCCTCATCCCGTTTCCCTGAATCAGTCTACATTCTGATGCCCAATGGAAGCCTCTGTTGCATTTTGGACATGGGGTATTGGGTCTTGTTCTCCCACCCTGTTTTCTCACTCTGTCTCTACGCCAGCATTGAGCTTTCAGATGCCCTACTTTACTGCATTGAAAGCATTGACGAGTCTCACTGGAAATCCCTTGCCAAAAGGGACCCTGTCTTCCCATGTTGGGATCTTGGGAAGTCTGCATCATAGCCTGGCTATAAAAGGCCTTTATGCCCACTGTGGCACAGCGTCTTATGATCTCCTCTAAAGGAGCATCCTTGTGTAGTCCTAGTATAATTCTTCTACAAACCTCATTAGCATTTTCTTTAGCAAGTTGCCTTATCATAATTTTTGTTACTGCATTTTCATCATTAGTTCATATGATAGCTGTCTTTAGACATCCCACAAAATCAGCAAAGAGTTCATTTGGCCCTTGTGTTATTTTTGTGAAGGCCTCACCCTCGTCATTTTTATTGGGGAGAGAAGCCCATGCTTTGATAGCAGCATTAGCAATTTGCTCATATGCTGCTAAAGGGTAATTAATCTGTACTGAAATTTCTGCATAAGAACCTACACCTGTTGGTTGTCACAGGTGATTGGAGTATTAACTCCACTATGACTATTTTGTTGGGCTTGTCTCTTACAGAGCTCACTATATTCAAAAAGCCACAACAAGTTCTGTCCAGGTTCTAAGCATGTCCTTGCTATAGATTTCCAGTCCCTAGGGGTTAAAACTTCATAAGCCAAATTCTGTAGTAACATCTTAACATAAGCTGATGTAGCCCCATAAAGAATGCAAGCCTTTTTCAGGTCTTTGAGGATTTCTATATCAAAAGGAGTGTATCTTCTACTTTCTTGACCTGAAGAGTTCCAGTGGTTCTCAAAGTCTGGTCCAGAGCATCCTGGGAATCTCTGAAATCCTTTCAGAGAGTCTACAAATTCATGATTAGTTTTTATTTTTAATGTGATCAATATTTATAACTACAAACCACATAAACAAAAACACTTTGGACAGATCCTCAATCATTTTTAATAGGATAAAGATGTTAAGAACAAAAGTTTCAGGACCACTGAAAACTGTTGAATTACCAGATACATTCCTATTTTCAAATCACCTAAATCCTGCCCTTCTTCTGTGGCTTTGAAATTTATGTTGGCTTTCAACTTTGTACCAACCAACTCTTAATCAGACACATTTGAAAGAATAGGGAAGGTAAAAAAAATAGCTATTACTAATCTTATGACACAACCATTATCATTATACATTATAGTTCTTTGTGCTTACAATTGTGGGCAAGTTACAGCATGGCCTGGTTCACAAAATTTATCCCGAAGTAAAAATCATAGGGGAACACAGAGAAAACCACTGAAGTTGATTTAAAGTGCTCTGTCAGAGAGTAGACTGAGATATTGCTCTCTTCTCTCCTTTAATGGTAATCAGATCTATCATTAGCAATTTTGGTGTCCAGAGATAGGGAAAAACATCATCAAATCAATTGTAATGGCAAATTCAGTTGGAGAGTAAAGAAGTATGGAGTTCAACTAGGGTTGAGCCCATTGGAGTAGAGGTATGAGGAAGTTGGTAAGGACTAAAAATGATATTTTTATTCTGTTAAAGTATTGTAGTTTCTTTCAGAGATTTCTATATTTTGGTGCCCCGATGCAAAGCCCTGATCATCTTATTCATTACAGGGCACGCAGTATTATAACCACATTATTCCAGACAGCCTAAGTGAATCAACCCAGTGATTTTCGCTCTACATGGTATTTTCTGCTGTCAGTAGTTTTTAGAATGAGTAGTGTACTTATTAGTGCTGTTGTTTGCAGCTTCCTGACTCCCATGTTTCAATTGTCTTGCCTCCCTGATTGTGGTAATACTACATAAGTGATGCAGATTTAGAGTAATTATATTGTAGTGAAATTAAAGTGTAATATATATCCTTATCTCTAAACAAGAAGACTGAAGAACAATGGGGAATTCTACTAATCTTTCACCTAAATTTATTGGTTTGAAAAAATGCTATTTATGTAACCCAAAGAGTCCCTGAATCTTTTAAACACAATGTTTAGTGCGTCAGTCATTATGTATTTAAAAACTACTATGCATTTAGGCCACTAGCTAGTGCCATATTGAAGAGTGCTAGGTCTCAAAGCTGACCTGAGACAGCTGTGTGACCCTGTTCAAGTCACCTAACTCCATTTACTTCAGTTTCCTCATCTGTAAAGTGAGCTGAAGAAAATGGCAAATTCCTTCACTATCTTTGCCAAGACAATACCAAAAGCAGCCAAATCCAACAGGACTGAACAACAGCACCATTATGCATCTACTGGTGTGCTATAATAACACAGAGAAAACCAAGGGTCTCTTCCCTTGAGAAGCAAAATGATTGAGGTTAAAATCCTAATATTAACCAAACATCCAAACTTTGGCAAGTCACCCAGCCTTTCTGTGACTCAATTTCTTTGTAAAATGGGAAAATAATTCTGGTACAATCTTAGAATTGTTGTGAGAAATATTTTTGTCAACCTTAAAATGTTGTATAAACAGGAACTCAATCTTCTCAGTGGGACTGAATGCTACATTCCAAAACTTTGCTATGGCTATGTCACTGTTTAGATGTTTCAGGGTTGGATTTCTTTCATTTTCATTAATGTTTCTTTTAAGGCATAATCAAACTCTCATTCTTAATTTTTACCAGAGTGCCTTCTCCAGAGGAATTCAGTGTGTCTGTTTCTCCAAAGATGATAAGTATGTATACAGTGGGTTAAAGGATCAGTCCATTCTAGTCTGGAATGTTTCTGATGGTGAGTTATTTCACATATATTTTATTTTATTATTTTTTATTAAAGCTTTTTATTTTCAAAACATATGGATGGATAATTTTTCAACACTGACCCTTGCAAAACCTTGTGTTCCAAATTTCCTCCCTTTTTCCTGTCCCTTCTCTTAGATGGCAAGTAATCCAATATATTTCACATATATTAAAAAAAAATTATACCTTTTGCTTTTTCACCACATTTATTTCAAAACATAGCCCTCTCCCTCCCCTTTGCCTTCCACAGAAAGTCTTCCTTCTTAACAGATTAAAATGGAAAGTGCAGCAATTGCCTGTTTGTTAGCAAAGCTGAAAGCATATGCAACATTTCATCCTCATGATCCCTACCTCCCCAGTAGGAGGGAGGTGAATTTTCTCATCTCTTTTCTAAGGTCAAGTTTGGTCATTGTAACCATAAAACATTTAGTTTAATTTCATTTATCATTTCCATTGTTGTAGTCATTATACATTGTTTTCCTGATTCTACTTACATTCTGTGAATGTCTTCCCATATTTTTCATGTTCATTGTTTCAAATGGTGCAATAATATTCCATTGCGTTTATGTACCACAGTTTATTTAGCTATTCCCCAGTCAATGGACACCAATTTTATTTCCAGTTCTTTGCTACAAATATGATCTTCTGCCTTTGATCTCCTTGGGGGAATATTCCTAACAATGGAATCTCTGAGTGAAAAATGATTTTATTTCATTTCATTTTTTAAAATACAATTTGCCTTTACTATTTTGGAGCAGAAAGCAGTACCTAATTGATTTTACTCAAGTAAGGTCTAATTCACTTCTTTTGCACTTAACATTTTTATTTTTCAATAATATTTTATTTTTCCAAATATATGTAAAGATAGTTTTCAACATTCATTTTTGCGAGACTTTGTGTTCCAAATTTTTTCTTCCCCTCTCCCTTATTGAATTTCTTTCCAAGATAGCAGGTTATCTGATACAGGTTGAAAATGTGCACAGAATAATTTTATTTTTAAAGTAAATAGATTCAGATGATTAAATATCATGAAACAGTTGGGTGGCATAGTGAACAGAGCATTGGCATGAAGACAAAAAGATCTGAATTCAAATTCAGTCCCAGATGCTTACTAGTTGTGGGACCCTAAACAAGTTACTTAATTTCTCTTTGCCTCTGTATCCTTGTACAATGAGAATAGCACCCTCTTCTCCAGGTAGTTGTGAGGATCAATTAGATTAATTACATAATTATAAAGTGTTTAGCACAGTGTAACACAAGGTAAAAACGATATGTATTAGCTGTTATTGCTATCTGACTCTAGGCAAGTTGTTTAAATCCTTTATGCCTCAGTTTCTTCATCTATGAAAATAGGGATATTAACAGTATCTATCTCACAAGGCTGTTGTGAGGATCAAATGAGATAGTATTTATAAATTCTAAAATGCTATATAAATGCTATTTTTATTAACTGTAGATAGACTACATATTTAGTTAAATGTGATAACCTCTAGACAGTAAGTGCATCTGTGAAGAAGAAATTAAGTGGAGATGTGTTTGTCACCAAGTCCTGCTCTGATCCCTCATTTTTGAGTAGAGGTAACCTATTCAGGGACTTGGTCAAGGAAATGCAGAACCTGGCAGATCCTACCAAATTAGAAAGGCTTCAAGGTGAGGTCTGGCAATTGACCTGTATGTCTGATGACTGCTTCAGAATGAACTATCTCCCAATAAGTTTTCCTCTTTGGAGATCTACGCAATCCACTTGTACTTTAATCTTCCCATCAATGTCACTCTCTCAACTTTTTTCAATGAGTTTAGTACTGCTCTAGGTGCTGTGAAAAGAAGTTGAAATTACCGTTGGGAGAAAATCATTAATCAGACGTCTATAAATTCAACCGAAGATCCCAGGAGCTCTCAATTATGATGTCACATTGCAGGCTCATATTAAGATTCTGGTCCACTGACACCTCCATAATTGTTTTCTAACCACATCTCAACCATGCTGTACTTGTGCAGTTGGTCTGACTCAAGTGTAAAAGCGATGTTTGTCCATATTAAATTTAATCATTCTAGCCAACCTAGCCTTCTATCTTAAACATGCCATCTTTTGGTTCTGTGCCTTTTTATATGCTATTCTCTTTTTATTCATACAATGTCATTTTTGCTTCTTGGAATTCTTAGCTTCCTTTAAGATTTAGTTCAGGTATCAGTTTCTACATGAAAATCTTTCATGATCTACCCTAATGTTACCTTTCTCCTGTTCCTCTCTTCCTCCTTCCCCACTCAACTCCAATGGCTTCCTATTGCTTCTAGGAACAAGTATAAAAGCTATTTGGGATTCAAAGCCCTTCACAATCTAGCCTCCTCCCTTTCAAGTCATTTTATACCTTACTTCCCAGCACTTTTTTTTGATCCAGTGATAATGGTGGTCTATTGACCAAGTTACCATGACACTCCATCTCTTGGCTATTGACATTCTTTTTGGCTATTCTCCATGCTTGGAACACTTTTCCTCATCTGCTCTGACTTCTCTGGCCTCCTTGAAGTCCCAACTAAAATTCCACCTTGTCCGTAAGCCTTCCCTACCCCCTCTTGAATATATATTCTGTATATAGCTTGATTTGTATATATTTGTTTGCATATTGTCTCTTCTACTTGATTATAAACTCTTTGAGGGCAGGGACTATCTTTTGCCTCTTTTTGTACCCCAAAGCTTAGAAAAATGCTTAGCACATGATAGGTGCTTAATAAATGTTTGATTTGATATAACCCTTCTTCCCATCATTGTTAGTGCTTTCTAAAATTTTGTATTTACTTATTTGTTTTTCCTTCATTCTCAAAGACAACCATGACATCAGGTAGGTAATGCCATGACATGTTGTGTCCCCTTAATACAGAGGCTTTTAATCTGGAGTTTATAAAATTTCCTAAAAGGCATTTTGATCATTGTATTTCAATATAATTGGTTTCCTTGATGTAATTCTATATATTTGATTTCATGCATTTTAAACACACAATCGTAAGGAATCCATTAGCTTCATTGGACTGACTACCAAAGAGATCCATCACACACACACACACACACACACACACACACACACACACTCTCTCTCTCTCTCTCTCTCTCTCTCTCTCTCTCTCTCTCTCTTAAGAATTCCTGCCCTAGAACAATGTGAATTCCTTTTTGGCCAGAGCTATTCCATTTTTATTTTCGGGTCTCTAGTGCCTACCATACATGGTAGACATACTATACAACCTATCAAATTTTGGATTCCAGTTTTATCATCCATTGTATTTGCTATCCCTTCCACTGTTCTGTCATCTACAAATTTGATATTTTTATATAAGTTCAGTCTAAGCCCTTACTTGACACAGAAATTCCCATTATGACATCTCTTACAGGTATTGTACCTTTTCTACAAGGATTAATGATTCTGGGAAATTCTTATTTTTGCCTCTCTTCACCTTTAAAAGTAAAACTCTGTCCCCCATACCTTCTCCAGACATAGAAAAGGCTCTCTGAATATTCTGAAACATTAGAGACCAGAGAAATGGTTCCACACACATTATAGAATGGGTGATTCTTGTCTTGAACTTCGTTTCAGTAATACCATTTTTCACTTGGTTCTTATGAGAAATATGCTTTTTTTTTTTTTTGCATTTTTTGGTTTTATTGCAAAATGCTCAGCACTTGTGGTTATAAGCATTGTAAATTTTAGACTGTATTCGAATATCAAGTGGCTAAATAAACGCTGGTTGCTTGGCAGCCTCTTGAGATTTTTTATTTACATTGTAATGGGCCAAATCTTCATCACCATAAATTTGAGTCCAAGTTCTATTGTCTATTGTGCTCCTGTGGCAAGGAAAGAAATGGATCTAAGTTTGGGATCTCTTTTGTTTCTCTCTCCCTAAGGCTAGCTTCAGAGAAACTCCTGGAGAATAGAGGCATGTTTAATAATCTTAATAACTTCCTGTTAGATATAACAAGACGATGTCAAATGATACTTTGCAGTTGAGACTTGGTAAGAGAATTCACAAATCCTTCCATAGTCAATCCATTTGAACAAATGGTTCTTTCAGTAGAGCATTGAGCCATAATAACCATTCATTCAGCATACAATTATGGAGTGCCTAATATGACCACATTTGAATATCTGTATGATGCAAATTGGACAAAGTTTTCAAAACATAATATGTACCTGACCTTAGGTAAATCTGTCCCCCTTACTGCACTTCAGTTATCTCCTTTGAAATGTTAAGGGATTGGACTAGATGCTCTCTGAGATTCCTCTTTCTTTGCCATTCCATATTCTGAAGTCCTTTTACTCCTAACTTTCTATTTTATTTATTTTTTTGCTGAGGCAATTGGGGTTAAGTGACTTACCCAGGGTCACACAGCTAGGAAGTGTTAAGTGTCTGAGATCAGATTTGAACTCAAGTCCTTCTGACTTCAGGGCTAGTGCCACCTAGTTGCCCCCTTTCTATTTTTTTTAAAATCCCATATGTAACATTCTATATACTAAGAACCCTTTTGACTTTGGCATTTTATGTTATGATTTGGCATTTTATTTTTATGTTATGTTATATTTATGTTATGGTATTTATGTTATGTTATGTTATGTTATTCCAATTCTGACATCCTAGGAGTCTAATATTTTGGAGGGCTAATAAAGTATTCATTTTTCAATCAGGTAATAATCATCATTAATTCAAGCATAATATATGTGAACAATGTGTGATTTGAATTCTCATTGTAGGAAGTCTTCCATCCAAATAGATTGTTGCCACCATGACTTAGTAGTTGAGTCAGTTAAGACTGACATAGTCCAATAGCTGGTTAAATATTAAAAAGAAGGGGAAGTTAGTTGGTCTAATAGATAGAGCACCAACCCTGAAGTCAGGAGGACCTGAGTTCAAATCTGACCTCAGACATTTAATACTTCCTAGCTGTGTGACCCTGGGCAAGTCACTTAACCCCAATTGCCTCCGCAAAAAACCCCAAATAATTAAATGAATGAATGAATATATATGTATATTATATATACATGCATATATATATATACATACATACATACATACATACATACATACATATATAGGCTTTGAAGCAAGGTTTTCCTGCCTTCAAGCTCAGCACTCTCTCCATTACCTATATTGCCTCTGTTACTGTATAAAATATGGCAATCAAAGAAATTGATTCCTCTGTCTCTCTTGGAGAGATGTCTGGAACAGTGCTGCCTATCCAGCTCATCTTGGTTGTTTTAATTTCCTCATTTGTATCTTCCTGACTTGTCCACAGGTTCCTTGTTGGCTGTTCAGTTTGTGTGTGCAACAGTAAACAAAATTATTTCTACAGCTGATGGGTTCATTGCAACAACAAGACATGGATATCTCATCCGTGAGCGCTTCCAGTGCCCTCAGCCAATAAGTGCCTCTTATGACCCCCTCAAGAACATCAAGGCAGCATGTACCATCAAAACCAAGAAGCAGGAGGAGGAGATTCTAGTGGTGGTAAGAAAACAGCAGGGTGACTCAGAAAGAGTGGAAGAAAAGCAAAACAGTACAAACAAGATCTCTCAAGTTTGTGTGGTCATATAACAGAAGGTGAGATATTACAAAGAGAATTCAGGCAATCCCATCACTTCACATAGGACCGTCCTTTGTTTTTCAAATCATTCTCTTTCCTCATCATAACCACTTCAGCTCAGACCTGCTACTAGAATATCATCATTGGACCTTTTAAAAATTTTATATAATAAACAAATATTTATTAAGCACCTACTGTCTACGAGGTACTGCGCTTAATGTTGGCAGCATAAAGATAAAATAACTTCCACTCAGTCACCAGAGTAAATATTACAATCATAGGATTTTTAAGCTGGAAAAGGTTTTAAAAGTCTTCTAGTACTTATTACTTTATTTTACAGATGGGGAAGCTGAGACCCAAATAATTGAAGTGACTTGCCTAAGGTCACACAGGTAATAAGCATAAGAACTGGAATGTCACCCAAGTTATCCTGACCCTAAATGCAATACACTTTCCACTACCCTATCCTAATAAGGAGTCTCTCCTAATGAGCACTGATTAACTTGGCCACTACCGTCCCAAGCATACTTGAAATCTATCCCTCCCCCTTCCTCTAACCATGAACCTTTTGCTTAACTAGTTAACACTTTTAGAGATGCATGTTTTTCAGACAGCAAGATTTCTGAGCCAGGCTGAACAAGCTGTTATAGTATCTTCTTGCTTTCACACCATCTGCTGCTGTGGGATTGAACAGTGAAACACTAGAAATCCAGCTTCCATTTTGGCCTTCCAAAAAATCCCTAATTGTTTCCAAGGATTAGTGCTAAGGGGAAAGAGAACCCAGAGTTTAGAGGTACTTCCTTCATTATTCTAGAGACCACATTTTTACATCAATCAGCCTCGTCTTACTCCAGAAAATTTGTTGGTGTTAAATAAGGAGCTGAGACCCACTGCTTATATGTTTCACTGAGAAGTAAATAAAAGTAATAGATATTGGGTCATCAAAAAAAAAAAAAAAAAGAATATATTCCACAAGCTTTTAGAATCACATAGATTAGCTTAATACCATGTCATTTTAAAGTTTCAAACAAATGTTCTGGAATGTAAAAAGCTTTTACATTCCCATAGTATTAACAATTCACCTCCTACATGATGCTGGCAGCAGTATTTGCCTAACAGAATTCCAAGGGTATTACTGACATGACATTTTTGTAAAATGATCTTAGCCCAGAATAGTATCAAATTAGCACCACAAACTGAATAAGAGGCTGAATAAGAAGGATCCCAAATCCAAAATGTTCAGAAGTATGAGGAGGTCAGAAAGGAAATGAATCTAATCATTGCTACTCAGAAATCACAATTTGGGAAGCTATAGATTTTGAGGGAACATTTTTTCTCACATTTTGTTTTCCAGTTTAACTGTCCCCTGCCTCAATTTCCTAAAACTATTAATTCTGATACCCGATAAGTAGACTATTAATCTATACAAAAAGATGCTTTCAAAGTTTTTTTCTATAGAGTTTCTATAAAGTACAGAATACATAGCAGAGCTAGTGGTAGGGCCCCTGTCACCAGATGCTTACCCTCGAGCTCTTTTCACTGCATCAACCTTCCTCCTTTGCAGAGCTTGAAAAGAGAATTTGAGAAAGAAAATGCTCCCAATTACAATGATATTATTTATTTTTCAAAAATGGAATACAGAAGAAACTAAAGAAATGTACTTTGATCTGAAACATTAAAACATAAAATAAATCAAAGTCTATAAAAGTATTGCTTTTTTTGTCTCTGTTTCCTGCATTCTGTAATGGCTTCACTTTACCACATGAGAGATCTGAGTTAAATAATCCATAACAAGAAATAGCACTGGAAAACTCAGGCTAAGCACTAATGTTTCCAGGTGGAATAGACCAAAAAAATTATAATTGTAAGAATAACAATAATAGTTGACATTTCTCTAATTCAGCAAGTGATTATTAAATTTCTACTATATACCAGGGACTAAGTTAGGCATTGGGGATACAAAAAACCAAACAGTACATTCCCTCAAGGACCTTATATTTTTCTGTGGAGAAGAAGAAACACAAATCTATATTCATGTAGTTCCAACCCTTACCCTCTAAGTAGACAGAATACACAAAATCTGTACAAAAAAGTTTCCAGAGGAAATGTGAAGGAGGAGGGATTGTATTGTAGATACTGAAAACAGCCTGTATAAAGGTAGAGACAGAAAGTAGAATGCTATCAACAGGAAAAAGCAAAGCAAGCAGGACAGTTTTCCTGAAAAATAGAATGCATTGAGGGGAATAATGTACAACATTATGCCTAGAATTACAAACTAGAGCCAAATTGTAAAGGAATTTAATTGCTAAGTGGAGTTTATATTTGATCCTGGAGGCAATAGGGACCTATTGGAGTTTCTTCAGCATAGTAGGTAGGAACAGGGTCAGTCTTAAGGAATTTCTTTCTTAAGGAATATCAATTTGACCATTGCATGGATGGATTGAAGACTATAAGGTAGGAAACTAGAGGCATAAAGCTTCAAATTCAGAAGTTATTCTAATAGGTCCAGCAAGAGGTAATGAAGGCTTGAACTAGGGTGGTGGTCATGTAAGTAGAGGAAAGGAGATGGATAAAAAAGATGTTGGGTGGGTAGAACCAACAAGACTTGGAAAATGATTGAAATTGGGGAATGAGAGAGCAGGATAAAGTATGACTGAAGTTTGAACTTGGTAAGTGGAAGAATGGCGGCCTTAAGTGAAATGGACAATTTAGGAATAAAGAAAGGATTTGGGGGAAAGAAAGTGAATCTTGTTTTGAACTTGCTCTGATTCTGAAATATCTATGGAGTATAAAATTGCAAGTATATAATGGATGGTGATGAGGGCCTGGACTCAGTGGAGACCTGGGTTGTATATAAATATTCATTATAATTACAATATATATTTAATATTACATATATAAATATAAAGTCTGTAGTTCTCTCTCTAGGGATGATAACCCATAGAAGAATGCATAGAGAACCAATAAAGGCTAAAGAGATCAATGGAAAAGAGGATGAAGTGAGAGAAAAGAAGAGAGTCCAGGATATATCATAATGATTAGGAAACATGAGATGGATGATGACAGGTAGGAGGAAAATCGAGAGAATGGTGTCATGAAAATCCACAAGAGAGAGCAGATTTGGGAGAGAGGCAGTAAGACAAGGTACTTTACATAAATTATTTCATTTGATCCTTATGACTTTGTAAGGAAGGCACTATTATTATCTCATTTAAAGATAAGGAAATCCAGGCCAAGAGTGGTTAATTCATCCAGTAAGTTTCTGAAGCCAGATTCAAAATGAGGTCTCCTTGATTTCAACTCCAGACTTCATTAATTAGGCCACAATGCTTTTCAACAAGAACTGCTGGGATGACACTGAGTGAAAATTTTTCAGCATCTTATATATTGAACATTTCATTGACTTCCAGAATTTAAGGCATCATATACAAGGTGACCTTTCTATAGCATTTTCATATATTCTTTTTTTAATCCTGGAAACAACGTTGTGAAGGAGATTGTGTGACTATTATTGTTATTTGAAGAAAGGGAAAAGTGGCTTGAATATGTCACAGTTTGTAAAAAATACTAGAAATAGGTTTTGGTTCCAGTATTTTTGACTCCAAATCTCCTTCAGAAAACTGAAATCTTTTTATTAGCAAAATTTGGCTATGATATGTATAATCTTCACTAAAGTCTTCCCCAATACTTCATTCTGGTGGCTATAAGTGCTCAAAGCCTATATTAGTGGAGTCCAAGTTCTAGAAGTAGCTATGAGGAGAGGCTTTAAGTATGAACTTGGTGACTATTATGCATGTTATTGAAAACCAGCATAGGAAACCCCAGAAAAACTCTTCATGAGAAGACTGACCATTGGGTAATGGATTTATTTAGCTATAGGAACTCACAAAAACCATATATTAAATTGTAGAAAGATTGTAGTTGACATGTAGGGATAGAACACTCATAAGGCTAAAATTTCAGAGAGCTAAAGTAGGTAAAATAGAGATAAATTTAATATATAAAGTAGGGAATTAATTTGATATGTGTTATCTTAAGACTCATAGCTACAAAATGTTCATGTCTTTTGTTCTCAGCTAAGGACTGAGCTTAGCTTAATCCCCCAGCCAGAGGCAGGAATAAGCTAAAAATAGTTGCTTATATATGTAGTCCCTTGTTCCACGATAGAATGAATTATAATAGAATCATACCACATTAAATTAGGATGAAGTCTTGGAAATCTAGTCCAATAATCTCATTTTATTGAGAACATTCAAAGAAATTAAGGGAGGTCCCACAATGATTTTGTAACAGAGCCAGGCTTAGAACTCAGGCTATTTGACAGAGAAAAGGCCATTTTTCCATTTACCTTATTATTAAATACAAAAGACAACCAGGTTCTTTCAAGTAGCAAGAAAGAGCAGAAGACTCCCAGTTGCCAGAGTTCATGTTCACTGCCATCTTCTCACCCCATTAGATTTCAGTATAAAGAGCATGGCTTTGAAGAAAAATCTGTCTTAACTCTTGACAGGGACCCAAGGGATATTAATTATCTTAGATCCCAGATTGGCCTCTGCGATTTTCCTCACACCCACTACGTTTCAGAAACTGTGTTAACCAATGGGAGTAAAAACACAGAAATAAACTAATTCCTGTCCCTGCCCTCAAGGACCTTATGTTTTTATCGGGGCAGCAGTAGTTATGTGTATATCTAAAATAAAGGCAAAGTAATGGTTATGGCCTTAGGATGAAACTGAAGCTTTGAAGGAAAGTAGAGATTCTAAAGTAAAGAGGGAGATGGTCAATGCAAAGAGTTGGAGCTGAGACAGAGTGCCAAATATGATAATGAGGATATAGTATCTAATGAGGCTATAAAGGTAGATTGGAGTCAGGTTTCAGTTCATATTTGTTCCTAGTGACTAGAGCTTATGATCAGGAAAGTGACATGGTAAAACATACTTTAGGGAAATCCCTTTGTGTGGAGAATGGATTGGAGAGATTAGAATATTGGAGAGACTGATGAGACTTTTAAAACAGTCCAGGCAGGAGGTGATGATTGCCTAAATTGGGGTGGCAGCTGGATGAGTAGAAAGAAAAAAAAATGGATGTTAAGGACCATGCGTAGGTGAAAGGGCAGGTCAGTTCTCCGAGAGCCTCCATAGCAGTGAATCATAACATTTGAAGGAGTTGCAAAGCAGTCTTTGATGCAGATGTTCCTAGTGGAGTGAAAATGAAATAAATTGGAGGCAAGAGGCAAGAGGGGAGAGATCAGAGAATGCAACAGCCTCTCAGTCTCCGTATATTATCATCATCATCATCATCATCATCATCCTCTCACATGAAGAGATCCATTCTATAGGTCTGAGTTAAGACCTCCAGCAGCCACTGGAAGGTGGTTCCCATATCACAACATATGGTGCCCGAACATGGGGCACAGGAAACATAACAAGGAAGCAGTAGCACTTGAGAGCTGTTCGTGAGTAGGTTCCTCCCAGAATTCCTTCAGTAACCTGTGGGGAAGGAAAGGGAGAAAAGACCTGGTAAGATTTTTTTAGTCGGGGTCATTAAATGGGCCAACATATCAAAGGCCTGAGCCAGGAGGCTAATGACTTATGAAAAATCCATGTTCTGACTATAGTCCTCTTCTCCATTTGAAAAGTTTGCCTCCATGATATCTCACAAGATTCAACACCTGCTGTAGTATCTCACCCTACAACCATCCAGAGGTGATAGTGCTGTTTCCATTCCCCAATGTGCCAACTCAGATAATGCACAAACTTACTGACCATACTGTGGGGAGGGGGGGGGCGGGAAATAATTGTGTTTCCATAAAACAAAAAACAGGGAATTGTTAAGGACCATGCCTGGGTGAAGGGGCAGGTCAATTCTCTGAGAGCCTCCACAGCTGTGAAGCATAACACTTGAAAGAGTTGCAGAGCAGCCTTTGACACAGATGTTCCTTGTGGAGTGGGAATTAAATAAATTGGAGGCAAAGGGAAGAGGGGAGAGGTCAGAGAACAGCAACTTTCAGTCTCTTTGCATCATCATCATCCTCTCACAGGATCCATTCTACAGCTCTGAGTTAGACCTCCAGCAGCTACTGGCAGGTGGCTCCCATCACAACAGATACAAGGGATACAGAGGTAGAATTGACAATACTAGGCAAGTGGGTGGATGTGCAATCTGTGGCATGAGGGAAGGGTGAGAAGTGGAAGATGACTCCAGAGTTGTGAACCCTTGACAACCATAAGGTGGTAATGTCCTCAATAAAAATAAGGAAACTGAGGAAATGGGGGTTGAGACACATCAAATGCTTACTTATTAATAACACTGTCTAGATTGGATACTAGATCTATAGCCAGAGTGGGACAAGTGGAGTGTTACACCAAATTGGCAAATTGAGTAGCTGCAGACAGTATCTGAAATCCTTCACTAGAAAATCAATTAAGCTTAAAACTGGAGTTTGCAAAAAAAAAATTAATATGATTTATCTTACAATGGTGATCTGAGGGTCCTGACATCTCTACAAGATAGATATCGTCTTAACTATATTGCTGTCTTCCATCCTATCCCAAGAAGTCATGTCCCTTGACTTCATGATCACTCACCAGTGTTCCACTTCCATGATAAAGAATCATGTCAGTGGTACATACCCTATTTCAACAAACATTTTGATGTCCCTTGAGGTCACTATTTCTCACAAGTATTTCACTTGCACAATGAGGAATTCTGAAAATCTTGTATTTTACCACAGTCTTAATGTTTCATCTCTTCCTATGTTCCATTCCTCCTTATTGTTACTTGGACTTCTTAATCTCCTTTACTGCATCAGTACTCTCCTTTGCTCTGGCTTTGATATTTTATCTTCCCAATTTTTGCTCTATGGCTAACCAGTTTAACGTTATTATTGAATCATTTTTTTGTTTTGCCATTTGCCTAACCTTAAGTCTTGATAATTCTCACAATCTGTCTCCTCTGCCCCCCAAAAACCTGTACTGTGTCCCCCAAAGGCTCTCGATGTAGTAAGATATTCCTTTTACTCCTGCCTAATTAATTTCTATGATAGGTCCCTAGCAACTGTTCTAAACTTTTACTCTCCCACTTCCCTCTCCCAACCTTTCTGCAGAGGACCTCTTCAGACTTTTGTAATGGGTTTGAACAAGGGGAATCAAGAATCCTCCTCTCCTCTTAATGAAATTAGATGGCATAACCCTTCTAAGAAAGGGCAAAAGGCCCATATTCAGTGGAGCCAGAAGGCACAGAAGCTCCTGTGACTAGTGGGCTGTGTTGAAGAGGCCATGTCAGTAAGTGTCAGGAGGGTCAGGCTCTTGTGGAACAAACTCTCTTCTTAATAGTCTGTAAGAAGAGTTCTGAAAATGGCTTCTCTTTTGCCTCTTTCTCTTTGGGACAATTCCAGCGCAGTACTTTCTCTGCCTTGGACTTCCATCAAGGGTAAGAGGAATTTTCTCTGCTCTCTCATCACCCAGCAGCAACTGTGGATTGTTCTCAGGTACAAAAAAAGTAGGAACAAGTGCTTGCCCAGGTAAGGTTGAATCTCTGCTTCTTTTTCTTTTCTGCTTTTTCTTCTGCTGCTTTTTGTTTGCTACTTTAAATATAGACAGCCTCAAAAATGTATTTTTCCAACTTTGGTGATGACTTCCTGAGTTTGAGAGTTCAAAAGTCTCTGGATTGGGTGCTGACAACCAAATGGGAGAAAAACTTTTACATTACTTCTTGGAAAAGAAAATGATTACTACTGGGAAGCTCCTGCAGCTGAACAAATAAAAGAAAGATAGAAAATTCAGAGTTTGAAATCATTGAATTGCTTGGACTATGTAACTTTAAGATGAATTTGGATAAGAATATAAAATATCTACTTAGCAGCTCCAAAAAGTTGTTTTCTGCAGAGACTATAAATAAAATTTTGAGATGTTTTAAGTTTACTGTGTATGGTTTTTGAGTTATTTGCATCTTATCTTTTTTTTTTTTTTGTGGTGGAAGAAATGAGAATTGGCTAGGCTGACCAGAGAATAGGCCCTGGCTGACAGAAGTGACTCCATGTTTGACATTGGAAAGTTCTTGTGTACTTAATGTTGGTTTGGTCAACCACGTTTAGGCAAGGAATGCAAAGCTTTATTGGTTATAACCAACTTAGAAAACTTCCTAATCACTATTATTGTTCATAAGAAATGATCAGCAAGATGATTTCAGAAAGGCCTTGACTTACATGAACTGATGCTAAACTGAAGTAAGTTGAATCAAGAGAACATCATACATAGTAACAACAAGATTATGTGATGATCAATTATTATGGACTTGGCTATTTTCAACAATGAGATGATTCAGGCCAATACCAATAGACTTGTGATGAAGAGAGCCATTTGCATGTAGAAAGAGAACTATGGGGACTGAATGGATAGAAGAGAAGGTAAAGGAAGGTTTTCCTCCTGGGAGGTCCCTAACCTAATAATATTCCAGTCTTATTACTATTTCTCGTCAGAGACAATTAATACATGAGCATTTCTGCTTAGAGAGAAATTCAGAGTTGCCTCTACTAATCAGAATACTTCCTGGCTCCCTAAAAATTTCCAAATTACATTTTCTGGTAGTTGTGAAACAAGACAAAATTCCACAGCAAAGTAAAAATACATAGTTTAAGTTTATGGTTTTTCATTTATTAAACAGAACAATAGTGATATTAATGCTTGGGCAGACTTGGAGGAAATATCTTCCCGAGACTAATTATCTCTTCTGAAATTATTCCCTCTAAGGATTCCCACAAAGATATACTTCTTTAAAAAGGGATTAAACAAGAGGATATTATCCTCTTTAATTTGTTTACTATAACCAAACCAAACTCTAATAATACTAGTTTCAGGGAATAAAGAATCCTCCCTGAAACTGTCTTCTATTCAAGTATGGCAATTATGTTCTGGCACTTTCTCCCAGACCAGCTACATGTCCCCTCAGGGTACCATGGCATTATTTGGGTTGGTATTAAATTTTTCTCCTTTGCCATGGAGAAAAACTCCAATGCTGTATATTTGTGCTTCTGTAATGGACCAATAACCAGCATCATTTAACTATATAATGTCAATTCGCTTTTATAATATGATATATTTGAATATATAGTAAGAATAAGTTACGAACATTTAACATAACTCATAATAACCTAGAATATGAGTCAGGCCAAATTTTGATTAGGAAAGGCAAGAAAAAGTTACAGAAAATTGTTTTTCCAACCCAGAGTAGACTGATGATGAAGTCTATTAACACTGGAGTGGAATGGAGGTTGGCTAGGAGCATATAGAGCAAATGTGGGGAGCCTAGAGATGGAAAAAAGGGCTAAGATAGAGCACTACAGTAGAAAGTGAACCCAGGGGATTCCTGAACTATTACTAGTTACAGAAATAGTTGCCATCTAGCAGCTGTCACTCATTACCCACTTTTGGGTCATGATCCAAAACAGATAAGAGAAGTCATTATCAAAGTAGGCCTTCACTGAGGATTGAGCATAGAACAAGTTTCAGAAAGGCAGTATGTCTCTGAACTGAGGGACTCAACTCTTGTCTTTAGTCCAGCAAATAGTGGAATAACCACTGAAGGACTACAAGAACAAGGAAGAACCAACACTTTAGTCACTTTGGACCTGTAGAAACTACCAATGGGCAAACTGACTAGAGCAGTCTACAGAAACACACAAGCCAGCAAACTCAGACCTAAGTCAGGAACTTACAAAGTTTGGACTAGAAGATCAGCAAATGTATCTCTGTCTGATCACACTATTTCAGGAACACTGAAAGCTTTCAGGTTCTCAGACTGAGCTGAGGAAGTAATAGAAAATGATATAGAAGGACAAAAGCTCAAGGTAGATATCCTCCCAGAGATAAGTTGAGCAAAACACTAACATAAAGCTCAAAGTTAAAAAGCAGGTTGAAAGAATGAATAAGCAAACAACAACAAAAAACCTGATCTTAAAGAGATCATTTGGGCTTGAAGGCAGGAGGATCTGAGTTCAAATCTGGTCTTAGACACTTAACCTAACTGTGTGACCCTGGGCAAGTCACTTAACCCCAATTGCCTCAGTCAAAAAAGAGAGAAAGAGAGAGAGAGAGAAAGAGAGAGAGAGAGAGAGAGAGAGAGAGAGAGAGATTATTTGGTGAAAGGGAAATCAAGACATGAACACAGAAGATAATAACTTGAAAACATCTACAAGTAAAGCCTCAAGGAAAAATGCATATTGAAATAAGCTCAACAAAAATTTCTAGAAGAGTTAAAAAAGAGAGCAAAACTAAGATTTTAAAAACCAAGTAAGAGAAATAGATGGGAAAAAAGAGAAAACAAATCAAAGCTATACAAGAAAAATATCAAAAGAAAATCAACAAGTTTGAAAATTACAATTCCTTGAAAATTAGATGTGACTAAGTGCAGATTAATGACTAATGTAATGTTATTACATCAAGTAATAACAAAATGAAAGCAGCAGACTGGAAAAAGGGAGAAAATGTGAAATACCTCATAGGAGAAACAATTGACCTGAAAAACAGAACCCGGAGAAATAAATTAAGAATTATTTTTCTATGATCATGCATACCCTATAACCTAGGAATATTACTAACTTGGTCTATAATACAAAGAGATCAAAAAAAGGGAAAAGAAATATATACAAAAATATTTATAGCAGGTATTTTTATGGTGGCAAAGAACTGGAAATTGAGGGAATGCCTATCAATTGGGGGGAGTGCTGAATAAGTTGTGGTATATGATTCAGATGAAATGCTAATTATATATACTATGAATAGATATTAATTGCATTACTATAGGAAATGATAGGCAGGATGGTTTTGGAAAAATTGGGAAAGATTTATTTGAACTGATGCAAAATAAAGTGAACAGAATTAGGAGAACACTGTGCGTAGTAACAACAATGTTATAATGATGATACTCAATTGTGAAAGACACATGATTCCAAAGGCTGAATGATGAAAATGTTATCTACTTCCAGAGAGAGAACTAATAAAGTGCAGATTGGAGTATATTTTCTTCACTTTATTTTTCTTGCCTTTTTTTTTTTTTGCAATATGGTAAATATAGAAATGTTTTAAATGATTCTACATGTATAATTGATATTGTATTACTTGCCTTTTTAATGAGTAGAAGAGGGACTGGAAGGGGAGAATTTTTGAGTTCAAAATTATTTAAAGTTTTTTTCAAACATAAATAACAAAATTTTAAAAATTAGTTTGCTATCTTGAAGAACCAAGATGGTGGAGAATAGACAGGACATTGCCTGAGCTCTCCCTAGCTTCCCTCAGAATCAACACTAGATTAAGCCTCTTAATGTATTTTGGACTGACAGAACCCACAAATATTTGGAGTGCAATAATTTATCAGCTTGATATCTTGGAAAGACTTCAGGAAAGGGCTGTCTAATTGGAAAGAGGGAAACATGGCCCAGCACAGGCCCAATGAAGGCACAGAAGTGGCACCCAGTGCAAGGAGGCCCAGTGAGGGGACACTGGTGGGAAGCATCTAATGGGAAGCTCTTAGCCAAAATAAATTAGTGCTGGTTACTTTTTCCTGGGTCAGAAGTCCAGTGGGTCAGCAGAGCAGCTATGATACCTCTAAGGTAACAATCAAAAGTAAATTGTGAGCCTACAAACTCCAACATAACAGGTAAGACTTGGCCAGGTTCACCCAGTGCAGTGAGAAAGCCTGCAGCACCATCAGCCCCAATCCCAGCCTAGCACAGTCAATGAGACTTATCCCCTTTTTCCCCTGCAGAAAAGCTTGGAACAATTTTCTCTGTGCCTAGGAGCTGAGCTCAATTTTAAAAAATGAACAAAAAAGCAAAAAAAAAAAAAAAAAAAAAAGCTGTGACTATAGAAAGCTCTTACAGAGACAGAAAGATCAGAACACAAATCCAGAGGATGATAGCAAAATGCCTTCAGGTGAAACCTCAAAGTGGGATGTGAACTGGTCTCCAGTTCAAAGGATTCTCTTGGAAGAGTTCAAGAAGGATCTTAAAACAGAGAAGAAAAATGGGAAAAAGAAATGAGTGCTATTCAGGAGAAATCTGAAAGGTTGGACAAAAGAGCCAATGATTAGAAAAGGAAACATAGAAGTTGATTGAAGAAATTAACTCCTTAAATAAATTTGGTGAAATGGAAAAAGAGAACAACTTCTTGAAAAATAAAATTGGCTAAATGGAAAAAGAGAACAATTCCCTAAAAAACAGAATTGGTGAAATGAGAAAAATAATCCACCAAAACAACTATTTTAAAAGTATAATTGGTCAAATGTAAAAGAAAATAAAAAGCTAATTGAAGAAAATAATTCAACAAAAATTAGAATTGGACAAATAGAAGTGAATGACTCGATGAAATATCAAAAATCAGTCAAAAATCCCCCAAAATGAAAAAAATAGAAGAAAATGTAAAGTATCACATTGGAAAAACAACTGACCTGGAAAATAGATGCAAGAGAGAGTAAAAATTATTAGATTATCTCAAAGTCATGACTGAAAAAAAGAGCCTGGATAACATCTTTTAAAAAATCATCAAAGAAAACTGCTCTGATATCCTAGCTTCAGAGGGTAAAATAGTCATTGAAAGAATCCACCAAGAAGGTGAAGGGAGGGGAAAAAATCGGAATAGAAGTGAGTGCAAGGGATAATGTTGTAAAAAATTACCCTGGCATGGGTTCTGTCAATAAGAAGTTATAATTATTTTTTAAAAAATTTAAAAAAAGAATCTACCAACCACCTCTTGAAAGAGATCCCAAAATGAAAATTCCAAGGAATATTATAGTTAAGTTCCAGAATTATCAGATCAAGAAGAAAATACTGCAAGCAGCCAGAAAGAAACAATTCAAATATCGAGGAGCCACAATCAGGATTACACAAGATCTAGCAGCTTTCAATTTAAATGACTGAAGGGTCTGGAATATGATATTCTACAAGGCAAAGGAACTTAGAATACAACCAAGAATCAACTACCCTGCAAAACTAAGCATTATCTTTCAGGGGAAAAGATGGACATCATTTCTGATGAAAAGACCAGAGCTGGACAGAAAATTTGACCTTTAAATATAAGAAATGGAATAAGCCATTAATTAACTTGTTAGAATTCTTACAAGATGCTAAGTCAGTTATCTAATTTATCATGGTACTTAACAGTTCTCTAGCTCACTAATGTATTTAGTACTCATTGGAATTCTACAAGATTCACAAGTCAGAGAGGAGTCCAGGAGATTCACAAGTCAGGAATCAGTCAGGAGACTCACAAGTCCAGGAGATTCACAAGTCAGAAGGAAAAACCCACTGAAGGACAAGCCCACTAGAGTAGGAGCCCACTAGAGGAGGCAAGACAGATTCATTCCATATTCAACTTTTCTGCTGGCTGGAGGCTTTGGATTCAGAGAGAGGGAGAGGCGGAAGCTGGCAGAGGCAAAAGACAAGCGACAAGAGCCCTCAGAACCAAGGATAGAGATAGGTCTCTAAAAAAGCTAACTGGGTATTGTGAAGGAGACAATAAAGGATCTGAACTTTTAACTCCTGGCTGAATTTGAGGTGATTATTTCTGAACTGAAACGAAGGCTGCCTCCAGAAGCCCTCCAAGAAACTTGCTCTCGGAGAAAGATTATATTTTAGAGAAGAGAACATTAGAGAAGAAAAAAATCTCCAGGACCAGATGAATTTACAAGTGAATTCTATCAAACATTCAAAGAACAATTAATTACAATAATATATAAACTATTTGGGAAAAAAGGAGAAGAAGGAATTCTATCAAATTCCTCTTATAACATAAATATATGGTGCTGATACCTAAACCAAGAAGGACCAAAACAGAAAGTTGTAGACCAATTTTCCTAATGAATATTGATGCAAAAATCTTAAAATATTAGCAAAGCTATTATAACAACCTATCACCAGATGGTACACTATGACCACATAAGATTTATACCAGGAATGCAGGGTTGGTTCAATCTCAGGTAAACAACCAGTAAAATTAATCATATCAATAATCAAACTAACAGAAATCATATAATTATATCGATAGGCACAAAAAAAGCATTTAAAAAATACAACATTCATTTCCATTAAAAACACTAGAGAGCATAGGAATAAATGGAGTTTTCCTTAAAATGATGAGTTGCATTTATCTAAAACTATCAGCAAACTTTACATGTAATGGGGATAAACTAGAAGCATTCCCAATATAATCAGGGGTAAAACAAGGTTGCCCATTATCACCACTATTATTCAATATTGTACTAGAAATGTTAACTTTAGCAGTAAGAATAGAAAAAGAACTTGAAGGAATTAGAGGAAGAAATAAGGAAATAAAATTATCACTCTGGAGATGATATAACATTTACTTAGAGAAACCTAGAGAATCAACTAAAAAACTACTAAAAACAATGAACAATTTTAGCAAAGTTACAGAATATAAAATAAATCCACATAAATCATTGGCATTTCTACAAGTTACTAACAAAGCCCAACAACAAAAGGTAGAAAGAGAAATCTCATTTAAATAATTGTAGATAATATAAAATATTTGGGAATCTACTTGCCAAGACAAAGCCAGGAGCTATATGAATACAAAATTACAAAATTCAGACACATAAACTTAGATCTAAACAACTGGAAGAATATCCAGTGCTGCATAGGCTGAACTAATATAATAAAAATGACAATTCTATTTAAATTAATCTATTTGTTTCATGCCATACCCATCAAACTGCCAAGAAATTATAGAACTAGAAAAAATAATAACAAAATTCATCTAGAAGAATAAAAAGTCAAGAATTTCAAGGGAATTAAGGAAGAAAAAAATGCAAAATGCAAAGGAAGGTAGTCTAGCTGTACCAGATCTAAAACTATATTATAAAGCAGAAGTTATCAAAACCATTTGATACTGGCTAAGAAATATAGTAGTGGATCAGTGGAATAGATTAGGTTCATAAGAAACAATAATCAATAACTATTATAATTGAGTGTTTGATAATTTAAAAACTCCAGCTTTTGGGAAAAGCACTTACTATTTGACAAAAATTGCTGGGAAAACTGGAAAATAATATGGCAGAAACTGGGCACTGACCAACACCTAATACTCTCTACCAAGGTAAGATCCAAATGGCTTCATGATTTACACCTATTGTTAGCAAATTAGAAGACAAGGATAGTCTGCTTCTCAGATCTATAGAGAGGGGAAGAATTTATGGCCAAAGAAGAAGTAGAGAATATTATGAAATACAAAAATGTAATTTTGATTATATTAAAGTTTTTGTACAAACAAAACCAGTGTATTCAAGATTAGAAGGGAAGCAGAAAGCTGAGAAAAAAATTTACATTGTTTCTAATAAAGGCCTCATTTCTTGCATTTATAGAGAATTGTCCCAAATTTATAAGAATACGAGCCATTCCTCAATTGATCAATTGTCAAAGGATATGAACAATTTTCAGATGAAATTAAAGCCATTTCTAGTCACATAAAAATGCTCTAAACCACTATTGATTAGAGAAATGAAAATTAAGATAATTCTGAGGTACTACTTTATACATCTCAGATTGGCTATGATGACAGGAAAAGATGATAAATGTTGGAGGGAATGTGGGAAAACTGGGAAACTAATATACTGTTGGAGGAGTTGTGAACTGATGCAATTTGGAACTATGCCCAAAAAGCTAACAAACCATACATATTCTTTGACCCAGTACTGGGTTTATATCCCAAAGAGATCATAAAATAGATAGAAAAATGCGTATGTGCAAAAATGTTCATAGCAGCTCTCTTTGTAGTAGCAAGGAACTGGAAATTGAGTGGATGTCCATCAGATGGAGAATGGATAAATAAATTATGCTGTATCAATATGATGAGTAGTTCAGAAAAAAAAAACCCTGGAAAGTCCTCCATGAACTTGAGCAAAGTGAAATGTAGTAAATATCAAGTACATACCAAGCAATGTTTTGGGATGACCAACTATAAATGATTTTGCTATTCTTAGCAGTACAATGATCCACAACTACTTTGAAGGACTTATGATGAAAAATCCTATCCTACCCATAGAAGAAACTGATTTTGTTTCAATATAGATGAAGCATATTCTCTCTGTTTCTCTCTATCTCTCTCTCTGTCTCTGTCTCTTTAACTTTATTTTTCTTGAGGGTTTTTTTTATTAGGGTGGGAAATTATGTTTTCTTTTACCATATAACTTTTATGAAAATGTTTTGCATAATTTCACTTGTGGTTTCTTAATAAGGTCTGAAGGGAGGATAAAGGAGAGAATCTGGAACTCAAGTTTAAAAAAAAACAAATGTAAAAAAGTTGTTTTAAATGTAACTGGAGAAAAATATTTAATAAATAAAAAAAACCCAAATGACAAGCAGGATGATTTTAGAAAAGTCTGGACTTACATGAACTTATGCTAAGTGAAATTGAGTAGAACCAAGAGAACATTGTACATGAGAAGAAGATCATGTAATGATAAATTGGGATGAACTTGGCTCTTTTCAATAACGGGATGATTTAAGGCAATTCCAATAGACTTGTGATAGAAAGAACTATATGCATTCAGAGAGAGAACTATGGAGACTAAATGTGGACCAAAGCATAGTATTTTCACTTTTGTTGTTGCTGTTTGTTTTCCCTTTTGATCTGATTTTTCTTGCACAGCACGACAAATATGGAATTGTTTAAAAGAATTGCCTATCTGGCTATGTGACCCTGAGCAAGTCACTTAACCCCACTTGCCTTGGTGGGGGGGGAGAATTGGCCATGTTTAATCTATATTGGATTGCTTACTGTCTAGAAGAGGGAGAAGGAGAAAGGGAGGGAGAAAATTTGGAACACAAAAGTTTTGCAAAGGTTAATGTTGAAAACTATCTTTGCATGTATTTGAAAAACTAAAAAGCTATTATAAAAATATTGTACTACTTAAAAACCACGAACAAAAAAAAAGCCTAGACATAATATTTCAAGAAATTTTGAAAGAAAATTGCTCAGATATCTTAGAAGGCAAAGTAGAAACTGAAAGACTTTATCAGTTACCTTTTGAAAGAAATCCTAAAATGAAAGCTACCAGGGATATTACAGCCAAAATGCTGAGCTCCCAGGTCAAGGAGAAAATAATACAAGGAGCTAAAAATAAAGAATCCAAGTATGTGGAGCTACAGTCAGTATCACATGAAATCCAGCAGCCATTACTATAAGGAAACATAGAGCTTAGAATGTATTTCAGAAGACAAAGGGATCAAGAATTACACCCAAGAATGATCTACTGAAGAAATCTGAGCATAATCCTACAGGGGAAAAATGAATATTTAAAAAATAGAAGGACTTTCAAGCATTCCTGATGAAAAGCTGAATAGAAAATTTGTCATTCAGACATAAGACTATAAGAAACACAAAAAGGCAAATATAAGTGAGAAATCATAAAAGACTTGACAAAGTTAAATTGTTTAAATTCTCATATGGAGAGATAGTGCATGTAACCTCTCAGAACTTTATCATCATTAGGATTCTTAGCGGAAGTTTAATTATAGAGGACTCAGGTATGATTTTATTATGTTTGAAACACATTAAAAGAAGAATAGAAAAGTAGGGAAGACCAATGCACTGGAAAAGGTGAGGGTGAGGAGAAACGGAGGAAGGAAAAAGTTATCTCACATAAATGGTTCTTGCAAGAAAGAGTTTATACAATGGAGGAGGCAGTAAGGAAAGATGAGCAAGAAACACTTGAAACTTGCTTTCATATATACTGGTTCAAGTAAGCTATGTTGTATAGTTATAGAAATTCTTATCTCACAGAAAAAGAGGAGGGAAAGGGGTTAAGAGAAAGGAAGAGAGGAGAGTAGGGGGAAGGTAGTTTAAAAAAGGCAGGGATTAGAAGCAAAAGAAATGGAACACGGTTAAAAGAGAATAAGATGTGGGGAAATACATAGTTAGCAACCAATCTTAATTGTGAATGAGATGAACTCATCAATAATGTGGGAAAAGTTAATAGAATGCATTAGAAACCAGAGTCTTAACAATATTTTGTTTATAAGAAACATACATGAAAGAGAAAGATACACATAGAATGAAAATAAGGAACGAGAATTGAATCTTTATTCTTCAACTGAAATAAAAAATACAGGGATAGTATTCATGATGTCAAGAAAACAAAAATTAAAATAGACCTAATTAAAAGAGATAAACAAGGAAAGTATGTTTTGCTAAATGGCATCACAGACTTTTTACTTTCAGAGAAAGGAAGGAAAAAATTATTTTATATAAATAATATAACATTTAAATTTAAAAAAAAGAAAAACAGTTTCAGGAGGAAATAGTAAAACTATAATATTAGGGCACCTCAATTTTCCTCTCTCAGACCTACATAATTTAATACATTAATCTAAATTTAAAAAGGAGATGAATAGAATTTTAGAAAAATTAGGTATGATAGACCTCTGGAAAATATTGAATGGGAATCAAAAATAGTATACTTAGGTCTTAGGTATGTATGACATTACCTTTGTAAAAACTGACCATGTATTAGGGCATACCTATTTCATAAATAAATGCAGAAAAGCAAAAATATTAAATTCATCTTTTCCTGAGTATAATATAGCAAAATTATATTCAATAAAAAAGTGCACATTTCCTCTATACTATTTTGGTCTCTGGAGAGGATAAGCTCAATTTGTTTCCACATAACACTGTTCCCACCAAGCTCATGTTGAAATGTTGCATATACTAACTTTTACTAAACTAGGGTCTCTAGTCACTCCTAAAAATCACTTTGGTATTGATATTACACTAATTGATATTACACTGGTTCTGAAAACCAGACTCTAGGGTGCTGGAATGCTAGAATCCTGACCTTTTAAACTCTCAAGAGCTGAGGCTCCAGTCTCCTTCACTTAAAAGGAAAGAGAATATATACAGAGGCCAATGATTGAGGTCCTTTCATAGAGGGGGAAATAATCTACTGGCAACACTCACTATTGGATTGTCTCCCTCTGTGAGCAAAGTCTCCAAATGAGAAAGAGGAATTTGCTGAAGCTCACAGGTTCTTTGAATGTCTTCAAAGTCAACTGAAGAGCATCTTAACAATTAATAAACATTTAGAGTTACTGCTACAGAATGTACATGCATCTTCTAGAATTTCTTCAAAGTATTTCCCTTTCACATCTCCTAGAAGCAAGCTTCTTAGCCTTCTCCAGGTGGAAAGACACCATTTGTGCATGTGCTGGACTCCCATTACACAAGGAAGAATATAATTAAAGAGACTTGGGGTTTCTGATTTCAATGTCACAGTATTTTTTAAATTTCTGTAACACAACTGAGACCTTAGTGCAATATACTCACAGATTCCAAATAAAAATTTCTGTAGTTAGTTATCAAGGAATTTTATATAATTCCTTTCTCTCCATTCACACATTCCTTTACTAATTCAGGACTTTATCATCTCTGAGGTTAACTACTGCAACAGTCTCTTATCTCTCATTCATATTCCATAGGGATGATAAGTTGATCTTCTTAAAGCACAGGTGTGACTATACATGTCACTGTAAGCTTTAGTAATTCCTTATTGTCTCTAGGATTAAATACACACTCATTTGCTGAGCATTTATTCACAGTCTAGGTCTAACCTCTATTTCCATAATAGTTACACATCATTCTCCCCTCACATATTCTGCCTGCTTGCTGTTCCCTATATCCAATATTCAGTCTCCTGCCTCTATGACTTGGATCATTCCCAAAGTTGAGTGCTTTCTTTCCTCATCTGTTTCTTGGAATCCCTAGTTACTTTCAGGACTTGACTCAATTAATAAGTATAAGAAGACTTTCCTGAGTCCCCAGTTAGTGCTTTCCTTGCTCCTCCATATAATTTTGTACATGTAAAGAGTAGGGTTTATTTTTTTCCACAGAAGCATCTGCTTTAGCAATGACATTCTAAGAGGAAGAAGGAGCTGAAGAGCTACTTTGAATGCTCTATCAGGTAAGACATGGTGAGATAGTGTTTTCTGCCTTAGTTTAAGTAGTCCTGTCAAGCAAAATACTGTAGGTCTAGGTCCTAAATCACTTTTAAGTCCTGTGAATGCATAGATGAGGCTTGTCATTTCTTGAAAGGCTAGTTCCTGAATGCCACTGTACACAAACAGAAATTTTGAGCCTTTTTGTTTCCAACTTTTCATCTTAATACAGGAGTTCTTAAATTGTAGTCCATCAAGAGTTCTATGAACTTGGATGGAGAAAAATTACATCTTTATCTTTCACTAATTTTTCATTTTTAGTATAATCCTATGTTATTTTATGAATTTAAAAACATTATTTTGAGAAGGGGTCACAAGTTTCACTAGCCTATTAAAGAGGATGATGACACAAAAAGGTTAAAACCTATGATTTCTGTGCTTCACCCCAGGTTCCATCTAGTCTTTTATTCAGATATGAAAATTTTCACCAATAATTTATAATTTGTTAGTCTTGTTTTGTCCCCATTGTCAAAGGAATGTAATATTCCTCCTAATCCAAAAATACTTTTTTGGGCTTTTTAATGTTTTGGGGAAAATGAAGAAATTCTCTCTACTAATTCAGCTCATCCAAATGAGCTTTAATTTGAAATTAACTTGAAGGCCCTGAGAAGTGAAGTGACTTATTCAAAGGACCCAGAAAATCTACTCACTCATATATGAGACCACATTTTACTAAATGAAATTATGTAGAAAGAATAGCATTATCAGTCTTGAATTTCTGACAACCAGTAGCTCAGGAGAAGTCTAAAATTTAGAGTTTTTACTATGTAAAAAACAAACAACATGGACTTGTTGACTCCTGAATAGAGGCATCTTAGAGATGGTTCAGATCTCAACTCCGATTTCCAATATCCTAGCTGGGTATTTTTAAAAAACCCTGATCGTATTCTCCCACAAACATACACAGAGACCAGGTAGGAAAGGGAAGCCATTAATTTATAGTATAATGGTATGAGGCACACATGTGGGAAACACACAGGATCAAGGACACTCACAACTCTAGAATAGTCTCAATAGACTTCCTTTCTTCAGATAGTCCTCATGAAGTTTTCAGTGTCCTGTTTTTAAAGTTTCATGAGGAAAAGATGGATTTGTCCCATCATCATATTCTTTTATGAGGGAAATCTATCAAGAAATTCTTCACCCTGGTGCTTGGAGAAGGTGGTTGGGTACCATCTTTTATCTATTTCTGACTGTCTTCAGCAACCCTACTATGAAATCTGCCAAATCCTCCTTATGAGAATGCTTTTGATATGAATACGGAAGTCAGAATCCCCAAAGATAAGTCAACAGTTTCAGAGATACACATATACTCAAAGATCATTATTCTTTTTGAGGATTTCTATTGGAGTTTTGCGTTGTTTTCTCATTTGGTCTTTTACAATAACTGTCCATTACAACTTTTGTTTTTGGTACTTAATGGAAATTAAAAAGGAATTACAGGGAACATTAATCCTCATGATTTGCAAAGTGATGCACCAAGTAGGTGTTAAACACATATATGTATATTTATCAATTGGGACCATTAGGTGGTATAGTATGTGGAATGCTGGATCTGGAATCAGGAAGACCTGAGTTCAAATAGGACCTCAAAAACTTACAGGAAATGGCAAATAACTCCAATATCTTGCCAAGTAAACACCAAATGGGGTCACAAAGATATGGACATGACTGAACAATACATTTTCTTCAAAAGAATGTAAGCTCTTTGAGGAAACTACCTGTTTCACTTCTCTTTTTGTATCTCCAATTTCTGAGTATTAAACCAATTAAAAAGTTAAACTATTAAAAAAAAGCCCATTCTGCAATTTTCTTGGTATAGGAACTCCTAAGCAGTAACTAGTCCCACCAATGAAGCTGGTTACCGGTTGTTCAACTAAATGATCTGAAAGCAGGGATTCCACGTATACTTAAGGTAATTCCAGGGAATTCATCCCATGAACTTGGGATGGAGAAAAATTACATCTTTATTTTCATATATTCTAACTAAAATATAGCATTTCCTTCAATTATTTAAAAATATTACTTTGGAAAGGAGTCTACAGACTTCATCAGATTGCCAAAAGGGTCCATGAATTATAGGAATAAAGGAAAAGTTGGTAGCTATGTCAAAATGACAAAGTCGCAGCCAGTATGAATCAAGACGTGTGATCTGAATCCTGGTCTGACGGAAGATGACTTTATCCACTATACCAAGATGAACAGCACACAGTAAGTGCTTAATAAATGTTCAACTAGCTATCTATATAGCACTTTATATATACAATCTCATTTTATCTTGACGACCTGAGATATAGATGCTATATTTATGCCCTTTACTGTTAAAAAAAAAAAAAAAAAAAAAAAAAAACCCGGAAGGTAAGTGGGGGAAGGGAACACAACTGCTAAATGTGAGGCTGAAATTGAAGTCAGGTCTTTCAGACTCCAGGCCTTGCCCTCTATGGAATAAGAGAAAAGACTCCTAAAATGCTTCTTCTGAAGGGCGCTTGCCGAGCTGGGGATCACGACGAGGCGCTTCTCCCATTTTTCTCTCATCTCTCTTCCGCGGTGTGTTTATAATCACTACTAATACAGAGTAATTACGAGCTGCCCAGAGAGTGATGCTGACAGTGACTGATCCCAGAAGCGGACAACGTCACGCTGCATCCGACTGGAAGCGCGCTGAAGGCAGTTATATGCAGACTGAAAAAGCACGCAAGCCCCCAATCCCAGCTCCGGCCGCGGGTGTCGTGGTGGGTCCAGGAGCCGGGTTCGAAAGCCACTACCGAGGTCGAGCGGGGGAGATGCTCGAGCTTCCGTTGTAGGCCATCAACGCCCAAGAAAGACAGACGCGCGGGCCCCCGACAAGCAGGGACCTCGCTTTGGGGCAAGAGGAACAGCCCTTCAGCCTCACCCACCCGTCCCAAAATTTCGCTGTTGGGCCCCGCCCCGGGGGCGGACCCAGCGCGCTGACGTCATGGCGGCGCACTGACGTGAGCGGGGCGGGGTCGCTCCTGCGCCTAGTTCCAATATGGCGAGTGGCGGCGGCGGCGGCGGGGGTACCGGGCCGGGGGCCGGAGCCGGGGGCCGAGGGATGAGCGGCGCCCGTTGGGGCCGCACGGGTCCCACCGCGCAGGAGAAGCTGCCCGTGCACGTGAGCGCTCGCCCTCCGCCCCTCTCGAACCGCCCTCCCCCAACTGTCGCCCCCCACCCGCACCCTATAGTAACCGTCGCCTCCCCTCCCCCTGCCGTTGGTGCCCCGGTGGCCCCCCGTCTCACCCTTCCAGCCTCTGGGCTCACCCTGCGCTTCCCCTCTTTGGGCCTAGCCCCTTCCTTTCGTAGTGCCCTCCTTTTCCCTCTGCGAAACTACCCGCTCCGTCCCCCTCCCCCTGCATGTCCCCATTCGGGGGTCCCCTTCTCCTCTCCCCAGTCAAGGTCCTCCCCTGTCAGCTTTTCCCCTTTCCCCCATGCATAGCATCCCGTATCCCTACTTCCCTGCTCAACCTCTCCCTAGTGCCCAATGCTCGTCTTCCTCGGGAGTCCCTCCCAGTTGCCCCATTCGCTCCATCACAGCCTCCAGTGCCCCCTTTACCCCCTTCCCTCCCTGCCCAGCCCCCCGGTGCCCCCGTTTCTCTTCCCTGTACAGCCCCCTACTGTCCTCCTCCCCTCAATGCAGAGCCCCTCCCCAGTGCCCCACGGCCATCTCCCTTCCCTGCACAGGCTCTCCAGAGCTCCCATTTGCCCTTCCCCCCCAGTGTCCCATCCGTCCCCTGTGTCTCCTTTCCAAGCCCCCTTTTCCAGTATTGCATCTTCCTCTTCTCTCTCGGGATGGGCTCCTGCTTTTGGCCCCGAAGCCTTCCGAGCAGCGACTCCCTTCTCCCACCTGTGGTCCGCCACCCCTCTCCCCTGGGCCAGCCCCTGCTGGCCTCTGTCCTAAGGCTCTAAGCTGATTCTCTTGGCCCTTGTTGCAGGCACACTAATTCACTTCTCCCACCCACCCCCTTCTCATCTTTCAGGGGTTCCCGTCTCCACCCCTCCCCCTTGGCTTTCAATTTCCCTTCTTTGCTCTTGAGGGGCAAGATGCCTTTCTCCTTCCAAAACCCCGCTGTGTATCTGCAGGTGGAGGATGCCCTCTCCTATCTGGATCAGGTGAAGATCCGATTTGGGAGTGACCCTGCCACCTACAATGGCTTCCTGGAGATCATGAAGGAGTTCAAGAGCCAAAGGTAAAAATGCTGGAGTCCTTACGTAAGACATTGGCCACTAGCTTACTGTGGAGGAGCACACAATGTAGAGCTGATGGAAGGGACCTTGGGAACATCTAGTCCAGTTCAATTTTGACGTTTTAAAAATCGGTAAATTAAACTAAGTCTATCGCCCAAGTTCACTCGGCTGGAGAGGTTTCATGGGGTAGTGGGAGAGAGTGCTGATCCAAGTTCAAATGAATCCCATGCATAGCTAGCTGTGCATCCCTGGCCAAGCCATTGAACATCTCCCAGCCATAGATTTGCAAAGTGCTGTACATGATATCTGTTGACCCTCATAATCCTTTGAAGTAGATACTCTTTATTTCCATTTTACAGATGAGAAAACCAAGGCAGAAAGAGGTAATTGACTTGCTGGGGTCATACAGATAATAAATGACTGAACTGGGATTTGAATCCAGGTTTTCTTTAAGTCAGCACTCTTACTCCTGCATCCCTTGGCTGTGAGGAATAGCAAAAAAGCCAACCATATTTGACCTTAAAATCTCTGGAAGGTTATGATCCATCAGGAGGATGAAAAAATAGGAAGAGTCTGGGTTGTGAGGAGGTTTAAATGACAGACATCTATTTATATTTTTCCTTGAAGCTTTTGGTTGCTATTGGAGTTTGAGTTGGTGACCTGGGTAGACCTGCATTTAGGAAAACACTGTGGGCTGTGGGTCAGAATGGGGGAAGCCTAAGGGCCAGTTAGCTTGGGGGAGGGGTGCTAAACTGAGCTTGGGGGTAAAGAAGGAAGCTGGATTTTGATGGTCTTCAGAGCTTCTACTAGTTCACCTTCTGTATGTGAGGAGGATGTTGACGAGCCTCTTGATGGTTTTTTTACCCTTTTCTCCTGTCCTCTAGTGAGTTAGTTTGGGAAAGGAGATTAGGGAAAGGATTTCAATTCAAAGGGCTCCTTAGGATACCCATTGATTCTGGGGAAGATGTATGAATGAAAAAATACATATCTGTATGAAAATCATACATATGATTTTCAAATACATATGAAAATTCACCAGTGGGGAGGGGAAGAGAGGTCTCTGGGATCTGGGCTTAACAGGAGGTGGTAGACATGAGAAGAGGCAATCAGAATCTTTTTTGTTCTTTATAGCTGCCTTTACCATCTAGTTTGTTAAAAAGCTATATTCTGGAATTGAAGGTATTCACCTATTCATGAATCCTTATCAGCAAAATGTCAGCATTCCGAGGGCTTTAAAGCTAATTCATTTCAAATTAGGTAACATTTTAAACACTTATTAGTCCATTGTGCTAGGTTACTTATTATACAAGACAACAGAAATAACCTGTTTACTTACTGAGTATCTTTGTGTAATCTTAGAGTATCTTACTGAGTAATAAAGTGATACCTTGTTTCTGTGGTCCTTCAAGATTTATCTTGTTTCTCTTATAATATCTCTGTGAAATACAGCATAAGCATGATCAGCCCCAATTAACAGAGAAGGAAATTGGCTTTGAGAGGTTAAATAAATGACTTCTCCAAAGTCACATAGCTACTAAGTGCTGGAGCTGGGGTTTGAACCCTGGTCATCTTTCTTCAGGTCCATGCAGTGCTTTTTCTACTAAAAGATGGAACTTGAGAATAGAGGTTAGAGAATGCTGTTCTAGGGGTATTTATTGTCTCTTTGAGAGTTAACTTCTCCCCTCCCCCTGGCCAGGTGTCTCTCCCAGTTAACTATGTACCTGAAGGGAAAGGGATTCGAAGTAAGGAGGCTTTTAAGAGACATAAAATGACAGAGCTGGGAAATAGCTTAGAACATAGAACACAGAATGTCAGACTTGGAGGGGACCTTTCTTGTCTTAACAGTCTTATATTTTACTTCCCTACATGCTATTTATGATCCAGGCACAATAGCCTCTGGATTGTTTCTCGCCCAAGACTTTCCATCTCAAGAGATTACCTCCAGCTTACCTTTTCTGGGTCTTGTTTGCCCAAAGTTATTTGCATATGGCTTCCCCATGGGACTGAGCTTTTTTTTCCTTTTGTGATCTTTTCATTCCACAGAGTGGCACATAAGTGCTTAATAAATAATTTTTGGCTAATTGTGAGGGACTTACAAGGGAAAGCCCTTTTTAGCACACTGACTGCCAGAGCCTTTTTATTTGAAGGAATGGGGGCCCAGACCACCTGCCTGTGTAGCAGGGCTTTGTTTCAAGAGGAGAGGGAATAAACATTTATGAGCACCTCCTATGCCCCAGGCACTGCGTTAAGCACTTGTACCAATATCATCTCTGTCATGCTTTCTGAGGTGTTTTAGTTAGGGTTTACCTTTTCTCCAGATAACTCTTCACAGCATACAGGACATTCTTTGTCTTATCCTCTGTTGCCTTTGGTCCCAAACTTGCATAGTCAGGTGAGCTGTCACACTGCAGGAAATCTTGGCCAGTTTCTTGGAACCAGCATTTAGAGAAGAGCTCTGTCCTAAAGGCTTCCAGCTGACCCCAGGCTTTGATAAAGTGGTTTGAGATGCCGAAGTGCTGTGGGACTCTGCAGCTTCTCCTAGAAGGGGAATTGGCTTTTTGGTGAGTGGTGGTGTGAGAACACAGTAGTTGTAATCGTGATGGCCTGGGCTTCTGCTCTGCTGGTGCCCTCAGTTTTCCACTCCATCCAGCATTCTGCCTGCTGCTCTAGGCAATTGTTGGAGCCTGGGTAGCTTTGGTAAGTGAGGGGCAGAGCCCTAAAAGCTTAGGGGGTAACTCAGAGGAAGCTTGGTTGTCATAGAGAGTTCATTGCTTAATGCCTACTCCACTTCTTGTTTTAGCATTGATACTCCTGGCGTCATCAGGCGAGTGTCTCAGCTTTTCCATGAACACCCTGACCTCATTGTTGGATTCAACGCTTTTCTTCCTCTGGGATACAGGATAGAAATCCCAAAGAATGGCAAATTAAGCATTCAGGCCCCGTTGACAAGTCAGGTATGTTGAGATATTTTGAGTGACTGAAGGGTATCCATAAAATGTGCATAGATTTTAAAAGGAGAGCAGAACTTGATTTCCAGCATATATAAGTTGCTTTGATTGCAATTTAGAACACATATTGCTACCTGGCCTTTGCTAATCTATTTTGGCTCAAACTAAAATATATGGAAACACCCATATAGGAAACCCCAAAAAATTGATTTTGAGAATCTAAATACTGGCTAGGTATTGTAGTTCATAGCCTTCACATCATGGATTGATTCTTTAGAAATGTGTTTTTATTTTGAATAGAAAGGATTGTGCCAACATCTGTTGGTAAATTATTTCATTTTTTAACTTCCCCTATGAGGGCTTTAAGAAAATTTAAATATATTTTCAGACATATTCTAGGTTGTAAAACTGTATTCAGGCCAAGAGTTAATAATAATGTCCCTTTGTGAATGTGAGGCAATCTTGAGGCCTTGAAGACTATACCATATAGTCCCAACTCCTTGGTATTAATACACTGGGACCTGGAGATGAGATCTGCTTATCCTCAGGAGATTGGCTATCAGGAGATTTAATTTTTTTGTCTTTGCCTTTTATAGAGACCATCTATTGAGCATGGAGGAATTTGGTGGAAGGAGATATGCATTGATTAAGTTATAATTTTTTTCTTTTAAAAGATTGAGTTTCTTATTTTTGTCCAGATGATAAGTGCAGAGGTTTTTCATGGACCCAATCCCATTACTGAGGGGAACTTGTTTCTTTTGTTATTCTAAGCTGTTCCTGGCCCATGCTCCCCTCGTCCCAGGGATTCACCATATCAATGCCAGATTTAATGTAGTCACCTGATCAGCTTACTCCATTTCAGTTCAAGGCTCTTGAGCTCCAGATCTGCCAGCTCCTGGCTCTGAGGTCTGAAATTGCTGGGGTTCACCATGGTACCAAACCTCAGAGTCCTAAAGTTAAATATATGTAAAGCTTTAATATATTTAAGTTGTGGGTACCTGTTCTTTGGGTGCAAGAAATGTGACCCTATAGAGTGAAGTTAAGTTTTATTTGAGGATAGGTCAGAAAGGACCTAGATCATTATATCTGTACCTACCATTTACAGACACATCTGATGTTCCAGGCCCACCTACCGCATCTCTTCAGGATCTGAGCTGGTAGAAAACTCTTTGTTGGTGCCTCTCTGAAAGGGGATTGTCCAGAGACTCCTTCAAGACAGGGGAAGGGGTGAGAACCCGGATAGCCCTTCTCAGCAGCACCTAGACAGCATTTCAGGCGGGAACAGTTCAGTGTGGTGGGCAGAGGAGACCCAATCAGGTGTGGTCAGGCCCAGTAGTGAGGTGGGCCTTGGGGAGTCTGTCTCTCTAACCTTCAGTTTCCTCCCATGTCTTATGGAGATGATAGAATACTGTATTTCACAGTGTAGTTGTGATCAAGTGAGATATAATTCATATCAAGCTTTTTATAAGCTGTTATTCTGTGACTTCAGACAGGTCACTTCCTTCTCTGGGTCTTAGTTTCTGCATATGAAAAAAAATAGGGGGGATTGAATTAGATGATTTCTGAAAAATCTATCTTTCCAAGTTAAGGGGATAATTATAGAGAGAGTTATAAGGATAACTATTAAAGAAATTGGATGATGATGTGTATGGGGATGGGAGAAAACTATCATTTACTCCAGGACAAAGATAATCTGTGGTATTTGCTATCATTTCTTCAGAAATCTGCTTCTCCATTTTAAAAAGTAATTTGGAAGCACATGACTGGAATTATGAAGAACTTTTAATTCATGTTTACAAACTTCAGAGTCAGAGTGCAGAGTTTGTGCTTCTTAAAAAAAATCATAGCTATATTTATTATTAGAAGTTAGGTTTTGAGATAACATTAGTTCTACATATTTTTGTGGATCGATTAACTTAGCAGTAAGGGTGGTTAAGGTATAGATTATAACCTCCTTCTCCATTCCCTTAACATTTTGTGATTTGTGACTTTATCCTCCACAGAGGTGTGATAGAATAGACTGGAGACCCTCCTCTAGGGCATTTTAACATTTCAAAGAACCCAGTTTAACTCTGGCTATTTGTTTTCTGTCCCTTACTCTTGGTACCTGATTTGCTCATCTCTGTATTTGATTATACATTTTTTTAAAATGATGTCTTTATGCCATTTGTGCTTGAATAATTGGTGGTGTTTGTGATGACCATGTATTTAAAATCAGCTGGAGTCAGGAATTCAGGTTAAGGGAAAAATCTTCAATCTTTATTCTTTTTTGAGATGAAGGGAGATTGTGATAGCAATATGGGCAGCTGCGACAGAAAGCCAGCCAGCAGAGGTGAAGGGGGGGATTGCAGGTGAAAGGGGGATTGGAGATGAAGGGGGGTCGCGATAGCAATGCGAGCAGCTGTGTCAAGAAACCAGCCAGCACTCTCTCTTTCCCTTTCCCCTTCCCTTTCCACTCCCCTGCCTCCAACCACCAAAATCGTCATTTCCTATACAACACATTAGGACTTGCACAAAGAGTGGGTGGGGGCCATTCTTTCTCCAAGCATATATATTTTTAGAGTATGGTCCAATTACTATTTAGCCTCACGTGCTTGGGACCTCAGTACATCAACTCAAGCCTCAGCCCATTACAGGTGTTATTAAGCCTATGCAAATTGACCATGTCTGTCTTTTTGTGTTAACTTCAGTTTTGAGTCCAGGTGGTATCACTGGGAGAATATTGGCATTACAAAGATGGATTTCTATTAGGGAATAATTTCTTGGGCAGATTGAAAAGACTGGTTTCCTAAATGCATTTAGAAAACCTACTCTTTTATTCAGCTTTGGACAAATATGTTATCCATTTTCAGTGATGCCCAACGTAGATATGTAATGGACTTAACCCATTGACTATCCAAATATGTGTTATAATTTTGGAGATGGGCATCTTGAGCCACTTGGTTTTTCCTGTGTAAATTTCTAGGCCTCTTTTGAATGGCAGTCTGAGTAGTCACTAGAGTATGCATATGTCATCTACAAATAGCATTTTGAGGTCTTATAATTTATAGGAATCTCTTTTCAGTTTGCACTTTGCCTAAAAATCCATCATTATGATGGTAAGTACCCTTGCATACTGATGATAATCAGAAAATTGTTGATAAACAAAATTGAATTTTATAGAGGCTTTACATTTACTTTTTTGCTCTGCTTTTTGTTAATCAACAAATAAACACAGAAGAGTATTGTATTTGCTATACATTGCAATTCTGTGGCTACACCATGTGGTCCACCATAGAAAATTCTGTGAAAGCCTATTTGTTCCTTTATCAAATTTTTGCTAAGGATGCATTTGATACATGGGAAGGTCATTCTCATAAAGTTTTATTTGATAAATTACAAGTTGTTATTTGCTTCTGTTTTCTAAGTTGCCTTTTGGGGGGTAATACATAAAATCCATTTTTTTTTCTGTTTAGGAACATTCTTCCTCTTAAGAAATATCTTGATTATTAGTTCCTACATACTTTAAAAACTATGTGGCCTCCTACGAGTTCCTTCTGTATGTTTGATCAGTTTTAGACATTCTTCTAGATTTCACCCTTTTAAAGTGTCATTTCTCTTTTCTTATGGAGTACATTGGATCTTAAAGTGTTGAGTCCAAATATGGTGATTCCAGTGTCATTAATGTTTTTTAAGTCAATTTTATTTTTAGTTCTGAATTTTCTCTTATTCCTTGTCCATTCAACCCTCAAACCTGTTAATACATAAACAAATTCCTGCATTAATCATATCCAAAAGAAAAAATGCTCCATTCAGCAATCTTGAGTCCATCATCTCTTTATTTGAAGGTAGATGTCATGTTTAATCTTGAGTCCTTTGGAATTGTGATAGGTCATTGTATTGATCAGAATTCTTAAGTCGTTCAAAGTTGATTATCTTAACAGTATAGTTTTTATTGTATAAATTGTTCAGTCTTCTCAGGTTTTTCCAAAACAGTCCTCTTCATCATTTCTTTCTTTTTTAATTTTAATCTTTTAAGCACAGTTTCAAAATTCTTTTTTCAGTTCCAAATTCACTTGTTTTTCTTTATGCACTCAGTGAGGAGGGAAGAAAAATATGTAGAGTCTTTTAAAACAAATTTCTGCATTATAGCTTATGTTCCAGAAAAGAAAAAGAAAAAATATGCTTCAGTTTGCCTTTTGGGTCCATTAGTTCTCTGTCTGATGGTATATAGCATATTTCATCATATTTGATATTGTGTTGGGTCATTGTGCTGATCAGAATTACTTTCATAGTTGATTATTTTTACAATATTGCTACTACTGTGTATATTATTCTCCTGGTTTGTTTATTTGATTTTGCATCAGTTAATTTCTTCCTAGGTTTTTCTAAGACCATTCTTTTCATCTTTTTTTACAGCACAGTAGTCTTTCATCCCATTTGTATAACATAAGATGTTTAGCCATTTCTCAGTTTCTACTTCTTTGCCACCACAAAAAGTGTATCTATAAATATTTTTGTATCTATAAATATTTTTGTATATCTTGTTCCTTTTTTCTCTTTCTTGCTGGCTTAAAGGTTATGCACAGTTTTATAGTCCTTTGCTTTCCAGAATGGTTGGAGTAGTTTATAGTTATCCCTGGATGCCAGGTAGTTTTTTTTTTTTCTTCTTTTTTTAATTATAGCTTTTTATTTACAAGTTATATGCATGGGTAATTTTACAGCATTGACCTTTTGTTCCAATTTTTCCCCTCCTTCCCTTTTCTCCGTCCCCCAGATGGCAGGTTGAACAACACATGTTAAATATATTAAAGTATAAATTAAATACAATATAAGTATACATGTCCAAACAGTTATTTTGCTGTACAAAAAGAATCAGACTTTGAAATAGTGTACAATTAGCCTGTGAAGGAAATAAAAAATGCAAGTGGACAAAAATAGAGGGTTTGAGAATTCTATGTAGTGGTTCATAGTCATCTCCCAAAGTTCCTTCGCTTGGGTGTAGCTGGTTCAATTCATTACTGCTCTATTGGAACTGATTTGGTTCATCCCATTGCTGAAGATTGGCTACGCCCATCAGAATTGATTATCATATAGTATTGTTGTTGAAGTATATAATGATCTCCTGATGCTGCTCATTTCACTAAGCATCAGTTCATGTAAGTCTCTCCAGGCCTTTCTGAAATCATCCTGTTGGCCATTTCTTACAGACCAATAATACCACAATTTATTCAGCCATTCTCCAATTGATGGGCATCCACTCAGTTTCCAGTTTCTGGCCACTACAAAGAAGGCTGCTACAAACATTCTTGCAGATACAGTCTTTTCCCTTCTTTAAAATCTCTTTGGGATACAAGCCCAGTAGAAACACTGCTGGATCAAGGCTATGCACAATTTGATAACTTTTCGAGCATAGTTCCAAATGGCTTTCCAGAATGGCTGGATGTGTCCACAATTCCACCAACAGTGTATCAGTGTCCCTGTTTTCCCATATCCCCTCCAACATTCCGCATTATCTTTTCCTGTCATTCTAGCCAATCTGACAGGTGTGTAGTGGTATCTCAGAGTTGTCTTAATTTGCATTTCTCTGATTAATAATGACTTGGAGCATCTTTTCTGCCATATAGTTTTTTGGTAATTTTTTTAACAAGGAGATTATATTTGATAACTGAGGCCCTTTGACTTTCTCTTAAGACAATACTTATACTTCTGGTGATGAGAAAAAAAGAAATTGTGCTAAGAGTTGATATCTTAATTTTTATCCATTTTCCATTTTTAATGTTAACTTTTTAAGTGGATTGACTTGAAACCCTTATAATTGCATAACCTAGCCATCTTATTTTTCTTTATTTTCTGATTTGGTGTTGATTTTGACCTTTTTTTAGATAGTCTTTTGTTTAACTTCACAAAGATACTTGTTACAGAAAGAATTTCCTCGTTAGTATCCAATTGTAATCTAGTAAAACAAAAACTCACTTAGTCCATGTCCAAAAATATATGTGACTCATTCTGTACCCTTAGTTCATCACCTCTTTATCAGGAAATTGGTAGCATGTTATATCATGGGTTCTTTGGAATTGTGGTTGGTTTTTTTATTGATAAGTTTTTCAGTCTTGCAAAGTTTTTCTTTTTTACACTGTTGTTAATATATATTCATTGTTTTCTTCTGCTCACTTCACTCTGCATCATTTCATACAAATCTTTCAAGATTTTTCTGAACTGTCCTTTGTCATTTCTTATAGTGCTATGATATTCCATTACATTCATATACCATAATTTGTTCAGACAGACTTTCCCTAATTGATGGGCAGCTCCTCATTTTTCAAATCTTTGTTATCACAAAAAAGAGCTCCTGTAAACATTTTTGTACATATGGATCTTTTTCATCTTTATTTGATCTCTTTGCAATGTAGACCTAATAGTGGTATTACTGAGTCACAGAGTACACATAGTTTAATAACATTTTTGATATAGTTTTATGTTACTTTCCAGAATGGTCATACCAGTTCATAGTTCTAGCAAGTGCATTATTGAGCCTGTTTTTCTATAACACCTCTAATATTTGTAATTTTCCTTTTTTACAAACTTTGCCAATATAATAAGTGTTGTTACAGGAGCAACCACCTAGTGTTACGGGAGCCACCTGCTAGTGGCTGCTGGGGATCTAATTCTGACCAGCAGAATAGATCCCTTCATGTGAGAGGATGATGATACAAGGAGACTGAGAGGCAGTTGTATTCTCTGACCTCTCTCTTCTCCTCTCCTCTCTTGCCTCCAATTTATTTCATTCCCAATCCACAAGCAACATCTGTGTCAGTAAAGGCTGATTTGCAATTCCTTCAGAGGTGTTACGATTTACAGCTGTGGGGGCTTTTGGAGAATTGACCTGCCCATACCTTCTGAATTCAATTCTCCCTGTACAACAAGAAAACTGTTCGGTTCTGCACACGTATATTGTATCCAGGATATACTGTAACCTATTCAACATGTAAAGGATTGCTTGCCATCTGGGGGAGGGGGTGGAGGGAGGGAGGGGAAAAATCGGAACAGAAATGAATGCAAGAGATAATGTTGTAAAAAATTACCCCGGCATGAGTTCTATCAATAAAAAGTTATTTAAAAAAAAAAAAAAGAGAGAGAGAGAGAGAATTGACTTGCCCCTGCACACTTGAGCATGGTCCTTAACAAGTTAGAGTTCTTTACTTTCACATTCTAACTGGAGCATTTTTCTCCCTATATACTATAGATGATTTGGATTTCTTCCCTTGAAAACTGCTTGTTTATATCCTTGGATCATTCATCACTTGGGGAATGACTTTTATTCCTATAAATTTGAATCAATTCCATATATATCTTGGAAATGAGACATTCATCAGAGAAACTTGCAAATATTTTCCAGTTAAATCTTTTCCTTCTAACCTTACTGTGTTGGTTTAGTTTGCAAAATCTTTTAAATTTTATATAGTCAAAATTGTCCATTTTATCTTCTGTAATGTTTTCTTTCATTATCTCTTGTTTTCTGTATAGTCAGTTTCATTTTCTATGATGCTGTAGGTATTGCCTTTTGCACCACCAAAAGGTGTCCTCTTGAAAAAAGTATTTATGACATACATGCATGACATTTTTTAGGGATGACAACGTTGAGTTATAGCTTATAATCTCATTTTAAAATCCAAAACCTTCTCTTCTGCCATGTTTTCAGTGTCTTCCCTTCACATTAAAGCTATGTGCAGTTGATTTGAAAACCTCTTGTCAGGTTCTTCATAGAATTTGTTTATTCTCCTTTTTTTTTTCCTCAGCATGTCAGTCCACTTAGTGTAGTTGCCTTCATAGTCTTTTTGCTTATGCTCTTGATTAATACTGCAAATCAAGATATCAAATATCTTACATAAAAGTGATTTTTTTGGTTGCCTTTGGGCCCACAGTGAAACCTGTTCTGTAAATTCCTTTGCTCAAGAAAACCTATGAGCCATTCTTCCATGGAGATGTAATTTGTTTGTTTTGTGATTAGAATGCTAATATTAAAATTAGTAAGTGAAGAAGCATTTATTAAGTATTTTGTGCTAAGTTCTGGGAACATCAAAACAAAGTCTTTGCCCTTAAGGAACTTAAACAGTGTCATTGGCTGACATAGCCTATTTGGGGAGTCCTGGTTATGATTTAGGAAATTATTTTTGATGTTTTGTTTTAGGAAATCACAGGGATGATCTGGAGAGTCATGTGAATTGACTTATGTATAAATAGGGGGAGTGGGAAGAATGTAAAAAGAAAATGGTTTGGGTGGAATATAAAATATGGTTGGGGTCAATTAGATATATTGTACAATGTGAATTTACACTTACTAATTAGTATAGTTAGGTCCCAGGATTGAGGCTCCAAAGTTAAGTGGGTTAAATCTTCTGGGGCACAGTTTCTGGAAGTGTGCTAGGGGCTAACGCAGGTGTTCCTTTTTTCTGGTAATGTGTTATTGTTTGGCACTGGATAAAAGTCACACATTTGGAACATCAACAGTTAATTTAATGTTTATAAATGAGCTAAATACTGTATGGTTCACATTTTAATTTTATGACTTTAGAAAATATTTTCCAGGGGCAGCTAGGTGGCGCAGTGGATAGAGCACCAGCCCTGAAGTCAGGAGGACCTGAGTTCAAATCTGCCCTCAGACACTTAACACTTCCTAGCTGTGTGACCCTGGGCAAGTCACTTAACCCCAATTGCCTCAGCAAAAAAAAAAAAAAAAAAAAAGAAAATATTTTCCTCACATGAACCTTGTGAGATCGGTATTACAAATAAGATTTATATTTTAAAGGTGGGGGAACAATGAGTCAGAAATGACCATGACTTGACCCCCAGTCTACTTCTCAGGGCTCTTAATCACTAGTGATGATGATGATGATAATGCTTAGTTCTTTTAGCTCTATAAGGTTTTACAAAGAACTTAAAACATTCTTGTGAGGCAGGAAGTACAGGTATTTTTATTCCTATTTTTAGGTGAAGGAAGCTAAGGCTTAGATGTTAACTTATAACAAATGCCTGAGCTGGGCCTTACCAGTTCCATTTTTTCCCCATTACACCATACTTTTTCTCAAAGTTAACCTCTTATATGGAAAAGTACTTTTCTAAGAAGAAAGGACTGTTTGATTGTGTGGTATTATTATTAGTAGTGTTTGATAGGAAAAGATGGGAATCAAAGAAATTGAGCTTCATGATGTGAAAATGCATTTTTGTACTCTCTGAATTTTCCTGCAGCTGGACTTTTATAGTTGGATCTTGACAGAAATATAGTCTTGCATTCAGAGAAAATACAAATAATTGTACTTACTGCCCTCATCACTTTGAGATCTACTTTCAAAATCACTGTAAACAATCTCTTCTTTCCTCTCTTTTCCTTTTCTCTCTTCTCCCTTTTTCTCAGAAACTCCAAGAAACTCAGAAACTACTGAACAGAGATTTATATTCCTCCTTTAGCCTAATCGTAAAGTACACAAGTTCCACAAATTCCCACTTTGTTCTTTCTTGTGTTAGCATTTAATGTGGCACTTTTCTTTCAAGACAAGTAGTACCTTGATGGTACCTGCTGGGTGCCAGGCGTTATGCTAAGTGCTTACAGATATCTTATTTGATCCCCACAACAATTCTATGAGGTAGATGCTGTTGTTGTTTCCATTTTACAGAAAAGGAAACTGAGGTCTACTGTGGTTCATTCAGTTGCCTAGAAGCACATAACTAGTTTGAGTATGTGAGAGGGGAGGTGAAGGAGGGGGGCAGAATTTGAATTCAGATCTTCCTGATTCCAGACCAACCTCTTTATCTCAGTTGTTAAGAAGCTTTTTTCTTTATATGGAACTAAAATTTGCCTCCACTGCTTCTAATTCTCTCTGGAATAGCCCTTCCTAATATTTATTCTGTAGCTAAATATCCCCAGTTTCATCAACTACTTCTCATGTGACTTGCTTTCAGTATTCTCATCATCCTGGATCCAAAGATTGTTCCAGCATTTTTCATTTCAGTTTAGTTTGCAGTCCACTCAAATCTTTGTTGTGTGTGTGTGTGTGTGTGTGTGTGTGTGTGTGTGTGTGTGTGTGTTAAGGATTGTGGTAGAGTCCCATCTCTCTGGCCCTGAATTTGTGCAGTTGATTATTTGGTTCTAAGTGTCAGACTTTACATTTATTCCTATTAAATGTCATCTCACTGGACTTGGTCTATCAACTTTGTCAAGAATTCTTTGAATCTCATCTGTCATCCAATAGGCTAACTTTCCCTTTTAGCTTTGTATAATGTCATTTTAAGATATGATAAGGATGCCATCTGTATAATTAGTCAAGTCTCTGGTAAAAATTTCCCAGAGTCTGAGATAGATTTCTGGACCACTTCATTATAGGCCTGACTCCAACTTTGACAAGAATAGCTCCTTTGGAGTCATACACTTAATTGCAAAACCACTTGATTTATATTGCTTTTGAATTCTCATTTATGCCTTTTCTATCAGAATAGCATGAAAGCCTTTGTAAAATGTTCTCCTGGAACTGAAAGAATGAATAAATTGTTAATTAAGCATTGACTGTGTGCAACATGCTAAGGATACAAGTGCTCTTGAGGATCTCATTCTAGTGGAGGAGGTGCCACATATGCACTTCAGCTGTAAGTCAGATGGAAGTTCAGATATTAACTCCCTCTATAGCATTCTTTTCATTTACTAGCCTAGCTTGTTGGAATCTTTACAAACTGCTAACTCTAATATTAGAGTTGATAGATTATTGATCTGATCTTAAAAGAAAATGTTTTGGGTCAGAAACAAGGTACTAAGTAGAACTGATTAATACAATGCTTGTGTTTACACTTTTACTCGTTGGAATTCACAAGTATGGGAGATTCACAAAGTAAACTTTGTAACTTTGTAACTTTGTGAATTCATACCTCCCTTGAAGCTCTTAGGGCCAGAGAGCACTATGGGAGAAACCCATAGTCCCTCTGTCGCATCCCACAATTCCTTTCTCTCGAATAGAGCTTCAAAGGGGCCAGTCAGAAGAGTTTTCAGAGGAAGAAGGTATGAGTCGAGAGTCCAGCAGAAGTTTGAGAAGGCTCTCTCAGAGGCACAACCAGATTCATCTTCATCTCACACCACTGTGGTAGGTGGCTGGGCTCCTGCACTTCCCCCACTGAGACCAAGCGGGTCTGAAAGACTCACCAGAAAGCTGCCAAGCCCCAAGTGAAGGAGGCAAGAGATTCATTCCATCTTTGTGCTGGCTGGAGGCTGAAGAAAGTAGAGGCAGAGGCTGAAGGACAGAACCTTTGGATTTGGAGACATTCGGAGAGAGCTCTTGGAATCAAGCAGAGAGATAGGCCTCTCAACTAACTGGGCTATTTTGGAAGGTGAAAATAAACATTTGAACTTTTATCACCTGACTGCGTTTTGGGTGATTATTTACTCTTAACTGATACTAAGACTGCCTCCAGAAAACCTCCCCAAGAAACCTGCTTTCTCCCAGAGAGAACCATCATCTTATGTCATTTTAAAGAAGAAAAAGAACTCCACACTAGCTATCTTGTTTTCTTACAGAACAAGCTTAGTCTGGCAGAACTTGTCCTTGGTGAAGTTAAACTGTTTGCTGTTGTTCAACTCTTTTCCTATTTCCCTCTCTAAATGACTCCATATAATTCTCTTAGTGATTATAGAATTTTAAAAAAGCATCCTACTTTCCTTGCAAATTCCTTTCTTTTCCCTTGATTGGGAATGGGGCAAATATTTGCTCATCTCTAGTTTTCTGGTCTCTCTCCCTGTCTCTGTGATTGTTCACAGATCACTATTAGGGATTCTGTCATCATATCTGCTCATTCTTTCCAATGCACTGGTATTGTTCAGATGCACTTGGGCATTTTTTTTTTTGTCTCACTGATCGTGGAGTTCAACTTTCTCTTAACCATTTTTGTTTTGTCTTTCCCAGTCCAAAGATCAATTTCCTTGGCTAGAAAACAAGCAACAAACATTGGAATTGCATTGTCTACCTCCTCATCAGCCTGTTTTTTTCTTTACTTTTTTTGGTGGTCATCCTCAGTTCCTTGCCATTGCTTTCATCTTTATAGCTTGCAGTGTTTGGTAAACTTTTAACTGTTTTTGTAATTAACTTGAGTCTTCTGTGTAAACCTATGTAGTGTTTGATCAAACCCTAATATTTACCAGGTCTGAATCATAGAATTTCAGAGTTGGGAGGTAGATAGATCTAGACTGAAACATACCATCGAAGGATCAGTCAACCCACCAACCAGCCTGTCATTAAACATTAAGTGACTACTGTATGCCAAGCACTGTGCTTGGTCACACAGGGGTTATAAAAGAGGTAAAAGACAATTTCAGCCCTCAAGGAGTTTGTAATCTTAGAGTAAACATGAAAGAAAATATGTGCAAAGCAAACTATGTACAGGATAAAAAGAAAATAATTAATAAAAAAATACTAGAATTAAGAGGGATTGGGAACAGATCAAACTCTTTGTTGAAAACTCAACATATTAAATTCCTTTTTTGATCCTAGTTATTTTCTCTTCGGCAAAAATCTTAAATCACTCTTCCAAGTGATAGTCTTTTATATAATTGACGCTCTCAAACTGACTTTTGCACACATGCTTCCTGTACTCTCCCTATGTGTGGGCTAAACATCCCCATCTCATAGCCCTCCTTTAGAGATTATCCAGTTTATTAATCTTTCCTAATTAATGTGATACCTAAACTAAGCAGCACTTCAGATGTAATCTCACCACAACAAAATAATTTCTACCTCTTCCCTCTCCCTCCTTCCTTCCTACCTCACTCCCCTCTAAATTCCTAACATTCCTATCCCCCCTCCCCTACAAGACGTTCTTTGTTCGTGGGAATCAGGTCCAGAATATGGAGTTCCTCTTGGAGAAGAAGCACCTCTACCTTCTGAAACAAGGTCAGGTTGATTGTGGGTGATTGCATTGATAGGAGAAAGAGCTTCAGTGAAGAACTATTCCAACCTATACCATAAAAAAATTCTGTTTCACACAGCTAACACTGGATCTTTGCTCTAATTCTGAGCCAGCTCATTCTACTTTTGTATCGCTCTAATTGCTGGGAAATTCTTTCCTTCGATCAGTTCTCAATAAGATAGTCAATTAGTACTTATTAACTGATGGCCATTTGCCAAGATGCTGCTAGCACTGGGGGATACAGAGATAGAAATGATATAAGCCCTGCCCTGAAAGAATGAAAAATTCTGTTGGAGGGGCAATATGTACACATAGCTATATAGCCAGGACTTCCTAGCTTTGAGATTGCGGCTTTTTCCTCATAAGAAAGTAAAAAAGACTGTAGTCATTATAGGGATATGGAAGCACCTTAAAGACCTAGTGTAAGTGTTGTTGAGAGTCAGGCTTTGAAGGAAGCTAGGGATTGTACCCTGGGGGAGATGAGGCCACAGGGGGTCAAGGGAGTCTTGTCTGGTCCAGCTACAAAGGCATGTGGGAGCTGTTAGGAAAGGCCTAAATGCCAAAGTATCAGTTTGTTTGTGATCCTAGAGTAATGGAAAGCTGGGGCAATGATTGAGCAAAGCAGTAATATGATGAAACCTGTTCTATATGAGTAATATTACTGTGGTGGCTGAATGAACGATGTCTTACAGAAGGGAAGAGAACTGAGGCTGGGAGATGGCTGAGGGAGTGTTTGGAAACAGGGAGTGAAGGAAAGAGGGACAAGCCAGAATGATTTTATATGAGGAAACCCCAAAACAGTTGGCTGTTTTGCTAAAGCTTTTGTGGGTATCTGAAGTCTTATAACATCCTTCCATGCTGAGCTTGTGATCCAATCGTTAAGCCACATGGTCAGGAGCTTGCTTCAGTTGCAATCTAATGTCCTTTTTAAATTTTTTTAATTTATTTTTTTATTTTTTTATTTTTATTTTTATTTTTTTGCTGAGGCAATTGGGATTAAGTGACTTGCCCAGGGTCACACAGCTAGGAAGTGTTAAGTGTCTGAGGCCAGATTTGAACTCAGGTCTTGGTGCTCTATCCACTGCGCTACCTTGCTGCCCCCTAATGTTCCTTTTTCTGCCATTATGTTTCCTCTTTTTCCTGAATTTCTCAAGTTAACTGTACCATATAACTTTACTGATCCTTAGACAAATTGTCAGTTGGCATCAATGGAATTAAAAAGCTGCTTACACTAATGAAGTCACAGATTTTGCCCACACATCTTCCTTCATCTGTCTTGTACCTTGTAAATGGGGCACATTCTGGTCCTGGGCTGCTCCAGGCCTTTCTGATACTGACGGGCAGCTTCGTTTCGTTGGAGCAAGATTCCTGCTTCACTTTAACTTTTTATCATCCCCCTATGTTAGAGCCCAATGTATTATTGCTGACTTCTTTGTTGGCTTGTCTCTGTGAATGGGACCTTTAAGGTCAAATATATTTCTTGTTTTGACTTCTCTGGTTTATCTGTCTTATTGCCTGGGTTCTTGGCATATGTGTGCAGGCAGCTGAATACAAGTGTTGCTTCTGGTCCTTTATACCTCTTCTCCTTAATGGGTTATATCTGTTATCCTTTGACCTGGCAGAATTACGTGGGCAATTTCATGTCAACTTATTCTTTTGATAAAGTTTAGAAGTCTCAGGCAGATGTTTTTGTTTTTGTTTTTGATCTTCACTTGTTGTACTTTCTCCTTGGTCTGTTGTTATTATAAGTCCTGAACCAGAAATCCAAATCACATTCTCAGTTACCACTTTCCCCCCTCCCTCCTTTTTCCCCTATCAATAGTATTTTATTTTTCCAAATACAAATATAGTTTTCAACATTCATTTTTCTAAGATTTTTGTTCCAAAATTTTTACCCTCCCTTCCTCTCTCACTTGTTACCTCCCCAAGATAGCATATACAGTCCTTTTAAACATATTTCCATATGTGTCATATTATGCAAGAAAAATCAGACCAAAAAGGAAAAAAAACAAGAGAAGGAAGAAGCAAGCAAGCAAAAAAAAAAAAAAAAGTGAAAATACTATGTTTCAATCCACATTCAGTCATCCACAGATGGTATTTTCCATCTGAAAATATCTTGGATCACTTAATTGCTGGAAGAGCCAAGTCCATCATATTTGATCATTACATAATCTTGCTGTTATTGTGTACAATGTTTGCTTGCTTCTGCTCATTTCACTCAGCATCAGTTCATGTCCAGGCTTTTTTAAAGCCATTCTGCTGATTATTTCTTTCTTTCTTTTTTTTTTTTTGAACACCAAACAGAAGAGTTTATTTTGTCCTTGAGGCAAAAGAGAGCCATTGGAACAAGTTTTAGGTGGGATTAGCACAAACTGAGGAGCTTTCTAAGGGAGAGTGGATGGTCTCAGGATGTATATGGAATAACGGCTCTAGAACTTAAAAGGACCTTGGAGGACGCCTGGTCCAACTCTTCACTTTACAGATAAGGAAACTGAGCTCTACTGTGTCTTACCCAGGGCCACATGGGTGGCAGTCATCCACAAGAGTTGGGAACTGAACCCCAATTCCTGGAGCCACCCTAGTGCTCCTTTCCCTAAGCCACACCATAAAGACTTAATCTGCTGATTATTTCTTATAGAACAATAATATTCCATTACAACTTAGCCATTCCCTAATGGACATCCACTACATTTCTAATTACTTCCCACTACAAAAAAAGCTGCTACAAACATTTTTATACATGTGTATACTTTTGGAATTTCTTTGGGATATAGACTAGTAGTAATAATGCTGGATTAAAGGATATACACAGTTTTATAATCCTTTAGGCAAATTCCAAATTACTCTCCACAGTAGTTGGATCATTTCACATCAGTTACCATCCTCTTAACACGCTATTCACATCCCAGTGTACATTTCATTTCTGAAGACGTTATCTTGAGTTGCTAACAGCATTAAAAACACTGCCTTTATCCTTAAGGTCTTCTATTTTGTGCCTGGAATGTTAAAAAAAAAATCTAGTGTGGTATAAATAGTTTTGGTTTCTGCAAGTTTTTGGATATATGTATATATATATATATATATTTATCTATACATTGATCACCAGAAGTTGAAGGTAGTCATTAGGTTTGATAAACCTTGGGAACCTTTCCTTCATGTCTGAGGTAATACCTTGAGCAGATAGCATATTTTCTTTTTATCAACTTGACATGTGGCTTCTTAGCAGGGAGTAGCCTATTGCTACTGTTGGCAACTTCATGCAAGCAGTGTTACTTTTCATTATTTCTTCACACAAAATGGCGCCTCTGAGGGTCCAGCTTTATTCAGTCTCATAGCTATTATAGCATTGTATAACTTCAAAGAATTGGGCTCTTTTTTCATCTTTACTTTTCTTTAACATTCTTCTCTTTGCCCCTTCAGGCTATTTTACAAAATATTTTATTTTTATTTGTTTTTCAATTTTTAATTTTAAAAATCTTTTTATTTTCCAATTTAACAAGTAATTTTCTCTTCCTCTCCCCAAAAGGAAAAAAAGGAAAATAAAACTTTATTCAAACTCTTTTCTTCAGGTAGAACATGCTTGGCTTGTGAGTGAAACACAGAAGCAAATAATCAGTTTCAGAGACAAAATCTGCCTTTTAGAACTAATACCCTGACCTCTTAGAGGATTTGCAAAGATAATTGGTTGCAATGTAGCTGCTGATTTGTGCTGGTAAAGGGAGTTTTCTTCAATGGAGTTTCCTAATCTATAATAAAACATCTAAATACATAATTAGAACTCACACATGAGTAGTACATTATATATAGATGATTTTTTTTTAATGTATATATGTGTGTATATGTATGTGTGAATTACTTAGAGGTTTCTTTAGAATCACTTCTCTGCATCCTAGGCCTGATGTGCTGATGATGTGTTCTGGTTGAATTTTCAGGAGAATTCCCACCATCGCAATGACTCTGCAGATGACTATAAGCAGCAGCTGCCATATAAGGAAGACAGACATCAGGGACCCTTGGAATCTGATTCTGTGGAATTCAACAATGCTATAAGCTATGTGAATAAGATCAAAACCCGTTTTCTTGACCACCCAGAAATCTACAGATCATTCTTAGAGATATTACATACTTACCAGGTAAAAATGCTGGGAATCAGATTAGGGTATAAGTTTGTGGTACTACTCAGCATTATTTGTAGATAAAATGAAAGGAATTTGATGATTTAAGAAAGTCTCCTGAGGTGATTAGGCCTCCTGTTACTTCCCTTTCAAAAAGCCTCTGCACCGTCTTGATTCTTAGGGTTAATAAGATCTTGGGATCCCAGAATGAGTGTCTTAATAAGCATAAGTGTGTGGCTGTTGGGTTGGAACTGTTTGTGCTCCTTTTATAGCACTAGCTGAGGATGTGAAGCTACAACTTCATGTTCCTCCCTGGTTATACTCTTGTCCCAACTTCAGCTATATTTCAGATAAGGTAGGCCTCTCTTTCTAGTCCCTGCCTTTTTTCATCTTCCTTTCCTAAAGAACCATTTTTAAGATACTTCTGATAATAGCTCATCCTACTGTAGGGAAAGTCACAGGATGATTTGACTATTTTTTTTTTTTTAACAAAGTCTATTCGTCATGTGGGGCAGAGCCTTTGATTGCCATTTAGGTGTTCCAAAGCCAGTTATCCAGGAAGACAATATATAAGTCCTAAAAATAAGACTTAAGATTTCAAGAAAAAATCAGGAGAAACCTGCTTTGTTGTTTCTTAATAGATATATGTTTTCTTGAATCATTAACAAAGTTGATTTTTTTTGTTTGTTTTTTTTTTTTTGGCTGAGGCAATTGGGATTAAGTCACACACTTAGGAAATATTAAGTGTCTGAGGCCAGATTTGAACTCATGTCCTCCTGATTTCAGAGCTGATGCTCTATCTACTGTACCACCTAGCTGTCCCCCATAACAAAGATCTTAACAATAAAACCTATTAAAAATATATATGTTTATTTGGCATTTTAGCTAAGACTGATAAGAAATCTTGAATTCCTTTTTATGGATATGCCAATCATCAGCCTGAGATTTGGCTATAGGAGAAAAATTGTATGATAGAACTGCAGAAGACAGTTGCATTTGGACTGAGTCTTGGAGTGCCACCAAACCCTTATTTGGAGGACTACAGTTGTGTCCAAATGATAGATAGACCCAAATTTATTTTTATTTTTATTTGTTGCTGAGGCAATTGGGGTTAAGTGACTTGCCCAGGGTCACACAGCTAGGACATAAGTGTCTGAGGCCAGATTTGAACTCAGGTCCTCCTGACTTCAGGCTGGTGTTCATCCACTGAGCCACCTAACTGCCCCTCAAATTTATTTTTTGTGCCTTTGGAACATAAGTAATCCTTCTGTGGGAGTAGGGTGGTGAAGAAGCCCAGATATACCTTCTAATTATATTTTTTAGGAAAAAAAATGAATTAGTATTTCCTGATCAAATACTAGGTTGGGGAAGCTCTGTTGGGGTAGAAGATTAAGCTGTTAGGATGGTAGGTTTAAATCCTATCTCATTAAGTTTTATCTTAGATCTGAGTGGCCAGGGGCAAGTAAGTTTACTGCCCCCAGAATTGTGAGGCAAATGTCTAAGCCCTAGACGAATTAATTTAGTGTTCTCTTCTTTACTGTTGGGGATCTTTCTTTGTGCTGCTTGTGGAATTTCCTCTTGTATTCCTTTATAGTTACTCCAGTATCATCTTGAGGAGTATTTGCTTCTGAGAGGTGCTGAATTACTGCTTCCTACTTTGCCCTCCTGGCTCCTCACTAGGCGGTCCTTTGGTCACTTAAGTCTAGACAAAACCTCCCCTCCCAGAGAAAGGAAGTGGAGGAGTGTGGTTATTGGGGATCCTGGCACACAGTCATATCTGCATTGCAGCATGTTGTGTGCCAGGCTGTTAGGGTCTGCTCTTTGGTTTTGTCTCCATAACTTGACTCTTTGAGTGTTAATAATTTGACTCTTCTCTTCACTAATGATTCCTTCCTTCCCTGTAAATTGACAGAAGGAGCAGCTGAACACTAAAGGACGCCCTTTCCGGGGCATGTCAGAGGAGGAAGTCTTTACTGAGGTAGCTAATCTCTTCAGGGGACAGGAGGATCTACTCTCTGAGTTTGGACAGTTCCTTCCAGAAGCCAAAAGATCTTTGGTATGTACTGAAATGAGATGGACTAGCCTGGCAAGGAGCTCATTAGTGATAACCCTGTGGCCTTTTGTTTTGGTCATTTCTAATTGGGAAACTTTGGCTGTCATCGACAAGTCGGCACACTTCATATATTTAGTAAAGTTTATGAAGTATGCTGACTGTCGATGACAGCCAGAGGCCTGGCACATGTGTGGGGTCCCTTTACTGTCTCCCACCATTTGTCCAGTTTAGCCTAGAAGGCAGGGGTCTCATGTCTTTTCCTTTGGGATTTCTACTAGAGATTCTACTTAAAGGTTCTATATATAATGGGCTCCCAGTATAACTAAAGCTCTGTCTTCCATGGTTTTATAGAACACTAAAATTAATGCATTATATGGGCAGTCCCCAGTGTATATATAGGTTATATTGCTAAAATCCATTTATAAGTTGGTTGTTTGGAACTCAGACTATATTTTCCCATGGGAGCAATGCTATATATTGGGGATGTATTGGGGATGGGGAATGTCCAGCCCCCCTGGGTTATATAAGATAAGTGAAATCATTTGGTCTGGCCCCTGCCTCAGCAACTGCAGGTGACAACAACAACTAACTGCCTGAGTTTTTTAAGTTGATAATTTTATATGGCTCATGAGTCATATTGTAAATATCCAAATGACTTTTGACAGAAAAAAGGTTCTCCACCCCTGTGATACATGTTGGTTGGGTTCCTAGATCAGACCACCAAACCTCTTTAATCCCTAATATGCCTAATGGATTATACTGATAATGTTTATAAGCAACATTACCATTATTTAGAACACTGTTCAGAGTTCAGAGTTAAAACATGGAATATCTGGCAAGTGTCTGCCCTTGCTAAAACTCTTAACATATATTCATCAACTACATGTCTAGAGTGCTAATCAAAAGATCAGACCTTTACTGAATTTAATACTTTGGACAAAATAATGTTTAATAATTTCTCTGGGTCTCAGTTTCTTGATTTATGTTATGGGGGAAAATAAGCATTTGCAAATAAGATTCTGGAATTGGTTCTCATGTCCTTGGAGAAGGGAATTTGGGACAAGTACATTGGTGAGGAACGAGGCTGAGCTAGGGGGTGGCAGTTAGGGAGGGCTTTGGGGACAGTGAAAAAGTGGAATTAGAGGATGAGTGGTCATGAACAGCAAGAGAAATATGGTTTTTACCTTTGTTTTCCCTCTTCATCTGCTCTTCTTGAAAACAGTCTTTGCAGTAACACTTGAAGGCTACAGGATGCAATGAGGTAGGGGAAGGGAGATGAGGCTAAAGCCCATTAGGTGCCATAAAAGTGTTGGAGAACCTGTGGGGTCCTCTTTTGTAACAGATGCCTGGGTGTTCTCTCTGTCCTTCAGATGCAGGGGAAATCTGGCTGGTGAGCCTCATGAGATGGGCCAGAGAGTGGGAGGTGGACAATCATTAGTTCTCCTCATTTTGCCTTGGAACTCCACCTGAGTACTTCCTCCTCACTAGGAAATAGGAGGGTAGATGAACTGAGGACATATCCCAGTTCTATTCTCTAGGGGTGGCACATGAGAAAGAACACTTAACTCCAGAGTCAGGAGAATTTGAGTTGTGGCTCTCTTAGAGTTGTTTTGAGACATGGGGAAATAATGTTCCCATTTTGGACCTCTGTTTCCTCATCAGAAAAATGGGAGTGCTCCAGATCATTTAAAAGGGTATCCCTTAAACATCCTGTAGTTATGTATGTATCCATGTTTATCAACTATTTTACATTAAATTCAGCAATTATACTTTCTGTGTACAATATTGTGCTAGGCCATGGGAGAATAAAGATATAAACCTAGCCTTCATAGAGCTTCATATGATATGTAGATTTATATTGTATTGTTTTCATATGAAAAGTTCATAAAATGTTTTGTGAGGTCCAAGGTCATTACTAGTTGTGGGGAATGCTTTGTAGGAGAGGTGCCATTTGAATTGAGCTTAAAAGGTTTTGAAATATGAGTAAACATACAGTAGGTAGGAAAGCATTAAGAGTATTTCAGGCATAATAAAAATAGTGCAATCAAAAAACCTAAAGCTACAAAAGTAAATGTGGAAAAAGTTGCAAGGGGAGGATTGTAGGGAAGGAACTTGGTTTGGGAAGCCTCTAGTAAAAGACAAAGAACTCTGGATTCTGTGGGAGTAGGGAGTAGATCTCTGCCCAAGGAAGATGAATTTTGCAGTTTGGAAAAGAGAGAGAGAGAGAGATTGGATGTCAGATTCTGGGCTGCCAAGAGAATGTCATGGCAGTCCAGAAGGTGATCATGAGGGTCTAAACTAAAGTGGGTGGAGGAAACAGATAGATATGGTAGAGATTTATTGGATATGAGAGGTGACAAGAGGTGGGGGGAGGGAGAGAATAAGTCATGGTATGTACATAAAAGTTGGGAAATTATACAAAGGGATCACTGCCTGAGGTTGAAATTTCATTTAACCATTAAACAATAAGTGTCTTAATTTGTATCCTGTCAGTTATTGTCATCTGCACTAGGATACAGCAAGGAGACCTAACTCCTGCCTTCAGGGAGCTTTCAATGTAATAGAGGAGATAATATATGGATGGCTATGATATTAATTAGAATATGATATGTAAGAAGAATTTAAAGTGGTAAAAGAGATAAAATTTTTCTAATGGGGATAGAATTGATGGTATCAGGGAAGGGTTTTCAGATGAATTAGGTTTTCATTTGAGACTTGAAAGATAAAATGTTTTAACCATTGGAGAATGGGGTGAGGAGGTTAGAGCATTCCAGGTGGGAAACTTTAAAATGTGTGGGTATTTTTAAGGTTGGTGAGTTAGTTTGGCAATTTGACTTGGTAGTAATGGATTAAGCACCAAGAAAAGCTGGTACCAAAATGGGGGATATGATGCCTTGACTGTGTCAGCATTTGTAAGATTACATTAGGAGAAAATCTATGCTAGAATGTTAGGTGAGAAAGGTTCCTGCTTATAACATTATTGGCAATAGTCATAGTCTGGATTTGAATACTGTCAATGATAGGGAGGGACTTCACTGTTTTAACAGGTTAGTCTGTTTTCTGAACAGATCTGATGAAATGTCTTATATTTAGCCAGAATTTTAGCCTTCCTCCCTATTTGGCCTTGAACATGCGAGTCAGGTTGTTACGATGGAAAAGCATTGAATTTGTAATGAGTGTCTTTTTGGATCTCTGATCTTCTTATTCACCTTTGTGACCCTGGGCAAATATAACCTCCCTGCTTCTTAACAGTTTTCTCATCTATAAAATGCTGTGGTTAGATTAGCTGCTTTTAAAAGTTCTCTCCAGTTCTAAAAATCCAGTGCCCTCTGTGGTTTTATTTCTGCCTTGCTGGGAGGGGACAAGGATAACCCCTTTTTGTACACGACAGCTTTTCTTTTCTTTGCCTTTTTTTTTTTTTAAATGAAAGCTTTTTAATTTTCAAAAAATATGCATGGATAATTTTCCAACATTAACTCTTGCAAAACCTTGTGTTCTGATTTTTCCTCTCTTTCCCTCCACCCCATCCCCTAGATAGCAAGTAATCCAGTATATGTTAAACATGGTAAAAATGTGTTAAATCCAGTATGCATACATATTTATACAGTTATCTTGCTGCACAAGAAAAATCAAATCAAAATGGAAAAAAAAAATGAGAAAGAAAATAAAATGCAAGCAAGCAGCACTTAAAAGAATGAAAATGCTGTATTGTGATCCATACTCAGTTCCCACAGTCCTCTCTTTGGGCGTAGATGGCTCTCTTTATCACAAGATCACTGGAACTGGTCTGAATCATCTCCTTGTTGAAAAGAGCCTCATACATCAGAATTGATCGTTGTTTAGTCTTCTTGTTGCTGTGTACAATGATCTCCTGGTTCTGCTCATTTCACTCAGCATCTGTTCATGTAAGTCTTTCCAGGCCTTTCTGAAATCATCCTGCTGGTCATTTCTTACAGAACAATAATATTCCATTACATTCATATACCACAACTTATTCAGCCACCCCCCAACTCATGGGCATCCACTCAGTTTCTAGTTCCTTGCCACTACAAAAAGGGCTGCTACAAAAATTTTTGCACATGTGGGTCCCTTTCCCTCCGTTAAAATCTCTTTGGAATATAGACCCAATAGAGATACTATTGGATCAACGAGTATTCAAAGGTCTGATAGCCCTTTGGGCATAGTTTCAAATTGCGCTCTAGAATGGTTGAATCAGTTCACAACTCCACCAACAATGTATCAGTGTCCAGTTTTCCGCTATCCCCTCCAATATTCGTTTATTATCTTTTCCTGTCCTCTTAACCAATCTGAAAGGAGTGTAGTTGTCTTAATTTGCATTTTTCTGACCAATAGTGATTTAGAGCACCTTTCAATATCATTAGAAATGGTTTTAATTTCTTCATCTGAAAATTCAGACAGCTTTTCTATATAGGAAGGCAGCAGTCCAGTTCTGCTGTCTTGTTCCATGGCTGCTTCTGGTTTTCCTTGGTTGCCTGAGTGTGCATAGCTGTCTTAAACTCTAGACACATTATAGAAATAAAAAGAGCTTAATTCTCCTTTATAAAGGAGAGGCTTTCCTGCAGCTGCATGCAGGAAATGATGGATTCTGTGGAGAGTGGAGATGTCTGCCAGGAAAAAGAGAGGGATGGAGCAAAGGACATGATAACCATCAGTGAGCAGCATGCTGGTTTCACCAGAGAACTCCCATCAGGATCAGGAATGTGACTGGCTTTCAGCAAGTTACTCTAACCACCAACCTGCTATCTGTCATTCCTCTAAAATTATCTTCTTGTAGTTATCTATTGCACTGCATATGTCTCACATACACCTAATAATTTACATGTTGTCTATTCTATTAGGATGTGTTTGTTTTTTACTTTGTATCTAAAGCTCAGGGCAAGGCTTGAAAATAGTAAATAAAAAATTTAAAATGCTTATTACTGACCAAAAAAAATCAAGCATTCCCATTGCCTCGATTCCTCTTATCCCTGTTGGCCTAATTCCTTTAATAGGGCTTCTTAACAGTAGCCTGTGAACTTTTTTTGATGACTATTTTGATAGCTATATTTCAACAGAATTGATTTCCCTTGTAATCCTATTATTGTATGCATTTAAAAAATACTCTGAGAACTAGTTGCCCCAGGAATCCTTCACCCAAAGGAGATGAACCCCTGAGCTAGGACCCTGGGGGTTTATTTGTATTACAAAAATCTGTGGAGGGTAATTATGTGCATTTCAACAGTTTTATCTTTGAGATCTTTTAAACAGTAACATCCCTATCTTAAAACTCATTTATAAACATCCTACTGAATAGATGCATAGCAGGTTTGTCTTTAATAAGGCACAGTTGTGTAATGTTATATTAATTCCTGGTCATTTATTAAAACTTAAAAAAAAAAAAAAACAAGATAAATTTTGAGGCTTTTTTTGTTACTGCTGAGAAGCAGCTTGGCAAAATGAATTAAGGGTTAGGAAAACCTGGGTTAAGTCTTGTCACATGATTTAGTACTGGGGCAATTCCCTTAACCCCTCACACCACTCTTCAACCTATAAGTGGCTAATGGAGTCACAGATCTGGACTCCTCAGAATAATTTTTAGGACTGTATTAATGGAGATATAGTGACACATATAGAAGAGATGCCTTCCTTTTAAGTTGGGAGGACCTGGATTCAAATCTTGGGGCTTCTGCTTCCTAGCTTTATGATCTTAAAATATGTTGGGTATAATGCCTATGTAAGTCATCTCAGTGAAGTGTACAATTAGGTGCAAACATTAATTCATCTGTAGAATGGGGCTGATAGTCCTTATTCTTTGTATTTCAAAAGCTTGTTGTGAAGATCAGATAAGATGTAAAGTATAAAACATTTATAAAAGAGGTGTTTTAAGTCTAAAATGTTATTTGAGAGGAACTGTGCTAGAAAGGTCTGATGGCCCTAGATCCACAGTTCCTATCTCGGGTCTTCTTTTTACTAAGGACATTGAGCAAGTCTTTCTGAACCTTAGTTTATCTGTAAAATGGTGTGCCACTACCAGCCCAGTTAATTTGTCCAGTTTGTAATTTGGAGCAAATAAGGTATTTGAAGCAAAGTGCTATACGGTTTGTCTAAGGTATTATTATTGTTATTATTGGCTTTGCATTGTAGTGGATAGAGAGCTGAACTTGCTTCTATAAAGATCTGAGTTCAGAGTCCCTTTTGACATATACTGGCTTTGTGACCTGTTTTTTTCCTCACTGTTTTGTATAACTTCTTGATATTAAAAGGTATAAAAAAGCCTTCTCATTTTTCAGATGAGTAAATTGAGGTTCAAGAGACTAATAATAGAGCCCTTATTTAGGGACACACTAATTCAGTGTCTGAAGCAGGATTTTAATTCAGGTCTTCCTGATTCTCAAGTTCAGCTGTTCTACCTAGTTGCCTTTATTTTTACATTCATCTTGAATAGACTTGGTGTCTTGGGAAAATACAGTATGTCCACTGAGGAATACCTAGATATTATTCATAGAACTACTAAACCAGATGTTTTTAAAGGGTTCACATACAAAATATTTAATTGGCCTCAATTTTCTTTTGGTGCCGCCATTTAGGAATGTATTGAAAAATCTGACATTGTGGCTCTGCTCAGGAATATGTTAGTCTTTCTTGGACCTTGCATGGCATTTGTTACCTCTCTTAGATTCCTGTTGATTTATTCTATACTCTGGTTATTAGATTTCTCTGTTTTTGGAACACACTTCAAAAGTGAGATACTCGATAAACTCCAGAAGGGCAGGAACCATGTCTTATTTCATTATTGCATTTCTTTCAGTACCCAACCAACACAGTACTCTGCATGTACCAGGAGCTTAATAAATGTTGGTTAAAACAATGGATTTGCCTACTATCTGTGAACACCAAAATGATACAGTGAGAGTTGTTTGTAACTAATCAAAATTTTTGTTTATTTCCTTTAGTTCACAGGAAATGGACCGTGTGAAATGAATAGTGTTCAGAAAAGTGATCATGAAAAGAGTCTGGAACACAGCAAAAAACGGTCTAGGCCTCTGCTCCTTCGTCCTGTCACTGGCCCAGCCAAGGTAACTATATACTATAAGGAAAGCAAATTAAATCCAACCTAGGGATTAATTTAAGGAGGCATGGCAGTGCTTTTTTTTTTTTTTTCCTTCAAAGGATTTATTTGGATGATAATGTTATTCTGTAAATTTTGAGATTTAAATTCTTCTTTCTTGGAAATGAGTTGCTAAATAGAAACAGTATGATATAGATGAAAAGATAAAGAAATGAGTAAAGGAACCTGCTTGTGGGCATAGGCACATCCCTTAATTGTCCCTTCTGCTTTGACATTTTTGGTCCTAAGGTGATCTTGGTCCTGATATCCTGTGTTATAAAGGTGATCCTCCTCAGTTATTAATGTGACTGAGTTTCTGTTTTTTAAATTCCTTCTAATCCTGTCACTTTATATTATAAAATCCCTTCCAGCTCTGACGTTTTGTACTAGGTCTAGATTTTATATTAGTTACTTGTATGACCTTAATTCATTCTCTCTCTGTTTCATATGTGATAGCCAAGCTCCTCTGTTGTTTTTGTGTTATTTGTGAAGATACAAATAAAATAATAGGCTAAAAGTATACTTAGATTACTTATGTGTCTTTGTAGGATTTTCTTCTCCCTACTGGAAATTTCCATGAGAAGAGCATAGTAATTCTTCATCATAAAAAAGTTGGGAACTATCTTGAGAGCTCACATATCAGATTTTTACTATGATCTCTGCAACCCAGTTGAGGGGTCTGGAAGATAATAGAAGAACCTCTGCTCAGGCAAAAATGATAATCCTATAATACCTGTCAGAGCTCTTGCTTTGCTTGTGGAGGAGCCATACAGGTCTTTAGATGGCTAAATGAGCAAATAAATAATTTATGAAGCAGTGCTTCTGTGCCAACTACTGTGCCAAGTGCTGGATTACTAACAAATACAGAGCTGGCCTTGCTCTCAAAGACCTCACATTCTAGTAGGGGGAGACAGCACATACAGGGAGGGCATTTCAGGTGCGAGTAAGGCAGAGAGGTTTCCTAAGGCCATCATAGGGGTAAATCATATGGTGACATCTTTTCTAATGTCATTTTCCTTGAGGAAACTACCTCTTTTTGATGTTGAAGCATTTGTCATGGAAAGGGATTTCACTGGGGAGAACTGATACATCTAATAAGATAATAATAAACAGAGTTCTCACTAGGGAGAGGTGAGTCACTTTGTCATTGTTGGAAAAAAACAAGCAAACTGTTAAGCCTGAGGCTTCCAAAGTGACCATAGATCTCAGTAATTGTGGAGATGGCTCAGTCAGCCCTGGTGACATGGAAGCTCAGAGTTGGAAGGGCTTATTCCAGCTCAACACACTTCTTTCCTTTTACCTCCAGGGAGGTCTTAGACAACTCCCCAAAAAGGCTTTGCTTTTCTGCAATCTAAAGCTGCCTTTCTGAGACTTCCATCCACTCTTCCTTGTTCTACCCACCTAGTCATACAGAAAGAATCATGTCTAATTACTCTTTAAGTTATAGCCTTTCCAGTACTTGAAAACAGCGGACAGGATTCTTCATTAGAGAGAAGCTAAATATTTTCAGTTGCTTCTTCCTGTCCTCATACAGTATGATCTTGAGCCCATTTCACATTTGTGTTTACCCTTCTCTCTATGCTCTTCAGCTCATCAGTTTAGGCCCACACTGGAACAGAATATGGTAACTGTGGTTTGACCAGGTCAATGGGACCTCGATCATCTTATTCCTGGATATTCCTCTCATTGCAGTCTTAAGCTCATTTGCATAAGGTCTCCATGCCTTGATCAAGGTTTTTAAGTATTTCATAGTTGTCTTCTGTACAATTCCATATATTATTTTTCTAGTTTGTGTTCATTTCACTCTGAATAAATTCATAAGGCCTTTTCATTTTGTTCTGAATCTGCCCAGTATATCATTCTTTATGGCACATTATATTCTTCACTACATTCATATACCATAATTTTTTCAGCAATTCCCTAATTCCATAAAGTTTTTAACAGTTTTCATCCTATGTTTTAAGAAGTATTTAATGAGCTGAAAAATTCAGATCCTTCTACACAATACTTAATAAATGAGGAACTATTGTGTTTGTGTGATAGAGATTTCTAAATTTGTGATTGAGGCACTGTGGACTGTTAATAAAAATGTTGGCTCAGCATGTGACTGAGGCTGACATTGATGACTGGTTTTTATTAAGAAAGGCATTAGATTTCCTCTTCACAGACAAGCATGCCTCAAGAAATTCGAGCAGCTATCAATGATCCCTTCTCAATGAGAATCTAAAATGGTGACCGTGTCAGCAGAGCCAAAGGGCCTAGGTTTGAAGCCTAATTGTGGCATTACTATCTGTATGATAATGAATAAATCACTTAACTTTTCTCTAGGCCCTTGTGAGAGTTCAGGGCAAATTATGGAGAGTTGTTGAGCCTGCAGGATTCTAAAGTTCTTTTCTATTCCTGGATCTCTAGTAGATCAGACTATATAAAAAGAACCTTGCTGATCGGGGAAAAGATATTCAGCACTGGTGTATGCCTGTGATTTAATATAGGGAGAATATGGGCAAAATATGATCCAGGACCAGATCCTGAGGTACTAAAATATCCAGCAGGGCAGGAACAATGTGAATTTGAGACCTTGAAAGGGAAGGACTATTCAGCATAACCTGGCCTACAATGTCTCTTCCAGGGAAGTTACTGGGCTGAAAAAATCATGGGTCTGATTCTATATCTCTTCTCTTCATTTTGGTCTGCAATATGATTCTTGTGTTTAGTGCCTATCCTGGCCAGACTAAAATGTTGGAGTTAGACATCTCTTACACTGCTTGTCTGGTCTAGGTGGGAAGAATATACACAGAAAACACTGATAAACTCAGGGGTGTTTGGGTGGAATGCTCCAAGGAAGTAACCTGAGAAGGGAGCAATGATTATTGGGGGCTGAGGGATGGTCGGGTGGTAGGGGGAATGTTTAGTAGAGGTGCCCTGGGTCTCTTAGAGTTGGTGTTCATGCCTCTATCAAGCTTTTATTTAGTGCTTATGCCTCTGGCAAGCTTTTTTTGACTGCTTGGTGCAAACAGACTACTTTAACAGTGCTGAACTTTTCATAACAGAAGAAAATGAAATTGAGAGGGACCAAAGATCTGTCTGTTGCAGCTGTGGGAAAATATGGAACGTTGCAAGAATTCTCTTTCTTTGACAAGGTTAGTGATTTGATCTCTTCTATTGGGAAATTGGGTTCTAGTCAACAGTTCTGTATTCCTTTCCTTTCCTTTTCTAACAATTCATTGTTCTGTTGATCTGGAACATATATTTGGAACTGGGGAGGAGAAAAAGCAGGGTTTCTAGTCAAGCATTTGGAAACATCCTTGGTAAGACTCTTTTGCTGCTACATTGACTTGAAACTTGATTTCCTTTGGAAACTCAAATTGGTCAGATAATGGTTTTTGGTAATTAATGGTTTGTGGCAATTCATTGGAACCCAGCTATGAAGCTCTGATAGATTCTCCAAGGTGGAAAGACTTTTAGTTCTAGGGTGTGCTCACATGTGTGTGTGTGTGTGTGTGTGTGTGTGTGTGTGTATGTATGTGTGTGTGTTTTGTTGATTTCAGCTTTATACTACAGTCATTTCAGACTGGGAAGACTAAATGTACTGCCCAGCGCTGCTTTTCTCTAATGAACAGCTTAACTTAGCTTGTAGAGACTTAACAGATCAGCAGAGGATAAAATCTTTTTTGGCAACACCCACACTAAAAAAATGGCAGCTCTTTAAAATATTGAAATTTATGGCAAGTGATTCAGGCTCCTAATTCTTAGTCATATTTCCAGGTTTTTGAGACCAGTCACACCTTCCTGCTGGACTCCCTAGAATTCTACTCATTGAGGTTAGCTGTTGGGCAAACTATCCTCCATCAGAAGGGATCCATGAAAGATATTGAGCTAGACTTTGCTGTCATTGTGTCTGTTAGTATTGTGGTATCATTATATGACCAAAGACACTGAAAATACACAGATAGCAATACATAGTTTTGGCTTGGGTTATTAGAATTTAATAATTGGTTCATATGCTTTTGTAGTATAATAAAAGTTTTGGGTATAGAATCAAGAGACTGACTTGGGTTTCTGGGTTTGAATTCTAATGCTGATATTTTTAATTTTGTAATTATAATCAAATCATTTAACCTGGTTGATCCTCCCATTTCCTTATCTTTACAATGAGAATACCTACCCTACTTAGCTTCCTTATAGGGTTGTGACAAAAGTGGCATAAAAATGTGAGAAATAGCCTTTTTTTTTTGGTTTGTTTTGATTATTTGCTTTAAAACATACCTTTAATGATTTACAAGCAGAATAATATCTGGATTGAGATTGAAAATCTTAGAAATGACAAGAATCTTCAGCATAGAGTTTTCTACCATTCTTCTTTCTTCCCCAGGTACGCCGGGTACTAAAAAGTCAAGAAGTCTATGAAAATTTCCTTCGCTGCATTGCTCTTTTCAATCAGGAGTTGGTGTCCGGCTCAGAGCTCCTACAACTGGTCACCCCTTTCTTAGGGTGAGCTAATGCCTTAACCAGTGCATTGTGAGATTTTTAAAAAACATTTTAAATCACGATTAGGAATGACAGTTATACAACCCCATAAAAGTTTGCAAAGTATTATAAGCATTTTATTTCATGGGAGCCTCCCAATAACCCTCTGAGGGAGGTATCACCCCCATTTTACAGAGAAAGACACTGAAACTCAGGTATAGAAAATGACTTACTACCCAAGGTAACACTACTAGTATCATCAGTAAGATTTGAACCCTGGCTTCTCTTATTAGACTAGTTCCCTGTCCTCTGTTGTAAGCTTCTTTGTTTGCCCAGTATGTTCCAAGTCAGAATGTGAATTTCTCTAGTTGCTTTAAGATTATCAATAGGAACATTTAATAAGCCTTAGTTCCCAGGATCTCGTAGATAATGACTTTTATGTCTTTTAAATATCTTTTAAGTGTTAATTGACTCTTCCAGTGCTGGGGAGCAAGAGTGTAGTTGAAGATTTTTGCATGTAGAATTACAAGCATATATGCATAGTCCAGAAGAGTGCCATTATTATATTTGAATTGATAATGTCAGAAGTCATCTGCACTCTTAACATCAGAATAAAACTTTGATGAAGGGATAAAACGCATTCCTCTTTCTCCGACTTTTTTTTTCTCTTTTTACTCTTATCCTTCTCCTTTTTCTTTTTCTCTTTTTGTTCCTTTTCTTCTTCTTTCGCTTTTTTTTTCTCCTCTTTCTCTTGTCCATCAATAGGGAATATTTTTGTTGATGCACAAAATGCTGGACGCAGTTCCTGTTCTGCCTGTGACAAAGATTACCGTTATTATACTATTATTAATACATTATCTGCCAACAATATTTCAGTATTCTAAAAAGACTTTTTAAAAGTATCATAATTATTCGCACTTCTGCCTCTAGTACATACAGCCATCCTATCTACACTTTAGTGCACAGTATTTATGAGTATTGGTGGTTGTGAGTATGGATGTGATGGTCTTTGAGGGATGAGCCTGAGCTAGTCAGGTCTCAGGTAACAGTCTTTACACATTCAAAGTCCTTGTTTAATAGCGTATGTTTGGAAGAGCACTTATTTGACCTATCCTACAAGAGTTAAAGAGGGAGAGGATCCTTACCTTTATATCACAATTGAACATAATTTAGACAAGTGGAGAGTTAGTAATCATATAAGAATATATCTTTTAAATTATTTTTGTTGGCAACAACCATCATTTGCAGCCTTGTGATAAGGCTTATTTGGAAAATAGACTTGAAGAAAATAGTATGGAGTTAAACAAATTAGCCAGGAACTTGTGCTCTATTCATCTTGATTGTTTATATAAAAGAAATACCACTGCCTGATGCTTTTTATGGAAATACATTGTATGTAGAAGAGTTTAGGTCTAACTTTAAAAGTCCTTATTCCCCAAACATGGACATACATGCCTTTTTTTAAACTTATATTTTATGCCAGCACAAAAATCACTTTTCAAGATATACAATTGGCATTTATTTAGTACTTATTGTGTGCCAGAATCTTGAAATAAAAAGAAAAAAAATTCCCTGCTTTTGAGTTGCGGACAAAATATTTTAAGGAGACAGTGTGAACACAAAAGCAACAACAAAGTTCAAAATAAAGACAATAGTAGTATCAGAGGAGGAATCTTTCAGTTGGGGAGGGATGTCAGGAAATGCCCATCATGGGAGGTGGCACTTGGACTCAACTCTGAAGGAAGTTATGGACTCTCTAAGATGGAGGTGAGGAGGAAGAGCATTCCTAAAGAGAGAACACGAAGAGGATTGGAGTTTGAATTTTGTATTAGTGACAGGGAATAGCAAGTAGGTGAGTCTAACTTTTGCATAGATTGTGAAAGAGAAGAAAGTTCAGTAAGCCTGAAAAATGTAAGACTAGGGACAGATTGTGAGACAGTTGGTTCTAAAGATAAAGGGGAGCAGAGAGAGCCACTTGAGCACGGGAGTGACATAACGTGGTCAGATCCATGGTTTGGAAATATAAATTTGTCAGCTGTGGAAAACAATGGAAGCTTCTAGGTTTTTTTGCAAATAACATAAATTTTCAACATAACTGTGCTTAAGTTTTCATTCACGTGTGATTGAAAAGTCCTTTAATTCCAAATGAGGAGGAAGTTTTTGACAAAGATGATGATAGTCATATATCTAGAACCAGAAGGGACCATGGATACCATCCAGTCTAATCTCTTTATTTTTTTAGATGATAAAATTAAGGCCCAGGGTGATTGAGTAACTTGCCCAAAGCCATAAAGTTATTACATCTTTTTCAAAATAAAAACCTTTAATCAAAAAGAAAAGTTAGTTACATATTGCATCCCCCAAGCATTTAATTAAAAAGATTAAAAAAGCACATAACAGAAAAATATCTGCTCATATATTCTATTTCCCAAATTCCCATTCTGTTGATTGGAGAGGAAAGAATTAAAGCCTCTTAACTCATGTTTCTTAGCTAGAACGCAACTTTGCCTCTGAAATTGTCACTTGCTATTTCCTTACAAATTGCTGGTGTCTGCTTTTTCTACAAGCTGTTGATATCCTTTGTGTACCTTGTGTTGTGAACTTATGACTCTGTGAGTCATCTTTTAATGGGTTCAGTCACATGAAAGACAAAAGTCAGAATCCAGAGTCATATGACTATAAAGACAGAAAACTAGAAATTTTCTATTTCAATTTTTCTATTTCCCATTAGTTCTTAAAACTTCTCTAAAATAGTAATTTATGTATAAAGAATAAAGCAGTTTCAGCTGACTTCACAGTGTTGGATGCCAAGAACCCCAAAGAAGCAAAATCCAAATCAACTAACAGCAGAGAAGTCCAATAATACTTAACTTATAGGGCCTAAATCTCTCGTACTCCTGGCCCCCCATGCTACAGTAGCAAGGTTGCACAAAGCAGCCCTTGGCTCTCAACAGAACCCAATTCTACAACTCATTCTTCCAAAAGAGATTACTTGGGAGATACAAAAAGCAGAAAATTGTTTTGGTTGGGACAGTAGTGTGTACTGAGGCAGCCCTGGGCAATTGAGCTCACCCAGATAACTGAGGGGAGTGTATGTTAACTTAATGGCACTCCACTAAATTCAGTATCCATCTAGGGTCAGTTCGTCCCCCTGGAAGTCAACTTGGGGCAAAGATGGATTTGTGAACTGTGAATTTTTCCAAGAGGAAGCTGACATAACTGAGAATTCCAGCATGCAGAGAAACCATCCTCAGAGGGAAAGTCACAAAGTCAGAAATAGAATATCAAAAAAATAATACTGAAATTAACTGAAGAACTCTGGAGAAAGAAAACTCAATTACTAGAAAATAACTCCTAATGAGAGAGAAGACCTTGTGAATTTCCAAGAGTACATGGAATTACAGGAGTATCTTCCTGAAGGGCAAAAAAATAAGATTATGAAAGCAAAATTTATGAAATGTGCAGCAAAAATAATTGGCAGAAGAGATACATATGTATTTACTGTGACATTTCACTCAAGAAAGGAGAAAATATCTGATTGTCTTTCACTTTCCAATGAGGAAAAGGGGGGGAGGTGCTTCTCAGAGGTTTTGGAGACCTTTCTAGAAAGAAAACCAGACCTGAAGAAATTATTTGTTTTTCCAACACCTCATACATTGGAAATATAATAAATAAACAACAAAGAAACAAATTTCTAAGTACATATGAGGAGACAAGGATGGAAACAAAAAGTAAATAGAAGCAGTGCTGGAGAAACAAGCCTGAAGTATGGACTCTCATAACTTCACCTAGAGTCGAACCAATGGTTTCTTGGGGGATGAAATTATAGAATGTGAGGATGTATAAAAGGGGGGAAGAGGGAAATAGAGGGGAATATGTGATATACCATGAACAAGTCAAAAGTTGAAGGAAAAGTAATTCCTGTATTCCCTTGGGATAAAGAGAGTCTAAAAGAGAATGGGTGATGAAGCAGAGGGAAGGGATCAAAAAAGGGCAAAATCAATGGGAGGGACAACCACTAATATTCCCATAGTAGAAGAGGTTATTAAGTAAAGGGAAATTAGGACCTTACAATAGGTATTATCTTGCTTCAGGAAAAGGGGAATCAGAGCTGCTATGGGCAACTGACATCTAGAAGAGTGGGAAGGTCCATAGACTGAAGGATTTTTCAAGGCAAAAGTCAATCCAGGATGTAGGGCAGGTTTTATTTAGCAAGGGGTAGTGTGTATTTTGTCAACTTCAAGAATTGGTATTGTTTTTGTTTTGTTTGAGGCAGGGTTAAGTGACTTGCCCAATGTCACATACCTAAAAAGTGTTAAGTATCTGAGGTCAATTTTGAACTCAGATCCTCCTGAATTCAGGGCCAGTACTTTATCTACTGTGCCATTTAGCTACCCTAGGAATTGGTATTTCTAAGAATGAGGCATAACTTTTAAAAAAAAGGGAATTTGGAGGCAAAATTTATAAGAAAACAACATGCAGGTTAAAGGAAGGACCCCAAAATAGCTACTAAAAGAAGCTTGAATTCCATAAAATATAGAGAATAGGAGGACCATGAATCAAAGAAAATCTAGCATAAATATAAGAGAATGAGGGAAAGAAACCTTCTAGGAAAAAGCATAGAGAAATGAATTTTTAAAAAGTTAACAGATCGGAGGAAAGGAAAGAGGGATTTTGACATTGCTTTTTTGAGGATGAGAAAATGAAAAATAACTTAAAAAACAAGAATAAGCAAAAGCAGGGAGAAGTAATAAATGGGAGAGGGCAGAGCTTGACAATGACAGAAGAGAACAATGACAGAAGAGGCCTCGGCTGCCTTAAGCTAAAATAAAGATGTAACTATTATGTTTAAAGAGGGAAAAGTCTTTAATTTGGGGAAAAGGGAACACAAAACAAATGAAAAATCAACACATTGGATAAAAAAATTAAAATCTCACAATTTTTACTATGAATGGGATGAATCCAAAAAAAAAAGCTGCAATCATGTTATCAAAGGAAAAAACAAACATGTAAAATATAAAAAGGAATAAAGGAAATGACCTTATATTGAAATGGAAAGTATTAAACTTTTTATGTTCCCGGATATTTTAGCATCTTAACTCATAAAGGAAAAGTTAACTGAACTTCAAGAAGACAACAGTAGTGGGAGGAGATTTCCTTGTCCTTAGTTTTCGATAACAGAAAAAAAATTTGGGAAGACTGAACAAGTTGCTAGAGAAAATATAGCCAAAAAAATTATTGCACCTTCTAAATGAGGGTGTGTGCGTGCATGCGTGTGTGTGTGTGCATGTACATTAGCATCACATGACATTTTTGCAAACATTGATCATTTATTAGATAGTTGCAAACAAATGTTAAAAAGGCAGAAATAGTAAATACATCCTTTAAAGAAGGTAACAATAAAAATACTAAAAGGATCACAAAAGCCAGAGACCCAAATGGAAACTTAATGAAATGAAAACTTAAAGAGTAGGTCAAAGAACAATAGAAAATAATTACAAAATTATTATGAGACAACATATTGACATTCTGGAATGCAGCTAAATAGTCATATGTAGAAAAAGTAAAATGTACATTAAGAAAATAGAAAAATGAATTAAATATACATTTTAAAAAATTAGGTAACAGTAAACAAAAGAGTAGATATTAAAAATTAGAGAAGAGATAAATCAAAAAAAATCCTATAGAAATTATGAAACTAAAAGCTGGTTTTAGCCTGTCTGATTAAAGGGGAAAGAAAAATCAGAGTGAAGTTTCAACAAAAAGACTACTCAGAATCTGTTATATACAATTGTGTGCTAAGAAAACCAAGAAAAAACAAATTCAGAATTTTGAAATCTCCAGACTAATAGAAACTAGTCTTAAATCTCCTGGTTCTAATGCATTCATAGGAAAATTACATCATACATTTTAAAAAGTTAATCCCACATAAATTATTTTTGAAAATTTTGATAAAAGGATACCAGATTACTTTGAAACAAAAATAATCTCAAAAATAGCCAACCGTGAAAGAATAACCCAGAATGAGAACTATAGACCAAGATACTCTTCAAATAAATGATAACCAGCCACGTTATTTGCACTAGACATTGCATCAGACTGAGCTTTTTTACTGGTTGTCCTTCCTGCTTGAAATTGGTTCCCTTCCCATCTGTACCTTCTAATTTCCCTGGCTGCTTTAAATTCTTAGTTAAAATGAAATTTTTTTTTCAAGAAACTTTGCCAATATCCCTTCATGCTGTAATTCTCGTCTCCATTTTACTTTGTATATATCTTGATTATACATAGTTATTTCCATTTTACTTATGAGACTATAAGTTCCTTTAATGCAGGACCTGTTTTGACATTTTTGTGTAACTCCAGTGTTTAGTGTAGTGCCTGACACATAGTAAGTACTTCGTAAATGCTTTTTGAATGACCAATATCATTAATGAATATTAATTCAAAAAATTAAAATCCCATTAGATTTTATCTCAACTAGCTAATTATCCAGGAACCCATTATGACCAAGTTGGATTTATGCTAGAAGAGAGTTTCAAAATTAGGAAACTATACTAGACATATTAGAAACATAAACTTCCAAAATAACCTGATTATATCAGTATAGGCATAAAGGAACAGATTAAAAATATTAAAAGTTATCTAAAACCAAAAGCAAGCATCATTTGCAATGGGAATACATTAGAATCTTTCCCAATAAATATAGACATAGTCCTCTCCCTATTTAATGTAGTTCTGAAAAGACCAACAGAAGCAATTAGACAAAAGGACAATAGGTAAATAGTTATCTTATTTGCTGATAACAAAATTTACTTAGAAAATCCTAAGAAATTAGCAAAGGTACTAGTTGAGAATAGAGAGAGAAAAATTGCACAATTAGAAGCCCTCAAAAATCAACATTAATATAAGATTCAAGACACAATAATAGAAAGGGAAATTTCACTACAAATAACTGCAAACTTGCTTTCAATAGCTAGAGATATAAAGCATCTAACATTTGGAATGGCTTAAATAGCCATGACAGTAAAACAAAAATGACAAGTACACCAAAGTTTACATTTACATTTTTAATGCTCTATCAAATTCTCAAAAGGATGCTTTATAGAACTTAGTGAGAATTCATTTGGAAGAATAAAAGTTCTAAACTTTTTTTAAAAAAATTTTTATTTACAAAACATATGCATGGGTAATTTTTCCAACATTGCCCCTTGTAAAAACCTTTTGTTCCAAATTTTCCCTTCTTTTCCTCATACCCTCCCCTAGATGGCAGGTAGTCCAATACATATTAAAAATATGTTGAAATACATGTTAAATCCAATATATGTATATATATTTAAACAGTTATCTTGCTGCACAAGAAAAATCAAGAAGGAAAAACTGAGAATGTAAACATCATGTGAGCAGATAACATAGATTGCTTGTGTTCCACACTCTGTTCCATGGTTCTCTCTCTGGGCTCTCTTCATCACTGCACAAGTGCAACTCTGAAGGAGAGCCATGTCCATCAGAATTGATGGTAGGGTATAGTCTTGTTGTAGCCGTTTATAATAATTTCCTGGTTCCACTCATTTCCCTCAACATCACTTCATGTAGGTCTCCCCAAGCCTCTCTGAAATCATCCTGTTGGTCATTTCTTAAGAACAATAATAATTCTATAACATTCATATGCCACAATTTATCCAGCTATTCTCCAACTGATGGGCATCCATTCAGTTTCCAGTTTCCAGCCACTACAAAGAGGGCTGCCACAAACATTGTTGCACGTATGGGTCCCTTTCCCTTCTTTAAGATCTCTTTGGGATATAAGCCCAGTAGTAACACTGCTAAATCAAAGGGTATGCACAGTTTGATAACTTTTTGAGCATAGTTCCAAAGTATTCTCCAGAGTGGTTGGATCCATTCACAGTTCCACCAATAATATATCAGTGTCCCAGTTTTCCCACATCCCCTCCAACATTTGTCATCTTTAACTGTCATCTGACAGGTGTGTAGTGGTATCTCAGAGTTGACTTTATTTTCATTTCTTTGATCAATAGTGATTTGGAGCACCTTTTCGTGTAACTACAAATAGTTTCAATTTCTTCATCTGAAAATTGTTTGTTCATAACCTTTCACCATTTATCAATTGGAGAATGGCTTGAAAAAGTTCTAAACTTAAAGGAAATAAAAGTCTTAAGAAGGGAAACAGTACTTATAGACTTATAAAGCAACAATCATCCAAACCACTTGATAATAGTTAAAAAAATGAGAGCTAGACCAATGAAACAGACAAAAGATAATTAACAATGGAACTTGATAAGCTGGAAAATTTAGGAAAAAACTAATAAAAATTGCTGGGAAAACTTGAACACAATCTGACAGAAATTAAGCTTAAGAGTTTTATTTTATAATACATTCTCAATGTGCCTTAATATTAAAGATCACACTATTAAAACTAGAAGAGAAGCAGATCATATACTTTTCATAGCTATAATTATGCCTTTCATAGACAAAAATAATGCAACTAGGGTAGATAGTTGGTTGAAAGGAAAATCTTTTTATAAAATTTCTCTGATATGGGTTTGTTATCCAAAGTATTAGTAATTGTGTGTGTATATAGACAAAAAAGTGTTCTCAACATATTAGAAGTCATAGGATATATTTCTAATCCTATATTATTTTTTTAGGACACAATTGTGTATAGGATATGAACATTTTCAGAATTGCAAATATTACAGCCACATAAAAGAATGCTTTAATTGACTAGAAATGCAAATCACCTAACCCTAAAAATTATTAAAGAGGTGATACTGTAGTCTGTTTTAGAGAGATTATAAGAAGATTGGCACATCATTATGTTGTTGATGGAGCTATGACTCAGTGCCATGTAGCAGTTTAGAATTATGCAAATAAAGTGACTTAAACATCCATACCTTTTGACCCAAAGATTCCATTATTGGACATATATCCCTATATATTCCCCAGTATTTATAGTAGCATTTTTTTTGATACGTCCATCAATTTGGAAATGGCTAAATTATGGTATGTGAATATAATAGAATGTTATATGCTGTAAGAAATGAAGAATGTGACAAACACAGTGAAGCATGGACAGATTTACATGAACTGATAGAGTGAAACAGAGACAAGGAAATACAGTGATTGCAGCAATAAACAAAACAGCCACGCACAAAAAGCAAATGTTGCAAAACTTAGAACAAATATAACTTAAAAGAAACAATATGAAAAGATACTTTTGGTGCAAAGTCCTTAATTATTCAGGATTTATATTTTCAGACTTTTTCAATGTACTGATCAGTTACATTGGGTTTTTCCTCTCTTCCCTCCCTCCCTTTTTTTTTTTTTTTTTTTTTTTTTTTTTTTAAATACTATTTATTAAATGAGTTGGTTCTCTGGGAGACAGGGAGAAATGATACTGGGGAAAACTGTCACAATGTAAAAACATACATCAATAAAACCTTAACTTAAAAATGAAAATTCTACTTCTCCCAGTAGAAGCTGCATTATTCAAATGAAATATTCTAAAGAACAATAAAAATGAAGCTACTTACTAAAAAGGAACACTATAGGCTTTACTCATGTTTTACCTTTTGTTTACAGGATTTTTTGGGGGGGAGAATAAGCAAATAAGCTCTCCCTGCATTCCAACTATATCACTCTTGTCACTAATCTGTCTTGCCCTTCCATACCACACACTCTTGTGATTAGTGGCATGTAGATGGAATCTTCAGCTCTTTCATTCCATTGCCTAGTGATCTTATTTTATGTCTTATGCCCATTGCTCGCCATCATGAGATAAAGGAGGGAAGCTTGTCTTCCTGGAATGTTGTCTTTACTCCATGTAATATAGTAGATGTTCAATAATGATCACTCTGAATAATATATCTACTATAGATAATAACAATCTGAAAGTAAGATCATTTCTTTAAAAACTTGGGTAGAAATGCAACCCACTTTATATCAATATTGCTGATATAAGAGTTGAATATGCAACATTAGTTTCAGGTCTTAGAATTTAGAGCTCAAAGATTAATTATTGAAGCTGTATGGTACTGGGTGATAGATACAGATTATATTTGTCCACATATAGACCAGCTTTAGAAAACTGCATATATCCATCTAAAAGGAATTAGCAATGCAAAGCATATACTGAAAAAGAACAAAAAGTTATACCCAAGATATGACAAGAAAATGGACTTATGCATAGACCAATGCTATATAACTTAGCAATTGATCCTGTCAATAATAGCTAGAATAGAGAATTCTTAACCTAGGGCTCTGAAACTTTTAATGTTTTGATAACTATTTTTAGCATAATGGGTCTTCTTTATGATGTTATGTATTTTGTGTATTTAGTTCCCAAACATTTAAAATGCATTTAAAAACATTCTGAGGAGTCCATAGGTTTCCCAGATTACCAAAGGGGTTCAATATTCAAAAAAATTAAGAACCCTTGAGCTAGAGATTTATTTTCCTATTTTCATTTACTAAAAACTTACTGAGGACCTACTTTATTCACACTACATAAACAAACCTCTTTGGGAAGGCCATAACTATGTGGACTTACAGTATGCCTTTAACTTTTGAAGAAAATTTCCAGAACTCTTCGCCCAATTCAAGTCCTTCTTGGGAGTAAAAGAGCTTTCGTTTGCACCACCAATGAGTGATCGATCTGGGGATGGAATTGGTCGGGAAATTGACTACGCATCTTGCAAGCGCATAGGATCTAGTTACCGGGCACTCCCCAAAACTTACCAACAGCCAAAGTGCAGTGGCAGGACAGCCATATGCAAGGAGGTACTTGCTGCCCATGTGGCAATTTTTCCTACTTCATTTTAAGGACGTTAATTGTGGCCTTTTTCAGAATTCTGGGGAACCAATGAGACAGACTGATTATTGTGGCTTAGATGGGAGAGATCAAAGCTTTATGTAATATTGGATTTTTCTCTCTTGTCATAGGTTTTAAATGATACCTGGGTGTCCTTTCCATCCTGGTCTGAAGACTCTACATTTGTCAGTTCAAAAAAAACTCCATATGAAGAGCAGCTGCATCGCTGTGAGGATGAACGGTTTGAGGTGTGTTTGTTGTGCCATTTTTTATCCTTTTATATCATGTCCTTTGATTATTCCTTCTCAGTATCCTCATGGCAGTCAGATGACATTAGAGAATCTAGAGATTGAACTGATTTGATTTTTTTTCAGTGCCTTTGATAAATAGTAGTACAATTTTACAACTGTTGATAAACTTATTTCATCTGATTTATTCTGAAGTTAGGTTTGTTCAACCTCTCTCTCTCTCTCTCTCTCTCTCACCTTCTATCAAAGTTTCACCAGTCCATTCTCCTTTCAGATCATTAAATCCCAGAGAATGGGAATCATAAAGATGATTTACTTCAGTTTTTACTGGAAACATGAATTTCTTCTGGAACATTTTCATTGGTGATCATTCTGTACTTCAGTACTTCCAGTAATGTAAAGCCTTAGGAGGCAGCCCCGTCCATAAATAGTTCTGATTGGCAAAGTTATCAGAGACAATCTCATTTAACCTCCTTCAGCTTCCATCAGGAGATCCCAGAGATGGCACACTTTATTTCCTTCCAAAGTGCTCCAGTCTACTCTTAAGCAGCTTACTTGTTAGCAAGGTTTTCCTCATATTAAACCAAAATATATCTCTAATCCATTGTGATCCCTTTTCCATACAATAATTGTTTGGCTATTTGAAGAGCTAGTTAGTACATCTTCCTGCTGCTGCTGCAGCTTTTTTCAGGCTCAGTATCCTTGGAATATCCAATCAAATGACCTAATTTGTATTTTCCTTCTACACTGCTTCCCTTCCTCTGGACCTAATGTGTCAAATTAGCATCCCTCCAAAAATGTGCTACCCAGAGTGGAACATTACATTTCCAATGCAGATAGGACAGAAGAGCAGAGCTGCCACCCTTGCTGGGGCCACATGAGCCACCCTCCCCCAGGGACTACACTGAGAACAGAGATTTCTGGGGGGGTCTTGCATTTCTTTTTTGTCTGCATGTGAGCCCATCTAATGCCATTTTGAGTGCTCTTGTAGAATCCAAAGATCCTTAGATCTTGTGCTCTTTCAGATGTCCTTTTTTGTGTACTTTAGGACTTTTGAATGCTGGGAGGCATGTGGTTTTGTCATTGGGACAAATTTCCTTCCAGGAAGCTGAATGTTGAGAGGGCTGCTTATGTTACTGTGGCACCATAATACAACTTTTAGTGACTTGTTCTATTTTTCAGTATTATAAACCATATATCAGTGGATATGGTATCTGAAAAAAATTATTCCAGTGATTTGCTGATTTGGGGTACTTAATCTTGTTATGTAAGGATTGACTGAAGGAAGGAGAAATTTAGACTGGAAAAGGGAAGACTTGGAGAAGACATGGTTGCTACCATATAAGTATCTGTCATGTGGGATGGTGATTGGACCTCTTCCTGTGAGGAGTAGAACTAGCATCAGTGAAAGGGAAGTTGCTGCAAAGGTAGATCCTAACAGTTGATGATAAAACGGGCTGTCGTATGGCATAAGTTCCCTGTCACTGGAAGTGTTTCAGTGGCCTTAAGCCAAGGAGGACTAGATGACTTCTAAGCTTCCCCCTCTTTTAATAATAATTTATTTTTTTTCCAAATACATATAAAAATTTTTTTAACATTCATTTAAAAATTTTTTGAGTTCCAAATTTTCTTCCTTCCTCCCTCTCCTCCTTGAGACTGTAAACAATTTGATACAGATTATGTGTTGTGTTTTTCTTCTTTAATATATATTGGTTTTCTCTGGGGGAGAGCAGGTTTCTTGGGGAGGTTTTCTGGAGGCAGCTTTAGTTGCAGTTGAAAGTAATAACCACCTCAAAATGCAGCCAGGTGATAAAATGCAAATATTTATTTTCTCCTTCCAAAATAGCCCGGTTAGTTTTTCTTAGAGGCCTATCTCTCTGCTTGGTTCCAAGAGCTCCCTCCAAATGTCTCCAAATCCAAAGGTTTGTCCTTTAGCCTCCAACTAGGCAGGTGGAAAATGGAATGAATCTCTCTTGCCTCTGGGAGAGGGCTTCTCTCTGACTTGATGCTCCCCTCTTAATCTTATTCAGCTGAACTCCCTTCACTGGGCCTCTGTCTGCTTCTTATATCTGAGGACTGGGATTGTGGGTTTTCTCCCAGAGGGCTCTCTGGCCCTAAGAGCTTCAAGGGAGGTGTGAATTCGGATATCTCATACTAAACCCTGAAATCTCCCAAACATGTGAACTCCAGTGAGTACTTAAATACTTCTTGCTTATATGAGCTCTCTAAAAGCATGAACACAAGCATTGTTTCTATTAGTTCTACTTAGTACTTTGTTTCAGGTTCTGGCCCAAAACATCTCCTTGTAAGATCAAATCAAGGATAAATTAGATAATCATTGTCTCTATCAACTTTAATGACTTTACACTTTGTAAAGATTCCAACAGTTATGCATGCACAATCATGCAAAACTTTTCTGTATTAGTCATGTTGTGAAAGAAACAAAGAATCCCTTCCCCCCTCAAAAAAGAGTAAAAGAATAATAAAGTAAAAAATCATATATTTAGATCTTCATTCAGATTGATTTCATCAGTTCTTTCTTTGGAGGTCGATGGTATTTTTCATGATGAATCCTTTGGAATTGTATGAGATCATTGTATTGCTGCTAATAGCAAAGTCTTTTATAATTGATCATTTGTTGTACAATGTTATTGTTACTGTTCACGATGGTCTCCTGATTCTGCTCGCTTCACTTAGCATCAGTTCATATAAGTTCAAGTTTATCCAAAATCATTCTCCTTGTCATTTCTTACAACACAATAGTATTCTATTAGTCTTATATCACAGTTTGTTCAGCCATTCTCCAATTGATGGATATCCCCTCAATTTCCAATTCTTGACTATCTTAGGCCCCTACTAACACTTAGCTTTCACAGTTATGTGCTATCTTGCACAAATCTGGTTTGAGGAAGACTTTTCATGTTGTGTAGGACTTTGCATAATGAAACTATTCTGTTTTTTAAAATTCAGATTTTAAAAGCTGTCAGTGAATTTAGTTTAAAATACCAAATTCATGTTCTCATTTATCATTTTATTATTACTTTTCTAATTTTGTCTTGTCTAATGACTCTTCCTCTTAACCTTTTTATCTACCCAGTTATCATGTCTTCCTGATCATGATATCCATCCTTCTCTTTCTATTCATATGGCCATAGCTCTGGTTCAATTCCTGATCACTTCTTGATTGATACTGTAATAAATTTCTAATTAGTCTTTTTTCCAGTTTCTCTTCTCTCCAGTCCATCTTCCAAGTAGGTCTGACCATTTTGTTTCCCTTATTAAGAATTCTTCACTAGTTCTGTGTTGCCTTTAGGATAAAATGTGAAATCTTCAACTTGTTTTTTAAAACCCTGAACAACCAGGTTCCCACTTAACTTTTCCAATTTTGTTCTTATTACTTACCTTTACACAATCTCCATCTTAGTTAGACTGGCCCGTTAGCTGTTTCCTTTATGTGAGTCACAGAAGTTTGAGAGTTGGAAGGGACTTTACTTCCTCAACTTATCCTCACACGAAATGAGTTTTTTACAGGGACTTTCACCATGTGCTCTCCTGTGGATAGAATTTGCCTTGTCAGTGTTCTTAAACTATGCTACCTGACAACAGTACTTCAAAGAAGATATTATGTAAGCCCAATACAGTGGCACTATCACTCCATCTTTTTGGAAGCTGTACCTCTCCCAGTGTTCCCTAAAATCAAATGAGTTTTTTTGGCCGCCACCAAATTTCATCTCTTGAATCTGTGTTTTTGCACATGTGATTTGTGTCATCTTGCTTATTGTCTCAATGCTCTTCCTCTTTCTTCCATCTTGTTGAATTTAAGTTGCCTTCAAGCATTGCTCAGGTTTTCCCTCCTACGTAAGGCTTTTTCTGTTCTTCCATTTGTTAGCATTTTCTCTCTTTTGAAATAAATTTACATTATCCTGTATTAATTTAGTTTTCTGTTTGTTGCATCCCCTTAGTAAAATATAGCTCCTTAAAGGCAGAGATTACTTTTTCTTTATCTGGACCTTATACAAAATTGTTTAATTAAATTTCTCTGTCATATTTGACTCTTTATGACCCCTTTTCAGGGTTTTCTTGGCAAAGATACTGGAGTGGTTTGTCATTTCTTTGTCCAGCTCATTTATTTACAGAGGTAAACAAGGTGAAGTGACTTGCTAGCTAGGAACTTCAAATTCCTCTGAGGCTCGATTTAAAGTCTTCCTGACTTCAAGCGTGGTACTTTTTCCACTGCACCATTTAGCACTTTATACTCAGGGCAGGTCCTTAAGCAATATCCATTGAACTGAATTTATTTTAATAGTTAGATGTTGTCTTGGAGACGAACCTTGCCACTATCCGGGTTTTGGAGAGTGTGCAGAAAAAACTCTCCAGAATGTCTCCAGAAGATCAGGAAAAATTCCGATTAGATGACTGCCTGGGAGGGACATCAGAAGTCATCCAGCGGCGAGCAATCTACCGAATTTATGGCGATAAAGCCCCAGAAATTATTGAAAGTCTGAAGAAAAATCCAGTGACTGCTGTTCCTGTAGTACTAAAAAGGTATTGTCTGTTTTCCCATTGCTGTGGGTTGGATTGGCTTCCCAGTTTGGGCCTGAAGAGGGCAGAGAGAAAGATACTATTTCTTTCACTCAAATAATTGAACAGTGCCATAAGTTAATCCATACATTTTAAGATTTTCACCAGATAATTGGTACAGATATTACAGTAATATAATGGTTTTGAATAATGTGATAAATGAATATTCCTTATGTTTCATAGGCTAAAAGCTAAAGAGGAAGAATGGAGAGAAGCTCAACAAGGTTTCAATAAAATTTGGCGGGAGCAATATGAGAAGGCTTATTTAAAATCTCTTGACCATCAGGCTGTTAATTTTAAGCAAAATGATACTAAAGCCCTTCGATCAAAAAGTTTGCTGAATGAAATTGAAAGTGTTTACGATGAGGTAAGATTTATCCTGAGATAAGAGGAGACCAAATGTTTTTTTTTTTCAGTAAATCATAGGGTGGTTAGAGCTAGATGAAAGGTTAGGACATGGTGTGTCTAAATGGGATGGAACTTTGGAACATAAATCATAGAATATCAGAAGTGAGAAAAACCTTGGAATGTGGAATGCTAGAACTGCTCTGGATGAATGAGGAAGTGAAAGTCCTCACATGAAGTGATTTGCCAGGGTCACAAACTGTCAGTGACAAGCCTTCAAACTTGAAACTGTTGACGCTTAAGGTCAATACTCTTTCCAGTGCCCTTTATGCTCTTGGTCTTAACTCACTCTGATGGTTTTGTTTCATTTGCTTACTTTGGTCCAGGCAGCTGTGGGGCAGATTGTTGAAAAAAATTTTTTTAATACCTGAGAAGTGAATCTTCTTCGAACTTGTAATAATCATACACACACAGAGAATGAATAAAGATTTGACACTATGAGATTAATTTTTAAGGAAGGTTTTGAAGAGCTATAAGGGCCTAATGTGTCATGCCAAGGTCAATCTAAGTAGGTCTGATTGGCCATCACTAAGTTATTGCAGTTTGGCTACAACAGTCTTTGGAAACTTCTGCTAAATTACAGACAAGCTGGAGGTTCTCCTTCCAATGGGACACCCCATTTTGATGGCATCTACTACTTCTAGAAGAATTTGAAGATATGACAGATAGCTACAGGAAGAGCAGGATGATGATCAGCAAGTAGATTGCTATCTACAGCTGGAATTTAGAAATCTATGGAAATATGATTCTTAGAAGTTATAAATTCTCTACTTTTTCTGTTTAATTATGGTTTACTTTGATTGTTGCTGGTATTGGTTTCATTAAGTATAACGTATTAAAACTCTCACTTAAACTGTATCTTACTTGAGCAAGACATGTAGTCCTGTTGTGCTTTAGATAGCTATCTCCCAAAGCAGCTTGTTAAAGTGGAAAGAATACCAGACTTGGAGTCTGGAACCTGTGTGAATTCCTGGCTCTGCCATTGCTACACATGTGACCTTGTCACCATTGGCATATCACTTCATTTTTGTGGGTTCCGATTCCTTCCTTGAGAGTGGGGATAATAAGAATAAGAATGCTTGAATTGTCTACTTCACTGGGATGTGTAGGAAGCACTGTAGGTATTCTGTTGTATTAGACTATTTGATGTTGATGCTTCCATCCTCCACCGCACACTCTTGTTTATCAAGGCTATATAGTGCTACGATTTCAAATGATTTATTCTGGTAATCTTGGTGTCATTGAATTGTATTTATTATGCTGGGATTTACCAGGTAGCACAAAGGAGTCCTAAGCAATTCTATTAGCAGTGTGATGAATTTGAGAGTCACAGTGGTATGAAGCTTGATTCAGTCCTGGCTCCATCATGTGCTCCCTTTGTAGCCTTGGATGAGTTACTTCACCCAAGCTCTGTTTCCTCATTTCTAAAATGCTGGGTGAACCTAAATCTTTGATATGTTATCTCTAAAGAATCTTTGATTTTTGACTCATGTTTTCCTCTTTTAAAAACTAAAGAAGCATCATTTATAAAGGACCTAATTTTCTAGGGGGAAGTTTGGGTTGTGAGGTTCTTTGGTATTATTGTTGTCTTTTTCACTAAATTCTTGCATTGTTACTATCAAAACTGGGAGGAATTTTAGAACAAAAGAGTGTCAGAAATGGAAAGACCCTTAGAATAGGAAATGTCAGAGCTGGGAAGGTCCTTAAAGTACAGAATGTCAAGGCAAAGAGAGGCCTTCAAATATGAAATGACAGCATTAAAATGGACCTTACTGAGTGTGAAACACCCAAGCTTCAAGGAACTTTCTAGATAAATTATTCCCTCTCTTATTTTACAGAGGAGAATACTGATGTGGGGAGCTAGAGAAATGTGTCTGTGTCACAACTAATTACTTGTGGAGCTGGGACTAAAACCCAGGTCTTTCAGCTCTTGAACCACATTTAAAAAAAAAAAAAGCAATAAAACTTAAATACTTTTCACTACTTGTAATAGTAATGCTGTTATTTAGGAAAACATTCTTTCTAATGGTACTTTCCCCTCTACAGCATCAGGAACAACATTCAGAGGGCCGTAATGCCCCGACTAACGAGCCCCACCTCATTTTTGTGTATGAAGACAAGCAGATCCTGGAGGATGCAGCCTCACTCATCAGCTACTATGTGAAGAGGCAGCCAACAATCCAGAAGGAGGATCAGGGCACTATCCAGCAGATAGTCCACCACTTTGTGCCCAGCTTATTCTTTTCCCAACTCTCAGATCTTGGTATTTCTGAAGAGTCAACAGATGAAGACCGAGAACACAGTCAGGGACAGAATGTGGACAATGCTGAGCTCTGGAAGAAATCCTCTTCTCTGCCACAGAGCAGCCCCCTGGATGAAAAGGGCGGTTTGTGTACAGCGGCAGTGGCGGCTCCCGAGCAGCCTGGGGCTCTGGACGATGTTTACAGCCTCTTCTTTGCCAATAACAACTGGTATTTCTTCTTGCGCCTTCACCAGACTTTGTGTTCAAGACTTTTAAAGATTTACCGGCAGGCCCAGAAGCAGCTCTTAGAATATCGGACTGAGAAGGAGAGAGAGAAACTCCTCTGTGAAGGAAGGAAGGAGAAATCCAACGACCCTGCGATGGAGCTGCGCCTGAAGCAGCCAAGTAAGCACGACTCAGCCAGCCTGTGCAGTCCTGAGCAGCTCGTTCTCGGTGGGGATTGCCTGGGCGCCCCTGTTGATGTGATGTTATTGGCTCTGGGGGCACTGTGTCTAGAGTGGGCAAAGCTCACTTTCTCCTCTTATATCCTGAATGGTCTAAATAAGGGAAGCATAGTGGGCAGCAGACTTGGGCAGTGAGCTGGGGGTGTGGGAGTGAGGGCACACTTCCCTGGCTCTTGTCACTGACCGCAGTGCCTCAGACACATTGGGGGTGGTTGTCATTTTTACCTATTTTCCTGGTCTCCAGTTGACATAAATTGTGGTTAGGTGAGATGTCTAGCTTTTGTGCTTTGCACACTTGGCAGCAGACACTCCTGTCCTGCTGCTCCCCCAACCCCATCCACCTTTGGAAGCTCTGCCAGCCAGCTGCCACCCTCTTCTCAGAGGAGTCCCCAGCCAGCTCGCAGTGGCCTGTGGGTGGGGCTGAGACTCCAATCCCCAGAATTTTGGCTGCCAGCATTGACTGTTTTTGATCCTGGGAATGATGAAACCTTTCTTCCAGCATGGACTTCTGATCTGCATTGATGGATCTATACTATTGAAACAAGCTGTTGTGCCTGTGGCATTTAGGCCTCTAGACTGTGTCAGTTTGCTGTTGGAAATCATTTCCTTGTGGTCACTTGTTAAAGGTTGTCAGCTTTCTTAGAGTAAGTATTGTAAGCATGTAGCTTGATGCTATTGGAGAGGATTTTTTTTGGTCCAGAACCAAAGGTTGTAAGTTTCAGAGAAGATTCTTCATGGATTCTTTTGCTGTTCTATTGATGGTATCCTCTTCTCCTGTGGATGACTTTTTCTGTCTCTTAATTAGGTGAGGTGGAACTGGAAGAGTATTACCCAGCATTTTTGGACATGGTAAGGAGTTTACTAGAGGGCAACATTGATCCCACGCAGTATGAGGATACTCTTCGGGAGATGTTTACCATTCATGCCTATATCGGCTTCACTATGGATAAGCTGGTCCAGAACATCGTGCGGCAGGTGAGGGTTGGGCAAAGGGGGAGCTTGGCAGCTCTGTGCGTGGGGGGTGTCCCAGGCTGTTCTTTCTCATGTCAGTCTGACTCCTTGTCCTTCACCTAGTCAAGGTGACCCTTTGTGGGGCTTTTCTGGCCATGTGAGCCACAAGTTCAAAGGAGCATCTGGGGACTGATCAGTAAGTAGGAGTTAATAGAAAGCAAAGTCCTGGGCTTGGTTCTTGATTTGAATGCTGTAAGCTCAGTCAAGTTTGTTGCTTCTTTCCATTCAATTTTACACATTGGGCAAATGACCATGCTCTCCCCATGGATACTGATCTACATACAGTCCATCTTTTTCTCTTTCTCTTGGCCAGTGTAAGATCTGAGTGCAATCTCTGATTTTTACAGTATACCTATATATTTTTTTAACTTTGAAAAAAAATCTCTTTATAAGAGTGTGGACACTTATGGGACTTTGTAAGGTAGGTATGTACTCAGTTGTCTTTGCTCTCATTTAACAGCTTCATCACTTGGTGAGTGATGACATTTGTCTAAAAGTCGTGGAACTCTACCTCAACGAGAAGAAGCGAGGGGCGGCGGGAGGAAACTTGTCCTCACGCTGTGTCCGTGCAGCCAAGGAGACGAGTTACCAGTGGAAGGCAGAGAGGTGCATGGCTGATGAGAACTGCTTCAAGGTGAGGAATCCGTTTCAGAAAAGGCAGCATGGACAGAGCCTGCACCATGGTCTCTGGTTCATGCAGGAGACCGCACTCCTTCCCTTGGGGATTGCAGTCTGTACCTCAGGATCCCCAGAGAGCTGCTGAGGGGAGACTGGGAAGGGAGGACACATTGCAAGACCAGTGTGGCACAAGAGCTGATCCTTACAGGATGGGTGACTGTCGGTCCTGTAGCAGCTGATTGGTTTGTTTTTTCTGGTCTTCATTTTCTTTTTTTGTTAAATAGGGAAAATAATATACTGTCTCAGAATTTTTGGAAGTAAATGTTTGAAGGCAGCTGAGTGGCAGAATGGAGAAAACAGTGGGCCAAATAGAGCCTCAGATACTTACTAATTTCATAGCGCTTGATAATCTGACACTCACAAATATGTGACATTGGGAAAGTCACTGACTTTCTGTCAGCCTGTTTCCTTAGCTGTAAAAATTAGTGATAATGATTTGGGTTGTTGTTGGACTCAGATAAGATAATATTTGTAAGGCTCTTATCACAGGACCTGGCACACAGTGATGTCTATATGCATATTCTCTTGCCTCCAGTCCTCGCAAATTATTTAGGAGATTGGAGCACTAATGATTGATTCATTCACTTAGCAGATATTTATCAAGGGCTTATTGTATACAATGCATCTAGGGCCCTAGCATCTACAATGCTGGGGGCCAAGGATACAGAGAGAAAACATGGCGAAGTCCCTGCCCTTTGGCACCTTGGGTTGTGCCAGGAGTCTCTTATATTCCCATATAAGGGTACCATGCAGTAGGCTAAAGTGCCCCAGGAAACACTGAGCAGGGGCGCAGTGAGAGGTATTCTTTTAGCTGGCAGGATGCTCTCAGTGGGAAAAAGGGCACTTGAGCGGGGCCCTGGGGGATTCTGAAAGATCCCTGGCTGGAGGAAAGACATTGAATGCTAGGGAAAAGGCCAGCAGGGATGTCTGATGGTGGGCTGTGCTTGGGAAACAGCATTTTACCCCATATATGTAGGGTATGTGCAAAAAATGACTTATCTGGAAATGTCTGATTTAAAAATGAAAAATCTCAAGACATTTAAAAAGAGTTAGCAGACACCCAGTGAAAGAACTCCTGGGAAATGAGTGTGAACCACTACATAGCATTTCCAATCCCTCTGTTTTTGTCCACTCGCATTTTTGATTTCCTTCACAGGTTAATTGTACATTATTTCAAAGTGCAATTGTCAATGCTGAAAAATTATCCATGCATATATCTTGTAAATAAAAAGCTATAATAAAAAAATAAAAAGACTTAGCAGAAGATAGTTATTGGTTCATGATTCTGGATGTCCGTCCATGGAGTCTTGACTCTTCATGAGGTAGTGATTCCCATGCTGCTGTTTGTCAAGGGGCCTCTTGTTTTGATATGGGTTGGACCAAATGACCTCTAAACTCTGTTCCAGCTTTGACATTTTATATTTCCAAACACTTTTGTGCCTCAGATTTCTGACTAGTGTCATAATGTGGGAATCATGTGGGAAAAGTCTGAGACTGTGTAGCTCCCTAGGTCTGCTTAATTGTCTTCTTGCTCTTTGTCCTTTGGTAGTAAGGTGTGCTTGTATTACATTCTTTTAGGTGATGTTTCTTCAGAGGAAAGGGCAGGTGATAATGACCATTGAGTTGCTGGACACAGAAGAGGCCCAGACAGAAGATCCTGTGGAAGTCCAGGTAAAAGCCTCAGCTCTGCAGACTCCATCTAGGTCAGGTGAGGGCCATCTGGGGAAGGCATGCCTGAGAGCCATGTGCGGGCAGCCTCTGTGAGCATTTGGGCTGGCCAGAAGCCAGCGCCCTGGCTGTTCCAGTTGGCTTCCCATCTTGATGTCTGGGGCTGTGCTCATTTTATTAGATTGGTCCTAGGGTAAGAACTGCTGAAGTGCAGCTGGTTCCAGTTTGTTCAAAGATGCTTGGAGGTTTGTGGGGGCACCGGTCTGACAATATTGCTGCTGCACTAGGACAGCCTGCTTATTTTCAGGGAGAAGGGAGATAAATGAAAGCCCAGGTCCTCAGCTCACCTTTTTTTAAACTATGCCTATCTCAACAAGTGTGGCTAGTTGATTCCTTAAAAATAGAGCATTATTTGAAATGACTTTATGAGGGTAAAGGGGTAAAGCTAGAAGAAGTTATCATTCTTTTTTTCTCATATCTGACTTTTATAAAGAGCAGTCCAGAATTAATATATTTTTCCAGTGTACAAATTAACATGTTTTATTCTTTCCAACAAATCTCATTTTTTTTTTTAAAATAACTTTTTATTGATAGAACTCATGCCAGGGTAATTTTTTACAGCATTATCCCTTGCATTCACTTCTGTTCCGATTTTTCCCCTCCCTCACTCCACCCCCTCCCCCAGATGGCAAGCAGTCCTTTACATGTTGAATAGGTTACAGTATATCCTGGATACAATATACGTGTGTAGAACTGAACAGTTTTCTTGTTGCACAGGGAGAATTGAATTCAGAAGGTATAAATAGTCCGGGAAGAAAAACAAAAATGCAAGCAGTTTATATTCATCTCCCAGTGTTCTTTCTTTGGGTGTAGCTGCTTCTGCCCATCTTTGATCAATTGAAACTGAATTAGCTCTCTTTCTCGAAGAGATCCACTTCCATCAGAATACATCCTCAAACAGTATCATTGTTGAGGTATATAATGATCTCCTGGTTCTGCTCATTTCACTTAGTATCAGTTCATGTAAGTCTCGCCAGTCCTCTCTGTATTCATCCTGCTGGTCATTCCTTACAGAACAATAATATTCCATAACATTCATATACCACAATTTACTCAACCATTCTCCAATTGATGGACATCCTTTCATTTCCCAGCTTCTAGCCACTACAAACAGGGCTGCCACAAACATTATGGCACATACAGGTCCCTTTCCTTTCTTTAGTATCTCTTTGGGATATAAGCCCAGTAGAAACACTGTTGGATCAAAGGGTATGCACAGTTTGATAACTTTTTGAGCATAGTTCCAAACAACAAATCTCATTTTAAAGCTATCTTCAGATCATCACAGTACATACTATAAATGCCCTGTCAACTCTGGTCAGGCAGGGAAGAGCTATTAACAGTGTACTTTTGCCACAACACTGGTTAGAGGAGCATTAAGTAAAGTTTATCTTTGCTTAAACTCCATTTGTACTGGCTGCAATTTAATAGCAAAGCTTGAAATTTATATTTGTATTTCCTTCTTCACTTAGCCAAAGAAAGATTGATAAACATTAGGCTGCTGGGTGGAAGAGACTGCTCCCTCTTCGGGCAAGTTTAGTGAAGCTTTTGAATCTTTTAAAATTAATTTTGAATTTACTCATAGCATATAGAATATGAAATAAATTGCCTAATAAAAATCTGAAAATGTGTACTTTCTGTATCTTAATTTATGCATTTGACAAATTTTTAAAAAATACCTGTTTGCTTAGGGTCCCCTTCAAATCCATGTTTGTGAGCTTTGTTGGTTTTTGTTTTTATATCATAGTCATTTTATATATTGTTTATATTTTGCTGATCCTATTTTAAACCATTTGAGGTCCTACTTTACACCATTTGACTTAAAGCTCCATTTCTTTTTATGGATTTTTATGGCACCATTACATTAATATATCATGATTTATTTAGTTATTCTCTGATCATTGGATAGAGAAGTTACTTGTTTTTTTTGCTGGATGTATTGCACACAGTATAGATTACAATATACAAATCTTTAGACAGAGAGATACAATGTGTTTTAGTCTTTGTAATTCATCATAAAGAAAAGACATAGAAGGAATCTTGAGAAACTCTTTTTTTTTTATAGCACTTAGCCAATTACATGGAGCAGTACGTGGGCACAGAGGGAGCATCGAATCCACCAAATGATGGCTTCCTTTTGAAACCTGTTTTTCTGCAAAGGTAAGACCAGAAACCAGTTACTTCTGTCCCATTTTGAATCATCAGCTTAGCTAAGGTGGTTTTGTAACTATGGGAATGAGGAGAGATTTTCTTATGGGAGTCACCTGCTAAGTATATTTACTATGTAGAAGCCTAAGGCTCTTAGTTCAAGATCACAGTGTGATGGGGTACCTACAATGTTAAAGCAATTCCAGCATTTATGAAGAGAAGGAAAGTATCCAGAAAAAGGGAGATTGTAGTCTCACTTCTCTTTTCCTTGATCATGTCACATGTAGTGGCTGCATAGTTTTACTTCTGGATTTTGTGAATTCCCCTCACCCTTCAGATTAGGATGAAGCTAGTTTGCACCAGTGATTAGGCAGGCATCCCCATGAGAGTGTTCAGTCTCTTTTTTGGATGAGAATGAATCAGTTCTGAGTCTGGAGTGGATCACATTTAAAAGACCCGACTGGTTTCAGACCAAGGTTTTTTTGATGTGTAAAAATTTAGGAGGCTGAGACAAGCAGAGAAAACAGATTTTGGAGCAGAGATTGGGAACAGACAATCGATAGTGGATCACACCGTGGCAAGCCTTATGGGACATGGTGATGGCATGAACTATTGAATGAGTCCATCCTCCCAGAGTTCCAGGCTTTTATAGTGACTTTGTCATCTGCCCCACACACAGTGACTGACTTGCCTAGTCAGTGTGGTGTTATTCTGGACCCACCAGCTCCTTGCTGTATTCAGTAAAGTGATAGGCTCAAACAGGATCTTTTAGAAAAAGCATCGATGAGCCAGAATTTCTGTCAGGAAATATCAGAGGGAATTAACATATGATAGTGCTCAGCAGTCCGGCCAGAAGTTGGCAAGAGAGTAGCCCTCCTCGGGGGGTTCCTTTTCCTCCCTTCAGGTCCCAGGTCCCCCTTTTGTAGTTTCTCCCCTCCTCTCTGGATCCTCACTGACTTGCTTGTTATAGAAATCTCAAGAAGTTCCGTCAGTGGCAAAGCAAGCAGGTCCGAGCTCTCCGCAGTGAGGTGAAGAGCTCCTGGAAGAGACTTGTTGGCGTGGAGAGCGCCTGCAATGTTGACTGCCGTTTCAAGCTCACCACCCACAAGATGGTGTTCATCATGAACTCAGAGGATTACATGTACCGCCGAGGGACGCTCTGCCGGGCTCAGCAGGTACGGCCCTCCCCCCGTGTCTCCCTCCCTTTTGGCCTGGTGCTCAGCGGGAGCTCCTGCCCCCAGTCCCTCTGACGGCCCTTGTTGTCCCCCTCAGGTGCAGCCTGTCGTCCTGTTGAAGCACCACCAGCAGTTTGAAGAGTGGCACAGCCGCTGGCTGGAGGACAATGTCACGTCCGAGGCCGCGGAGCTGGTCCAGGACTGGCTGATGGGTGAGGAGGATGAAGACATGGTGCCGTGCAAGACAACCTGTGAGACGGTGACCATTCACGGCCTCCCCGTAACTCGGTACCGGGTGCAGTACAGCCGCCGCCCTGCTTCTCCCTGACTGCTCCGCAAAGGGAAGATAGGAGCTCTCCCGACACTTGGACTCTTGAAAAGAGTGATGGGAATGCAGTGTGTGTATTAATGATATTTATCATAATGGCATTTTACTCAAGATTGGTTATTATGTATTTTCATATGGAACATATTTGTCTCCTTGCAGTATCACTCTGTGTTTTCATGACTGGATCTAAAATGATCATACTGGAGATTCTTTGGGATTCAGTTCTTCAGTCTCAGTTTCATCCAAAATTGACAGTAGGAGACATTGTACAGCTTTGAAGCTTATCTGGCCCACTGGGTGCCAGAAAAAGTAAGGTTGAATCATTATCTTCTTCCAGTTGGGCTGGACTAGCCATGAGGCATCCATGGAGATTTCTGCTTTCCTCCTTCTAAACCACCTGGCAGACTAGACTGTTTCCTGTGCCAACCTGCATAGCTTCCCCAGTTGAGATCTCTGATTGGACAAGCACCCATCCCCTGATCACTGATGGGAAGGAGCAAAACTTAGGTGGTTGATAAACACATTTGCAGCTTTTGCTTCTTTATTGGAGGTGCCAAATCTCAAGAGAATATCTTAAGAAGGGGCCTGTAATGCCTGAGCATTTAGAGACCTGGAACTTTATGGAACACTCAGCCTTGGAGATGGCCAAATTTGTTGATTGACTAAATGGTACTGGCCATGCTAAGCATTGTTTAGAGACCCTTAGGGTCACTGGATAAGAAATCCTTTCTGTGTAGCAGGACCTGCACTTGATCTATTTAGTGCCATCTCAGATGGACCCCCATTGTTTATTCCTCCGGGGATTGCAATCACAGAAGCATTGCCCAGAAAAGTCTCTGAAATCTTGGATTTGGCTTACTGGTTTTTATAAAGCTCCATCTGGTCACCATCTAGTCCCCAGAGGCATTCTATCACTTGGAAAGTGAGAGAAGTCTCTTTCAGTTAAACTGATTGACTATGGGATCAAGGATGAGTTATAGTTGAAACCTGTGGAGTCCCATTTGTTACTGTTTTCCTGGACCAAGTGGCAGATGCCGGCTTTGGCCCTAGAAGGTGAAAGGCCAGGCCTGTTGACCAACATGCTGCCATTAAAAGCTAAATTTAAAACCCTTGGAGAGGAGGAAAGAAGAAGTGCAAGGGGTGTGGAGCCCCTGCCCCTCCTCCACAATGTTGGGGAGGCTTTTCTGGGAATGCAGTCATATATATAAGCAAAGCTAAAGAAATGTTTATTTATTATTTTGTGCTGTTATTTTATGGTTGTAACTTCTACAAAATCAGGATAAGAATCCTCCCTGAAGGACGGATATTGCATTTTTACTTCTGTGTCCGTTAGCTCTCATTCCAGGGCCAGGTGACAGTGATCTATAAGATGCAGCAACATGAGGTGAAGTCCCTGCTCTGGTCTGGTCTTAGGCTTCCCTCTCTGCTCTGAGAAGAGTGCACTGATGGAGAAGGCTGGTCCTTGTGCATTGGCAGCAGGATTCCCACGCCTGAGTGTGGGAGCATGGACTGCAGTGTGCTTGCTCAATCAAGGCCTACGTCTGGGCAGGCCCTGGGCTTGTAGTGAGTCATGAACAGAAAGTAATCAGCAGGTGCTGGTTGGCGGAGTGACGGGCACTTCTTGGTCAGCACACAGATGCACCTCAGTCTAGTTCCTCGGTTTTCTGTGCTCCCTGTTGCAGGGACAGCCAATTGTGCCAAACTTTATTAGGATTTTCAAATACAGATAAGTGTTGGTTAGCGATCTTCTAGGTTGCGACTCTTGGCTTCAGATGCCTTTAATTCTAGGCCCCTAGCGCCATGGAGGCCGCTGCATCCACGCACACTGCCCAGTCTTCTGCCACTGTCTTTTTAAGTAAACTTCATATCTTTGGAGGCATCCTTCTTTTCTAAGAAACTTATTTATAATCCATACTCAAGACGTTCCCTCCGCCCCTCAGTGGCCATTAGTCCTTTGGAACACCTGTTTTCAGGTGCTTCTCAGAAAGTCGTGGCCACCAGAAATGGGGAGGCTCGGGGTGTGGGCCCAAAGGCAGGCATGGCCTCCCGTGGCCTTAGTACCCGTATCTGCTTGCATCTTTGCTTTGGGCCTTGTGCTTCCTTTCCGTTGTTTTGAATGTAGTTTCCTTTTATATTTATTTGCACATTAAAGTAAAAAAAAAAAATAAAACATGGATGAAAGGTCAGATGCTCTACCAGTTGTTTTTCATAAGTAAATGTAGTGCCAATGAAGCAGTTGTTGTGGAAGCTCATGCTCAGATCTGCTCCGGAGGTCAGGCCGAGGTGGCCAGTGCTCTTCAGCCAGGCACTGCCCTGGGCGATGGAGGCATCAGCTGGGAGGGCCTGCGATTGGGAGCCAGGAGGCCTGGGCCATTGTCTTAGCCCATGTTTCTATGGAGACCTCAGTTTTCTAATCTGTAAAATTGATTGGTTGGACAAAGTGATCGCTAGACTTCTTCAGCTTTGATGTTCTGTGTTCTAGGTTGCTTTCCTTTTCTGCTGTTCAATGTTCTGAGATCCTTTGGAACTCAGACACAGATTCTTCAGCCCCTTCCTAGACTTATGTTCTGTCTGTTCCCTAGTTCTAACATCCTGTGTTCTAAAAACTATTCTTTAGAGAAAAATATTGGGAGTTATTCTGAATCTAGAACAGTCTCCTTTCAAGCCATTGTTACCGAAGATGTAGTCCGATATTATTTTTTCAATGATATCTCATTGATTATAATGAATAGAATCTATATAAATTTATATTTGTTTGTTTTGTGACACTTTTTCTCAAAAGACTTAATTTTACTTTTAATGTCATCATCAATACAATCCATCAATACAATCCAAACTACTTTGGAAATTTGATTTTTTGCGTATTTATTTTCAAGGCTACATATATGGCTTAGGTATATGGATTGACTTTTCTTGAGATAAGGTCAAGACATCTGATGGGACAAGAAGTAATAGTTTCAAACAACTCCCTCTTGGGATTGAAGAGTCTCTTACATAATCTAGCCTTTTCTTAATCATCATCTGGGTACCTGTGCCAGCTTGGACCCTGTTAAACACCCCTTTTCCCTTGATATCTTTTCTCTCTATCCTCAGGACACTTTCTCCTGACTACTGCTTCTGAGGTTCCCTTGGTGTACCTCTTCTTTCTTTTCTTATTCTTTAATTGTGAACCTCAGAGTTCATCCTTTTTCCTTTTCTCTTTATACTGCTTCGTACTCTTCATTCACTTAAATGATGACTTCTGTGTCAGGTCACTTTTTTATCTCCCAATAGTCCCATTGGGCTCATCCATCAGGAGCTCAATCAATCTCAGCATGTCTAGAACTGAACTTATCTTCCTATATAAAAGCCATGTTCCTCTTTTCCTGGTTTTCCTATTGCTGATATGGGAGCCAACACCCTCCCATTCATATAAGCACCAAATAGAACTCCATATGCAAGATTTGCTGAGTCTGGCCGCCTCTTCCCTAGTTCTGATTCTTGAAAGTATCTGGCCTGGATTATTGCAGTAGCCTCTTTTGCTTGCACTCTTTAGTCTTTGTCTCAAAGCATCTTTAAGTAATGAAAATTCTTTAAATAAACCTAACCTTAAAGATAAAATAAGTAAATATTAAAACTATAGTTTGTTTAAAATATACATATATTGTATGTATGCATATGTGTATATACATATATATGTGTGTATGTAAATATGTATGTTGCCTATGTGTCCCTCTTTCTATTCATTTTCTAATCTGTGGACTTAAAATATCCTGTTGCTGTTATTTTTTCTCCTGAACATGTTTTACCTTCCTAATGGGCAGACTAAATCATGTCTGTCTTTCTTCATATACTATCAATAGCTCCCCATTCCTTTCAAGTCAACCTCTCCAATTCCCTATCCTCTGAACAATATCCTTACTTATCCTCAGAATTCTCTCCCTCCTTGAAGTCCTACCTCTCTCTTCAAGGCCAAGGTCAGTCATTACTTTCATCAAGCCTTGCCTGATCAGAGCCTAAGTGGAAAAAGTCAGTCCTTTCTCAGGGTCCCCACAGCATCATGTTTATGCCTCACCTTTTATTCTGTACTGGGGGTAAGAGTTCTTCCCCTCTTAGACCCTGAGCTCCACAAGGAGCTGCTGTCTTATTGTAACCCTGATGTCTCCTCAGCCTCCTGCATAGGCAGTTAATGAATAGTTGTTGATCAATACAGCCCACAGTAACTAAAGAGTAATGAGAGATCCAGATGCTGTAGAAGCCAGGTAATGAGAGAGATCCAGATGCTAGAGGAGCCAGGTAATGAGAGAGAGATGGATGCTGTAGGAGCTAGGTAATGAGAGAGAGATGGATGCTGTAGGAGCCAGGTTATATGAGAGAAATGGATGCTAGAAGAGCTAGGTAATGAGATACAGATGCTAGAGGAGCCAGGTAATGAGAGATACAACTCTTGTAGGAGCCAGGTTATGAGAAAGATACAGATACTGTAGGAGCCAGGTTAAGAGAGAGCTATGGATGCTAGAGGAGCCAGGTAATGAGAGAGAGACATGGGTGCTGTAGGAGGAGCCAGGTAATGAGAAAGAGATGGATGCTATAGGAACCAGGTAATGAGAGAGAGATGGATGCTGTAGGAGCCAAGTTATGAGAGAGAAATGGATGCTAGAGGAGCCAGGTAATGAGAGAGAGATGGATGCTGTAGGAGTCAGGTAATAAGATAATAGATGCTAGAGGAGCCAGGGCCAGAAGTAAAGAAGCTCGGATGTAATTAGGAGGATAACAGAGGTGATCTCTACCCCTCAGAGAAAAGAAGGGAAGTTCTATCTTAAGTCAGATTCCTCAAACTCGGATCCGGAGCCCTGGCCCTCCCACACGCCCTCTCCCTGTTTTTGAAGGCCTTGGAAAACAGGGGCACTCCTGCAGATGGCTTACAACTTCTCCAGGGTCAAGGTTGGCTCGTCCAGCCTGTACCTGAACAAGAATCTCTTATTCTACCTCTTCTGCAAATGGTCATCTACCTTTAACATCTTCCAGTGAGAGGCAGGCAGCTCATTCCGCTTTTGGGCAGCTCCAATTGTTAACAAGTTTATCTGATAATTAGTTAAGCCTCAATTGGACTCTTTGCGATTCACCTGTGGGCCACTAGGTGATGCGAGGAGGGGTGGGGAGGTAAAGTGCTGGGCTTGGAATGGGGACCACTTCTCTTCCTGAATTGGGATCTGTCTGGGTCACAAGCTGTGTGACTTTGGGCAAGGCGCTCCACCCTGTGGGCCTCAGCTGCTCAATTGTAAAATGGGCTGGAAAAGGAAAAATCAAACCACTCCAGTGTCTTTGCCAAGAAGACCCCAGATAGGGTCATGAAGAGTTGGACCCTGAAGTGGAGCGGCAGCATTGATGGTTTATCTGATGCGTAGTTCTACGGTTTCCATTCTATCCAGGACAGGTAGAACACGTGTGACCCTGGAGTCCGATGGCCATGTGGGCTCCATAAAAAATACAGAGAAAGGCAGCTGGCCCTGCCCAGGGGAGCACTCTGGCGGGACCAGCAAGCAAGGAGCCAGGCTTAGGTTGTCAGACACATCTGTAGTTCTTGAGGTGGAGATGTCCTATCAGGAAAGGGCCCGTGCCGGCTACGGTTTGGGCATTGCCGAGTTTGTTGATTGAACAAATTGTATAGGCTCTGCCAAGCATTTGTTAGGGAAATAAATTAGAGTTTATGCAGTGCTACATATACTGGCTCAGCTCCACCAGTCCTCATTGCCAGGCAAATGTCAGATTATGCAAGCAGTCTTCATCGCTATGTCTGCAGTGGGTCCCGCTGCCCTTGCTGACTTGATTGATGTTCAGGCCTGGGGTCTGCTTGCAGGAGACTTTTCTTTTTATTGAAACAAGCCCTCCAGTGAGACAGATGGTCTGCGTACACTCCATGGGCAAAGAAGTTTTCATCTTTGTGATCTGATGCATAAGTTCAACTATCTATGAGAGCCCACAAGGATTATGGAGATTCACCTTAAAATTTTGCAAAACAAGGTCCCCCCCTTCAGGCTCCTGTCCTAGGATGATACATGGACCACACAGGATCCCTTCTCTTCATCTTAAAAAAAAAAGACATAGCCCACTCCCATCCAAGTACTTGCAAGCACATCTTGCACCTTTACCACTCTGGCTTTGTCTATTTGCAAAATGCAGTCCCCATGTGTTCAGTTCTTAGGGTACAGTCTAACTTGCCCACTGACTGTCCACATGAAGGACAGATCTTAAGAGTGGCCCCACGTGATCTAAGTCACTCATTCTTTGAATACCAGATGCTAAGCAGCTGCTGCCAGGAGTGGTAGATTGCTGAACTCAGCCCACCTAAGTAGTAGTGGCAGGGAAGGAAGATAGGGACATTACTATTTAAGTACTGGTGAATCTCTTCAGTCAGTGAGGAATTGTGATTATGTCATGAAGTGTCAACTTTAAGATCCCAGAGATTGAATCATTAGTTATTTCATGTTGTGTACATATATTTAAATATCAGTTCTCATATCTGTCTTGATGGTTCCCACTCCGATCTCTGGACTGGCCCAAACCAGCATGTTGATGGAAGAGACCACCAGTTGTCAATAGGTACTCTGTTGGAAAGAATAACTTCAAGAGAGTTATGAGGGTTCTCCATTTCAGTGAATTTCATTGTATTACAGATGGGTATCTAGATTATTCACACTTGTCACCTAGTTTGCTAGTCCATGACCATGATGGATACATCAACCACAGAAACCAATCACAGAAAATAATCATAAATTTTATGTGACCATCTCTTTGGTTGGCAGTCTCCTCTAAGGACAATCCATCATTACTGTTGCTTAGGATCAGTTTTAATCCCAATGAGATGCCCTCAGAATCACCAAACTCCACATAAGTCCATCAATTTCATATTTAGCTATCATAACTTGAAAGAATTACAATTGAGAAAGCAAAGTCTGGAAAGTGGAGCAAACCCTGAGAAAATGTGATATTTGTTTGCTAAGTTATCTTTAGCAGTATTTAGATACCATTTCATTTATTATATAAAGAGAAAATTCGTGTCCTCCATAATAAAATGCTTAAGATTGAAATTTATTCAGCATCCCAGGCCTAAGAAAAAATCCTCTGGAACTTTATAATATTTATAAATAATATAAAATTGATTTCCTAATTTCCAAATTAATTCAATGGACTATTGTATTCTAATAAGACTATTCAAATAAATGCTCATAGCTTAGCACATTGGCTGGGACTTGATAGAAATGCTTGCTGACTCATTCCATTTTTATCCTCTTTTTTACTTCAATGCAACCCCGCTGAGGTTTCGTAAAGCTTTTTTCCTTTTGTCACTGAAACTCACTTTCTTACTCTTTTATTTAATTTTGAAGACTTACTGCAATTGTTTGGTTTTCAAACCAAATTAAACCCCATGTAAATAGACATAAATTTGTCCTCATGACACAGATAAGAAAAGAGATTTAATGACTCAAAAGCATTTTTTCCAGGTCAAGTCTACTTCAATTACTTATGTCTCTAAGAAATTCATATATCATTGGAAAATATTCCCATCATTTGGAAAAGTTTTACTTTCTTGGAGATAGCATCTCGATAATTCTGTTGCAAAGTTAAAAAAAACAAACAAAAATCTTTCAATCTGGTCTTAAAAGTTTAGCATTATAAAGGGGAAAATTCCTGTCTTTTAGGATACATCTTGTGCATCCTTTAACTTTAATGCATATCTAGTTTGGCTCCTTCCTACCTGGTGTATTGCCCTTTGCAAACTTAGAGCATTGAGAAATACTGCTCCCTGGTGGCTGAGGCAGCTTGGGGAGTCCCAATTTAACATTCTTAACCATCGCCCATGCTTTCCCAAGGTGTGTGTGTGTGTGTGTGTGTGTGTGTGTGTCAGTGTAAATGCCAACACTTTTATTTTTAATCAAGTATTTCTTTGAAATCTCATGACATCCATGATGGACAGAAATAAGACATTGGGCATGAACTGAGAAAATACATGACATGCAGAAAGTCAATCAGTACTTTAGTCTAGCAAGATGACCACAAACTGACGAAATGCCTTTAAAACTTCTTTATTCCTCCTAAGGTGATCGTAATAATGCTGCATTTGATTGTATCCTGTCCAGTCCTGAACCTCTCCTCAGTCCCCTTATCTTTGGTCTCATACCTGTCTGTCTGCCCTGTTCTTCCATTAGTGATTTGCTTCTGAGAGGCTTCCTTTTTTGGTGATGAGCCCAGACTGGCCATACTCCACACCTCTCCTGGCACCAAGACTCAGCTTCCTTTTTTCATCCTGAAGACTCCCTCTCTCAGACCAGGTCCCTTCTCTGATTGCTAGGGCTGGTCATGCTCCTGACTTGCAGTCCTTTGCCATCAGGTACCTTCTCTTCTACCTTTTGCTTTTCAACTCCCTTTGGTGTGATATTTTTCTCCATTATAATTATAATGTGAGATCTTTGAGGGCAGGGACTTTCTTTTTGATCATATTTGCATTCCTAACCCTTAGCATCATTCCTTACATACACTAGTAAGTATACATGTAGTAAGACATTATAATATATTGGCTTATTGCCTAGTTGTCTGTTCCCCAGGAACGATTTTTTTCTCCCCTCTTATTTCTTCATTCTTGGTTTTCCCCCTGCAGGACAAGTAAGTGTTATCCTAAGATCTTTATATCTGTCTTGTCTGGACAACACTAATCTGTCTCCTGTCTCTACCCCTAATTTCTTTTTTTCCTGCTTAATAATCAGGCAGGGAAATCCAACTCAGTGATATATCACCTAAGCTAAGATCATAAAATTAAAGCTAGAAAAAAAGCTTCTTTGCAACTCTCGTTTCTTCTTGAATCTTGATAAATTTCCCATAATGCTTGGTGTCCATCTTATAACAGCAGCTGTTTGTTACTTGATATTGTAAATTTTGCCCACAGATTCTGATTGAACCTTTGTTGTTCTTGTTTCTTGCTCACTGTAATTTATCTAGTTCCTCAGGAAAACTGTTACAATAGGAAAAACACCAATTTTGGAGTCAGATGACCTAGATCCACATGCTGCTTCTGATATTTAACACCTGTGTGACTTTGGCAAGTCACTTAACTTTTCTTTATATTTAAGATGAGGTGTTAGAGTAGATGGCCTCTAAGGTCCCTTCCATCTCTAGATCAAAGATAGCGATGATTTAGCTTCCATCCTTCTGCTCTTCCATGTTCCATCACTTACACATATCTAGAAATATCCTTGGGGAACCCACTAGGCCCAAATAACCTCCTATATACCTTTCTCATCATCCTAGTTGTAAAGATCGCATCATTTATCTTATAGGTCTCGTAATTCTCCTATACTTACAGTTGGGAGCACAATCTTCTCCTCTCTAGTAAAAGGAACTATTTCATGTATTAATTTACAGGGTAAAATTGTGATTCTCTATTTTTCCCATCAGGAATTTCAGTTCCTTACTCTGGGAACATTGTTATTATAATTGAAGCGTTTTCTCAAGCATCTTTATTATGGGGGTTCTAATTTCTCACCAAGTTCCCAAATCTGTACCATCTGTTCCCAAATGCTGGGAGTTTAATCATCCTGCTAGTTTTGCCAAAGATGGTTGCTCCTAGACTCACCTTCAGAGATACCAGTGTTCCATGACAACCATTCAGTACCACCAGATGAATTTTGCTTTTAAAGAAAAAAAAATTGGTGGCCCTTGGTTTCAGGAAGAAATTTGGAGTTATTAAAAGAACTTTGTAATTTTTCAAACGTGTCCCTCTGTCCCATTTTCCTGTTCAATTGTGAGCCCAAATCATTGTCCATGCGCAGTGTCTGTCCAAGATATAACTACCAGTTAATATCATTCAGCTATGTAGTGTAGTCAGTACTTCAACTTGGTTTCTCCTGCATGGATAATTAGACCAACTCTTTTGAGTGATTATGCATGCCATTGCAGGATGAACTGTGATTTTCCAGAGTCTGATAACACTCAATACAAAGTCGTCCATAAAGAAAAAAACATCTAGAAGACTTCACTCTTTGATTTGGACTCTACGCTGGATTTTCTCTGTGACAGTTGTGGATGCTGGAGAACGCTTTCCCGTTTCATGCCTTTTTTGATACCAGTCAAGGAAGCTTGCATAATTTGAGAATGTGAACTGGAGATTCCTTTTTTGGAGGAGAATCTTTGTGGTATCTTTTTGTTGTATTAAAGCAAAGGCTTTTTCATAGTCAACAAACAAGCCCAGTGAGAACTTGCATTTTCTTTGTGCATGGGATGTTTGGTTTTTGTCAATGGTGTGATGACAAAGGTGTGCTATATAATGGAATATTTTGCTTGTGAAAGCCTGTCCATTCTCTTTATTGAGAATATCCTAACGTGTACAGGTTATTCTAATTAAAAATGGCACATATATTAGATATGTTGGGGTATAGTCACTGAAATTCTCTTGGTTTCCTTTGTGTGTGCATATGTATGTTTGTATGAAAATAGGATCCAAAGTTTTTTCCCATACTTTTGATATCTCTCCCCCTTTTTTTTTTAATACCTTGAGAATCCTACAATGTCTTCAAAATTGTGTAACTTCCAAAATAACTCTCCTCTCTATACACATAGGGTCCAATCTAGTTCAGCTATGACTCCCATCTTTGTCCTCTTCAGGGACATTTGTGCTTTAGCCAAAAGCCACATCTGAGATGGTGATGTTAGGGTCCAAATATAATGGCTCTACTGGCCTTGTTGGTGAAAGGACTGTGTTATGAAAATCTTCCTAAAGCATTTCTGTTCTTTGTATGTTATACTTCGTCCAGTTTCATCCTTAAGTACCCTTGGGATGACTTTCACCAAGTCTTTTCACCAAGCTTTTTTAAAAATCAGTTTTTCCTTTCACTGTTGGTTGCTGTTTTATTAAGAAATACAGGTTATAACCTTCCACCATTCTGCTGCATAAGAAATTACAAACAAATTTATTGAGTCTAAAGCAGTGTTGTATTTGGCTGCCTTGTCTCATTATTTGACAATTGAGTCAAGTACTTTGCTCATCAAGGTGATTTGGGGGGCTTCTCCTTATGGCAGTTGATTTTATATTGATTGACTTTTGTATGAAATTGCAATTAGTGTTGTTTTCCTTTTATTCATGAATTAAAAAAATTTCTGGCATCAATAACATAACAATTAGGTTGGAATTGCTTTAACAAATCTTTTTTTCATTTTTATTCTTATAGGTTTATACTAATTTCTGTCAAGGTTACCACCAGCCTTCCAGTTAAGAAGGTTCACAGTTTTGTAGTCACAGATGACTTCCCACTCATTCCACATTTTTGCCAAGTTTTTCTCAATTCTGTCTTCATTTCTTTAGTCTGAACTGTTCCAGCAAGCTCCCAACTGATCAGACAACTTCAGCTATTCCATCACCAATCTTCCACATAGCTGCCAGTAGTAGTCATGTATATGCTACTCTCCTGCTCAATAATAATTGTTGTGGTTACCTATTACTTCCAGGATCAAATACAAATTCCTCTGTGTGATATTTAAAGCCCTTCTTGACCAAGATCCAATCAACTTATTCCCCTTCATGAATTCCATGGTACAGTCAAACTGGCCTTCGTATTGTTCCTCACAGACTATACGCTGTGTCCCATTAACTGGTCTTTACACAGGCTGTCCTCCATGCTTGGAATGCACTCCCTTCTCATTTTCCTGTTGGAACCCTTAGCTTCTTTCAAAGCTCAGCTCAGATACTGCTTCAGGTATGAGCCTCCTAGCTGCTAGTGCTCATCAATGACTTTGTACTTAGTTACATGTAATTTGCATTTCATTATTTTGCACATCCTTATGTGCTTAGCTAATTTTCTCTCTGGACAGAATATAAGCTGCTTGAGGAAAGGGACTGCTTCTATCTTTGTCTTTGTGCAAGGCACTGGGGATAGATACATAGTAGTAGACACTCAATAAAAGCTTGTTGGTTGATTGCTTGCTTATTCTACCAAATAGTTGGTCTGACAGAGATTATTCAGAAATTCTCACCTCCCACTACCATCATTACCAATGAGTCATTTCTTGCCTGAGGAGACAATCACATTTGTGTTTTGTGATGTTAATCCAATGTTTATTTACTATGTCTAGCACTTTTACTCAAAGACAGTATTAATAGAGACATGAGATTTTTGAGTAATCTTGAGTCTGAATGTTATTTGTGAATTACTCATGAATCACATTTTTAAAAAACATTTTTCATCACCCTCATCTATTTCCACCTTTGCATTGAAATTGATATACATATTGATTTAATTTGGAAATTTATTGAGCTATTTTTGGAGTTTTTCTACCTCTTCACACCCTGGAGCAGATGGTAATAAGTTCAATGATTTCCTGTGTGATCTTCTTGGAAATACAACGAGTACTGTGATGCAAGATAAAAAATGTTTTGTGCCTTTTGGTTATGAAATAAAATCAGCTGACTTCTTTATTTTCCCTCTTCAAGAAGAACCCGAGTGCTAGTTTGATTTCACTAGTTTCCTTTTGTCCTTTTATTTAAATTATGGTGAGAATGTCAAGATGATGGTGGGTTCAGCTCATCTAGTGGTAGGTTTGTATGTATGGGCATCTTTGGATCTCACAGGACACATTGCCATTTACCAAGAGACTCAATCTCTACCAAGAACCACCTCAAATCTCATGCTTACCTCATTGAACTTTCCAACTGATAATTCTGTCTAGACATACTTCTCAATGATCAGAATGCTTCTGTCCTATACTTGCTCCATCCCAGTGATGTGAACCTCTGGCTGCCAGTGTATAACTCTTATTCCTAATCCTCGTTTCCTCACATTTATCTGCCTCAGCCCTACCCACTTGTGTCCTGCCCTTCCACTGTGCCCCCTGGAATGCCTGCTCCACAGTGAACAAACCACCATTTCTCATTTTTGACAACATCACTTTCCATGTTCTTCGGCATCCTTTCAGCACTGGCTACTTTTTCATACTAATTTCCCAATTTGCCAGTCATGGTGAGGTATTGGAATGCTTCTCATTCCCCATTGACATCTCCTCTGAGAGAGGAGAGTGAGATGCACAGGTTCACACTCTGTAAACATATCACCCAAATTAAATCCTGGTGTTATCTTTAACTCCCCTTTATCCACTTCTTCCTTCTTCCCTTGGACATTGGACTTCCTCCAGTAAATCTCCCATATTGAACCAGGTTCATAGTCTTTGCCATTCCACTTTTCCTTAAGTTTGACAACCTGTTCTTTGTCCTTACTGTGACCTCCCTTCCCTCTCCTGACCCACCTAATTCTTTGTCCCGCATCCTAGGTTCCCTCTCCCTTTGAGTGCTTTTGTCTTGTTCATCATGATTTGCCTGTATCTGCTTCATTCACTTTTATTCACGTGCTGCTGAATGGGGATTCAGACCATCACAAACTGGTTCAAATTTATATTATCTGATCTTAACTGGACCCTCAATGCAAGGCCTCCATTTACTCATCCACTGGAGCAGCTGTTTCACATTTTCTCCTTCTCCCCTGTCCTTCACAGTACCGTCTCCTTCCTTTTAAAATGAGATCCTTAAAATTTGCTTACATCACATTACCCACCTGTCCACGCCTCCATCGCAGTCCTGGCCCTCTGCACAAGCCCTTGATCCCAGCCTCTCCCAAGCCCTCCAGCAACATCCAAACAAACTCTGGTGTGCTTCTGGCTCACTTGTGCCAACTGCTGTCCCTGTCCTCCCTGTGCAGCTCGCTCTCTTCCCTCAGAGTCTCCGCCATCTGCATTCAGGGCTCCCCATTTCTGCTCTTTCTGCACTCTGCCTTCAGACCTCATCTTGAACTGAAAGTACTAAGTAGCTCCCTGGGCATTGGGTCAGGAAAATGCGAGTTCAAATGTAGCCTGACATTGACTCGCTGCAGTATCCCAAGACAGTCAAATTACCTCTGTGTGCTTTGGTTTCCTCATCTGTAAAATTGGGATAATAGCACCTGCTGCCCAGGATAGTTGTGAGGATCAAATGAGATCATATTGAAAAAGCATTATTAGCTCAGGATCTGGCACAGAAGCTATATAAATGTTAATTATTAACTATTAATGATTTCTTGTTAGTCCTTGATTCTCAAAGAGGACTATCGGGGAGGGGATGCCATAATATGCAAGGGAGCTGGATTGAGGGAGGGCTATGTGCAAAGTCATGTCCTCCAGAGCCATCTGGGTCCAGGGACCAGTGAGATCAGGATGATTGGAGAGGGCCCTGGAAATGGCCTTTCCTTAATCCTGATTGCCCTTGACTTGTGCATGACATCTGGTACTGGCGATCATTTCCTTCTAAGCTCTCCTGACCTTTTATCTTGGCTCCATTCTTCGGTCTCACCCTTCTAAATCCTCTTCATCTAGGTCCTCTTTATTGAGTCCGGGTAGTCCCACAAGGCTCTGTCCTGGGCCCTTTTTTTCCTCTCTCAGGAGGCAATACCATCCGCTCCCAGCGCTTCAGTTACTTCTGTGTAGGTGGTTCTCCGGTTTAGGGATCAATCCGTAGAGTGTCTGCTGAGCTGCTTTGACCTGAGGCAGCTACACACTCTATGATCCTGAGCAAGTCTCACTACCTCTCTGCCTGTTTCCTCAAATGTAAAATGGGGATCATAGTAGCACCTATCTCAGGGTTGCTTCAAGGATCAAGTAGATAATTGTACAATGTACAAAAGAGTGCCTGGTGATAATAGGGACTTAATAAATTTCCTTCCCTTTTCCCTTTTCCTCTTGAACTGCCATCCTGTAGGCATCTCCAACTCAAGTCCAAAACAGAACTTAACATCCCCCTCCCCAAGCTCTTTCCCTCTATGAGCTTCCTTATTACTGTTGAGAGAGGGTATCATCAACCTGGGGTCCTTGATTCCTCTCACCTCTCATATCCATCTCCTCCTCCCTAATGAAGTCTGGACTGGGTGACTACAACCGCTTGGTTTCCCTCATTTCTTTCCCTCTTAGCTGCCAACCTTGTTACCACATATGGGATCTAAAACCCTGTTGGGCATTTAAAGCTCTTCATCCTGGGGCTCTTCCAACATTTCCAGCCTTCTTACATCTTACTCCCCTGACCCCTTTCTGTTCCTGGAACATGACATTTCACTTCCTACCTCTGTAGGAGTGCCCTCCTCCCTCCATTTCCCTGGCTTCTTAAGACTCAGCTCCCCATTCCACCTTTTGCAGGAGGCCAAAGCTGCTAATGCAGATTTCAGGTTACTCTTTCAGGTGACATTCATCTGCTCTGTAGATATCTTTGATTGACTGAACCTGATTTCATAATAGGCACTTAAGTTTAACTTAATGGTTGAATTTAATGACTATATAAAAGAGAAAACAGGAATTAAGAGGAATAGGACCTCCACGGAGAGAATCAAAGACCTTCCTCAGCATTTCCTCTTCTAGCTAGTGACAGCAGCTATTTGTCTCTCCATTAGAATGTGAGCTCTGTGACAGCAGGGATTGCTTTTTGCCTTTAAAAAAAATATGTATTCCAGCACTTAGCAAAGCACCTGGCAGGTCAAAAATATTTCATCAAGGCTTGTGGACTGATTAACTGGTCATCATCTCATCTTTAGAGTGCCATTAATTAGGCTAATGGGGGTTGTAATGGTTGATCTAAATTAAATGTTGATTTTTTAAAGCATCTTCAGTCCCATTTCCAACCATTTTGCCATCATCATTGTAAGAACAAAAAGGTTCCATCCACAACTGAAGTCAATTTTATATTTTGCTTTGTTTCATGAATTGCTATGATGTTATTATCTTCTCCTCCTCCTGGATGCACTCAATTTCAATCATTCAATAAATATTTATTAAGTACTTTCTATGTGCCAGGAAATGTGTTAAGCCTTGAGGATACAAAAAGAGGCCAAAGACAGTTTACAAAAAGTTTACAACATAATTGGGCAGAAAATATGCAAACAAACTTGTAGAAATACATAGAGAATAAGTAGGAAATAATTAAAAGAGAAAGCACTAGTATTAAAGAGAAATTGAGAAGGTTTCCTGTAGAAGGTGGTATCTTAGTTAAGGCTGAGGAAGCCAGAGAGGTCAGAATGGAGAAAGGAGAGTATTCCAAGTATGGGAGATGGCCAGAAAGAATGTCTGGGACCCCAGAGAGGGAGAATCTTTTTATTGGAACAGTCAGGAGGCCGATGTCACTGTAGGTTAGAGTATGTTTCAGGAAATGAGGTCCTTGATTCTCTCCCTAGAGCTTCCATTCCTCTGCTTCTCAGAAGGATTTCCTTTATACAGTTAAATTCAGCAAGCATATTTATGTACCAGATACTGATAGGAACTGAGAATAGATAAGTCTTTGCTTTTAAGGAGCCTACACTGAGTAGGTGGGTAGTGGTAGTGGTGGTAGTTACAGAAGTATGATAAAGAAATGAATATTTATAGACTCATAAATACAAAGGGTTTTTTTGCTAGGAGAAGGGAATGGTTGAGAGCCTTCAGGACTGGAAAGGATCAGGAGAGACCTTTGCAAAACATAGGATTTGAGCTGAGAACTGAAAGGGAGTAAGGAATTCCAAAGGCAGTAGTGAGGAGGATTAAAGGTTTCAGGCACCAGGTACAGCCTATACAAGATCATGATGGCAGGAGATGGCATGTTAACAGAGAAGGAATAGTAAATAGGTCAATTTAGCTGGTCCATAGAGTGTGTGTGGGATTTGGACCACATACAGATTTGGAGATTAATCATAATGGTTGGGGCTTCATAAAGGATTAAGCGATGCTAGGACAAGAAGGCAACTGAGGATAGACACAAAAATGAATTTTGAAATGGATTTCAAAAAATTCAGGATTTCAAAGGTCAGAGGTACAATAGGAATGGTGTACTAGATAAAATGAACCCAGGTTATGATGAGAATGAAAAAGTTTAGAAGGAATAAGACAGAATGATGGAAGTATAAGAGATAGTCAAAGATGAATTTCAAAGTTCAAGGTTATAGAGGCTGAATGGTTATGGATGATGAGATCTAAGGGTATGGCATCCTTTTGTGTGACTAATAGGATATGAAGTATTGATGAACTGGAAGCCCAGCTATATGTAGGCTGAAGTCCCCAGGTATAAGACCAGAAGTTGGGGTGGAGAATCACAATTTGAAAGTTGATTATCTCTTAGCTCAAAAAGAATCCCTACTATAAAATATTAGACATTTAGTCATCCAATCCAAGTTTTAAAGACTTCCAAAGAAGGATAAAAAGTGAACTAGGTAGGTGAAAAAAGAGAATGATCTAGGGGTTGGAGTGGGGTACCTGTGATTTCTAGTGATGGGCAAGACTGTGAGCCAAGTGCTCAATTTCTTGAGAAGGAAGGGGAATGATCTGGAGTTGGAGGTTATCTATAATGCAAATGAGAGATTTCAAAGAGATTTCTGAGAGCAGAGGGAGTATGGGAAGAGGCTGTAATAAAGCATTTGCCTCTAACTCTGACCCTGTGAGGACATGAATGTACATTCAGGAATGGAGACTGTCCAGGGATGAAGTGAATTTTGGAGAGGTCAGGTGCCCTTGAGGGCAAGGAGATGGAAAGGAAACTGTAGGGGAAAGATTTTTGTTTTGTTTTGTCTATATCTCTAGAATTTAGCTTGGTGCCTGCTTGTTATTAATGATGATGATGATACAAAGGGCAGTTTATTAAGAAATGGGAAGTTGGATGGAAGAGGGGGAGATGGGAAATGGGATCAGAGAGGAGATGTAGCCTAGGAAGGCAGTTTTTCCCCTGGCAGCCGTTGACTCTGAGTCACAGGAAACTCTGAATCACAGGAGAGTAAATTGTCACATTCTTCTTTCCCGATGAACCCCAGTCTCTCCTTCCCAGCACCACTCTGCACCATCCTCACTCTGAGCTGACTTGTTTAATTCTTCTGTGAGGGATGAGGCTGGACCCTGAACCTCCCATCCTGGCTTGGGCACAAGAGTCCTTATGATATTGCTTTCAGCTGGTGAGGAGGGCAGAGACTGAGCTTTGTCTGCCTCCTGTTTCACCATAGACACTGACTTGTTCTTCTCCCCCCAGGATGGAGCAATGCTGGTGCATAGACTTCAGTCCAGATCCTGCCATTGTTGTGAGGACATAAATTAGCTCCATTCAGGCTCTCTGCAACATTGGCTAAATATCTGGGTCCTGCCATCATTGTCTACCTGGTTTACTTCATCTGGGATATCTGGAACTAGATATTTTGTGGACATCTTATATTCAACTTGCCCAAACAGATCACTGTCTTTCCCCCTTCCCTTTTCCCCAACTTTTCTGTTACTGCCCAAAGCCCTGACAGCTTCCCATTCCCTTAGGCTCAGAACTTGTGATCCTTGATTCCTCACTTACACTGTGTATCAACCAGGGAGCATTTGTTAAGCTCCTACATGTATCAGGGACTTTGCTGAATGTTGGAATTGCAAAGATAGGTCAATCCATTCTGTTCTCAAAGTCCATAGGATCCCCCTTCATCACAAACTCAGTCAACAAGCATTTGTTAGGTGTGGGCTGTGTGCCATGCACTGTTAATAGCACTGGGAACACAAAAGAAAAAAAAAAAACAAAAAAAAAAACGTAATTCCTGCTCTCAAGAAGAGTACATTTTAATGAAGGGATTTGTGCAGTTTTTTCAGTCTGACTCTCATAACCCCATTTGAGATTTTCTTGGCAAAGATACTGGCGAGCTTTGCCATTTCTAGCTCAGAAAGCTGAAATAAATAGGATTTTTTTGGTCATGATTCCCTCTTGTTATACCTTCTTAATAAATCCCTTTTTTGGAAGTTGATTCTGATCATGGAGAGTCCTTTGGATGGGGAGCTTATGAAATTCATACAGTTAGTAAATGACTGAAGCTGGATTTGAAATCAGATCTTCCCAACTCCAGGTTCAGGGTGCTATCCACTGGGCCATCTAGCTGTCCTCTAATGAGAGAGACAAAGATACAGTGTAAATGAAAGGTAATCTCAGAAGCAAAGTACTGTCAATGGAGGTGAGAGGAGCAGGGAAAGAAAGCATCTTGGAGAAGCAAGGATTTGAGCTGAGTCCTGAAGAAGGCCAGGAGGCAGACATGAAGAAGGAGAGTATTGCAGGCAGACAGTGAGCCAGGACAAAGGCTTGAAGGTAGGAGATGGGAAACACTGTGTGAGTGCCACTGGGCTGGGCAATAAATGCCAATAAATAAAAGTAATGTGAAGGGAAAGGGATTTAAATGTTAAATAGGATTTCAGATTTGATCTGAAGGTAATAGGGACTCTGTGTGTATGTGTGTGTGTATGTGTGTATGTGTGTGTGTGCGTGAGAGAGAGAGAGAGAGAGAGAGAGAGAGAGAGAGAATGACATAAAGAATAATGGGAGACAGCCTAGTCCACAGGAAAGGGATGAGAATAAACATTTAAATAGCACCTACTATGTGCCAGGCATTGTGCTAAGTGCTTTACCGATATTGTTTCATTTGATCCCCACAACCCTGTGAGGTAAGTACTATTATTATCCCTATTTTACAGTTGAGGAAACTGAAGCAAACATCAACTTGCCCAGAATCACCCACTTATGAGGAATCTGAGGCTGGTTTTGAACTTGATTCTTCCTGACCGAATGCCCATTGCTCTATCCACTGTACCACGGATTACTCCCAAAGTCCAGGAGGCATCCGGTTGGCAGTAAGGAACACAGAAGTTTGGTTCATCTGGAACGTTGAGTTTATGAGTAGATATAATACGCAGTAAAGTTGAAAAGCAGAATTGTCTTGTATGGAATTAGCAGCCAGTGGGTGGCTGGTCCTTGAAACAAACACAGATTTTCCTGCCCTGTTTCACTTCTCAGAGCATAATAATAGCTAAGATTTATATTTTAACATTACATTTGATTACATGCCAGGTACTATGTTGAGTACTATAAATAGTACTGTATTTGATCCTCATAGCAACCCTGAGAGGCTTCTATTATTACCCCCATTTTACAGATAAGGAAACTCAGGCAAACAGAGGTCAATGACTTGCCTGAGACCTCACAGCTAGAAAGTTTCTGATGTTATAGTTGAACTCAGACCTTCCTGACTCAATGCCCTGTCCTCAGCACCACCTAGCAATCTCACCAGAACATTTTCTGCCTGCTCCCACAAGAAACTTAAGGAATTGTACTGTGATAAAAGAGTTTTCTCTGTGGATGGAGAAGGACTTCTGGGCCAGAGCTGAATGTGTATACATAATCCCTGGATCTACCTCTCCTTGAATTTTTTGCTGCTTTTCCTAACGGTATAAGAATTGCTTTGAGTTGCTGGGCCAGGAGTAAGAGCAGCTGCCTTTTTTTAAAAATCAGTTTCCATGTGTTTGTGTGTATCTGGTGTCTCTTTTGTATTTATTCTTTATTTTAGGTGGATGAACATTCTGATAGAGAAGTGATGAGGTGATGAGATCAAAGCTGTCTCTGACAACCAGAGAACATTAATAGAGTCCACTGGAATAGCAGAGGCTGATGATAGAAAAAACACCTGCAGGCTTCATCTGAGTATGGCAGCAGATTCAAGCATCATGACCTCTCTCTCTCTTTTTTTTTTTTTTTTTTATAATAAATTTTATTTTATTTAATAATAACTTCGCATTGACAGAATCCATGCCAGGATAATTTCTACACGACATTATCCCTTGCAATCACTTATGTTTCGTTTTTTCCCCCTCCCTCCCTCCTCCCCCCCCCCCCAGGATGGCAAGCAGTCCTATATATGCTAAACATGTTGCAGTATATCCTAGATACAATACATATTTGCAGAACCAAACAGTTCTCTTGTTGCACAGGGAGAATTGGATTCAGAAGGTAAAAATAACTCGGGAAGAAAATCAAAAATGCAAATAGTTCACATTCATTTCCCAGTATTCCTTCTTTGGGTGTAGCTGTTTCTGTCCATCATTTCTCCAATGAAACTCAGTTAAGTCTCTTTGTCAGAGAAATCCACTTCCATCAGAATACATCCTCATACAATATCGTTGTCGAAGTGTATAATGATCTCCTGGTTCTGCTCATCTCACTTAGCATCAGTCCATGTAGGTCTCTCCAAGCCTCTCTGTATTCATCCTGCTGGTCATTCCTTACAGAGCAATAATATTCCATAACATTCATATACCACAATTTACCCAGCCATTCTCCAATTGATGGGTATCCATTCATTTTCCAGTTTCTAGCCACTACAAACAGGGCTGCTACAAACATTTTGGCACATACAGGTCCCTTCCCTTTTTTAGTATCTCTTTGGGGTATAAGCCCAATAGAAACACTGTTGGATCAAAGGGTATGCACAGTTTGATAACTTTTTGGGCATAATTCCAGATCGCTCTCCAGAATGGCTGGATTCGTTCACAACTCCACCAACAATGCATCAATGTCCCCGTTTTCCCGCATCCCCTCCAACATTCATCATTGTTTTTTCCTGTCATCTTAGCCAATCTGACAGGAGTGTAGTGATATCTCAGAGTTGTCTTAATTTGCATTTCTCTGATCAATAGTGATTTGGAACACTCTTTCATGTGAGTGGTAATAGTTTCAATTTCTTCATCTGAAAATTGTCTGTTCATATCCTTTGACCATTTATCAATTGGAGAATGGCTTGATTTTTTATAAATTTGAGTCAGTTCTCTATATATTTTGGAAATGAGGCCTTTATCAGAACCTTTAATTGTAAAGATGTTTTCCCAGTTTGTTACTTCCCTACTAATCTTGTTTGCATTCGTTCTGTTTGTACAAAGGCTTTTTAATTTGATATAATCAAAATTTTCTATTTTGTGATTGGTAATGGTCTCTAGTTCATCTTTGGTCACAAATTTCTTTCTCCTCCACAAGTCTGAGAGATAAACTATCCTATGTTCCTCTAATTTATTTATAATCTCGTTCTTTATGCCTAGGTCATGGACCCATTTTGATCTTATCTTGGTATGTGGTGTTAAGTGTGGGATCATGACCTCTCTCAATGAGAGAAAGACTAACTCTGGCATTGATCCTTGGAGACCAGCAGACATCAAGGAAGAGTCCATATAATTCTAGGGCAACAGGAAATGAGAAGTACCTCTAAGTCTCATATTTTCTCTACAGATGTGCCTCATTATCATTACTATCTTCAAATTTGAGGTCACTTTCCTCTCGGACTTTTATGTATGAAAAGTGAGAGTGCATCTTTTTTTTGGGGGGGGGAGGGGTTTGGTCATGATTCTTTTGTTATACCTTCTTAATAAATCCCTTTTTTGGGAAACTGATTCTGATTGATAATGGAAATAATTTGATTGATCTTTTGGATGAGTGTTTATGAACCACAATATTAGATATTTCAGTCTATCAAAGTTATCCCTAGAACTCTGAGGGGAATTGTAGTCAGCACTTTCTGGAGGACTCATCTATGTCATACAAGAAAGAAGAGCCGATAGCTAACATGTTTATAGAGCCTACTTTGCGCCAGGTATTGTGTCAAGCTCTTTGCAGTTTTTGTCATTTGAACCTCACAACAACCCTAGGAAATAAGTGGTGGTGTTATCCCCATTATGGAGATTAGAAAATAGAGGCAGACAGAGCTCCCCAAGATCATGCAGCTAGTAAACGAGGCTTAAATGGAATTCAGATCTATCTGACTCCAAGCCAGGTACTCTGTGCACTATAGCCCCATGTAACTGCCTCTGAAAGTAGGAGTGGTGTTGATATGATATAGCTTTTAGGGAAATATAATGGTGGTTTTGGAGTCCCCTGACCTTGGGGGGCTTCTGTTCTAACAATAAGTCAGTAGTCCTAAATCTTCTAGCTTTGGAATCTGCCTCAGGAAACCCCCACATTTTGTCAGCCTTATTGGATATGTGGAATGAGTTTTGTGAAATTTGGTTCAAAGTTATTTAGTTATTACCTATATTCTGAATCTTAAGGTTTGTCTTGCTTTCTTCCTTTAACAAAGAAGTAAAAGCAAGAAAATTTGGCACATAGGGATATGTGGAATTGCAGAACAAATTGTATGGTGAAAGATCTAAAGATAATAAGAAGGTATTGAGGAGGTGTCCTTCCATCTGGAGGGAGCCTGGTTCCAACATATTAATTTTAGATTTTAGTGAAATGACACTAGTGGGGAAACTGAAATATAGTGGATGGGTGGAAGCTTTCCCCTGAGCTCTGCTGTTTTAAGGGGGCTTAATGGAAAACACTGAAACAAATTGTACCTAAGTATGGATTGATAGAGACTATTGATTCTGATGAACATATTTTACTTCTAACATTTTATAAAAAATAATGGGAAGGTTTTGCAAATTGAGCGGTAATTCGATACAGCTGGGCATCTGCCTTCATCAGGGAAATTACCAAATTGATGTTAGAGACTAAATTGTCTTGGACCAAATGTTTGTCTATTGCTTTGTTAAAGAATTAGAACTGTCCCCAGAAGTGATTTGGGACTTTACCCATATGAGATCGGTTTGTTTTATTTGGAGAGGAGAAAAGGAAAGACCTTCTAGAAACGAAAGATAAGTTTTTAAGGAATTATATACTGGCTGTGTCCCTATCCCTGTTAGCCCTGTGTGGAACAGTATCGTCCACAAAAAACAGACACTCTCAGAGAAAGAAAAAGCAAAAAGAGTTTTATTATGATCTTGTGAGAAAGGGCATCTTCCATTTGACTAGATGTTTGTCAGTGAAGGAAGTGCAAAGTATAAATTGCAAAACACCAAATTAAATACCCTGAATATAGAAGTCCCTAAAGTCCCCATCCCTCCAGGCTGGCCTTTTCTCCCATTGTTTGGGGAAGTCTAGGCTTACATTCTAATTGTGGAAATCTAACTCAGAAATAAAAGAAATACTTAAAGGTGATGATGGCTTTGAATTCTATATTTGCTTGCATATCATTTCTCTAGGGAAACTCAAGAGTTTATTATTAACTTGTATACAGTTCCAGGAAAGTGAGTGCTTACTAAGTCCTGAAAGAAACAGAATGGGAAGAACCTTACCAGACACTACAGATGACTGAAACTGCAAAATGGAGGCTAAGAACACCAGGATTAAAGGACCTGTGGAGGAATCTCAAAAATGGACTGTTAAGAACAATTTGTAACCTCTGAAATTGACTTTGCAATTAGGAATATTTTGGTGGGAGGGGAGATTACTGTTGTACCTGTTTTTTATGTTTCCAGAAAATTTTATAGAGACACTCCTCCTTGACTTAAGGAAGTTGAATTAACATTTTTTAGGATAAAGAAATTAGTAATGTTAATTCTGATAGGGTTCTTTAATGTGAAATTGGGACAGTATAGTCTGTATTCTGTGAGGTTTATTTGGTTGTATTGAGTCATTTTAAAGTTGTTCCCATTGGTTAGGAAGATTCTGAGAATAGTGTCTATCTTTGTCCCTTTGAACATGGTTAATACCTAAACATGTTTTGATGTAGAATGGTTGAGAATTTTAAAGTAAAATGATTTGTGTATTGTTGAATTTAAAGTCCATATACTTTCTAGGATGAATCTTTTATTGTTAAGAATGTAAGATTATAGCCAATACTTAGTTAGGATATGTGATCCTTGAGAGCTAACAGCTTTGATTAATGAGAATTGCTATTTGAGATAAGATCTCTTGGCACTGTAGCTGATATTATTTGGAGTTTTGAATTCAGGTATGATTGTCTGATGGATCATCAAACCAGTAATCCACCATCTCAAAAGAATGTGTCACAAGCTCCTCGAGGAATGTGATCCTGAATTGTTCCAGATAGATGTTAGTATCTGGACAAGAATTGAGGGAACAACCTTGGCCTCCGCTTAAAGTGGGATCCTTCTCAATTTCCAGTTTCCTTTGAATAAGAACCCACCTGCTTATTCCTGAGTCTGGCTATAAGATGGAATTGTTACAATTAGCTAAGGATGCTTTATCCAGTCATATATGTGCTCTCAGGCTAGACCTGAAGCACCTGTTTCTGATTAAAATCAAGTCCCTGCTTTTTCCTTTTATAGCAAATTCCTATAATCAGGGCAAATGTTCATGGGCACAATTCAGGTATGTAAGATTTTGCAGTTTCCTATCTGAAAATATGTTGTCATTATATCCTAAATAAGTAGGTAAGTGCATCTATAGCATTTCTATTGTTGCTGAATTTCCTGATAGGCATCTTTATATTGTGAAGTCTAATTACTGGGGACACAAATGGTTAGAATGATAGATGGCCCCAGGTGGGAGTTGGGAGTGCAGAACCCCAATTTGTATGCTGAATATGCTCATTAGACTCCAGGCCATGGTTAAAATAATTACTAATCAGATGACAAAGGCACTGGATTTATTAGCAGACCAGGTCACTCCAACATAGATTAGTATTAGACTATTTGTTAGCTGAAGAAGGTAGAGTTTATGGGAAATTAAATTTTTGCTGTGTGAAAATTGATGATAATGAGTAAGTAGTAAAGGAAATTGCCAAAGACATCAGAAAATCGACCCCTGTCCCATTCCAGACATGGTCCTCACTGATGTGATCTATGGTATGGGGCTTGTCACCAAATGATGGCAGACACCAAAAGTTGGAGTTCAGTCATGTGAAGAATTCACAAGTAGCCATTCTCTTTGGCAGAAGGTAGATTTATTTGAGGGGAATAGGTTATGAACAAAATGAAGGGATATGTGTGGAAAGTTTTTTTGTAATTTTGCTCATATAATTCCTGACTTACCTTTGGTAGATAGATTCCCAAATATTTTATGCTGTCAACAGTTATTTTGAATGGAATTTCTCTTTGTATCTCTTGCTCTTGGATTTTGTTGGTGATATATAAAAATGCTGAGGATTTATGGGGATTTATTTTGTATCCTGTTACTTTGCTAAAGTTATGAATTATTTATAATAGCTTTTTAGTAGAATCTCTGGGGTTTTCTAGGTATACCATCATATCATCTGCAAAGAGTGATAGTTTGGTTTCCTCATTGCCTACTCTAATTTCTTTAATCTCTTTCTCGACTCTTATTGCAGAGGCTAGTGTTTCTAATACAATCTTGAATAATAATGGTGATAGTGGGCAACCTTGCTTCACTCCAGATCTTATTGGGAAAGGTTCCAGTTTTTCCCCATTGCATATGATGCTTACTGATGGTTTTAAATATATGCTCCTGACTATTTTAAGGAAAAGTCCATTTATTCCTATGCTCAAGTGTTTTTTATTAGGAATGGATGTTGGATTTTATCAAATGCTTTTTCTGCATCTATTGAGATGATCATATGGTTTTTGTTTGTTTGGTTATTGATATAGTCGATTATGCTAATAGTTTTCCTAATATTGAACCAGCCCTGCATTCCTAGTATAAATCCTCCTTGGTCATAGTGCATTATCCTGGAGATGATTTTCTGTAATCTTTTTGCTAATATTTTATTTAAGATTTTAGCATTAATATTCATTAGAGAGATTGGTCTATAATTTTCTTTCTCTGTTTTCAACCTACCTGATTTAGGTATCAGTACCATGTCTGTGTTGTAAAAGGAGTTTGGTAGGACTCCTTCAATCCCAAAATGAAGGGATATGAAATAAAGTTTGAGGAGCATTTAATAAAGACAAGTTCCTCAGTAGAACTCACAGTTTCCAGTAGAAAGGGAGCACCTCATGAAATTGGGACATGCCCTTAGCTGGCTGGCAGGTATCCTGAAAGGGACTTAGCACCCTAAAAGAGTGAGTTAACTATAAGGAGGAGAAGTGGGGTGGAATTAGGGGAGATACCACATGACATGAAGGAATGGAAAGGGGAAAGACACCACCAGGCAGAGTGCTGTGCTGGCTGATGTAAAGGAAGGTAGGTTTTATAGGGAAATTTTAACATCAGGAACATGACTGGGATTTTCACAGAGGATGGGTCTCAGAAACTTGACATAACTTGGATAATAAAGATTGAACAACCTGGACAGTAAAGTCCAGTTAGACAAGGATGGACCCCAGTAGAGAAAAAGGACAAACCAAGTCCAGAGGGATTAGAGACTGAGAACAAAATGTTGAAGAAATGTATCAAGAATGGCGTGAGAGGTCTTCAAAGGTTAATAAATAAAGAAGAGGGATGAATGTGATAAACTAAACGAAGACCTCTCATTCTCTAATTGTGACTTTAGACTTTGCATTAAAAAGTTGAGCTATAGCTAAAAAGTACAAATTGTCTTGGATGAACATTTCCCCTCCTGTTTTCACCACCTCTTAATTAGCATTTAAGTGCTTAATGGGTAAAGAGTTTGTTATTTACTAATATTCTTTTGTATATAATCTTGTGTTTTGCAGTTTGTGCTTTGCACTCCTTTACTGGCACTTTGTCTGTTGGGAGTTGCCCTTTTTTGTGAGATTATAATAAATCTCCCCCCACCCCCTTTTTTTTTTATCTTGAGAGCCTCTGATTTTAATTTGGGTAAGGGTTACTGCCTCTCACATAAATGATCAAAAGAAGAAAAATGGGCTTAGGGGTAGCTTTTAAGCAAGGGATATACAAAACAAGGCCAACAAAACCAGTGTTTTCAAGATGATTTACCTTGTAACAATGAAGACATGGACATCCATTGCTTTATGCAAAATAAATACAGAATAGATGGAAGGGAAGCTTAGAGGGTAAGGCACTAGAAGATGGAAAAGGCCTTCTATAGAAGATCTTGTTTGAGCTGAGTCTTGAAAGAAAAGCCAAGGTGAAGGGGAAAGCTTGACTGACAGAGGGCATAGCCAGAGCAAAGACATGGAGGTGGGAAGATACATGCTACTGTCTGTGACACATTGAATTTAAATGTCTGCTCTTTGGCCCAGGGGATCAAATCTCAGTTCAGCCAAAGAGAAACAACCTCAATGGAAAAGCAGCTGGGAAGGTAGGGATGGGGAAGGGAACATTAGGAGTCAAGGGGGTTTAATTTCCCCCAATGTCAAGAGTTGTGTAGGAACATTCTAGAGATAGCAATGGGAGCAGCCCTCACTAGTGAGAGCTTTGCCCTCTCTCTCCCATGTTTCCATCCATTTAAATGTCTATTTTACCTCTGTCTTCCTCCAAAAAGCTCACGTGCCCATTATCTGGCAGACCTCAGTAATTGGGCAAGGCGATTGGTTCTAAGGCCCCTGTGGGAGCAGAGTCCTACAAGGGGAAGTATCTGGAATTTCAGAACCAGAAATCTCAAACCTCAGCTTGGAAAACTGAGGCCAAAAGGGATTTCAGAGGTCCCCTTGGGAACATCCCTAGTCTTCTGTTCATCTTCACTGGTGTGGAGTAAGTCTATTATCCCATTTTGCAACAGTTTGAATTATTGGGAAGTATTTCCTTGTATTGAACCTCCATCTCTTACAAAATTACCCCCCCCCCCCATCCACTATTAATGCTAATTCTGGCTTTTGGGACCAAGCAGTGCAGGCCTAATTCTTTTCCAGGGGACAGCCTTTCAAATATTCCTGTCTCATTTATTAAAATATATATTGCCTGAATGGAAAAAACAAAGCTACATACTCCAAATGGAGTCTGGGTCCTGCAGAGTACAGAGCAACTACTTCTCTTGTCCTATTCTTTATACCTCTTAGGGTAGCTGAAGCTCACGTTGCCCTATTTGTGTGTGTCATTGCTAATGTTCAAGAATTACAACTGCTGAGTTTATTGTGGGTAAGTGTGTACTTTTTGGACAAGAATAGCTTCATATACCTTTTTCGTGTTACAGTGTGTGAAGGGCTCTCCTCACAGGAAGTGGTTAATGCAAGAAGAAATGAGGAAACAGCATTTTCTGGGGAAAGGTCAAGGCCATTCAGTATCTGTGCCATCACTGGGACTTAAACCTGGTATGGTTAGACAAGGCCTGAAGTGCTAACAGGAGGCAAGTAGAGGAAGGAAGGGCTCTGGGGGCTGACTCTAGCTCTTAAGCCAGTTAGGGATATGACCTTCCCAAGCTTTGTTACTTCCCCTCTATAGTTTTCACATTTGTAAAATGGTAGGTTGAAGAATAAGATTTCTGAGGTTCTTTTCCAGTTTGGCATAATTATGTTTTCTAAGGGTCCTCCCAAACTTTGACATTTTGTATTCTAAGATCCTTCATTGCTTTGCCATCCTGTGTTCTAAGGGCCCTCCCAGCTTTGCCATCCCATGTTCTAACGGCCTTCCCAGCTCTGCCATCCCATGTTCTAAGAGCCCTTCCAACCTCTGACTCCCTGGATTCTAAGGGCTCTCCCAGCTCTGACTCTCTGTTCTAAGAGCCCTGACAATCTGTGTCCCATTGACTCTCTCACTTCTGATGTTCTAAATCAGTGAGAAGCTGTTCAAACCAGGAGATGGTACAGTGACTCATGGAAGAATCTAATGTGGAAAGTTACCCTGAGAAGATCTTAGGCTGGAGCTTCCCTAGACCCTGTTATTTACTGACTCTAGCGTGACAAACTTTGTTCATGGTCAGTGCCCATAGACAGAGTCACCTCTTATGTGTCTAGTTCTTTGAGAGAAGCCCCACTGACAGACTCAGCATGACAAGCTGCCAGAAGGGGAATGGGGGAATCCCACTCCAGGAGTGACTAACTTTGCTCAAGGTCAGTGCAACAGAAACAAGTGCCCATAGACAGAGCCACCTCTTAATGTATCTAGTCCTTTGAGAGAAGCCCCACTGACAGCCTCAGCATGACAAGCTGCCAGAAGAGGAATGGGGGAATCCCACTCCAGGAGTCACCCTCCAAGTGGAAACCTTTCACTTCCAATCTTCCCCTTAGTCATCACAGACTATATCAATTCTCTCCAGATTCTGATCTGCTTCCTAGAAGAGAAGCCATTTGTTCATTTCGCACAGAAATAAATGGTCACGTAAACAACTCCAAACTAAGTTTCTTGTCCCCTTTTATCCCTCATCCATGACGGCCCATATTGAAATAACAAAGTTTGCATAGTTTCACTCGTTTGAATTTCAAAACCACTTTATAAAATTGACAAACAGAATGAAAAACCCCATTTTATGATGGGAAAACAATTTCAGAGAAATTTAATGATTTGTCCTAGATCATATGCTGGGTACTAGGAGAGCTCATATTCAGGTCTGCTCATTTTATAGTTTCCTAATGCCTCTGCCATCAAATATAAAGTCCTACATTTGCTTTTAAAGCCCACTGTAATCTGCCCTCCTCATCTTTATAGTCTTAAACCTAACTCTCTAGTACTTTTTGATTCAGGGATCTGATCTAGTCTTCTGGGTGTTCCTCAGTGAAGTGAGTGTTTAATAGCCTATTCAGGAAAGGCAACACCAAGCCCCAAGGCAGGTCACACCACTGAGTCCATGCTCCACTTTAGTATTTTTTCCCCTCAATATTTTATTTTTACAAATACACATAAAAGTAATTTTCAACATTTATTTTTGTAAGATTTTTGAATTCCAAATTCCACACCTCCCCCCCCCCCCCCACTCCTTCCCTTTCTATTCCCTAAGAAAGCAAGTAATCTGATACAGGTTATGCATGTATAATCATTTTAAACATTTCCATATTAATCATGTTGTGAAAGAAAAATAAGAACAAAAGGGTAAAACCATAAGAATGAAAAAGCAAACAAAAAAGGTGAAGATAGTATGCTTCAATGCTCATTCAGTCTCCGTAGTTTTCTCTCTGGATACAGATGACATTTTCCATCCTAAGTCTGTTGGAACTGCCTTGAATTACTGCATTATTGAGGAGAACTATGTCTATCACAATTGTTCATCACATAATCTTGCAACAGTTCATGTAAGTCTCTCCAGGCCTCTCTGAAATCATCCTGCTGATTATTTCTTATAGAACATAATATTCCATAACATTCATATACCATAACTCATTCAGCCATTCCCTAACTGATGGGCATCCATTCAGTTTCCAGTTTCTTGCTACTACAAAAAGGGCTTCCACAAATATTTTTGCACATGTGGATCCCTATCCCTTTTTTATGATCTCTTTGGGATACAGACTCAATAGAGACAATGCTGGATCAAAGGGTATGCACAGTTTGATAGCTTTTGGGGCATAGTTCCAAATTTCTATGTTCCACTTTGGAGAAACATCAGAAAATGAGAGAAAGAACATGGAAGCAGTGTGTCCACTCCTCCCCATTACTGGATCCTGGACACAAAAGATGCTTCTTGTCACAAGGGAGAGCTGAAGGAAGGTGAGCAAAGTAAAAGTTATCACTTCTCTAGCCAACAAAATACCTTGCATCCTTGCTGGTATCACAGGATTAAGGGTGGACCAAGGGACCACTAAAGGTTCTTGAGGCTTCAAAGCTCCCACCTGGCAGGACAACTCTGAGCAGGGGCCATAGGATGACCCTTTTACTTGGCTGTTTGAGATGCTAAAGGAAAAAAAGTGGCAATATTCACATGAGAATGTACTATTACCTGTGGCTTTTATGTGGGAGGGTGCCCAAACTTCCATATTAAAGTATCCATGTAGCCAGAATCACTTCCCTGAAAGAAATAAGCCTAAAGTTCTCCTAGACTTACTTCCAAGTAAACTGTATGACCTTGGGCCAGACACTTTCCTTGAGTCTTAAAGATTTAATGGGGGATGGAGGCGGGGGATTTATACTAGACCAGGGCTTCTTAAACTGTTACCACTTTTCAACCTGAGAAATTTTTATGTGATCCTAGATATAGAGGTATATAAAATAGGTATACAAATCAAACATCTATTGTTAAAAAATTATAATTTCACAAGCCCTACATTCAGTTATGAGACTCCAAATGGACTCGAGACCCACAGTTTAAGAAGCTGGGCAGGAGATAATCTCTGGTCCCTCTCCACACCCTGACAGGCTGTATTCTAAGGGCCCCCTCCATCTGACATTCTATATCGTAAGGGCCTTCCTATCTCTGCCATCCATTCTTCCAAGGTCCTTTCCAGATCTGACAGCCTGTGTTCTAAGCACCCTCCCTGAAATTCTGTTGTTTGTCAAATGTGAGGAATTCAAACCTATGACTGGATCTGAGTGATATCTCCATACAGAACAAAGAGTGCCTGTTTGTGACAGGTCTTGAGAGGCAATTTTGGGCCACATTCACAACTGTGCTTTCCTTGGAAAACAACCACCAGGAAGCTGGGAACTGAGGTGATAGCTTAAGTGGTGAGCATCCACACTTCCCTTCTGTCTAAGGCAGTTCCGGTAGCAGAGCCCCCAGGGGCCTCCTTTTGTGCAGGCTGGTCTGTTTGCCTAAAGCCCTGACTCCCTTATTACAGAATTATCTTCATCATAAACTTAAAACATACTCCCAAATAGATGTGCATTTAAACCTATTTATATTTTTTAAAGATAATTGACCAGAGTCAAATAGCTCCTGAGCATCAGTCAGCATTGGAACCCAGATTTTCTTGACTTTAAGCTCAGCATTTTATCAGTTACCCCAATAAACAGTTTAACAGTTATCTGTTACCCCAACTCTATTGCTATTCTTAGCTGCAAGGTAAGAAATCATTTCCTGGATATGCCACAGTTTGTCAGGTTGGGGAGAAAGGACTTGTAATAAAAAAAAAAAGAGTACAAGACTTAAGCCAGAAAACCCTTTCATCTTTTCTGGTTGTATAACTCTGGACAAGTCACATCTTCTCCGAGCCTTGTTTTCTTCCTCTGTAAAAGATGGATGATGAAAATATTTGTAGGAGCTCTTTTGTGGAGTATCAAGGCACTGGAAATTGAGGGATGTCCATCCATTTAAGACTGACTGTTCTCAGTCAGAGAAATGACTGAACAAGTTATAGAATATGAATGTAACAGAATATCATTCTGCTGTTAAAAAAAAAAAAGACCCAAGGGGCAGTTTTAGAGAAACCTTGGAAGACATGTATGAACTGATGCAGAATGAAGTGAGGAACAGGGACATTATCACAAAATCTGCATTGTAAAGGAAGAACAAGTTAAGAGAGATTTAAGAAGTCTGATCAGTGCAATGATTAAGCAAAACTCCTGAGAAGCCATGATGAAATAGGCTGCCCACTTCCTAAGGAGGAGGGATACAGAGGGAGACAAAAATTTTCAGGAACAGACAATGTAGGAATTTGTGTTGCTTGACTATGCAAAGGTTTTTCCCCCTTTATTCCAATAGAGGAGAAATGGGGGAAGGGGAAAAGAAAATAGATTTTTCAGTTGATTAAATTTTTTTAATGGATTAATATTTGAACCAACCTCACAAGCCTATGAGGGAAGAACATTGGAAACATTAGCATCCTAGAAAAATGGGAGCTGTTAGATGCCCTGGGCCCTCTCATTGTTTCCAGGTTTATCTCTGTTACAGCAGCTCCTACAAATTTCCACATAGTGAGAGACTGTCTTTGTTTTGGATCCAAGTCCTTTTAATTACTAATGATGATGACCTGGGCTTGAGAAGTCATATGAATGGTATCATCAACAACCAGGGACTCTCTCCTGTGTGTATTTGCAATTTTTATTCCAGCAGCAAGTGCACAAGCCATAGAACCAAAGAAAGACCCACACCAAATTCTTAAACTCAGTTCAGCCAAGGATGATGGTAAGATGGACCTTGATTCACAAGACGCTGGGCTTTCATTGTTCATAAATGATGAAATTCAAACATTACCAGTCTTCTTGATAGATTGGGAAAATGGGTGTCCTGTCCCAGGCCCCATTCCTTTGTTCTGTCAAATCACTTTGTGTTCAAATTATAACACTACAATGTTCTTAAATCAATTCATTATCTTTTCCTCCAAAGCCCTCTTCTGAACTTCCTACTACTGTCAAGGACACCACCGTCACCTAGGCTCACAACACTGGAGAAACCTCACCCAGTTAGATGGCCAGGTAGATAGAATTCTAGGCTTGAAGTCAAGAAAGCTGAGTTCAAATCTGGCCTAGTTGTGTGAATCTGAACAAGTCACTTGACTTCTGTCTACCTCAGTTTCCTACCTATAAAATGGGAATATTAGCATTATTTAACAAGGTTGCAAGAATCAAATGAAATTATTTGTAAAGTGCTTAGCACAAAGCCTTGAACAAACCAGGCACTTAATGTTTTTTCCTTCCTTTCCTTCCCTTCCCTTCCTTCCTCCCTTCCTCCCTTCCTTCTTTCCTCCCTTCCCTCCTTCCTTCCCTTCCTTCCCCCTAACCTGTTACCAAATCTTGTCATTTCTACTTTCCAACATCTCTCCTATATATCCCTTCTTTTGCACAAATAAAACCACCAGGGCCTCACCAATTTTTTCCTAAACAATTACACTAATTAACCTCTACCCGCAGGCCAGATGTGGCACCTGAGGATGTTTATCCCCCTCACCCAGGGCTATGAAGTATTTAAAGGCCCACAAAACAAAAGTTTTTGTTTTTCCTATAGTCTGGCCCTCCAACAGTCTGAGGGACAGTGAACTGGCCCCCTATTTAAAAAGTTTCTAGAATCTAGATCATCAGCTGATTATCACCTCGTTGCTCAATGAGCTCCCAGAGGTCCCCATTGCTTCCAGGACCACATATAAAGAATTCTGGGATTTATATCCTTTCCAACCCATCTGCTTCCTATTTTACTTTTTGAATCTGCTTCCATTGCATTATCTTCCACACACTGTGATCTTGGTGCATGGGTCCCCATGTCTGGATGCTTTGACTCAAAAGCTTCCATCTTTTTGTTCCCCTGGATTGCTTTAAGACACTGTTTAAATTCCAGCTTATACTAGAGGCCATGCTACTGATCCCTGAGTGGAAATAAAGGGCTAATCATGGGTGGGCACCTGAGGAATGAAGATGATAAAGGTTGCCACAGAAGAGGAAGAGAGACCATGGTGATTCCCTGACTCTAGACTGGAGATCTAAGGAGAGCTGCTGCTGCAGAAAGGGAGGTAAAGGATGACAAGGAGACAGAGACAGAGGGACTGGGAGAGAAGTAATGGCAGCAGCAGCATTTGTCAGTTTCTGAATTTCCCACCAGGTGATTTTCATGTCAGTTTCAACAGAACAGGAACTCAGACCAGGGGTTCCCCATTGTGTGGTTACTTAGTAGCTACTTTGTAGCCGTGTAATCTATCAGTATGAGATTGCTTGTGCTAGTTACCAGGCAGCCTTGCTACTTTAAAAACCTTCAATTGGAGTCATTGAGATTATGGACCAACAGAGAAGCATTATGAGGCTCCTGTGTGACAATGAGCTATGGAGTCCCCTGTTGGAATCTTTACAAACGTTGGGTGCCAAAATGTGGTGTTTTTCTTCTTTAAAATATAAGATGATTCTCTCTGGGGGAGAAAGCAGGTTTCTCCGGGAGGTAGCTTTAGTATCAGTTCAGATCAATAATTACCCCAGATGCAGCCAGCTGGTAAAAATGTAAATATTTCTTTCTCCTTCCAAGTCTTGTCTCTTTCCTTGGGTCCGGATAGCTAGATTCTTAGAGGTCTATCTTCCTGCTTGGTTCCAAGAGCTCCCTCCGAAAGTCTCCAAATCCAAAGGTTAGTCCTTCAGCCCAGCCAGCCAAGTAGAAAATGGAATAGATCTCTCTTGCCTCGGAGAGAGGGCTTCTGGCATAATTCCGCTGAAATCTGTCAGAGAGCCTCTGTCTGTTTCTTTTATATGAGAGAGAGGAATTGTGGGATACGAGAGAGAGGGATTATGGATTTTCTCCCATAGTGCTCTCTGGCCCTAAGAGCTTCAAAGGAGGTGTGAATTCACAAAGTTACACAGTTAAATTTGTGAATCTCCCATAAAGGTGTGAACACAAGCATTGTATCAATTCTACTTAGTACCTTGTTTCAGGTTCTGGCCCAAAATATTTTCTTGTAAGATCAGATCAATAATCTATCAACTCTAATGAGTTAGCAGTTTGTAAAGATTCCAAGAATACTCCTTGTAAGGTTGCTGTTAGCAAAAGAATGAACAGACCCGCCTCTGTTCTCTTTTGAGAGCTGGAAGGGGCCTTAGACCAACCTGTTCAGTTTACTGTTAGTATCAGAGATGTGATTGGAACCCAGGTCTGCTTCTTACCTGATCTTAGCCAAGACCCTTTTCTTTTTTCTCACCTCAACTATAAGAAAGTGGCCTGAGCTCATCAGCTCTAAATCCAAGTCAAATGAGATCTATGGAATGGAGACCTCTATTCTCCTATGTTCTCACAAGCCCTAGTTTCCAGGGCTTGCCCAGCTCCCCAGGCAGCCTCTCAATACCTCTGATTTCATTTCTCCTTTTGCAGGGGAGAGGTTTCCAGAGGAGTGATTAGTTCAGCCCCTGCCTCCAGCTGAGTTCTTTGCCTGAATCCCCTTTGTCTGGATCAGTGCCAATGAATGTAGGCTAAGGGTCTTCAAGGCTAAGCAGATAGAGGAACACCTGTGGTTTTTCGGGTCCCTTCTAACTATAACATATTAGGATTCTTGGGCTCCTCCAGAAAGAAGAAGAGATTTGAACCAGATGATTTGAAAGTGGATGAAATGCCTGCCCCAGTACTTACCATCTGTGTGACCCTGGACCTCATTCAACTTCGGTTTCCTCATGTGATGAGCGAACGCAGCTTAATACAGTGGAAAGAACATCTATTGACTCGATGCAGAGGATCTGGATTCAAATGTTGCCTCGGAGATTTATTCTATGTATGACTTTAGGGAGGTCACCAACTCTCTGGGCCTGTTTTCTCAACTGTGGAATGAAGGGATTAGACACCTTTCTTGCTCTACTTTGATGAGCTATGCAAGAAGCCTAGTGTGGTGAATAATATACTGGGCTTAGGAAGAACAGAATTCAAATCTTGCTTTTGAGACTATGTGACAATAGGACAAATCACTTATCTGGGGGCCAAAGGCTGCTCTCAAGATCATCGTGCTGATCTGTACTGGAGGGACTGACAAAAATTGTGAATTTCTCTTTGGCAAAATCAGGGAGATGGATTAGCTCAGAGTCCCTTTTAACTCTAAAGCAGCTGTCTTGCTCAGGATCACACAGTTGGAAATTGTTGGCAATGGCTTAGGACTCCATGACCAGGATTCTTTCTTCCTTCTTATCAGTCTGACTCTCCAGAATTCTGGTCCTAATACTAGCTCTCACAAGATCTCCTAGAAAAGGGTCTGGTTCTTCTCTTGGCCATCTCTCTGGAAAGTCTCTAGATAAGGGCAAGTAAATGTATTGACTGGTGTCACTTTAGGCTTCTGGATAAAAGTTAGAAAGAAGGAAGGCAGGGCAGATTCAGAAGTTGAGAAGATGACTGGATGACTAACAGATGGAGACCTGGGAGAGCCTCTTAACTCCCACTCACACCATTGTCCAGCCGGAAAATGTCACTTGGGCTTTTGGAGATGTTGGGCAGATGTTTCCTGTGAGTTTGCTAAATATGGAGATATGGTGCAAGTTGCAACTCCCCCTGGATACTGTCTCTCTAACTTTCTTTCAGCCTTAGCCTAGCCTTTTGCAGGCACTGGGCTTTTATGAGAACTAGCCTCAGACAGGAGCCCTGAATCATCCACCAGTCAGAATTCTACCTGTTCTCATTTTATGAGCCAACCAACAGGTAGCCCCTGAGTGGGCGCAGTATGTAAGGGACCAGGATCTTGGTGGAAATTATCCCCTTGTAACTTCTGTGCCCCTTGGCCCTAGTTTTGCTCTGTGGGACTAAGGATTGCACCTTGCTCCCTTCTGAGTTTGGTCTGTTGGATTTTTCTGCAATGGAAAAAATAATCTGGGGAAAGATACTGAGTCACATGTAGTCAGGAGATGATGAAAAACAGGCTCCATATTCTAGATTGTGGTCGGAAAGACCATTCTCATCCCTGTATTTATTTTCCCTGTCTCCTCTCCCTTCTCTTCTTGTATTCTGCCATGAGCTTTTCTCTGTCTCCTTGGAGGGGGAGTGCTCTTTGAGGTAGGACATGTATGGAGGGCAGAGGGCTAGTTGATGCCCACTGGCTGGGGTTTCCCCTCTGTTCCACTCTCCCAGCTTTGGCTGGGCAGTCAGCAGATTAATGCCTTGGCCATGCAGTGAGGATCTGGCTACCTGCTCAAACTTTTAGACTAGCTCAATCCTAAGTAGCAGTGCCTATGTAGCTGTCCAGGCCTGCCCTTCTCTGCCACTGCCACTGTATAACATGGGTCTAGGGCTGATGTGCATGTCCTCCATGCCCCCCACCCAGGCCTGTCTTCATTTATCTGAATACTCACAGTCTCCTCCTCAGGAAGTGCCAGAGCCTGTAGTGGCTGTAGACATGTGTGTGTGAGTGTTTGTATGTCAGAAACCTCAGCAGGAAATGCCTCATCACAGGAGCTCCTATCAGCCTCCTTGAACAACAACGTGGGCTCACTGGCCCTTGGCTCCGACTCCATTCACTCCCAGCCTCGCACACTGGACCATGCAGAACCCCTGCAGCCTCAGCCTCCTCCTGTTCTACTGCTTCCTGGTGGCCAGCCTGGAGCAGGATGACTATGATGTGGAGAATAACAACGGAAGTAAGTGATCCTCTTGGGAAAAATGAAAATTCTGAATTTACCCTTTTAGGGTCCCTAATTGGTGGGGAAGACCCAAAGTGTTTTCATAGCCTCCCCAACTTTGCTGAAACTCCTGTTCAGAGTCAGGTCCTATTCCAAGGCAGTTGCAGAGAATGTAGAGCTAGGAGAATGGACAGGCCAGGGACAAACATGGGCATTCCTGCCATTGAAATTCTGTCTCTGACCCAAGGGGTTGAGATGAACAGGGTGCCTAAGGCTGGCATGGGACAGAAAGCTTAGGGATTATCTGTCTCAAGTCCCTCATTTACAGATGAAAAAATTGAGACCCAAATGTGAAAACATGTATCTAGGCTAAATCAAGTACTTCCCCCCTGTGCCACATGGGATACAAGGGCTGGAGAATTGAGTTCAAGCCATAATCTGAGATTTAGAAGAAATCCTGGGGATTGGTTTGGTCCAAAGTGTGCTCAACAGGAATTCCACTATCTGACATATAGTGGGATATATAGTGTTTAGTGTAGGGCTTGGTTCAGAGTAGGTACTTAATAAACATTTGTTGGTTGCTTATTGATCGATTGACTATGTAGCATCTGCTTGGAGAAGTCCAAGGATGGGCAAGGGCGGTACTGTCTCCCAGGGGCAGCTCCAATGAGTTTTAAGAGTTGAGTTTAAATCTGCCTCTGCCATTCTCACTTCTGTCTTCTGAAGTCAAGTCTGCGCTCTACAGAGAAGAGAAGCAGTGTCTTGTTTTCTTCTCTATAAAATGGGGGTGTCTCTGCAGTGCTGCTTGGAGTGAAAAGCTTTGTCAACTGTAAAATGCTATAGAAATGGGGGGATGGAGGGATAATACCTTCAAAGCAACTGCTTCCTATGTAGCGGCCCAGAGTATAGGCTACTGGGGCTGGAGTTGGAATGAATTGGTCAAATTCAGTCAATAGAGCAAAGGATGATAAAAATCAGTCCTCTCATGGGCTGCCACAGGGAATAAAGCAGGGGGATTGCTCAGACAGTCTGGCTCTCACCTCCTTTGGGAGTCAGGGGTGAAAGAAGACCCCTCAGAGAGAGTGCCAAAGCAAGGGAGCCTGGGAGTGAGTGGGAGGGGGCACAGGTAAATCTTGTTCCCTTAGAGGACTGAGAGGCCAGGTTGTGTAGTTACTGCAGAGTAGAAGATCCTATAATATACATTTTCCTGCCTCTCCATTCCCTTGCCCCCCATATTGGAAAGGTCCTATTTTCTCCAAGCCAACAATTATTCTACTTGGGGCTCTAATAGGAGGGAGGATGTGTTTTGGGGTATCTTGGGAGAAAGGGAAAGAGAAAGAAACATTTAGAGTTGGAGGATTTGGGATTCAAACCTAAGCCTGATCTATGTGACTTTGTCTCTGGGCCTTAGTTTTCCAATCTGTGTAGTAAGGTGAGGGGCAGGGCTTGATTTAGAATTAGGATCCTGTGTTTACTAGCTTTTTAAGCTTAGGCAAGTTACCTCTTCTTTATGTGTTAAATGAGAAAGCGTCTGGAAATCTAAGGTCACAGGGCCCTCCCATATCCTGCCCAATGGACAAGACTCTCCACATTGAGCTTTTTCTGCTACTGGGGATTTCCCCGGCCCTTGTCTTCCCCTAAACCATTTCCTATTATCCATATAATCTACCCAGAACATCTGGAAGACTAAACAGCTGCCTCTACTGAGGTGGGGGAAGGATCCACGCTGAATCAAATAGCAAGTTGAGAGATCACTCTGATTTAAAGATGTAAAGAATCATAAATTAGTAAATGTCTGACTTCTTGGAGAAATCCAAGGTGTATGTCCAGGCCAGAGACCATTTTTAGCATCTTTATTCATGTGAGTTTGGGGATGTGGTAACAGAAACCTGCATCCTTTTCCTGGCTCTGTCATGGGACAGAGTTTAATCCTTGGCTCTCAAGTTTCCCTTCTACCTTGGGAAGCATTTAAAGCTTTCATTAGCACAACAACTAATAACTCAAATGACTCCGTGCTTAGCACAGTGCCTAGCACATCACAAACACTTTATTAATGTTTGTTGATTGATCACCTCACTAAGTGTTCCTTGCTTACTTTCCTCTTCCAGACAAGCTAATCCTACATCTCTCTCCGTGAGAGCACATACAGCCCATCCCATAGACTTATTTCACTTCTTCATGGGCACCCAGGGTACAGCTGTTGATCTGGAGGGGATGTAGACCATGGCACCTTTGAGTTTGTTCTCTTCAAGTGAAGAAACTAAGGTTTGGCCTCAGGTGAAAGCAGCAGCTAGCCTTCCATCCAGCAGAGGCTCTACTCTGAGTAGATGGTGGTCATTAGCATGGGGGAGGTCCTGCTTCCATGGAGCAGAAAGGCTGAGGATGGCTCGGGTCAGACTGTGCTAACCTGTAGCTATTTCTTATCACAGCTGAAAGTGCAGATGCCCACAACAATGAGACCTCCTCACCCTCCATCCTTTGCCCGAGGAGCTTCCCTGGCAAGAAGATGTACTTCAATAATACCACCTACCTGTGTATTGGGACAGAATCCAGGGAGTACCTGTTCAGCTGGGTCTCCAGAGCGTTGGTCCCTTCACTCTATACTCTTGTCTTCTTGGTGGGCTTGCCTGCCAATGGCTTAGCTTTGTGGGTGCTGGCTACTAAGATCCAGAGACTCCCTTCCACCATCTTTCTGATGAACCTTGCCGTGGCTGATCTGCTCCTTGTTCTGGTCCTACCCTTCAACATCTCCTACTACTTCATGGGTCATCACTGGGTCTTTGAGGAGGGGCTCTGTCGCCTAGTGACTGCCTTTTTCTATGGAAACATGTACTGTTCCATGTTGCTCCTGGCCTGCATCAGCCTGGACAGGTACCTGGCCATTGTCCACCCGTTCTTCTCCCGTTCTGTGCGCAGCCCCACTTTTGCTGCCTGCCTCTGTGCCATTGTCTGGCTTGGGGCAGCCTCCCTAACCCTGCCCCTGGCTGTCCAACGCCAGTCCTACCCATTGCATGGCAGTTCTGGGCACATCCTGTGCCATGATGTGCTCCCCCAGGATGAGCAGGTCGGCCAGTTCCTGAATATCTTTGTCTGCCTTGTTGTTTTGGGCTTCTTCCTCCCGCTGCTGGTCATTCTCTTCTGCTACGGTTCTGTCATCTACGCGCTGGTGGCCAGTGGGGAAAGGTACAGCTATGCTATCAAGCTCACTGTGCTGGTGCTGGTCTCAGCTGTCATACTCTTTACTCCCAGCAACATACTGCTGCTCATCCACTATTCTGACCCCAGGACCAATGGTTTTGGAAATCTCTACTTCTGGTACGTTCCCAGCTTGGCCATCAGCACCCTCAACAGCTGTGTGGACCCTGTCATTTATTACTACGTATCTGAAGAGTTCAGGGACAAAGTAAAGAGGAGGCTTTGTCAGCAGAACAAGCACATGCTCACAGTCCAGAAAACTTCTAAGGAAGATGTTCCTGGGCTGGGTACCCGTTCCACATCTCTGGTATAGAAATTCATTTGATGCACACTAGCTCTGGTCTGAAGGTAGGAGACAGTGGCTTTCTGACTCTTGCATAGAAGGGCCTATTTATCTGTGTCAGCCCCAAGGGAATCTCCCTTGTCATTGTCCCTCAGTTCTCTGTGATCTCACCTTCATCCTTGCCCCAGTAAACTTTGGAAAGATGAGAGGGCTTAAGCACGAGAGCTTCTGCTCTCCACTGCTCCCTGCTTCCACTTCATCAAGAGGACTTTCACCTTGAAGACCCAACGGCATTTCCAGGGAGGTCCAGGACACTGTTCCCTGTTGGATATGTTCTGATGGATCTGAGGCTGTCTGTGCTAAGGAAGAGAAAATTTGGTGGGGCCAGAAGTTATGGTAGGGTGGGTGATGGGTGGATCTGCTTTCTAGTGATTTAAAGAAAGATTATGATATTCTACTTGGTCAAAGAAGGAAGAAACAGGACCAGAGCTTGGGGAGGGACTTGTATACAGATTTTGACCAATGTATGAAAAATCTCCTCATGAGAAGAGCTGCCAAAAAGTAGAATGGGTGCCCAGGAGGGGTGAGCTCCTAGAGATATTGAAGCAAAGGAGGACTTGGCAATGTGATGTAGTTATGTAATACCATGTTTCAGGCAAGGAGTTGAAATTCCTCACCAGCTCCAACTTCCCATGCCTTGTTTTCCTGAGGCTGCTGTCTGCAGGACTTGAGATCTATCTCTAAAGGGGTGTTGCTTTGCTACCTGAACTATCAAGATCCCATATTTCTCCTTCCTCAGGGAAGGTTGTTCCTGCTGGCTGGGTTTATTCTGCCCATAAGTCATTCCATCTTTTCTTATGGTTATGGCTGTAGAGAAGGCTCTACTGAATGGAGAACTAATAAAAAGCCCAATGAGATTCTAATCAGATTCTTCTTGTGTGACTCAGCAAATAAAAGTAAAGATTCATGACCAAGCTAGCTGATCTGTTTCAACAAGACATCCATGCTTGCTGGCAATATTGTAGTTTAGCCTATAAAGGCTGGAACTGACTTTAGAATACAGATTATGGGATCTGAGAGGGACTTTATAACCAATAATATGGGAGGTTGGAGAGCCTTGAGGACATAAAATGTCAGAGCTGGGAGGCCCTTAGAACCCAGGAGGTCAGAGCTGGGAGAGCCCTTAGGACCCAGGATGTCATAGATGGGAGGGCCCTTAGAACCCAGGATGTCAGAACTGAAAGGGCCCTTAGACCCAGAATGTCATAGATGGGAGAGCCCTTAGAACCCAGGAGGTCAGAGCTGGGAGGGTCCTTAGAACCCAGGAGGTCAGAGCTGGGAGGGCCCTTAGAAGATGGGATGTCAGAGCTGGGAGGGCCCTTAGAACCCAGGAGGTCAGAGCTGGGAGGGCCCTTAGAACCCAGGAGATCAGAGCTGGGAGGGCCCTTAGAACTCAGGAGATCAGAGCTGGGAAAGCCGCTAGAACATGAATATCAGAGCTGGGGGTCCATTAGAACAAATAACGTCAAAGGTCCTTAGAACACAGAATGTCATAGTGTAGGGAGATGGGGGTGCCATTACAACAAGAGTGTCAGGGCTTAAAAGGCCTTAGAACACAGGATATCAGAGCTGGAAAGATTCTGTGAGATCAGCCAACCCAACTATTCTTACTTTACAGAAAATAGAAAAGAAGTCCAGAGAGGGCTCAAAGGAACTAGAAGGGCCCTTAGAGGTTATCAAGTTGAAACTGAGATTGAGAAGTCAAGTCACCTGTTCAGAGTCCACAGCTATGAAGGTTTTCCTAAGTCCAAGTGCAGCTCTCTGGAGCCCCTTATTCATTCCAAGCCCCACATTTGACAAATGAGGGAAGTGAAACTGAGGAAGGTTAAGTTTCTTCCCCAAGACCACAAAAGTAAAAAGTAGCAGAACTGGAATTAGAACCCAGGATCTGGCCCCAAATCTTGTGCTTTCTTCATATCAGAATCTTTTAATAATTCAGCAGCAGAGCTCTCTGAGCCCAGGCAGGGGCAGCTTCTCATCTGCCAGAGCATGCTGCTGCCCTTCAGTGATGATTTGTGCTTAGTCACACTCATAATGGAAGGCTATCAGCAAGCTATAATCTGAAAAGAAAACCATGGATGGTCTTCCACAGGCTCTTCCCTAATCGGGGGACTTCAGAGACCATAGTCAAACCCCTGACTTGCCATTTGGGGCAAGGGAAGGCTTATCTCACAGGTTGCAGGTTAAGTGATCTGCCCAGGGATACTAAGCCAGAGATGTCAAGACTCAAAGCCAGGACCATTCAGCTCTAAGCCCCTCTTCCTTGCTTCCTTCTTAAGATGTTGACCAGAATTCTTCTAGATGGGGAAATGGTGAAAATTTTTTAAGTGGGAACAAGCAAATTTACAAGTCAAGTAATGCCGAGAAGGGAAGACCTTGGGAAAGCTGGGGAAAGGAGGAGAGGACAGGGAGTCAAGGAGGGTCAGGGTTTGACCAAAGCCTGGTGGGATGATGTGAGCAGTGCCAGATATCTTGCCTATTCCTACAAAGTCCTTGCTGACCTGTGATTTGACTTGTACCCTTCAGAGAACCAATAGGCCAATGTGATGATAAATGGCACCAGGGAGGGGGACAGGCAGAGGCAGGCTACTTGGGAGAAGTTGTTCCAACAAGAGAGTTGCTCTCATGTCTCACTCAACGGCCACCCCTACACACATCCTTGGTTTCTCTGATAGGAGCAAGCTCCTCCTACTCCCTCCCAGCAGGCTGCAGGCTCTTCTAGTCTTGATATTTCTCAATATTGTGTAACAAAAGCCTCATTTCTAGAACATTGCCATCTTCAGAGAACTTTATAACATGTCTGTAGGACAGATGTCGAGTCTGATGTCAGAGAGCTGGGGACCTAATCGCAGCTCTGAGAATCAGAGCATCTTAGGGCAAAGAAAGCAACCTTGAAGGACATTTAGTCTGACTGGCACCAGGAGAGTTCCTGCTACACCTTGTCCCAAGAGGTCCCTTATCATGCTTTCCTGGTCCTTTTTAATCTTTGTCCCTTCCCTCTAAGCAGTCAGTATCTTCTATGTACAGTTGTTTGTATATTAGACTGGAAGCTTCCTGAAGGCAGGGACCATGTTTTTATCCTTTGTATCCCTACCATTTATTCAGTTCCTGGTATCTAGTAGGCGCTTTAAAATGTTTGCTGATAATTTATTTACAAAGCACAACCCCCCACCCCAACAATCCCATGAGGTTAGCTATATTTACCAGATGAAGAAACCAAGACTTGAAGTCATAAAGCTGATGAATGGAGGCAGGACACACCACCAAGTCTTCTGACTCTCTCTGCTATATTGTGGTTGTCTCTCTCATCTGACATTCTTTAATAAATCCATTCTGGGTCGCAGCTTTCCTTGCTCCCCTTTCTAAATGCTCACAAACTATGCTAGATAAATGGTCTCTAGTTTTCCTCCCTTCTACTTTTATGGAAGAAATCAGAAGTCTTCCCCTCCCCACGCCCCCTCCCCTCCCCCCAGGCTTTTTCTGAGCTTTTTACCACTCAAGCCTCACCCTTGCTCTAGAACTAGTAAAAACTTTTTTCCATCTCTAGTCTGGGAACCCCACTCCTAGGTAGCTCTCCAGCATCCTGAAGGATCCCAGCTAATGGTTCCGTAATCACAAGGACTTGACATAGACCTTAGCCAGGACTGGCCACTTGAATATTGGGAAGAAGGATAGCTGATTTTTTTAGTGATCATTTTGGCACTTTTTTTATCATTCCAACTTTGTTTTCCCTGGTAGAGAAAACAGAACCCAATTATGGGAATGGAGCATTCTGCCTTATCTTGGCCATTCTCTCTTGCCTGATCTGCTCTGGTGACTGGTGGGACCAAACACTCTCTTAGTTGTCTCTTCAGCCCCCCTCCCTGCCCTCGTCTATCCTTTGTATTTCTACAGAATCCTTTGCAGCTATTTGAATGTGAAAACCTTGAGGCTTCGTTCATTGGTATGCTAATAAGGGGATTCCACACCCAACAACATGTGATAGATGTTCATAAGAGGCTTCATTTTAGATACTGAGATTTTATTAACAATTTCTTTCTAAATCTGCCCAGAGGCACGTGCTTCCTCCTTGCTTTGCGTCTTGTGGCTCTTGGCCAATCCTGGGGCAGCAAAGCACGGGCCAGGGCTGAGTCAGCTCTAAGCTGTAGCTTCAGAAACCAGAGACCTGGAGGCCAGGCACAAGACATCACATTTCTAGGTGGTATCATTTTTGTTCAGCAGATTGTTATTTCTTTTGTTTTGTGTCTGCCTTACCACAGCCCTTCAAAACAGGGTATAGCAGGTATTGTCACTATGTTACAGATGGGGAAATGTGCCTAGAGTCACACAGCCAGTTAGGTTCAGAATTTGGACCAGGATCCAGCCCCCCACACTCCTAGCACTTTATTTGCTATGTTGAGTTGATATCGGGTAGGTCATCTGTACTATTCATTCATTGATACATCATATCCTTCCTTCCAGATTCCATGAGGGCAGAAATCATTGTATTCACCTTTGTTTCCCCTTAAAGCCAAGAACAGGCCTTTGTACATAGTGGGAGGGGTACTCTAAAGATTCTCACATCATTTTCTTCACCTGTAAAATTGGACTAATACCTGCCCTACCCTAACTCACAGATTGTCAAGAGGTTAAAATGAGGTGATTGATGTGAAGATTCATTGATCAAAAGTGAAAAATTCTATACAAAAAGAAGGCACCAAGAAGGCAGGGAACAGTGGCTTGCTCCAAAGTAAATAGATCCCCTGGCCCCTTTCTGCCCCGCCAAAAGGCTCTTGCTCAAATGCCATTCCTGCTCTCAACGGTTACTCATGTGCCAGAAGCTCTATAGAAACTTGACAAAAGAGGCAGGAAGTGCACGTATGGGGGCAAGGGGTGGTTGTGCCGAGTGTGAAGTGCAGGGGCTGGTCCAGATTGAGCCTTGTTCCCCTACAGACTCAGCATGGCTAGGGAAGGGACAGAAGGCTTTTTGCAGCGGGTGAGGAAGATCCAAGTGCTTCTTGCTCTCCACAAAGTCATCAATCTGAGCAAAGCCATCAAGGAGTCACCCTCTGGGTTACTTCTCCTGGGAAGATTGACATTTCTGTTGAAAAAGAGACCCAAATATCATTATTGACAGCTTCAGTGTGCAGGAAAATGGGATGTTGTATCTAGAGAAGACATTATTTTCATTATCTGTAGATGAGTTGGAAGAAGGTAGATTTCAACTCATTTAAGGTAGTAATTCTAACAACTGCTAAGTGATGCAGTGGATAGAGTACTAGGCTTGGTATCAGGAAGACCAATCTTCCCCAGTTCAAACCCTACCTCAGATGCTGACTAGCTGTGTGGCAGTGGGCAAGTCACTTAACTCTATTGGCTTCAGTGTTCCTGTAAAATGAGTTGGAGAAAGAAGGAGCAAACCACTCCAGTATTTTTGTTAAGAAGATCCAAAAATCTTTGCTAAGAAAATCCAAAATAGGACCACAATGTGTCACATGTGACTGAAAACAATTGAACAATCCAATAATCATAGATTTTAGAGCCGGAAGGACCCTTAAAAGTTCTCCTCTCATTTTACAGATGAGGAAACTGAGGCCCCAAGGGATTGTAACTTGCTAAAGATCATACAAAGTAGAGACAGAATCGATGTCTCTCAATCATTCAATGTTCTTTGACTCCAAATCTAATGTTCTTTCAATGGACAGCTATTATTTGGACATAGCCATCGATGAACCAATTGGTTCAACAACTTTGCCAAATGGCATTTAATCAAAGCTGGCATGATGCCTTGTCAAGGATGTTGTAAGAGGTGTGTGAAATGACCTGGGACTAGCCCTAGGAGCTGTCACAAAGGAGGATCCTCAGAGTCCTGGATGGATCTCATTGAGACTCCAGCTCTTACCCCAGCTCAAATACACACTTTCCAGATGTAGTCAGAGCTTATCTGGAGGAAGGTTTTGTCTAAACCATTGCCTTTTGTTTTGAACGTTTATTTGATCACTAGTATGTAATTAGTATCTAATAAATTAGTGTTATTAGTATAATATATTTAATATATAATAAAAACACTTTAAAAAGATACCTAGACCTTAAAAAAAGATAATGACCTTCGCAGGCTCCTCTAGATTCAGAGCTGGCAGGGTCCTCAGAGGTTTTCTAGACTAACACCTTCACTTTGCAGATGAGGAAATTGAGATCTAGGGAAATTAGCACACTTGCCCAAAATTATATTGCTAGTAAGTATTGGAGGCAGAATTTGAAGTCAGAATTTGGAGTCCTCGAGTTCAAAGTCAGCCTTTTTTCTACTCCACTACATTGCCTCCTTCCAATAGGGAAGCTGTATAAACCCATTTTACAGATAAATAATAGGAGGGAAGGCCTCATCCAGTAGAAGAGTCTCTCTTGCTGCCCAGTGCAAGGGTCTTTTCCCTATGCCCCCTGCCTTGTCTGTCCCCTGGCAACAGTAGCTGGTAATTCCCAGGTCGGAGGAGATCCTGGAAAGGAGAGCAGGTACGGTGGCTGCAGTGTCCTTCCCAAAGCTGCAGAATGCTAAATTGAGAAGAATTTCAGAGAATATCCAGCCTCAGAAACTTCCTAGTGGTGAGTTTCTGAACAAGTCACTTATTTTCTTTCTGCCTCTATAAAATGGGGATAATAACATCTATCTCACAGTGTTGTGAGGACCAAATAAAATGATATCGGTAAAGCATTCAGCACAAGGTCTGGTACATAGTCGACACTTAATAAATGCTTGTTTTCTCCCTTCTATTCAAAGCATATGCCCTAATTAACACACCCTCCAAAAGTGGCCCTCTGCCTGGAGATTGTTTGGGAGAGGCTCACCATTCCATGCGGTCTCCGCGTCCTTCCTTCCAGGGGCCTTCAGAAGCACTGCTGACTGTCGTCAGCTCTGGCCTGACGTCAAAGCTCTCGGCCTCAGAGCCATAGGGGTCAGGGTCATACTCGTAGAAGTAGTAGGCGATGTCCGATGGTGACTGTACTGGGCTCTCAGCAGCTTCGAGGGAAAGAAAGAGACACAAATACAGACTGCCTGTTTAGGAAGCCAGAGTGGTAGACCCAGACCCGGAGCCATCCCCTACCAGCGCCTACAACCTCAGATCCCCAAAACAAGAAGGAACATTTACTATGGAGCAAACAAGACTCACCTTGACAAAATCCTTACTAAGTGCTCATTCAACTTTTAACAATGGGGAACTTTAGCTCTGCCAATCTGTACCCATGTGACGGGGGAACAAGCAAGTCACTTAATTTCAAGTCTAAGAGGTTGTTGAAGACAATAACCTCTACAGTCTCTCCTTAGCTTATGAATCTATGAATTTGATTGTCAATGTTTTTCCTAAACTGCGGTACCCAGCATGAATGAATGAATGAATATTTATTAAGCACTTACTATATGACAGGAGTATCCCGTGCTGTCCTGCTTCTGTATAGTCCTATATGTCTGGAATGCCCTCTTTTCCTCCTGCTGAAATCTTACTCATTCTTTATTTTATTTTTAAATTATTAGTTAATGCTTAAGTTAAATGTTTATTGGTATTCTCTACTTCCCTGTCACTTCCAGACCCTCCTTCCTAGAATCAAATTTTCAATAATAACAGCAGCAGAAACAGCAAAAACAACTTCAATAGCAACTGTAGCAAAAACAACAGTAACAATAGTAATAACAGCAGCAACAATAACCGCAGCAGCAACAAACTGGATCTCATTCAGGTTGAAAAGGACCTCAAAGGTAATCTAGTTCAGTATCTTTATCTTACAGATGGGAAAAATGAGATTTAAGGAAGTTGTGTATAAGTTGAATAAAATCACTTGCCAAGACTCTGGCAGGTTAGAGCTCTTTCCACTGTACCACACTGCCTGTCCTGGTCAAGCCAAACAAATCAGGCTGCACTAGCCATCTGCCTCATTTGGTACCCATGGCCCCAACTTTCTCTTGAGTGGTAGGAGATGCTCCATGGTCAGTCCTCTGATGTCATAATTCTTAGTCATCCTTGAAAGCCCAAGGCAGAGAAGACTTTTCTAATGCATTTCATGTGACATGATGGTCATGTCTGGCTTACCTGTGGATCTTGGGCAGACATTTCAGTTTTCTGGATCTCATTTCTTTGGCTTTAAAATGACGGGGTGGGAGTTGATGATTTCCAAAGTCCTTTCTATATCTATATAGGTCATTCTGTGACCCCACAATGTGAGCTCTGTGAGGGCAGGAACCATGCCTTATCTAAACTCTCCATGTACACAGCCTAGGATTCCATACTCAGAAGGTGCTTACTATTTGCTAAATTGAATTTGCATAACGTAAACAATGTGGATTCAAAGTGAGAAGATCTGGGTATGAATTTTATGATTTGCTTCACTGGGCCCAAGCATTCTCATCGTAACATGAGCAGCTTTGGATGCCTTCCATGGACTTAAGAGTCTTTCAGCTCTAAATCTCGATTATCTGAGCTGCATTAAATTGGGAATGTGATGACCATGGTTTGGGACTTGGAGATCCTGGAGATATAGATCTGGGGAGCCTCAGCTTAAGAGCAGCATGTTGAAAGCCAGGGATGTGTGAGTTCACCTGGGGAGGAGGTGTGGAGGCAGAAGAGCAGGGGGCTGAAGACTGAGTTTTGAGAGGCACAAGCTAAGCCAATGGGAGCTAGGGAACAGAAGCCTACTAAGGAGGCTGAGGAGGAGCGGTCTGAGAACTAGGAGATGGGATAGGAAGGAACACCCTCATGGAAAGACTGGATGGAGTTGTCAGAAAGATAGGGGAGAAAATGAGGACTGAGGAAAGGACAATGGCATTGGCAAGAGTGAGGTAACCCTGATGATATTTGTAGCTGAGGACCTTGGGAAGATACAACTAAAGATGTGTCCTGTGCTGGAAAGCAGACCCTGGCAAGCCACATGCAGGAGCAAAGGGCCTCAAGTTCTGGCACTCGTGAACTCCTGTCTTATCCCCTCTCACTCCCAGAGACCCTGGGGAAGGGCAGGCAGGAGGATTCCCAAAGCAGGATGGACTGCCTGGCATCTTACCAGGAATATGAGAAGGGATGTTCCTGTTCAGAGAGAAGCTGTACTAAAGGCCCCATGATATCCATTTTATAGATAGGGAAACTGAGTGTCAGAGAGAAGCATCTTGTCAGTGGTCACACAGTTTGTGAAGGGTTATTGCTGGGACTGGAACAAAGGCCTCCTAACTCCTGGTCCAGTGCAATTCCCACCATAGTTTGTAAGAAAAGTAAAGCATTCAGTCAGATGAAGAGATGATGATGACTTTAAAAAATAGTCACCGCTGCTATTTCCAGGCCTCGGTGTCCCAGCTTAGGACAAGACCAGCCTGCTTTCCTCTCAGGGATTAGTCAGGGGACCAGTGAATTGAGTGCTACTGAAGTAATAGCTAAAGCATAGGTGGCAGATCTCTGGGCATCAGTTTTGGATTTGTCATCAAGTGACCTTTTGATAAATCCCTCCCTTCCTTGGGAGTTGTATAAAAGAAGTGGGTGATCCCTAAGGTCTTTTCCAGCTATGACACTACCTGGACCTAAGCCTCCTGTGAACTGTCAGCTACAGAAGATTGTGAATCACTCCTGAAGTTTCATTGAGAGAATGCATGGGCGAGTCCAGAGAAAAGGTGGTAGGGTGGGAGCAGATCTAAAGGAGGAACTAGGAAATTAGAGAAGCTGGGTCCTAGCCTTGGCTCTGCCACCTTGGACCCACCACAACTTCTTGAGGCCTCCCTCATATGCCAGCTATTTATTAAATTCTAATAATGTACAGACACTGTACACAGGAAAACAGACAGTCCCTACTCTCAAGAAGCTCCAGGTAAATTTAGTAGGGAAGACAGAATATATTTATATATATAATTATATGTGAGAACATATGTGACAATTCCAGAGCTCTAAGATAGATGAGGTCACATCTGGTTGGGAGAATAAAGAAAAGCTTCTTGGAGGAATTAGCTGACTTTGAGATTTTGGTGGGGAAATATGGGCAGGGAGGTCATTCTAAGCAAAAGAAACAGGATAAACAAGGTCACAAAAACAGGAAAAGAAGGGACATTGTTTGGGGGAAGTGACGTCCACTTTGGATGAAATATCAAGTAACATGCAAAATGATAGGCAAGGATCACACTCAGGATTCGGGCTCTGGGGCACCTATGAGAAGTATCTGAGAAGTCTTCTGAGAAGAAGCAAGATACAATCAGAGGTGGATACTCAGATAATAATTGGGGGAGAGACTGAAAGTTAGGAGGCCAGCGTCAGCAGTCCAGCTATGAGGGAGGAAGGGTCTGGATGGTAAAAACCAAGATGGATGAGAATGACTGAGTAGAGAGAGACAGGATCAACAGAACTTGGTGATTGCTTGGAAAGGAAGATGGGGTGAGAAGTTGGTGACTGATGGAGGAAAGGAAGACAGGAGGAACAGGACATGTGGAATTTAAGATGCCAATGTAACATTCAGATAGAGCTCTTTAGCAGAAAGCCGGGCATCTGGGTTTTAGCCTAAAGAGACAATGGCTGCAAGTAAAGATTTGAGAGTCAGAATCGAGAGTGGGGGAATGGATGAAATTGTGAAGGCCAAGTGTGGAGAGCAGAAGTGGCTAAGACTGGCACAGACTCTTCTCGACTCCAGGCCCAGTGTTCTATCCCCTGAGCCACCAGTGAGCAATATCATAGATTCAGAGGATATCTGAAGTAAAGGAAGCTTTCCTATCATCTGGTTTTAGTCTTTTGGATTATAAGTAACTTAGAACCTAAGGAAAGAGTTGCTTCATGTATAAAATGTGGGAGTGGATGGTGATTTATGATAGCAATAACTTTTATTTCTGGGGCTGCTAGGTGGTGCCATAATGCACAGACTGTTGGAATTAAAATCAGAAGGACCAGAGTTCAAATCTGGATTCAGACACACTTACTAGCAGTGCGACACTGGGTGAGTCACTTAATTCTGTTTACCTATAAAATGAGCTGGAGAAGGAAATGCCAAACCACTCTAATATCTTTGTTAAGAAAACCTCAGAGTTGGATAGGACTGAACAACATGTTTTTTCCTAGTTCTCTCAGGCTACAGAGCACAAAGCCATCCTGGGAATAGACAGTGAGAAGGAAACTGGTACAGACATGACAAGGGATGTGCCGAGCAATGATCATGAGTGTGCCTAAAGCTCAGGCCTCCTGTCTGTCTCTAAGGCTGGTGTTGTTGTGACTCCACTGAACCTTGTCTCCGTTTCCTTTCAGCTTTGCCACTTCCTTGTCTGTGTTCTGAGAACCATTCTAGGGCTAATAATCTGTATTTTGTTCTTGCCTGGTCCCTTACACTGTGGGAGAGTGCTGAGGACCAGCCTCTCCACGATCCAGAAGAGCAGCCTCAGGGGTCTGAAACAAAGCTGAAGCCTGAAGATGACTTGGATGAATAGTTGTAAATGTTGTAAATATTATAAGGATCCAAGCACTCTGATCAACCCAGGGACCAGGTCTGATTTCTGAGCAGAGTGATGATCCTGCTGCCCACCTGTTCCCAGAGCTGAGAGGCCTTCTGAAGGCAAACTGAGACCTACATTTTTAGACTTGACCATGCATGTTTGCTACACAGATTTAGTATTTCTTTTTTTTTTTCTCCTTTTATATTTTCTTTTTCTTTTTAATTTTTTATTTAATAATTACTTTATATTGACACTCGTTTCTGTTCCGATTTTTTTTTCCCCCTCCCTCCCTCCACCCCCTCCCCTAGATGGCAAGCAGTCCTTTATATGTTGGATATGTTGCAGTATATCCTAGATACAATATATGTTTGCAGAACTGAACAGTTCTCTTGTTGCATAGGGAGAATTGGATTCAGAAGGTATAAATAACCCGGGAAGAAAAACAAAAATGCAGATAGTTCACATTCGTTTCCCAGTGTTCTTTCTTTGGGTGTAGCTGCTTTTGTCCGTCATTTATCAGATTTAGTATTTCTTTTTAAATGGAAGAGAAAAAATAGATTTTTGTTAAATGAAAAATAAATCAAAAATTTTAAAAAAGATCTCCCCCAATCCTTGAAAAGACTAGACACTTTTCTGAAGGGCCCCCTTTACAAAGAGAACTCAACAGGAAATTTCAGATCCCAACTTGGATGGGAAAGGAAAGAGGAAAAACCCAGGCATTTACTTGCAGTGCAGTGGGCTGCAGACGCCTGCTCGATCCTGGTGCTGTTTCTGCAGGCAGCTACCTCCATCTGACAATGGTTTTGGTAGATGACTCCATCGGATCCACACACGGGGTCCCCATCATAGCCGCAGTCCCGAGAGCAGAGACACTGTTCAAAGGACTCCTCAGCCAGGCAGCCTGGGACGTTGCATGGACCATTGTGAATCAGACCTGAAAGAGCAGCAGTAACAGGTTGGGGAGAGAACAACTGAGGCCGGCAGAGCCTTACAGGGTATTTTCCCTTTCCCTCTCTGAAGTTCCTTGTGGGATTCCCAACAGAAGGCAACATCAACCCAAAGACTTGAAGACATCCTGCTGGTTAGTCACTGGAAATACATCATAGGAGGGTCCATGGGTATCAGTCAGTATGGAAGTGGAAAGGTGTTCTAAGCCACTCTAGCATTCTTCTTCCAAAAGTTTTTCCAGACCTTCTCTCCTTTTTCTTCAACTCTCCATCCTTCCCTTCCTTCTACCTCAGCCAAGAAAAATGAGGTCACGAACAATCTCCATTTCCCTTTCTCTCAAACCTTCAATACTAGTTCCTGCCATCTCCTTGTTTCCTGCAGTCTTGGATAAGGAAGAGATGCCTGTCCTTCCCTACATGTGCTCTCTTAATCCAATCCCTTTCTATCTGCTCCCCCAGTCATTCTCCCTGTTCTCATTATTTAATTTTCCCCTGTTTATTGGTGCTGAGCCACCGAGATGTTCTTCATATTTAGTTATCTCAGTCAGTCTGGCTCTTTGTGATCCCATTTGGGGTTCTCTTGGCAAAATACTAAAGAGATTTGCTTTCTCCAGCTCATTTTACAGATGAGGAAACTGAGGCACACAGGGCTAAGTGACTTGTCCAGGATCACACAGCTCGCAAATGTCTGAGGCTGGATTTGAACTTAGGAAGATGAGTCTTTCTGATTCTCTTCTACTCTATTCACTGCACCACCTAGGTGCCTATGGTAGATGTTCAATTAATAACTTCATGCTTGGAAAGTACTCCTTCCTCACTTCCATGTCAGAGAATCCTCCACTTCCTCTAACATGTATTTCAAGGACAAATTCTACATGGAACCTTTTCTGATATCGATCACTAGTGATGTCCCAAATCATCTTGTATTTATTCTGTATGTACGTCTGCATATGCACATGTTGTCTTCCCCATATTTGGAAGTTCCTTAAGAGCAGGGATTGTTATTTTTATCTTGGTAGCCTAGAACATAGCAGGAAGGTTAACAAACATTTGCTGATTAACTGATTGAGAAGTTAGCAGGAGATAAGAAAATAAATTTAATAAAGATATATGTTTTTTTCCCTAATGGTTTGTCTATAAAAGGGAGGAGAGATATAGGACAATAGCTTGAGGTGATGAGTCAAATGGAGTATTTTTCTTAAAGGCTGAAGAGACCTGGTCATGTTTGTGGGCAACAGGAAAGGATTCAGTAGATACAATAAAAAACAAGCTGAGAAACAGAGAAAAGCAAACTCACTAAGTAGACAGGAAGGTCTGGATCAATTATATAATGGGGTAAACAATAGGTCCAGTGGCCTTAGCAAGGCTGGATTTGAACTTATGAAAATGAGTCTGCTTGATTCCACACTTAAGTGCTTTATTTACTGCACCACCTTAATTAAATTATCCTGGTTCTTATTTCTGAATCTAGATAGTCTATTTTCTTTTTTTTAATATTATTTTTTATTTTATTTTTTAAAATCTTTTTTTATTATACTTTTTATTGAGAGAACATATGCTTGGGCAATTTTTTACAACATTATCCCTTGCACTCACTTCTCTTCTGACTTATCCCTGCCCTCCCTCCACCCTCTCCCCCAGATGGCAAGCAGTCTTATACATGTTAAAGATGTTACAGTATATCCTAGATACAATATATGTGTGCAGAACTGAACAGTTCTCTTGTTACACAGGGAGAATTGGATTCAGAAGGTAAAAATAACCTGGGAAGAAAAACAAAAATGCAATAGTTCACACTCATTTCCCAGTATTCCTTCTCTGGGTGTAGCTGATTCTGTCCATCATTGATCAATTGAAACTGAGTTAGATCTTCTCTCTGTCAAAGATTGGATATTCTATTTTCTTTAATAAATAAGCTTTAGGAAAGCTTGTTCTTTTGATCTGAATTTTGTAGACGGGTAGTGGAAGAGAAAGAGGAAGGGTGGTACTAGTAGTGAATTGCTCCAGGGGCAGTAGAGGAAGTGGGAAAAGTAACCAGGAACCAAGGGCGGCAGTGTTGTTAACTAGGAGAACCAGGGAGTTCCAGGAGGCACATGGCTGGTGTTCAGTGATCTGGAAGCCTTAGACACCAGTGAAAAGAATAAGCCCTCAATTCAAAGGCAAAAATCCCTTAAACTCAATTCCAAGCAAAGGAGCCCTTAGAAACCTGATTATTGTTTATGGGGTAAATTCTTTACAGATGGCAGTGGTGATATCAGTGGTGAAGATATTATGGAGTGATTATGCCAGAGCCAGTGATTATGGAAGTGATGACACAGATGGATATCACAGAGGTCAGGGTGATAACTGTGGAATCAGAAAGAAACTTGCCCCAGACATTTATTAGCTGTGTGATCCTGGCCAAGTCACTTAACCTCAGTCTGCCTCAGCTTCGTCATCTTTAAAACGGACATAATAATAGCACTAACTTCAGAAGTTGTGAAGATCAAACAAGATAATACATGGGAAGCACTGTATAAATCTTAAACTACTATGAGTAGACTATTTACTAGTAAGATGATTACAATGACTGTGATATTGTACACGAAAGTGATAATGGTGGTGGTGATAACGGCTATGATGATGGTTTTCCCTTTTGGAAGAAAGTGGCAATTAAAATATAAATATGGGGGATAGCTAGATGGCACAATGGTTAGAACACTGGCCCTAAAGTCAGGAGGACTTGAGTTCAAATCTGGCTTCAGATACTTAATACTTTTTAGCTGTGTGATCTGGACAAGTCACATAACCCCAATTGCCTCAGCAACACACACACACACATACACACACACACACACACATAGACACACGTATTTTTGTCATCTTAAGGCATGAATGTGCATGATTCATTCCTGAACTGGTTAGCATTAGACTAGATGATCTGTTTCAAGTCTCAATTCTAGAATTCGATGACTTATTTCAAACCTGTATTTCACAGGGCAAGGCAAGCCAGATGTGAAAAGAACTGATGCTGAGAGAAAAATTTGTATATTTTAAATAGTTCCTGATTGGAGTTCAGAGTGATTTGGGTTGAAAACCTCAATGTATCTTGCTATTCATGCATTTTTCAATTCTGATTGACTATTTGTGACCCCATTTGGGGTTTTCTTGGCAGAGATATTGGAGTAGTTTGCCATTTCCTTCTCCAGCTCATATTATAGATGGGCAACTGAGGCAAACTGTTAAATGATCTGCCACCCACATAGCTAGTATCTGAGGCTAGATTTGACTCCAAGCCCAGCCCACTATCTATTGAGCTACTTAGCTGCCCATTTTGGTCCTCCCCAAATTGAGCAATTTGTGTCCTCGCCAAGCCCCCAAAACTTACCAGGTCCTTGACTGGCTGAACTTTCCACCTCATTGCAAGTGGGCCCATCACACAGTTCTCTAGCCAGGGGGCTGCTTTCACTGACATTATAGAAGCGGGTTGCTTCAAATGCTACATGGAGAGAAAGTAGACAAGGTTAGGTCTGCTCAGAGCGGCAGCAAGAGCTCAAGGAGCTACAGGATAGCTGGCCTTTGAAGGACCTACCTGGCTCATAGTAATCATACACAGTGATTGGCATGGGGGCAGTCTTCCCAACAATGTACTCTCGGAAGGCCTGGAATCTCACACAGGTCAAACACTGGCTTGGAATCTATAGAAAGATGGTGTAAGTTTAGCTCTAGCTATCTGTGATTCTAAACCTGATTGCATGGTTACCTCACACATGAAGAAAGCAGAGACTGTCCAAGACTTCGAAAAAAGAAATAAATCAAGTGTTTATTTTTCCCTAAAGGAGAGGTTTTCTATTCCTTATTGTTTAAAAAAATCAGCATTAAATAGACACAATCAAGAAGCAATGTGCTTGGGGATCTGGGGTCTAAAGATTAAGAATCCTTTCTCTTTATCTCTGTTTCCCTATCTATAAATACTTCAAGGTTCTTTGATTTTATCTATATGGGGGGTCCACATAAGTAGATCCCAAAGCCACCAGTGCCTTAGTTGATAGTTTTCCTGGATTTCTGGCAATGAAGAAATACATCCTCTATTAACCAACTTTCTGCTGGTGACTAATTCAATTCAAAGCAACTGTTTACAAGGAAATGTACCAGAAGAGAGAAGGAAAACTCCTGCCTGCAAGAAAATTCCATTCTATTGAGGGAGAATAAAAACAGGCACAGATAAGTAAATGGTGTAATCTAAAGAGGGAGACAGTCCTCTTAAATGGGGAAATGTAGCACAGTGTCAGGATGTGGCAGGCCAAGAACAGAAAAGTGCATAAATAGGAATAATCTTATGAGATATGAGACTTTGTGTTTCCACAGAACTATGCAAGTAAGAGAAACAGCCTGTGAAGACATTGTAGTAGATATTATATCTTGAATTTATAGTTAAAACAGAATAAACTGACTAAGGGTCATGAAGACAGGAAAGTAGCTTAGTTGTATATGCATACTTAATTGCTTTATAACTATTAACTTTTCCTTCCCAGGAGGAGCTTAGGCTCGTTTTAATGATCATGGAATGTATGTGGTGGGAAGGGGAACACATCTAGGAATAAATAAGTAGGAGGCAGAGTAGGAAGTTGTACCTCCTAGAGTACTCAGCAAATGGGGAAATAGGGGAGGTACCTTGAGGTTGGGAATAGGATACAAGGCTTGATCTTACTCTGTCCTGGTGTGTGTCTACTCTGTAATAGGATCTGTTTCTGCAGATGTGTAATAAAACAGACTTTTAACTTCACCCCTTTTTGAGTCTAAGAGGTTTATTTCTTACAATTTGAAATATGTTTGGAAAATTAGGCTGAAGCCAAACTGTGAAAGTTCTTAAGTACAGTGCAAGGATCCTATATTTTAATCTAGAGGCAACAGGGGATAATATATTTTCTGAGTGAAGGAGTGACAGGGTCCCTCAGGCAAGGCTTGATTTCAACAACCATTGGAGGATGAATTGGAAATGAGGAGACTGGAAAGAGGCTGCTACTGATAAGTGTCAGAACTAACATATGGTCATAGAAGTGGAGAAAAGGGAAACTTATGTAAGTGAGGTTATGGTGACAGACCAGATAAGACTTGGCAAATTGCTTCAATATGAAAAATAAGGAAGAAAGAAAAATCAAGTATTAGTAAAGAAGTTTAAAACCCAAGGTAATCAGGAGGATGCTGAAATTAAAGAAACAGGAATGTTACAGAAGTGAGGAAAATTTAAAGGAGGCATGTGGAGTTTGATATGTTTATAGGACATTCAGGAAGAGAAAATGGGAACTGGAGACATGACCAAGGGAATAAGTATAGAGAGAAAAGAATGAGACGCAGTACATAGGTAGGTTAACATCTATGCTTAGGGGGCCAAAGATAGAATAAGAGAGGTGAGAAAGGTAAGTTTAATGAATGAATGAATCAGCATTTATTTAGCACTGGAAAAGTGCAGAGCACTGTGCTAAGTCTTTGTTGATTCAAAAAAACAGAAGTGAAGACAATTCCTGTCCTTGAGGAACTTATATTTTAATTAATTGAAGAATGGTGGTCAGGAGAAATATTTTGGTTGGGGAGTTACAAGGAGTTATAAGGGAGATACAAGAATTGCTTTGGAGGTAGATACTCCCTCTCTCAGGCAGCAATAATAGTATTGCTTTGACTAGGGATCCAGAACTAGAGATATTGAGGTAAGAGAGGGGGCAGAGTTTGTGCATACATAGGCTATAAAAAAGATGGGGAAGAAAAAAAAAACTGAAACATGACTGGAACATTCTTTGTGATATAGTGAGCTACATGTGAAATAACAATATTCCCAATCAATCAATCATCACTTATCAAATGCCTACTATGTGCTGGGCACTATGTTAAGCCTAAGGAAATAAAGAGGCAAAATTTCCTGCCCTCAAAGAGCTTTACAATCTAATGGGGGAGAGAACATAAAAATACATACAAAGCAAACTAGATATAGGATAAGTAGGAAATAATGAAGAAAGTGGGCCCTGAAAGGGTTAAATTCTCCAGGCTTGGTTTCTGGTCTGGTAGCAAGGCAGCTGGAGAGAAGACAAAAGGGAAATAAAGTAGAGAATGAAAAGAGAATGGTATTGTACAATCCAAGCGAGGTTAGAATCCCCAGGAGGAGAGGATAAGGGCAGGCTCTCCACATTTAATGAAGCTCATCTTAGAGGAACCAAGTTGGTCACTGAGTTCATAAGAGAAGTCTTTCTGGGTGGGGAGTTGTGGTTATCTCTGTGCTAATACAGTACCTTGGAGGACTTTAGTGGAAGAATCTGTAAAATACTCAAATGGATCTGCAAATTCATGAACTTGGAAGTTCCAACCAGTGATGGCTACATTCGTGTTTGTCCAACCTGTAAAACTCCCATCCATGTACTTACTCCCCAGTGTGTTAGAGACCTTCCTCATTTTTTCCTATCTATTTCAAGAGTACTATAGTACATTTTAGCCATCCACCTATAATTGTTTTCTTTGCTTCATGAACAACGCATCTTTCTTCCTATTACACATTTCCTTGATGACATTTGTAATCCTATTCTTCAGAGTTCCTCATTGCGTGCTGACAGCCATGTGCCTTTCCACTGCCCTCTCTCTGTTACTTGTTTTCTAATTTTTTAAATCTCAATGACGTATAGAATCCCCAGAAGAATGTTGGTATTAAAATATGGGTCTTTGAATTCCTTATGATGGAGAGAGCCATCTGCATCCAGAGAAGACTATGGGGACTGAATGTGTATCACAACGTGATATTTTTACCCTTTGTTGTTGTTGTTGCTGTTTGTTTGCTTGTTTTTTTCCTCTCAATTTTTTTTCCTTTTTGATCTGATTTTTCTTCTGCAGCATGATAAATGTGGAAATATGTTTAGAAGAATTACACATGTTTAACCCATATTGGATTACTTGCTGTCTTAGGGGAGGTGGGGAGGTGGAAAGGAAGGAAAAAATACAGAACACGAGGTTTTGCAAAGGTGAATGTTGAAAACTATCTTAGCATGTATTTTGAAAAAATAAAAAGCTATCATTAAAAGACCTAGGCCTCTGTTTCTATGAGAAGATCGGGGTCTTTAAAGGAATCCTAGAGAAAATCCATTCTGCTTTCCTCTTTCTGTCCAACTCCAGATTGAACTCATCTATCTGTATTGTCTGTCTCACATACACATCCTGATGGACAAGCTCTGGAATTTCCACATACATATAATCTGTATAATAGACATTTTTCATCCACTTGTTCTTTCTTGTATAGATAGTCAAGCCAAACTTCTCTAGATGGATACATATATTTTTCAGAAGTCTTTGCAGTGTTCCAAGACTTGATGTCACCTAGCACAATGTCATCTACAAGGAACGATGTAAAAATTCTGAAAAAAAAGTCAACAGCTTGGAAAACTGCTTAAAAAGTAGAATTAGTCAAATGGAAGAGGAGATACAAAAATCCACTGTAAACAAATCCTTAAAGAATCAATTAGTCAAATAGAAAAGAAAGTACAAAAGCTAAGTGAGAAAAATCATAATTCACAGGAAAATCCTATTCAATTTTGAAGTTTGCATTGAATCTACTCCATAACAAATGGCAAATTCTTTGTAAACATACATTTCCTTTGTATGTTATACATCTTTCTTGATGTTTATTATCAGAATGCACTTTGTTGTAGTTGTTGTTCGGCTGCATCTGACTCTTTGACCTAAGGACCATACTGTGTAGGGGTTTTTGGGGGGCTAGACAGTGGAGAGCTTCGCCGGCAAATAGAAGTAAGTAACTTGCCAAGCTAGCGATTGGTGTCTGTGATTGGATTTGAACTTAAGTCCTACTGATTACAGGTCCAGTGTTCCATCTACTGAATCATCTAGCTGCCTCCCTGGAGAGTATTTAACCCAGTGATTTTTGTTGCTAAATGTTTTAAGGAATATTGGACAATTTTTCTACGTGGGAGACACTGTCAGAAGAGGGCCTTTTTAAGGTCTCACTTTGCTCTACCATATGAAATACTTTTGCATAATCAACAAATGATAAGTATAATGAGATGTTGCATTTTTTACTCCTTTAAAGCAACTGGAAAATGGTAAAGATGTGATTCACTGTTGAGTTTTGCTTGCTTGTTCCATGCTAGTATTTTAAGTGAGGATACCATCAACTTGGGTCTCTTGAGAACATACCTATTTATATAGAGGATGCTAGGACACAGGTAAGTAGTTGTCGATGTTCTGCTTTTCTGGATATTAATTAAAGGTCCAAGATTTTTTTTCCAAGCCCATGACATCTACTTTTTGGATACCTTAGATATCAACCCTTTAGGATTCTCATAATTACATCTTTTCCTATCTACATTTTGTGCAATCTAGATGCTTTTCCTGTCCTTGTTCACTTTAGTGCCATTATTAGTGTCCTATAAGTATACCAATATTGGGATGTTAGGGTTCCAGAAGGGTGGTTCCACTATTCTTATAACGAAAAGTCTGTTACAATAATTACAGATCTTTTCCTTTAAAAAAATGTTGTCCTTTCTCTTTTGTCCTTGAATGCTGAAGGAATGAACTTGCTTAATTGGATTTGTGAAACATGGATATAATTCTCTACTCCTTATCCCATAAGATTTTGGAGGGACCTAATGAGACACAGTATATAAAGTGAGTTTTAATTGTAAAATGTTACATAAATGTGAAACAACCATTGCTATTATTTTATTACAATCTAATCTTTGATTCCCATGTTTTCCCAGTATTTAACTATCTGTGAAAGTGTTATGTTGGATAGCATACTTTATAATGTAAAGTCTCAGGATGCAGAATGTGTCATTTTTAACTTTGTCAGCACTGGCACTGAAATCAAGAACCAGCATTACCAGACATGTAATAAATGGTAGATTCTCTGAACCGAATGCATACAACAGTTCAATTTTCCTGTATCAAACTGCTTCTACTATCTCACAATATCTTTGTAATACTGACAGAATAGAGAGGTTTTTTTATCTATCCCCACTTAACAGATGGAAAAAAAATCTGATGCAGCTGGTGACATAACAAACAGAGCACTGGCATAGAATCAGGAAGACCTGATTTCAAATCTAGTCTCAAGGCACTCACCAGCTGTGTGAGCCTGGGCAAGTCACTTTATCTCTGTATGTCACAGTTTCCTCATCTGTAAAATAGGGATAATAATAACACCTCCTTAAACTGGTTGTGGGGATAAATGAAATTTTATTTGTAAAGTACTATTACAGTGTCTGGCACATAGTAAACACCATGTAAATGTTAATTATTATGACTATTTTAGAATTTCAATGCCCTCATTTAGGAGAATCAAAACTGTGTGAACTCTAAAGCTTACTCTGTAAGCTTTCCTCTAGTCAGGAAATGTTCAAACAAGCCCATCCCATTCCTGTTATCAATCATAATTGCACACAAAAAAGGTCAGTTTTTCCTAGACTGTCTTATTAACATAGTTAAGACAGTCATGATGTGTCCATTTTGTTTCCCTTGAGAGGAAATGCTAAAGGTCAGTTTTCCCAGACTGAACTGAGACCTATTAAAGACCTAGGTTTAAAAAAGCCAAAGTCTCCCATTGCATCCAGAGCCATCTCCACTCAGCCTGGTCTATATCTGGTCACTGAAGCCAGAAGGCTCTGGAGGGGAAAATGAGGCAGGTCCTTGCCCAGCCCTCCTTCACTTAAACCAATTCACTTGCATGTCATGGCATCATCTCCCTGACATCATGGTTCTCTTCCAGAACAGAGGACAAACATCAGTCCATCCATCCTTTCCAGCCTCTAAGAATGCCTTGATTAGAATAATTTTAAATGACTCAGTCACACCTGGCTCTTCCTTTATCCCTCCCTGGCCTTTCCCCACTTTTCCCACACTTCTCCCATTGCTCCCTAGACCTACCCCTGTTCCTGTGATCCCCTGAGACTTTAAAGTTTCCTGAACTCAGAAGCAAGTTGCCCAATTATTATGATTCTGCTTTGCCTAGTCATATTTGGTTAAGCCTGTTTGTTATTTCATGGCAATTTTTTGTAACCTGTGATAAATACCTATGTCATGATTGTTTCATGATGTTGTGGATCATTATGTTCTCCTAAATCTATTTCATATTTCTACTTCATAAAATCACTTCAGAAACTAGGGATAATAATAATAATTCATATTTTTACAGCACTTTCCTCACAACATTCCCTGTGAGGCAGGTAGTGTCTGCATTATTATACCCTTGTCACAGATGAGAAAACTGAGGTCCTGATGTTAAATGATTCACCCACATTCCATGGGTTTTCAACTGCAAAGCCTGGACTCAAAGCCAGGATTAGTGGAAAGAAAATTGGAATTGGAGCCAGTAAGCATGTTTCTTACATGGAGTTTTGACAGACATTTATCCATCACAAATGTGGATAGAGCCTCATTTCTTAAATTTCTTTAAATTCAAATTTATTTTCAGTTCCTAATTCCCTCCCTCACCCTTTCCCCACCCCAGCTTCCAATGAGAAGGCAAGAAAAACAAAAGCTCTTCCCCACATGTATCATGGAACCTCGGTTCCATCACTTACTTGTACTTCCCTATGTCACGGGGTTGTTGTGGGCAAAGGGAAAGAGGCACTCTGTGTGGAGATAGGCCAAGGAATTGTGATTGATTACCTCATCAAAATAGAAAAGGACTTTCCTTCCTTCAACTTCGTATCTTTTGAGTCCAATCTGCTTGTTCATCAGTAACTGAAAAAACACAAAATGTTAAGGTTCATTTGCATTCTCTGAACACTCTTCTGGGAGCGAGCTGAGGGATAAGGATGCTGAGAGGGAAGGAGTGCAGCTGGGGAAGAATGTTCCTGAACCACAAATGTAATTTGATCCCTACATGTGTGATTCATTCACAAACTCCTGGAATCACAAACCCTCTGGACGGGTACCTTCCCCCCCCCCCCCACCAGGAGCCACTGAATATGGCTGACCAGAACTGTAAGGGACCCTGGAAGTGGCTCCTTCAGCTGAAATCAGAAACACTTTTGGACGATTTTGATTGTTAGAAGTTTTTCCTTCTATTCAAAATAGACTTCATACATTATTCTTATCAGGTCTACAGGATTGAGCAGTCCGACTATTCTTTCCTATGAAACCCTTCAAATATTTAGAGACTTAGCATTTCTGTGTTCCATACAGAATATAAATTTTGTTTGCTAAAATTCTGCAAGATATCTTGAGGTTTATGGGCTAGATTTCTTTTTTTTTAAGGACCCTGTTTTAAACGCACATCACTCAAGTTCTCATTGATTGGCCAACAATAGGTATTGGTTTAAGCCTCATCAGGTCATTGTTAGGGCTCTGACCACTGAGTTTGTCTTCATAGCTTCCTGCTCGCTTGCTTCTCTAATTTGGTACACATGGCTATGGGGAGGAACAAGTCTCAGGGGAACCACACGTCCTCCACAAACCACAGGGAAAACTCAGGTGAAGAAAGTCTAGAACAAACCCAGTGAATTGTATGGACCATTCTTTACAAATTTCTCCCCTGCAAGCATTCCCTCATTTTTTTAAATACAGAAATACACATTGTTAATCATCAAACACTATCACCACAATGATGCTCTTTCCATATGAAGCCTTGCTATAACTAAATAAAACACACTGGAAGCCAGAAGTATGGCTCAAGCATTGGAAGGGACCATCTAGTTCCAACTTCCTCTGAGGACCAGGCAGGTTCAATGTTGTACAAGGTCGTGTGAGTCATAAGCATCAGAAGCTGGATTTGATAAGATAGCCCCTGTCCTCCTAATACTTCTAGCCCAATAAGGGTTATTATCGACACAAAGCCAGATAATAAAGTATACAAATTATCATGGGAGCATTGGAGAGCTCTAAAGCAAAGTGATTTGTGAAGCCTAAAGATGAGTGTTATTAATTGGAAGCATCAAGAAAGGCTCCATGGAGGACACTGGGTCATGGGTTCCTGATTTCAGTAGGCTGAGAGACATCAGCATTCCCAAGTCCTGCTGTGGACACATGAGTGTAATCTACTGTCCCAGTATTCTGACAGATGTAGATTGCTGGGAGTCTCAGCAGAATATTCAGGTCAGGGTAGGCCTTAAGGAGGAGCTGGGCGGCAGTTAGGATGGAAAGGATTTTGGAAAGAAGCGGGAGGAAAGTGTACTTTAGTTGTGACCCAAATAAGAAGAGCCATTCAGAAAGTTTCCCAAAATACAAACTCCCCCTTCAGGGTGTGGGCTCCTATGTCCCCCACAAAGCATTCACAGAAGTGCCCTACAACTATTCATTACTGTTTCCAACAAGGTGACCACAGCCTCCTATGCCTAATGCCAGCAAACATCCCGTCCCTAGCTGACCCAGGGTGCCCATAAAGGAGGAGGGAGGAGTCTCAGACAGTCCCTGTAACTCCGAGGAATGGAGCCATTTCATTATAAATGTCAGGGCAGCAAACCAGACCCACACAGACTCTACAGGGAACCAGGTACTTCCATGGTACAGAATGAAAGTGGCCGCAAGGCAGCCAAGTCTGCCTTTCCCACATGATCTTATGAATTTCTTGGTTGAGGCACAGCTATAAAAACTGCTGCCACATGTCCTTCTTTCACCATCATTAATGAGCAAGCAGGAGTTCTACCTCCCCCAGGAACCAGGTGGGATGGGGGTTAACTGTCTTTGTGATTGGGGGACCCCGTAGGGAGAGACTGTTTCTCAGTATACACATCCTTCTCTGATGAGCTGGAGGGCTGAAACCCCTGGAAAGGACTTTGGCCAACTCAAGCCACGCTGTCTTGGGAACACTCGATGTTGTCAGTACCTGGTTGTGTCGGGAGGATTTGCGGAGAACCAGAGGGCAGCAAACTCATCATGAAAACACTAAAGCTCTCCAGATGGTGGAAAAGCCCCCTGCCTACAAATCATTCTATCAGATGATGGAGACACAGCAGATGCAGAGACAGTGAGAGAGACAAAGAAAAAGAAAGAGAGGGTGGAAAAAGGTGGAAGAGAGGAAGAAGAGAGGGAGAAGAAAAGAAGGAAGAGAGAAAGAAGAGGGACAGGGAGTGAGGAAGAGAGGGAGGGAATAGCAAGAGAGAAGGATGGGGAAAGGGAGGGGAAGAAGAGAGAAAGTGAAAGAAGAGAGGAGAGGAAAGAAAATGGGGGAGAAGCAGAAGCAGAGAACAAGTAAACCAATATGTGGCACTAATGGAAGATCCTGGCACAAAAGGAAGGACAATGGCCAATGGCCAAATCTAACAATAACCCAGGTTGAAAGCAGAGGGAGTTCCAGAGAAATGGCCCTTTACTAGGGGGCCTGGAGGGAGCTGCAGGCCCATCAGAGTGTGTGGGATTCATCACACAGGAAAAGCTCTTATTGATTTTAGACTTTGAGCAGCAAAATCCTTCCCTTTTGGTAAAAGGAAGTTCCACTCTTGGGAATACCTGGAGGGTGGGGTATCTATAACCTATGTTACCCTTGGGAGCTCTGCTTCTTAAATGGCAGAAGAAGACACATCATCTCCAAAGGATGGTGACCATTTTGCTGAGAAGCCTGAAAATCACATCAGGAGAACAGAAGATCTTTGAGAAGAAAAACTTTGGGGAGAAAAATGTCAGCTTTCTTCAAGTATTTGAAGGTGTGTTATATGGAAGAGGGATGAGCCGTGTACTTGCTCCAAAGGTTGGTGCTAGGAGTGGTGGAGACAAATCACTTGGTGACAAATTTTAACCTAACAGAAAAAAAGGCTGTTTCATGATGAACACTGAGCAGCAATGGGATGGGCTGCCTTGGCATAAGAGAGCGAGTTCTCCAGCCCTGGGGTCTTTGGCAGAAGCTCCAAGATTGGGAAGCTGGACCTTTGTAATTGGCATCTCTGCCCCTTTGCTCACATTGGCTCCTATGCCCTTCATGGCCTTCTTACTGTTCAGTTCTCCCATCATCCTTTAAAGGCCAGCTCAGAAACCACCTTCTTGAGGAAGCTGTCCCGAGCTTGGACCTTGTCAGCTCCTCCTCAGACCACACACAGCATGTCCTTTGCTCTCTTTACTTAGTTTAGGGGTTGACGTGGGCTTTGTTCATTTATTCATTTGTACCCACTGCCTACAGGCTCAAATCCAAATCATAGCATGGCACTCAAACCCTGAAAAATCTATTCAGTCTGCCTTGCTAGTTCTCTCCTCCACAAATCCTCCATTTCTTAGCCAGACTTACTGTATATCCTGAACAACCCATTAACGTTTCTTCCTGCCTTCACAAACTCCATTTCCCCCTTTGAAATGATCTCTCCTGCCTCATGTTCTCTCTCTGTATCTGAATTAGAGATATTCTCCAAGGCTCAGAGAATAAAGTGTGTGCTGAGCAATGGCTTTTCCTTGTGGGGTCCCTGAACCACAAAGATAGTAACCTAACCTCACCTAGTTCCTGGAAAAGGTAAAACTCATGCTTGCTCATTAATGATGGTGAAAGAAGAACACAGGACAACAGTTTTTATAGCTGTGCCTTGACCAGAAATTCATATGACTCTCACCTCAGTCCCATCTCCTCAGAGGCTTGTCTGTTCTCCTCATCTGGTACTTGTGATTTTAATCTTTTTGCTTATTTTGTATTCCCCCAACACATTGGGGAAATACAAAAAAAAATTGCATTTCTTAAAAAATATCCCTTTAGGATGCTTTTGAAACAAGTTGGTACTTCAGGTCCTTAGCCTGGAGTCAGGAAGAATCAAATTCAAATTCAACCTCAGATACTCATTAGCTGTGCAAAGTCCACCTCTGTCTACCTCAGTTTCCTCAACTATAAAATAGGGATAATAACAGCGCCTACCTACCAGGATTGTCGTGAGGATGAAATGAGAACATTTGTAAGGTTCTTTTCATAGTGCACAGAGTAGGCACTTAATGGTACTTGGGTCCTTCCTCCTTTTCATCACAGAGTAGGCACTTAATGGTGCTTGGGTCCTTCCTCCTTTTCATCCCTATGCCCTTCCCAGCATCACGTACAGAATAAATGTTCAATAAACACTTGGTGACTTAAATCCCAGTATCTATCTTTCTTTCATCTAGAGGAGGTGGTCACTGCAAGCAGAACTAGGGAATCCAGAACAGAGGCCTTGGGGATTTCTCAGGGTTACTTTGCTGGACGTCTATTTGCCAGGGCAGTGACTGGGATATTTACCCAGAAAAAAAAGGGAGGGGGTGGCAAAAATTCCAAGACACAGAGCCTCCATTCAAATGCATTCCAGATGTTGGAGATGGTACAGACCCCTAAGAAGCCAGAAACAGCTCCTGTGAGAGCACGCTGGCTCTTTAGTGTTTCCAAATGTAGATCATATAATTACTGTAATCCATGCACAGTAATGAACCCAGCCTGGGCTCTGTGATAGAAATGTGCTAATTGGATTTAAAATATCTGTCAATCCACTTGAAAATAAATAGCTCTTAGCAACTAAGGCTTTTTGTTTTGTTTTGTTTTAAATTCCTAATTGCCAATATCATGGAACCTTGCCATGGACCTTGACCTTTGTGCACCCTCCCAGAGGGCCCCAGGAAGTGTTTTAGCAGCATCAGCTCAACATCTTACCTGCTCCAGGCTTTCAAGGTCAGCTCGGAAACCTGAGAAGAGAGGGACCTCCAGAACAGCCATGTTTGAGGATCCAGAATGAAGCCACCTTTCAAAAAAGAAGAAGAAAAAGGAGGAGGAGGAGGAAGAGGAGGAGGAGGAGGAGGAGAAAGAGGAGAAGAAAGAGGAGAAGGAGAAGGAGGAGGAGGAGGAGGAGGAGGAGGAGAAGAATGTATTTAGAATCAAATGTCTTCACAGTGATTGGGCATATGCTGTCTCTTATTCTTTGCATCAAATGCTGGACAGATAACACCAATATAGCTTTTTTTGTAGTAGGGGAGGGAGAAAGTAAGAGGCGACCAGATTGCTCAGTGGATAGAACATTGAACCTGGAGGTAGGAAGACACTTAGTAGGTATGACTTTGGGAAAGTCATTTTACCATTCTTCCTTCTGGAGAAGGAAATGGCAAACTACTCTGGGATTTCTATCAAGAAAACCCCATGGATAGTAAGTTCCATTGGGTCACAAAGAATTAGACTGATTGAACAATGAAAATGTATAAAAATCTCAAGACTGCAATAAAACGTTAAAGGAAAAAAAAAAAAGCAAAGCCAGCCAGATTTTCAAGACTATGGAAAATTGGGCCATAACTCAGACAAGTGACCCAAAGATAATTGCTCCTGAGATTAGGATGTGCTGAAAGTGTTCATTTCCAGTTCTTTAAGTTCCTGAACTGAAATCCAAATCAGGTAGAGAATAGACAAAAAAGGAAAATTCTCTATCAGGGAATTATTAGAGAACATCTGAAGAGAGATATAAAAGGGAGGGATTAGGACTTGGAAATCACAGAATCTCTGTTTTTAGAGTTGGAAGTTACCCCAACAGCCATCTAAAATACAATACACCCAATAAGGGTCACCTGGCTTCTGCCTGAAGATCTCCAATGATGCCAAAATACTGAGGAAAGGGAAGGGATGAGAATAAGCATTTATATATTGGCTACTATGAAGCAGGTACTAGGCTAAATATATTTTAATAACAAATATCTCATTTGATCTGCCTTCTCAGGCAATTCTTTTTCATTTTTGGACAGTTCTAATTGCCAGGAAGTTACTCCTGGCATGAAACCTAATGCTGCTACTTTTCAGCTTCTATCTTTTACTCTTGTTCCTCCCCTCTGGAGGTCAAGAAGAATAAGTTTGATCTGTCTTCCACATGAACTTCCTTAATCCCCCCAATGCCATATTCTCTGATCTCTTCAATTAATCCTAATACATGGGCTCAAGACCTTTCCCCACCCTGGTGATCTTTCTCTAGACCAAGGGTCCTCAAACTTTTTAAATAAGGAACCAGTTCACTGTCCCTCAGACTGTTGGAGGGCCGGACTATAGTAAAAATAAAAACTTTGTTTTGTGGGCCTTTAAATAAAGAAACTTCAGAGCCCTGGGTGAGGGGGATAATCGTCAGCTACCACATCTAGCCCAGGCCATAGTTTGAGGATCCCTGCTCTAGACCTTCTCCTCTTTTCTAAATAGAGACACCCGCACCTGAATAAAGTGCTCTACCTGAGGTCTGATGATGGAGGAGTGCAGAAGCACCATCACCATTCCTTATTTCTCAAAGGTCTGATTCCCTCAGTGTAATCCAAGAACACATTAGTATTTCTGATTGTTTTATTACATTACTGACACATTGAACTTGCAACCCACTATAACCTCCAGATCTTTTTCATTCAAATAACTTGTTTTAACTATGAAACTGATGCCTTGTGAAGTCAGTTTTTTTTAGTCTAAGTATAATATTTTATATTTATCTAACTTAAATTTTAATTATAGATTCAGCTCAATGTTGTTGGTCAATGCATAAAAATCTATACATTCTGTCACCTGCATTATGATTTTGGCATTTGGTGAGGTAGCAATCCCTCCCAGCCTGCTGTCATTTGCTATTTTGGTAAGCATGTCTATTATATTGTTAAAATATTAAATAGAACAGGACAAGTATAGATCCCTGAAGTCATCCACTGAAGACTTCCCTTCAAGTTGGTATCAAATCATTAATGACTCCTCTAAAGATAAGCAATTCAACTAATTCCAAATCCATACTATTGTCTAGCCCACAAATCTCTATTTTCTCCATAAGAATGGCATGAGAAATGAGGAAAAGAGATTGTCTCTTATTAGAGCTTATTTTGGGTTTAGCTTGTTTCTAGAATGGCGTGGAGAGAAAACTCTGAATTAAGATGTAGAAGAGCTGAATGGAAGCCACAACTCTTCTACTGGTAAAGCTATGGGACTTTGGAAACATTCCTTCCCTGGGCCTCAGTTTCTCAATTTGAAGAATGAAGAGATTGGAGTATATTTAATCCAACAATACTTAATAGTTCCTATGGGCTAGGCACTGTGTTGGACACTGGAATTACAAAGATCAAAATAATCTCTGTTCTCATCAGGCCAGGAGTAATAACTACTACACCAAATGCCAGAATAATAATGCAGATGATAGAATGCATGAAGCTCTGTATGGGTTAGAGCTTTGAGCTGAATCTATTCTGGTAGGGACTAGTTCTAAGGTTTCTCTCAGTTCTGAAACTCTAGACACTTTATCTTAAAGATCCTCACAGCTTGAGCATTCTAAGTTCTAAGTTCCTTTCTGACCTTGACCTTGCTTTCTATAGAAGTCCTTCCAGTTTCTATGAAGATGATGCTGGATCTTTAAAGTGTTGACAAGCCCTTTCCTCCTGTTGTCTATAAATGAAGGTGTGAGGTAATTAGGTACACAAGGGAGAAATGGAAAGAATAAGCAGTTTCAGGATAGAATTCATGAGATCTGGAAACCGTCATTCCTGTCACTAACTCATGCTCAGTTCTTCCCTCGGCAATTGGCAGGAACTGAAGCTTACTCTCTTTAGGAGCTCTTGAAGTGACCGGCCCTTGAGAATGTCTCTGCCCACTGGCACCTTTCAGTCTGCAAGTCATGGCTCTATGTCTATCCACACGATCATAGTATCACTGCAGGAAGGAGAAGTGATTCCTTCATTTTTCAAAGGAGTTAAAAAGCTCAATGAGTCAGTGGGAAGCATAGCTTGTATTCCAAAGCCCTTATAGCTAGAGGAGTGATTCAGATTAACAAAATTCACCAAGTACTTTTGAAAAGTCCCAGGGAGCTGGGCTGGGGGTAGCTTTTTTTTTTTTCATAACTCTCCAATACTGAGGCTGAGGTCTCTGGGGTATTGCTGCCTTGCTTGAAAAGGCCTATAACCCAGGTGGTTGCCTTGCAGCAATGATGCCTTTCTGCGGTTATTTCCATAACTTCTGCCATGGGAATTGCCAGCGTGAAGACAGAGGTTTGAGACAGAGCCCGATTTAAGCAGATTGATGGCTTGTGAGAAGAAGGCGGGGAGAAAGGCAAAGGAAACTATATATTTTCTTTAATTGAGCATACTTTCCCTTTTATTTCAAACAGTATTTGTTTCTAATTAACCTCTTGAAAAGGTTTTTAGATCTAGAAAGGATCTCAGAACACAGAATATTTAATGGCAAGTCTGGGAAGGGCACTTAGAAAAGACAATGTCAAAGCTGGGAGAGCCCTTAAGAGTAAAATGTTAGAACTGGGAAAAATTTGGAAGACATAAAATTTTGGAACTGGAAATTTGGAACTTGGATGATAAAATACAGAATGTTAGAACTCAAGATATCTTTGAACACAGAATCTGAAAGTTAGAAGGGAGTTAAGAACAAAGAAAAAATTAGTTTATCAAGCTCATACCTGTAGAAGAGCAAAGGAGAGAGAGACTTTATCAGTACACACACACACACACACACACACACACACACACACACACACACACACGTGTCAGACTTAATCCTCAGCCAAATAAGGTACCTTAAGGCATCATCATTTAGCCGGGTACCAAGAGATTTAAGAACTCCAAAGTCTTCCTTATGTCTCACACGACCACCTCCAAACAGGTGAGTAGTCTTATTTGGATAGCTGGCTGGATGGTCTATTTCTTATCCCAACAGAAGGTCAGTTCTACAGTGGTGGAGAAGATCCTCCTGGGTCATTTAAAAACCTCTCAGACCAAATATAATTAAGACTCAGAGTCTATCCCAGATAGCACAACCTCTTCACTTTCAGAGAAGGAACAGGTGAGACATTATTAGTTTATTCAGATCAGGGACTTTATCCAAAAGCTTGAGAGAAGACTCCCGAGGGGATGGTCATTAGAATAATGATTTCATTATTCAGGACTTCAATTGAAGCCAAGAGAATCTTCTCCATGTTTCTGTATTTTACAACCTGTTCTCTGTATTCTCCATCAACCAAGAACTTTAAAATGTACATGCAATATTTACAAGGGCTAGAAGGCACAGGATTGGCGTCAAGGTAGATATTATGATTATTACATGATTGATCCTATGTTTCTTTTAGAGAAAGGTGATACTAAATTGCTCCTGTAGGAAAACTCATTAGGACTGAAAATACACTTGTTGCCAAAGCAACCCATCTCCACAGAACCTGCATTCATTTTCCAAATTGATGTTAAGGCAATATTCAAACATGAGTGAGGCTCTGTAGCATATACATGCCATCCCTGTTTTGGAAAAGGCGGAGGCTGATGAATCCTCTGACCTTGCAAATTCTGAGCATCAATGGACTAAGGCAATCAGGTTTCTGCATAGTCTGATACCGATATGATGAGCAGGGGGCACCAGACTGTCTAAGAAGAGGCAAATGGCCCCAGGTGCAATACAGCAGTTCAAAGATTCCAAGATGATCAGTTGTAGGGCTGGATCCATGAATCGTTATTATATTTCCAGCCTGGGCAAGGTGGAGAGAAGAGCTCAAAAAAGAAAATTTAAAAAATAATCAAATTAAGGTTAATTTATGAACCAAGTCCATGTTTACTGTAAAACTTCATGACTTTATGTTTTTATTGTTTTTGGATTTGGTAAAGATACTAGAATGGTTTGCCAGTTTCTTCTCCAGTTTATTTTACAGATGAGGAAACTGAGGCAGGGTGAAATGACTTGCCCAGAGTTACATAGTAAGTGTCTGAGGCCAGAATTGAGCTCAGGGTCTCCTGACTCCAGCGTTGGCACTATCCACTGCACCAGCTAGTTGTCCCTTATAAATGTTAAGAATACACATCGGTGGGGGAATATTAAACAACTAAAGGTAAATTGGTATAAGTTTGGCAGTTTTTGACATAAGAAATAGAGGGGAAAGAGGCTTCCTCAGCTACTACCCTGAAAAATGTCAATAAAGTTTTCTTGAATGGATTAATAAATGAGGGAATGATTGAGTTTGTTAGAATCTCTTTTTAGAGATTAGAGATTTGTTTTGCCAAATGAATGAATGACTTTCAAGTTAATGATGTGCCAGAAAGAATCCTGGATGCAGTCAAGATTTCTGGGTTATAGTCCTTACTTTTGTCCAAGTTACTTAACTTTTCTCACTCTCAGATTCTTTTTCTATAAAATAAAACCGTAGGACTGGAGAAACGCTTAATTTTCTTTAGTTCTAACATTCTGTGTTCAAGGGTCCTTTTGTGGACAGAATATCAGCAGTTAATAGAGTGATGTAACTCAAAAGAAGTCCATTAGTTCATGACTCCAGGCCCATACAACTAATATATGTGATTGCTGGACCACTGTCAGGGAACTTCAAAAGATTAAATAGAATAGGAGAAGAAGACTAAAAGATTTGGGGTTTGAAAAAAAATCCTAATTTTCAAATAGGAAAAGTGCAAAGTCTCCAAACTATAGAATGTTGGGCATGTCAATTTCTGGAAACATTCTAGGAAGCCTATTATTAAAGAAATGGCTTGTAAGCACTTAGAAATGGAAATAGTGATTATTAAGAGCATAATTTCATTAAGAACAGGTAGGGCTAACTTAAGTTTCTTTTTTTCTGATAGAATTACTAGATTTGGAATTTTCTGCTGAAATCTCAATATACTATCCCTATAGTGTTTCACCGTCATTCATCTCCCCCTCCCAACATTGACATTAGGTTAAAGTTAGGAAATGGTATGCCTGACACAGTAAATGACAACAAATTGATAATTGATTGAAGCTTTATCCAATTTAACTTATATTTTAACATATTTAACATGTATTGGACTACCTGCCATCTAGGGGAGGAAGGAGGGAAAATTTTGGAACACAAAGTTTTGCAAGGGTCAATGTTGAAAAATTACCCATGCATATGGTCTGTAAATAAAAAGCTTTAATACAGAATAAACAAATTTTTAAAAAATTAAAAAAAACAATTTATCAGAAAAGAAGAAGCTTTATCCAAGATGTGTGGCAGGGTAAAGGTTCTAGAGTGCTATGGGATATTAGTATAAAAGTTCCTGTGATATAGACTTCTGGGAGTGGGGGAGAGAGGTGTGACTTTTACACTACCCGCTTTTTGCTTCCCTATATGTTATCTGTTTCTCCAAGTGCCTCCCCACCTCTTGCTTCTCTCTTGGACTCCCTTGGAATCCAATTCTTCATTACCCTTGCTTTGCTTGTTTCTCCATGAAATCACCAATATGTCTGTTTTCTCCTTTTGCCCAGGTTCCCAAAAGTGAACAAGCTCAATGCTGGTAACTATAATTTGTCCATAGAAATGCATGAACACACGATAATGAATGTTGTGAGCATGTCATTGGTTTATTAGTTAAAAGATTCTTGCTCAGTAATAAATTTATGAAAGTCAGAATTCCTCTCATTTGGCTGGTTCTGTAGCACTAATTTGGAGTAATGTTGATCCCTTATCTGCCTGGTTTCTTCAAGGTTTTCTAATGATCCCAGCCCTAGACAGCTCCTTACCTGGTACATATTTCCAGGATCACTTTGTACTCTTGGTGATCTTGATCAGATGCTGGATCGTCATCATCTACAAGGGGCAAGTCTCTTTGAAGGGTTTCCAGTTTCTTCGCTGGAGAGACCAATCCAAGTGGAGACTGAAAGCGGTGTCTCTCAGTTTTGGGTTCCTTGAGGTTCACAAAGAGCTGGAAAGCTGGCTTGGCAATTGGGTCAGGCACATTATAGGTTACATCAATCTGGACCAGCAGAGAGAATATATCATTTAGTCATCAAGAACTCTGCATGGAAGCTGGGTAGCATGAACTGAATGTGACGCATGGATGCATGTCATCTCAGAATTCCTATCTAAGGCATGAATTCTCTGTGGCACATCTTTGATAAGCAGTTATTCAATCTCTGCTGGATATTCTCCTGTGATTCACAATGAAGCCTGCTCTATTTTGGGACTGCTCTCATTTCTCCTTCAAACACCTTTCTGTCTTTTGTTCCAGTTCTCTGCTCTGGAGTCATTTGAAAGAAATCTAAATTCTTGTTCAGAGAATAGCCCTTTAAATACTAGATGATGGCTTCCTATTCTCCTGAGTCTTTTCTAGGTAAGTATCCTGAGTTCCTTCAGTTGGTTTAATGCCAGGGGAGGGAGGCAGAGGCTCCCAGCCTAATTTTTTTAGCATGGTCTCCTATTACTCTTTTATAGAACATATCTCCTGCCAACCTTGGCACACCATTTCAGGAAGATTCTTGTACTCTCTCGTTTCTGTCTCTGTCATTCCAGCAAGCCTAGAATTTTTTATTTTCTTTTTCTTTCAATCTCTGCAAATCCTGCCCATTCTTAAGACCAAGATCAAAGCTTAACTTCTTTCACGACATTATCTCTGACTAATGATAATAACTATATTAAGTTGTTATGTGTAAAGGGCTTTGCAAACTTTCAATCACTGTATTAATCTAAGCTATAACTAATCTTATCGTTAGAGAGAATTACATGAAAAAAGGTCTGGCTTGATCTTGCAGGATTTAAGAATTGAAGAAAGATGGGAAGAAAGAATTCTAGAATTGCTGGAATTGAAGGAGCATAAACAGAGACAGGAGAATACAAGGCAACTTCCTGAAATGGAAAGACCAATCTGGCTGGATGAGAAAATGAAGCCACAGGTGCAGTGACTCCTAACATTACTTGGGCTTCATCTTCCCCTAGGATGATGGCAGCCTTGCCATTTCAAGGCTAACCAAGCTTTGTTTTCACCCAATATGCAAGTAACTGGCTCCAGTTGGAAAGATTTGAGGGGTTTGGGGCAACTAAAGGATGTAGTGAATAGAGCACTGGCCTTGGAATCAGGAGGACTTGAGTTCAAATCACAGGACTTGACATCTCTCTCTCTCCTCCCCTAGCATCAAAGCAAGTAAATATAACTAAAACACTGACTTCCTGTGTGCATGACCTAATCTGGAGTTCATCAAACTAGTTCTGGTGAAACAGTTCTTTCTTTCTGCTGTTCTTTTAGTGTGTGAGTGTGTGTGTGTATATGTGTGTGTGTGTGTGTGTGTGTGTGTGTATGTGTGTGTGTGTGTGTGTGTGTGTGTGTGTGTGTGTGTGTGTGTCCTTAACTGGATTTGAAATTATTTGAGAGGTCCCCTGGCCAGGATATTGAATAGAAGAGTCTGTCCTAGTCCCGACTGCATTTATGCTATCTCCTAAAGGTAACTACAATGAATGGCTAATCTGGCTGATCTCATAGAAGTTTCTATTTCCATTCTTATTGGAAACAGAAGCCTCAGACACTTAACACCTATGCTGTGTGACCCTGGGCAAGTCATTTAACTCTTTGGAGTTTGCTTCATCAAAACAAAAAAAAGATCTAAGGGGCTCATCAGCAGATACACGGACACTTTCTGATGCTGAATAGAATGGGATTTGTCCATGGCCATTTTGGTTCAACAAACATTTTCTGAAGTTATAGAATGTAGGCATTGAAAGAGCCAATTTTTTGGGTAGCTATGTGGTATAATGGATAGAGTACCAGCCCTGAAGTCAGGAAGACCTGAGTTCAAATCTGGTCTCAGACACTTAACACTTCTTAGCTGTGTGATCCTGGGTAAGTCACTTAATCCCAGTGGCTCGGCAAAAAAAAAAAAAAAAAAAAAAAAAAAAAGAAAAAAAGAAAGAAAGAAAGAGAAGAGCGAGCCAATTTTATCAAGAATCTCATATATAATATCCCTTCCCCAGCAAATGGTCATCCATCCATCTATCCATGCAACTATCCATCCATGCATCTATGCATTCTCAATTTGAAGACCTCCAATGAAGAAGAATTCACTACCTCCCAGGCAATCTGGTCTTTTTTTTTTTTTTGGGAGGGGGGATAATCCTAATTATAAGGATATTTTTCCTTCTATCAAATCTACATCTGCCTCTATCCACTATTTACCTGTTATTCCTGGAAGGTATTGGCCCATTGCTGCCACATGACAGCAGGTCTTTTTCATGTCAAGATCAGGATTATATCCCCATTGAATCTTCTCTTCTCTTCTCCATATTAAACACGTACAATTCCTTCACTCGGTACTCAAGCAGTAAGTGTTCTAGCCCTCTCACTGCCCTGGTTCTCTTCTTCAGGAATGAATGTCTTTCTGAAAATGTCAGCTGCATGTTGCAAACCAAGTATCCCCTTCAATCTAGCTACTACCTTCTGAAAGGATTAGAATTTAAGAATAACTCGAAAGATCAAACTGTGTCAATGGACACAGGGCATTATTTTAAATTATAAACCTCAGAACATAGAAGGTGAAACTTTTTCTTTCAAGTAAAATTATAACACAACTTTTGTGTCAGTTGATATAGCTGACCCTTCTAGTACTGATATGGCAGAGGATAGATAGCTTTAGCATTTTTGGCTGCCATGTCATATTGTTGACATGTTGAGATATATATTGAGTTTGCAGTCCACTAAAACCTCCAGTTTTATGCTATATGCAAAGCCTCAGACTCAACCCAAAGAGGAATACTAAAGCAAACAAGAAACCAGCTGGTCTAGCTGAGAATGAAGATATTGCTCTTCCACTTGTTTTAGCTTGTAGTATGGAGGGATTGGTTTTCAGCCATGTGCATTCTGCCTAGGGCCCTCTTGTGGACAAAGTGTGCTTTTGTAATTTATTTATTTTTGGTGGGGGAGAGCTATTGGTCAATGCATGCATATTGCTGGAAGGAGAACTTGATTGGCCTTGAATTGGTAGGGTTGCCATCATCCTAGGGGTTCCTAGAAGACCATGGAATCTAGAGGAATAATTATCACTTGTCCTTAAGGAAAAGGCAATTTTGAGCTCTACTAATTAGTGGGACATGGAGAAGTAGAAGGAAGGAGGAAGAGGAAGAGAGAGATGGAGAAAAACAGAGAAAGAGAGGTCTCAGCTTCCTTTTCTCACCTGCATCAGGCAACAGCCTTCTCCCTTGGCGCTGACAAAGAGTCCGGTAGGAATACTAGGTATCTGCAGAAAGAAGAGGAAACATGACTCTCACTTGAGAGACACAGGAAAACACATTCCACGTAAAGACTCGGGGCCTATTTGACCTTGTGTACATTTATCACAGCCAGCTATGTGCCAATACTCCCCATCAAAAAGCCTCTAGCACCCTCTGTGATGAATGATGCAACCGTAATTATGTCATCTTTAATTTATAAGTCATGTGTGTCCACGCCTAGGGAAGGGCCTTGGAGAGAACAGCTCACAAGGTTTTGTGCATTATCAAGCTTAGCCTTCCCCTGACACAGGAGACGTTCCTTAGAGCTAGGACCTGGGCCGGTTCCCACAATCCTTCTTCAGGGAATTCACACCCACCAGCTGAGAACAGCATTTTCTTCCTCAGGGCTGCAGTGTGAACGGAACCAACGTACCACCGCTGTCTGCAGGACTTTCTGGTTGGACTTGTTCAGTTCAAATGTCTCCTGGTAGTCTAAGTTAGTTGACGCCAAAGAGATGGTGAGATTGACTCCTCCAATGTAAGATAGGATAGCGTATTCTGCCAGGGCCTGCAGAGCCACACAAGTGTCCTGGGAAATACAGATCAAGAATTCACAGTAAAATGAAAGGACGTCTTTTACAGTTTTTTAAAGTTTTCCAGGTAGTATGAATAATTATGGGAAAAAAAGATCATAAAAGCAGGAGATACTTGAGAAATGTGTCATGAAAAATTGATATCTAGACATTTCTTATTGAACCAGAATCTGATTTCTACTTGTTATCTCCCTGCATCCCTCAGAAACTCCCCCAGCTACCTCTAGTCCCTCACAGAGAAGAGGGTCACAGAGCTGCTATAGACATAGTGTCCTATAAGTTACCCGCTTTCCAGAGCCGAGGCAGCATGTACAGCAAGTCTCCAACCTGCAACTGCCAGTTGGGTCATCTTGGACATCCCCTTTTTCCTCATTCTCAGTCATGGCAGCTCCAAGAGACGCTCAGCTCAATAATCAGAGCTCCCAAACAGAAGGGAGACTTGGGCTATAGCAAGAGGAGGAGCACTGGAAGCTGAGGATGGGGAGGAGGGAGACCCATAGTTCCCTGCCATGGGCAGATGAGATCTTGACCGTTCTGCTCAGTGAGAGGACTGCATTTTAAAACAGGCAGAGATAAATCGGAAGCCATCTGGAAGAGGGTGACCAGGAAAGGGAGGATACTAGAAACCATATCACTTGATGACTGGCTGAAGAAGCTAAGACTGTTCAGCCTGGAAGAGAGGATGAAGGAGGGATATGAAGGGTGTCTTCAAAGATAAATAGACTGTGAGAATAAAGAAAGATTCAATTTATTCTCCTTGATCTCCAAGAGCAAAGTGCAAAGTGAAAATGTTGCCAAGAAGAAGATTTTGCTTGATATAAGTTATATGATTGTAATATATAATATAATAATAATATATAAAATATAATATATATATATAATATAATTTGCAAACAGAAATCACTAAAAGTCCATCAGACTTGCTTTATTTGAGCATCTAGCTAGCACAGTAGACAGAGTGCTGGCCCTGGAGTCTCTGACACTTACTAGCTATGTGATTCTGGGCAAGTCACTTAACCCTGTTTGCCTCAATTTTCTCATGTCAACTGAGCTGGAGAAAGAAATGGCAAACCATTCCAATTATCTTTGTCAAGAAAACCCTAGATGGGGTCACAGAGAGTAGAACACATGACTGAAAAGAGACTGCACAACAGAACCTCCTAGGGAGGCAAGCTCCCCATCTTCAGAGGTCTTTAAGTATGTTCTAAATAGGATTCCCGGTTTTTCTGGGGTTGGACTAGAAGGATTCAGGTCCCTTCCTACTCTGAGATTCTGGTTCCATGTGTAACATAAGGATGACACTCATTCCCCAGTTGGTAGGCTCCTTAAAAGTTCATGTAATTCAAAACCCTTTTCATTTCATAGAGGAGGGCACTGAGCCTCCCAAGGATTTATACCCTGGTGCTCTAATTCCCATTCCAGAGCTCCTTCCATGCTTCCTACCTGTGAGAGTGCAACCAGAAGCCATATTGTCATTCCAAACACAGACGCACCTGTGTGGACGAGAACCCCCCGAGTGCGTTCCTCTGCTGCGACAGCCACTTGACCACCGGCAACGCCGACGCCACATCTCCCAGGAGTGTATAAGTCAGTAATGCGTAGGCTGTCATCTCCACCTCTGCTGAAATAACTGAAAGGGAGAGAGCCACTAATAATTAAATTAGAGGAGGGGATTCCATCCCAAACAGAAGCTTCCTGGCAGATGGCATCCTGCAAAAGCAGACATTCTAGATGATTAGAATAAAGAGCCAATAAAAAGCAATGCACACTATTGTCTCAGCTTTGGAGACACACACAAGAACTGGGAATACCAGTACCTGATTGAGAAAGTCCATCATTAAATCCCATAAATGTGTCCTCATCAGTAACAAGAGTTCCCGTTAAGCTCCAATGTGTGAATCCATCTGGAATGACATAATACTGATGTTAGAGGAGCAAATAAAAGCAAAATAAAATTAGCAAATAAAAGGTAGCCAAGGTCCCAGAGTCCTTAGAATCTCAGGGTTGGGAGAGATGTCACAGGGTACCTGATGGTCCAACTATAATTGAAAATGATCTCCACAAATAGGTATCCATCTGGCCTGCTATCCTGCTTATTCTATCTGGACCAGCACAACCAGACCAGATTGTCAGAAAAATGTCCTGAGTATCTGAGTGGGATAATCCGCCCATTTCATTTGCCCACCGTAGGGATTTAACATTCTGATGGCTAAGTGACCAAGCACTAACACTAGTCTGCTATATCTAGTCAACCTCCAACCACCATACCAGACAGAGCTTCCACCAGACTGCTCCAGTCCACTTGACCTTACTAGAAAGGAGCTGTTCTGATTGGAGAACAACTAAACACATGCTCAGCTAGATTCCCCTGTCCCACACTGCCAGAGCAGGCGAGGATCTGGCTGCCCCAGGCACTTATCTTTTATTGTGTACTTGTACCCCAAAGCTTAGCATGGGTGCCAGCATGTTTGGGTGTCTGTCTGTCTGTCTCTCTCTCTTTCTCCCCCTCTCCTTCTCCCTCTCTCACCTTCTCTCCCTCTTCTTCTCTCTTGTTCTCTCTCATTCTCTCTCTGTCTTTGTCTCTTTCTTTCCCTCCCTTCCTCCCTCCCTCTCTCTCTCTGTCTCTCTCTGTCTCTGTCTCCCTCTGTCTCTGTCTCTGTCTATGTCTCTCTGTCTCTCTCTCTCTCTCTCTATATATATATATTATTTATATATATTTATATTTTTATTTATTTTATATATATTATATATATTTATATTTCATATAGCCCATGCTGAGCTTTATATAAGCTTATTATATATTATATTATATCATTTATATTATATTTATATAGTCAAATGTAGGATTTTCCCTTTATCTTTATTTCATTTTAGCACAGTCAGGTCATTTTTTCACTCTCTCCTCTAATGTTCCACAAACTCCAACAGACATGTAGGGAAGAAGCAAAAACGCAGAAGGAACTTGTTAAGGACATCCACCTGAATGACCTTCTATTACCTTAAAGCCTCTAAAGTCAAACTCATTGTTTTCCCTCTAGACCTTCCCATCCTCCCCACTCCCTTGTTTCTATTGGGAATAGCACTATCTTCCCTGATGCCCAGATTGATAATCCCTAAATCAATCATATTGTCAAGTCTACAGCGTCTGACAGCATTTTGTAACCACCCCCAATTTGAACCTCCTGTAGTCTGACTCCCAAGGAAACCACCGTATTGAAAGCAGACAGTATGGCATTTATTGGCTAGAAGTCAATTAACATGTCCTCATCAACCTTAGAAAATTGATTTATCACCCCTTATGTTTTCTCTGCCCCAGTGGCAGAATTGTTGGGCACACCCCGGATTCTCCTAGGGAACACTACAGCCCAAGAGGCAGGGATCCATAGGCACAGATCGGCAGGGAGACCCAATTCCACAGTTGTATTGATCCATTGCAATCATGTCTGGCTTGTCTCTCTAGCCGCTTATAAGATTCTACTCTAGCAGTCTCATGGGAGTTCCTCAAAAGTCAGTGGAGAAACTGCTCATCCCTGTTGACAGAGAAAAGCTCAGTGCAGTCCTAGCCAAGGAGAGGTTGGGACCCTCCTTATGTCTACCAGGCTGCCGTTTCACCTCTTCCATTCACCCCACCTGCTTGCGCTTTCTGTAACGCTCACATTGGATCTCGGTTGAGTTTTTGCCTGAGCCCTATCAGAACAACTTCCTTGCAGTTCGTGGCTATGAACTCAAGTATCTAACAAGGATATTTAGGTTTTTAAAGAAATAGTTTTAAATATACTACAATCTCACTGAAGTATTATCCTAGCGCCAAGCATGAAACCCAAGTTGGTTCTTATTTATATCCTTTCAGTATGTGCTGAAATAAAAAGATGTGGGTTATATAGTCCCATTGATATGGTTTGCCATTGTGGAACAGGCCACGTCCTTGTCTCCTCTGCTGCGTCCCACAGAGAGCCATGCTTGATGCATATGTATATATGTACATATATATATACATATACATATGTATGTATTTTTTTTTACTGTATTTTTGCACAAATTGGGTATACTTTGGCATTTATCCTAGGAGACTAGTGACTGAACTGAAAGAACCATGCTATAAAGTTCCCCCATTAAGGAGAAAACTTGGCATGAGCCCTGAGTAGAGCAGAACACAATGAGGTTCCTGTGGAGTTCTTATTCTCAATCATTTGCCTTTAAATGAATTATTTCTGATTTGCAACTAGAAAAGCCTAACTGGGAAATGAAGACAATTCCAAGCCTTTGTCTGCTCCCCATGAATAATTAATGAGACTCATGTAGATTTTTATATAGTAATATATGACTGATTTAGATTTTTATGTAATAATATGACTGATAATAGATTTTATAAAATAATATATAATAATACTGATTTCTATTTTTCTATAATAATTTATAATGAGATTAATACAAATTTTTATATAACAAGAATGATATAGATTTCTAAGTGGAAAAGCTGGCTCTGGGTGATAGTGAGGTATAATAGGTAGGGAGCAGGCCTTGGCATCTTGAAGACTTGGATTCTGCTCTTATTCCTAGTTTGTGTGACAGTGAGCAATTCATTTAACCTTTTAGAGTCGTAGACAACTACTTAAAACTATAATTAAAAAAAAAAACCCTTAAAACTACAAAGAAGAGTTGCTGTCTACATAACAGATGGAGGGAGTTCCCATATCAGAAGTTCCCCACCCTGATGAAATTACAGCAGTGGACAAAAATTTAGGTTTTAGAATGCAATTCTCCCCATGACTTTTATTTAATGATCACAATAGCTCTGTGACATACAAAATGGAAGCATGAGTCTAGCCATCTGACAGATGAGGAAACTGAGGTTCAGACTGGGGAGGTGATTTGCCTGGGTCAGGATTCAAATTCAGATCTTTGACTCAAGGCAGAACATTTTCACCATGCTGGGCTGCCTCTGCTCTGGCAAAATCATCTGACCAGGTTACAATGCCCAGGACTTGGTCTAGTAGCTTCTTCCTGGGCCTGAGGGATTTCATCTGCAGAATGAGGGATGGATGATGCTTTTTCAGGCCTTCTTCAGCTTTCACATGACTACACGGGTCTACACATCCATTCAGGCTAAGGGAGGGGGAAAACGGTATGCTTGTGGTCCACTAAGACCACCCACCCAGATTACCTTGCATGATGGCCAGGCTATTCAGTTTCCGAAGCACAGCTGGAGCAGCTGGACTGTGCAAGAGAGTAAGGCAGTAAGCAGTGAGGGCGCTGCTATATGGATCTTCTGCTGAGTACAAGTTGGACTCCAAAAAATGTTTTGCTTTGCTAATAGCTATTTTTTCTTCCTAAATTGAGAGAGAAAAAAACTTTTTTAATAACGACTCACATTTATATACACAGAGGTTTAAGTTTTATTGAGGACTTTCTTCACAACTCTGAAGTGCCAGGATTATGTTCATTTTCTTTCATTGTCCTCCTCCTAAACCTATGACATCATGCCTGTGGGGAACTCCTTCATGTGGAAAGTACTCCCACATTAGCAGCTCATGTCTAACTTAAAAGTCTGAAAGAACTGACCAGAGCACTAAGGATGACCCTTAGGGCTTTATCCATGGTTAAATGAACAAGTCCCTTAACTTCTGTTTGTCACAAGTTTCCCCAAAATGGGAATAAAAATATCACCCAGGGCTGTTATTGGATCAAATGAAATATTTTTAAAGCACTGGCATAGTATTTGGTATATAAAAGACATTTATATATGCATATATGTATATATATATATACATATACATGTATATGTGTATATATATATATATATATATATAGAGAGAGAGAGAGAGAGAGAAAGAGAGAGAGAGAGAGAGAGAGAGAGCATATAGTGCCATATAGTGTCCCTTCACCAAATTAAATGGTCTCCCTTCATGCTCACTGAAATCTTTCTTTTCCTGTAAGATTCTGGCTTCTTCATGAAGCTGATATCCTCAGCTGGAACTCATTCCTTTCTTCTGGAAATTTCTTGGGTCTGTCTAGAATTCTCATTTAATCACATTCTCACTTGATTATGGTGATTTGAGAACATGTCGAACCCACTCAGATTATAAGCTTTTTGAGGAAAGACAGGTGTTTGGTTCCTCCTCTCCCTCCCTCCCTCTTGCCCCCATCTTTATTATCTTTAGTGTGGAGCAGTGGACTTTGTAGATGCTTAATAATTGATGAGCTGACCTGCATTACACTGGAACCTTCTTAAGGGTCTCTCTTATCTAAACTTTGTATGTCCCTCAGCATTTACCAGTGTTCTGCATACAGATGGAACTTAATGAATATCTGTTGAAGTCTTCAATGTTTGCTGAAATAAACTAGACTACGTGTTCCTTCGGGGAAAGAATATCATTAGTCATTTTTCCTCATCATCCCTCTTACCCCTGACACAGAACCAAATATATTTGAGATGATAATGACATATAAATTGATTCCCTTGAGGATATTACATATCTCAGAATTTAAGAGAAGGACAGGTCTTCAGTACCTCTACCTGAATGAGAATTCTCTCTACACTATATCCAATTAGTGGGCATCCAACCTCTGTTTGAAGAATTTCAAAAGGGGGAGCAATCCATTCAGGATAGCTTTTTTTTTTTTTTTTTTTGCTGAGGCAGTTGGAGTTAAGTGACTTGCCCAAGGTCACATAGCCAAGAAATGAAAAGTGTCTGAGATCAAATTTGAACTCAGGTCCTCCTGACTTCAGGGCTGGTGCTCCACTGCGTCACCTAGCTGCTTCCAATAGCTTTAATTTTTAGGAAGTTTATATCTTTGCAACTTGTACCTGATGAAGTCCTGATTAACCAGGTTTGGTTGGCAAAGAAAGACCGAAGTATTGATGAAATTACTCCCTGAGGCAGGCAGGGAAGAGCACCCATGAGGATCAATTTAACCTTTCAGTCTCACTCTCTGTAGAGATTGTGCAGTCAGATATCCAAATTATATCAAACCCCCGAGGTTAAATTTCCCCTGTAAATCAGTCCATAGCTCACACCATCTTTGCTGAACCCCCTTGGCTCAGTCTGCCATGGCATTCTGTATCATGGTGTCTTTCAAATCATCCCTCATCAACCCTCTATTCTTTCTTCTTCTTATAACTAACTCTTTCAGGGCACTAAACTCTATAGATTTAGCCAGCCAGCTAAGGTCATACTCCAACATCATGGGGTATTCCTTTCTCCTGGTTAATTGTTAGTTCCATTAGGGAATTTCTCTTTTTCATCATTAATTGTTAACATCTCTTTCTTCATTAACTATATGCTCTCATATTTACCACTCCTGGTTTCATTTGGTCTGTGACCTCTTCTAAATAAGCCTACCTTTTTCCAAAGAGAGTGGCCAATTCTTCACATGACCAAACCCCAACATTGGTACTTAGAATCTTATCAACAGGTGCCCAAATCCCAAACACATCAATTAGAACTAGAAATTGCTCTCCTAAATCACATCAAACCTATTCCTCCTAGTTCTACTCTCTTGGGTCATACAAACAGGTCTAATTTCCTTTCCACAGGATGAATTCTCAAATTCTTGAAGAGAGCTATTAAGTTGCTCCCTATAAGTCTTTTCTCCTCTAATTGATCTTCCCATTCACCATGCTAGTTGACTTCCTCCGGACTCTCTCTAGCTCACCAATGCCCTTCCTAACTTGTGAAGCCCAGGACCGACACTATGCCCCAGATGCTGTCTGAGCAGGGCAGAGCACAAAGGGCGGGTACCTACATTTTTCTGAATGAGCCTAAGACAGAATTAGTTTCCATTCCACATCAATGATTCAAATTGAGCTTGCAGCCCATCAAACAATCCCAAACTGTTTCAAACTGCCGTGTGATCACGTCTCTCCCATTTCATATCTCATATCATCTTTTATATTTATCACTATCTTATCAGCCATGCACTCCAATTTAGCCTTTCTAGATACTGTCACAATTGGAGGAGGATGCACAGATTTCATAGACTTTCAGGTATAAAGGCCTTTGGTAGCAATAAAAAAGAAATTTCCTCTAGTTCCTTCTTCCTCAGCAGCCATACAATTTCTGCTTCATGGCCTCTGATAGAGAAGCAGCCTGTTCAGTTAGAGTTTTTCTTTCTAATAAGACTCAATCAGACTCTTTGTAACCCACCACCCATTCTCCTAGTTCTGTCCTCTGGGATCAATTAGGACAATTCTACTCTCTCTTGGACAGCTTAGTGTCACTGCAGCGAATAATAGAGTGCTGGCTCTGGAGTTGGAAAAACTTATCTACCTGAGTTCAAATCCAGCCTCAAACACTTACTAAATGTGTTTGTGGGTAAGTCACTTAACTCAGTTTGTCTCAGTTTTCTCATTTGTAAAATTTATGGAAAAGGAAATGACAAACCACTTCAGTATCTTCACCAAGAAATCCCCAAATGGAATCAAAAAGAGGCAGAACTGAAAACAACTAAACAATGACATTTCTTTCATTTGACAATCATTTGAGAGTTCTCTTGTCATTCCAACTCCACCTCTTCCCCCCATCCCCCTCACATTCTTCCTTCCCTCTCATTATTGTCTCCTTTTCAGAATAAACATGTTTGGCTCCTTCAGATGGTCCTCCTCTAGTATGAGTTTGAGTTCTCCCAATCTGATTATTCCCTCTGGATGCTGTTCAGCTCATCCATCTGACTCCCTCCTCAAATGAGATGTCCAGAACAGAACACAACAGGACTGCTCCCATCCCAAGAGTTTTCATTGCCAAGGAACCCTTTTCTCCCTGGTCTCAAACTGTGAAAGCCCTCTTGTTGCTAGAGACTGGTTCATCGTAACCAGCTCCCAGGCTTACTGCCACGCCAGGTCAAGAGGAACATGGGATGTACTGAGCTGGCCAGTGAAAGAAGGACAAGACTTGCTCTACTTGGCCCCAGGAGCAGAATTAGGAATAGAAGACTGAATGGCAGAGAAGCAGATTCCAGTTTGATAAAAGGGGAAATTTCCTAATAATGAAAGCTGTCTAAAGTGGAATAGGCCACTGGGGCAGATAGTGAGCTCTTTATAGTAAAAGTTTTCTTGAGAAGGCTAGCTGACTACTCATAAGGCATGTAGCAGAGGGAATCCCTACTTAGTGCTGGCTCTGGGTTCAAGTTCTGTTTTTACAGGTCAATTGACCTCTCCGGGCCTCAGTTTCCTTATCTGTGATATAAAGGAGTTGGACTAGATCACCTCTAAGCCTTTTCCATCTCTAAATTATGATCCCATGACCCCTGATCTCCTGTCCAACTTTTGGGATAAAAATTACTATTCTCTTTTTAAAAAAGTTTCATTATTTTTCAATTGTGTCATTTTTAGTATTGTCTGATTCTTTGTGATCCCTTTCTGGAGTTTTCTTGGCAGAGACACTGGAGTGGTTTGCTATTTTCTTCTCCAGCTTATTTACAGATAGGAAAACTGAGGCAAAAAGGCTTAAGTAATTTGCCAGGATCATCAGTAAATGTCTTAAAAGTTACTTTGGAAAAAAAAACAACCGAGGAATAAATATTCAAATGTTCTAAACTTTAGATTAACATTTTCATCATGCTCCAACCAGAAAAATATGTTAAGGAGGTAACATGGTATTAAGCAGAAAGAAGAAAGAGGCTGTGGGACAGTCATGGTACGAGAAGCCTCAGGGGCCATGCTGAATTCTTTAGATTTTCTCACTCACAAAGCTCAGAAACTCTCAACCATTGGCTATAGGATTTCATTTTCTTCTCTGCACAGGACAAAGATTCCTGAACTTTCTCTCCATCTCTGAGATGGTCATGTGACAGGAGGAAGATTAAGCCTGGGGCCTGGCAGATGACAGGGCTGTAATGGGGGAAAGTGAGTTGGGGTCCTACATCTAAGCCTCCTGTGGGGCAGTTTGGAGAAGCATTCTTCTCAGAATCTACATAGGTCTTAGAGGCACCTTTGGAGAATCTTACAGCAGCCATGACAAACTCATAAGACTGGACAAAAGACCATGTACTGGCTGAACCGAGAGATTAAATCACAAACTGATTTGATCCTTCTCCAGTATTCATTGAAAACCACTTAAGTGTTCTGTAGGAGCGACAATATATCTATAATCCTTGGTTTGTGGCCTCCAGAAGCCAAAAATCTTGTTGACAAGAATTAAATACATACAAACACACACACACACATACATGTGTACATACACAAAACCCACAATACATTGCACCTAGGTGCATGTACACACATGTACATAGTAAACCATGTGCATACACATGCATGTGCATACATATGTGCATATAGCTATACGCATACTTTCTCTTTGAGTAAAAAGATGATTTTATTTTCATACATGGATCCCCAGGAGAAAGTATAGTGCCTGACACACAGTGGGAACTTAATAAATGCTGGATTGATTGATTACTGACTAAATGAAATAACAGGAGGACAATCCAAGACAGGACAGACGAAGGCTAGTTTTGTGGTACAGAGTAGGAGCCAAATGAATGGTCCGCACACAGGACAGTGAAGGTCCAAGCGCTTAGAAGACCGAGGCTGTTGTCCCAGGTCTGCCAGCAATGAGCTAGGTATGTGAGTCATTTAATCTCTAGGACTGATTTCCTTACCTCTAACATGGATTGGTTGATCATCAGCTCACACAGATTTAGAACTGAAAAAGGAGCTCAGAAGTTGATTATCTAATGTATCTCCTTGATAGTTCAGGACTTGCTCAATACGCATTCATTCACCCACTCCCATATTCATTTGTACAGTGGACATTTCTTTGGCCACAAAGACAAATCTAGGGGCAGTTAGGTGGTGCAGTGGAGAGAGCACCAGCCCTGAAGTCAGAAGGACCCGAGTTCAAATTTGGCCTCAGACCCTGAACACTTCCTGGCTGTGTAACCCTGGGCAAGTCACTTAACCCCGACTGCCTCAGCCAAAAAAAAAAAAAAAAGACCAATTCTTTCCCCAAGGATGCTACTGGAAGAAACAATGTGAACCCAAATAAATTTAAAAAGATATCTTCCTAGCAAATCCAAAGTAATTTCAGGGAAGCAGATCCTGGCACCAAGGGATCAGATGGGCTCTTGAACTGGGGAGCTTAAGCCTGTTGGTGACCAGGAGGCATTCTGCAGCTTGTTTGACTGTAGTACATGCAAGAGGGAACTTCATAGTTCATATGACTTAGGGCTGGACCTCAGAGATTGCACTCTTAAATAAAAAATCAAAGAATTGATTAGAAGAGACTTTCTAACTTTAAAATCTACACACCCTGAAGATTCAATGCAACTGCTTTGTTTAAGAGATGAAGAAAAGGAGACCCAGGGAAGATGATGGGACTTGGTCACACACAATGCTGGGGACAACGGAAAAGGGAAAGTGATGCAAATGACAGCGGTGCTGAAGGCAGGCAGGTCTCGTCCTGTTTTCCGTGCTGTCTCCTCACAAAGGAGGGCAGAGCAGATGCCGGAGAATAATAAGGTCCAAAGGTCTCTGGGTGGGGTGGGAGTGGGGTGAATGGGGTGACTGCATCCTGCAATCATGTTTTATGAATCGCAATGACTTCGCCTCTCAGGAACGCAGTCCTGATAATTTATAGAAACAATGTAATTGTACTTGATGTAATTTGTTTCCTTTCATTCCTCTGGGGTATGACCTTTACTCTTCCCCCTTGGCTCGCTTGCAGAAAGAGCAGCCCCGCCAGGAGGAGTTGTGTTGCTCCAGAAGTGGGGGTCTCTGCGTCGGGCTCTCTCCTTTTGGAACCCGAGCCCTGGTTTGCACCCAGGTGGGGAGCAGTATCATGAGCTGAGCACAAGGAAAAAGGGTCCAATTAGCCCTGGAGGCTTAGACATAAAAGAAACCACATTTGGTTCTGTGCTATAAAATGGAAACTGTTGCTGGATGCCTCATAACTGTGTTCACATGCAGCATGGGAGAGGTCAGGCTGCCGAGAAAGAGCCGAACCAGCCGGACGCACCTCCGATCCTCCCAGCCGGGCTGTAGGGGTCACTTGGAGGGCTCAGGCAGGGCAGTCTCTTTCCTGACCCACTTCTCCCAGAACAGTATGGTGCCTCCGAAGACATTCAGTCCAACCCTCCAACAAACACATCACTGAACACCTTCCCTCACCTGGGCCCATCACAAATTGCTTACTACCTCCAAATGTATAGCTATAAAGGTATAATATATATGTATATATATATATATACACACACACACACACACAAACATACAGCTTACTCCACTTTTGAACTATTCAGATGAAGGCGTTTTTTCTTCTTTGTCCTAAATCAAAATCTGCTCTTCTACCTTCCTTTCCCTCAAGTAATCCTAACCACTGCCATTGGGAACTATGGGTCAATTCTCTCTTCCACATGAAAATCCCTCAGATGTTTATACAAGTGATTGTGAGCTAAGGGAATCTTCTACACGCTAAACAATTCCAGCTCGTCCACAGAGTTTCGAGTTCTCTTAGCCCTCAGAGGCAGGTCAGCCTTCTCCACTTCCACTCCAGCTTGTCCATCCTTCCTGGGAAGGGCAACAAACTGAATCTTGACATCTAGACGCAGCTTGTGGAGGACAGTGCCGTCATTAGCCCTTGTCGACATATTAAAATGCTGAATGTCTTGCTGTCTCCCATGCTGGAACAGCTCAATTCTTCTCTGTGGGCTCAGAAGGCACAGCAAAGCTATTAGCATCCATACTTCAGTGTTGAGTTTTCTTAGAGAAGAAGTATTTCTTGTCATGGGAGGTCTTACGAGCTGCACACCCCACTTAGGGTTACGGTTGGGATTCATAAAATGGAGTTTAACTAGAGGATCTCTGAAGTTCCTTCTCATGCTAAGGTTATCTGATTCTTTTTGTCATTCAGATATTTTTCAGTCATGTCCAATTTTTCTTGACTTCGTTTGGAGTTTTCTTGGAAAAGATACTTGAATGGTCTGCTAGTTCCTTCTCCTGCTCATTTCAAGTGAGGCAAACAGGGTGAAATGACTGGCCCAGGGTCACATAGCTAGTAAGTGTCTGAAGACATATCTGAAATCAGGAAGATGAATCTTCCATTCTCCAAGTTTGATGCTCTATCTACAATACCACTTAGTTGCCCCCCAATCTGATTATCTACATATCCTCTAATTCCCTGACAATATCCAATTGTTGAATCTCTTTCTTTTCTTTCTGGTTTAGCTAATGGGCTCCTTCCTTCATGAAGTCTTTTCTGATACTTCCTTCCCCACTTACATCACCCCTCCAAAAAATAAAACAGAAACCAAAATAACTTTGTGCCTCTTTTAATGTATTTATCATAAATCCAGCAATTTCTGCATAAATCTCTGAGTTCCTTGAAAGCAATGACTATGTCTTATTTGCCTTTGTATTATATCCTTTAGTACTGAGAGTCTTCTACAGACTAAACAATTAGCCTGTAGAATGAATGAATGCATTGCATATGCACTTTACTGAACATGTGTTAATGTGTGTGGGGAAGACAAATACAATCTTTTTAACCAACCCTAGTCCATTAAGATATAAAGTCTTTGCCATGGTCTGTCATATGAACTGGTGTTCAAAGAAGTAAAGACAGTTGTCAGGAGACCACCTATTTTATTATTATTTTTTTAATTTAAATTAATTTTTTTGAGACCACTTGTTTTAAAAATTAACGTGCAAATAGTTTTGGGTATTCACCCCTAGGACTGCAGAGGTGGCTGTTTTCAAAGTCCAGACAAAGGCCATTCCTGGGTGTATGTTGTATCTGGAGATATTTAAATTCCATTCGTTCTTTGGGAAGCCTTGAATGATTGAGTTGAAAGAGACCTCATCTTATCCAGCCTAATCTCTCTTTAACAATACAAATTATGCAGCCCAAGCTCTGATGCAAACTATTACCGCCATCCCATATATAGGCAGTATAGAGCACTGGACTTGGAGGAAGATCTGAGTTAGAATCTCATTTCAGAGATTTACTAGTTGTTTGATCATGAGCAAGTGTTTACTTCATCTCTCTTAGTTTCCTCATCTGTAAATGGATTGTTGTGAGGATTAAATGAACTCACATATGCAAAGTGCTTTAAGGCCTTCAAGTGCTATAGAAAAGCTAGTTAGATGCACAAATACTTAAATGAGGCATTGCACATGAATATTTCTGCAGAACAGTGATTTCTTTGACATGGATGTTCTCCTGTGGTGCTGACTTCCATAGGCTGTCTGGTCCATTCTTGTCCAGGAAGTCCACTTAAAGTGCCAGAAAACTCTTCTGGATCGCCTGACATTTTGTGGACAACTTGGAGACAGTGATTACTCCATGGTTTCCAGCTGTCCAATATTTCCAGGAGAACGTTGATATTAAAAAAAGGAGTTTTGTTACAGAACAATTTGGGTGTCATTCAAAGCACTACAGAATTTCCCCACAGCAGTCTAAGTATTCTTCAACCTCATCCCAGCTGGGCCAGCGATAGTGTCTCTCTAAGCGACTGGCTCATCCAGTTCATGGGTCATCCACCCAGCTGTACATTAGTCTGGACAACAGAAATTTTTTTTCCTTTTGTTTTTTTCCTGTGTGACTATTTAGGACGAACTTTTTAGTGCTTCCAAAAGTCTGGCTCCAAGTCTCGCCCTTTCATTTAGGAAATCCTTTAGTACACTTATTCACAGCATACCCTGGGCTCATCAGTGCTCTGGGGCTTGGTGGATTGACACAACGTCATTTCCACACAGGTGCATCTGGAGGACCTCACTGTCCGTAGGGCATCCCTTTCCATCTGGACTAAATGCTGGACATTCTCCATGACAGTAGCAAATATCTTTGGTGAGCATGTGCCTCCCTGTCTTGTTCCTGGCTTCATGTTAAGAACCAGAAGGTTGTTGAACAAAATTATTTCTGTTATTACATCTTTTAAAGACAATATGTCCATGGAAGTGCCATATTGGAGGAGAATATTGTACACAAGTGATTAATAAATGTTTGAACTGAAACTGAAAAGTACACAGATGGAAAAGTAAACATTAACAAAAACATACTTGTGTAGACATGAATAGACACATATATACATGGGCAATAGTCAGACAAACTGGTGCAGACAGGGCCATTATCACACTTTTACACTGACGTATACACACACACACACGCACACATACCCACATCAGACGTTCACTCACATCTCTTCATTGATAGGCTTCAATTTTGATTTTAAGAGGTCAAAGAGAAACAAAGATCAAAACTGACCTAAGTCAGAACTCTGGTTCATTCCTTCAAGGACATTATCCTGACTTGGCAGAGTAAGATACTACTATTTTCTCCTGAAATTCTTTGATTTTCATGACAGTAGAGTACTGAAGTCTTATCTTACTATTCCTCTATCTCCTTCTATTGCCTCTTTTCTTTTTCTCATAATTGTGGGAATTTCCCAGTCTTTCCTCCATCCTATGTCTCTCTCCAATCCAAAAGTGACCAAATCCACTCTCACAAATTTCAACTCCTACTTCTATCAATCAATATTCATTAAGCACCAACTATGTGCCAAGCACTGGGGATATAAATAGAGGCAAAAGCCAGTCCCTCTCTCAAGAACTTATAAACTAAAGGGGGAGACAGCATGCAAACAAATATATACAAAGCAAGCTTCAAACAGAATGAATGGGAAATAATGAATAGAAGCCATTAAATCCAGATCTATAGCCTCAGTCTTGGTCTTTCTCCTGAGCTCCAGTCCATAATCTCTGCTTTTTAAACACAATTCAGATGTCCTTCTATCATCTCAATTTAACATGTCTTTAGTCCAAATCTTCTTCCTCTTCCTATCCAGTCTTTAGCTCCTTGTAACTTTTCCTCACTGCTCTTAGTTTAGCCTTCTGGATCCATTCAGAACTAATTTAATCCCACATAACCATGACAACCCTCAAGCTATTTGAAGACCACATATTTCTACCAACTCTTCCCTTTCCCAAGCCCTTACAAGTTTCTTTGCTTCTATGAGTCCTCTCCCAGTAGAGAATGTCATTTTGTCCCCCTTCCCCATTTTAGTGCCTCCTCTAGTCAAAGTCCTTGCCTAAAACGTAATCCTTCTACCTTCTTTACTCTGAATAATAATAATAGCAATAATAAATGACCCTTACATTTCAATTTAAAGCTTGTAAAGTATTCTCATAACAACTTTCTAAGCTAGGCAAGTAGTATATATATTTATCCCATTTCAGAGGTGAAGAGACCAAGGGTTATGGATTGAGAGCTGAACTGGGCCTTATAGTCACCTGGTCCAAGGCCCTCGCTTGTTAGATGAGGAAGCAAAGGCCCAGAAAGACTTGTTCTTTGTCTCACAGGATGTAACTAACGAACAGGGACTCAGTCTGAGTCTCTCGACTTTTTTCACTTAAAATGCCACTCACTTCCCAGAGTCCCACGTCCCAAGTCTCAGAGGATTGAGACCAATGTTAGCTCAGAGCCAAAATAGGGATGGAAGTCATCTAGTGAAGGCTCCTCATTTTATAAAGGAAGAAAATGAACCCAAGACAAGGAAAGGAACTTACTAATAATAAGAAGAAAAATTTACATGGTGCTTTAAGGTTTGCAAAATGCTTTACAAATATTATCTATTTGATCCTCACAATAACCCTGGGAAATAGATGCTATTAGAAATCCAATTTTCAAGCAGAGTAAACTGGGATAAACAGGATTCACTGACTTGCCCAGATTCACACAGCTAGTTAGTGTCAGGGGCGGGATTTGAAGTCAGCCAGTGCTCCCCACCTCCAGGCCCAGGGCTACTGCTACTGCACCCCTGCTGGCCTGAAGCAGAAATAGGAGTTGAATCTGGATCTTCTCACCCTGTATTTTGCCATTCTCTACATATTCTCAAAATCATGTGGACTTACTAAGTTGTTCTTGTCAAAGGAGAACATGAGCATTTCTACAAACAAGGCCTGGGATCTTGAGAAAACTGGTGGCCAGCGACAGGCTTGGAATCGGGAAGATCTGAATTCAGATCTAGCCTCAGGGACTGGCTGAAATGTGTGACTTTGTGAAACTTTGTAAAACTCCCCAAGTGGTGGTGAGAGCTAAATAAGATAATATTCACGGTGCCAGGTACAGAGTAAGTGTCATATAAAAGCTTATTTCCTTTCCTGAAATGGGCAAAAGGTCCTTTCTGCACCTGATCCCTCTCCTAGTAGCAATCTTGCAGATGCCCAGACAGCAATACAGCTAACAAGGTGAGTCTCCATGATTAGACAACTCTCCGGGCCCCTGGGCTCCCAGCACAGGCCACTGCTTGTATGGACAGATGAAGCTGCAGATTTTTGGGGAACTGGGGGCACGGTGCAGTCACGTATGTTGAGCACGGATGCATCCAGAACTGCATTATCAAGAGAAGCGGTTGTCACCTGCTTTTCCCATCTCAATCCCCATGCCTCCAGCACAAACATACACTTCCACATATTCTCTCTTTCTCATCTTTCTCTCTTTTCTCTATCTCTGTGTCTCTTTCTCTCCCTCCTCTATCTCTTCCCCTATCCGTCTCTCTTCCAATCCTTGCACCCATCTCTGTGTGTCACGCATCTCCCCCCACCCCAAAAAAATGCAGGCGCTCCTTGTCCCTTACCTCAGAAGTGATTCCCGTCTCCAGTAAAGCTGCCACCACGTATGCAGTCAGAGAGATCTTTCCATGGATCCCACCCTAGGGAACAAAAGTGGAATGGAAGTGAAACCAGATTAGCAGCACACACTGCCCTGTGTATGTCTGAGGTGCCATGTTCCTGATAGCTAGCATTTCTAAGGAATTTTAAGATACGCATTTTTATTACATATAATTTAGATATGGTCTCTCATTTATCCTTATAACAATCCTCTGAGATAAATGCTATGACCCCCATTTTACAGATTGTGGAAACTGAGGCATTCAGAGGTTAAGTTTCCTAGAGTAACACAACTAACTAAACATAACTGGGGAAGGACTCATCTAGTCTACTATCATCCAATTAGGGGGAGCTGCCTTTGTGTATTTATTTCAGTAGAAACATTCAATAGAAACTGTTCATGTTCAGGGCACAGGAGGCTACATCAGCTCCATTTTTCTAGTGAATATGTTTGTTATTCTGGTTGTGTCTTGATACATACGTATGTATGATTATGGGTCTCAGCATGCTTGCATTTGTTTCTTATGTATATGTGTGCTATGTGAATGTGTATATGAAGGTAAGTGTGTATAAGTGTGTGCAAGTGTGTTATATGAGTATGTGTATGTGTTTCAGTTCCAGTTCCTTGGCCCATCTGTCAAATTGGCATGAAAAGGATGGGTGCTTTGAATGCTGAGAAAGGGCTGGGACCGAAGCCTTCTCCACACTTTGATGCTATGATTGGGGTGTCCAGTGCCCCAGAACCTTTCTCAAGTCCTTCCTAAACCTTTACTTAGCCCTAGGTCAAGCACCACACCGTCATCTGATTAGTAGGGAGACTGTGAGAGCCAGCTCTAATTGGCCCAGGTGAAAGCCTAGATTTTCAGTTAGAGCATTCATGCCTCAGAAATGGGCAATTTCTGCAAATTAGGGCTTGCTTTATTGTTTGGTTGCTTGTCTGGACTTAAGAAAGTTTAATGCAGATTAATGGTGTATACATACAAATGGATGTTAAACAGTGATTAGCCTGTCCCATGTGGTCCTAGAGCCATTGCCTGCACCCAGACGGCAGGAAGGAGAAGGCTGCACCAGGGACGCAGTTCCCAGTAGGCTAGCCTGCAGGTGTGGTGATCAGGGTGATGATGATGATAATACAGTGTTTTAAGCTTTGCTAAGTGCTTTACATGCATTATCTCACTTGAGGCTCACAGCAGCACCAACTCTGGGGCCATAGTTTCAGGAGACATCTAAGAAAAAGATTGGGTCATTCCCAATGATCTTGTGTTGAAGAGTGCCATCTGCACCCAGAGAAAAGATAGTGGGAACTGAATGTGGACCACAACATAGTATTTTCACTCTTTTTATTATTGTTAATTTGCATTTTGTTTTCTTTCTCATTTTTTCCCTTTTTGATCTGATTTTTCTTGTGTAGCATGATAATTGTGGAAATAGTATAGAAGAATTGCATGTTTAACATATTTTGGATCACTTGCCATCTAGGGAAGAGGGTGGGAAAAAGGGAGGAGGAAAATTAGAATACCAGGTTTTGTAAGGGTGAATGTAGAAAATTATCTATGTAGATATTTTGAAAATAAAAAGCTTTAACAACAAAAAAGAAAGGGCTTGGATTTGCCACTAAAATTCCCAAGAACAGCATCGAGGAACCTCAGGTTGTTGGAATTGGAAGGAAACTAAGCAAAGTTAACAAATACAACTTTCATCTGTGAACACAATATAAGGATAATACCACCTGACTATCTATAACCAGAGGATGGTCATAGGAATCAAATAAACTATGAGAAGTGCTTAATAAATGCTTGTTGATTTGACTTGTTGACTTGAGAGTACTGTTCTGCTTACCTGGATGTCTTTGTTCAATATTCTTCCCATAGCAGGAAAGGAGCCATCTTCCTTCTGATGCCGAATGATCCAGTCCTTGGCAGATACCAGCTCCTTAGGATCAATGAAAATAAACCCCCGTGACTGGGCAAAGGACTTCAGGACAAAAGCCGTTAGCCTAAAGCACACCAAACGTAGATGATTCAATAAAGGTGCCCACAGAGAATCAAATAATCAACAAGCATTTATTAAGCTTTTACTATAAGCCAGATACTGCCCTACCTTCTGGGGATATAAAAGCAAAAATAAGGCAATTCCTGCTCTAAAAAAGCTTACAGATCATCCGTCAGAGAGGGCCACCCACATGACTATTTTATGCATGGGGCATGGGAGGGGTGTCCCTGAAGGGCTTGACAGCATGCTCTGTTCTATTTAACAGAGTCTCTACATCTCCCTATCATGTGGCTGGGGTAGTTGCCTTTGATTGGCTACCTGCATCTTTAAAATTGGTGAAGCTGAACCACTCACTCTCTTTTCTGTCATCATTTCAGCTTCATTCTTTTCAGCAACCTCTATCTGCAGTGTCTGGTGTGGTCGCCAGAACTAAACTGCTAAGTGGGGAAGGCAAATGCTTCCCCTACTCCCTTTCTTTTATTCTAGCTCCCAAAATGGGTCTGGGGATGATTGTTTCTCTTTTGTATTATTTGTCTTCCTTCGTTTCAGGTGCCAGAAGTGATCCCCATGGCACCTGCTGATTGAAGTCATGAAAACCCCGAAGCTGGGATTGCAGGCAGAATGATGGAGCTAGCTAGCCTGGTGAGGGAGTCTTAAGGAGCCAGGGTACCTAGGACTCAAGCCTGAGCAGGAGCAATTGGGACTTAGAGCAGGGATTATACACAATAGCAATTGAGCTAAACTGTTTATCTGATCCCTTTCCTGTGTTACACACTTCTATATACATAATACATATATACAAATGTGTATATATAGATGATAGACACAATAAATTTTGGGAGAGGAAAACACTAGCAGCTAGAAGGATCAGGAAAAGCCATTTGAACAGTGTTTTGAATGAAAAAAGGGATTCTAAAAAGGTAGATGTGAAGTAGGAATGTTCCAAGTGTGGGAAAGTTAGCACAAAGATGGAGATAGGATATAGAGTTTCATGTGTAAGGAAGCTGGACTGTCGTCTGTGAGAAGTGATAGATTTTAAAAGGAGGAATGAGACCAGAGTGCAAAGGACTTTAAAACAGAACAGAGGCTATAGGATGCCAGTAGTTAATTGCACAGGGGAATAAAATGTTCAGCCTCCACTTTGGGAAAATCCTTTTGACACTGGATGGATTGGAGAGGAGAGACACTTCAAATAACGAATCAATAAGCATATATTTAGTAATTGTTTTGTGCCAGACACTGAGGAAATGAAACAAAAGTTGAAATAATCCTTCAAGCTGCTTATTATCCAGTATATTCATATGCAGACATATCCAAGAGAGGTACATGGTCAACTGAGGGGTGAGGCGGTATTAGCAGTGGAGAATATCAGGAAAGGACTCAGGTTGTGCTCGAAGGAAGTGGGGGCTTCTGAGAGATGATAATACCAGGGAAGTGGGACAGCCAGGACAACGGTGTAAAGACAAGAATAAGTGTGGTGTATAGGGAAATAGAAAAAGGCCAACTGGGCTGAACTACGGGACAAGCTACTAACAATAGACCAGGCCAGAAGTGATAAATGGTAGTCAAGGAAGTATCGGAGGGAGATTGAAATAACAAGATGTGACAATAGAATGGATATATGGCATAATTTCAAGTGAAATAGTAGTTTATGAAGCTTGGTGACTACAAGAATTGGTAGAATCCCCAATAAAAATAGGCAAATTTGGAAGAGGGTTTGAGAGGAAAGATAATTAAGTTGAAATTTGGACAGGTTGAACTTGAGATGACTATGACAAAACTCCAGTTTGAAATATCCCCAAAGTAGTCTGGATCTATAGGGTTAGGAGTTATTTGAATGGAGATGATAATTAAACCAATGGGAGGTAACCCCCCCAAAAAAAGAGGGTAGAGAGAAAAGAGAAGACCTAGCAGAGAAAACACTCACCCACAATATGAGCTTTCAAAAGACAAGACTGGCTGGATCTGCTAGGAATGTTGAAGGAATTCCTAAAATGGATGAGGTGGGGATAGTTAAACTAGATAAAGTCTCAAGATCTTATCTCACTCATAGAATCATAGCATGGTAGAACTGCATGGGATCTTAGAATGTAAACAGAGAGAATGGCAGAGCTGAAAGGGATCATAGAAAACAGAACACAGAATATCAGGGCCAAAAAGATCCTTAGAGATTCAGTCCCTTCAATTTCCAGATGAGAAAACAGAGGGTCAAGGACAGAAAATGACTTGGCCACAGTCAACCCATAAATCTCAGCAGAGTTGGGACTCCCAGTTCCTCCTTTAACCTTCTTCCCATTATTTCTGGATGTCTCTCAAGAGATGGCTTATTCTTTTCACTTAGAAGAAAACTCTTCCATTTACAGATATTAAAGGCCTTTTAAAAATGAACTTTAACAATTCGTTTTTTTTTTTTTTACAGTTCATTCACATGAGGATCACACTTGTGCGCGCGCACACACACACACACACACACACACACACACACACACAATAGAGGTAATATGGCCTCACTGTTTCCAAGGTTTCTCAGTTGGGTTTTGGGGAGTTTGGCACAGGCTCCAGAGCTACAGTCGTTTCCTCTGGAATATCCTTTGGGGTTACTTGGTATCATTAAACAAAGAATTTATTGGGCGGGCCTGTAGATTGTCATGTTTCCATGTCCTCATGGGCCTCACTTGTTTCACTGAGGTAGTCAGGTCAAGCAATGAGCAGACTACTAGAACTGGAACTCAAATCCTACTTCAGAGTCTTTCTACCTATGAGATCATGGGCAAATCACTGAATCTCTCAACCTCAGTTTCCTTATCTATAAAATGGGAATGATAATCACACCTACTTCCCTGAATTTTTATAAGGCTAAAATAAGACAAATTTATTATTATTTTTTATTTTTTTGGCAAGGCAGTTGGGATTAAGTGACTTGCCCAGGGTCACACAACTAGAAAGTGTTAAGTGTCTGAGGCCAGATTTGAACTCAGGACCAATGCTCTATCCACCGTGCCATCAAGCTATCCCAAAAGGAGACATTTATCCAATATTTTATGAACCTTTAAATGCTACTTAAGTGCTAACTATTATTGCTATTTTAAAGGTTTGGTTTTCATTGTAATATACTTGTAAAGCAATTGAAAATTTGCAAAGTATTGCAGAGATAATTAAGTCCGTTTGATCTGCAAACTAAGACACAGAATGAAAGTGTGGCTTATCCATGTCTTTTCAGTTAGTTACTGTTAAAGCTGGCTGGGATTCAAACCAAGGGTTCCTGATCCTCAGTCCCATAACATCACACTGCCAGCTTTCTGCATGTGTGCATGTGTATTTTCTGCCATGCAAGGCAGAGAAATATCATCTGAACAATTTTTCTTCAAACTGAATACATGGGGAACAAAAATTCAGCCTTTCCAGTTCCAGTGACCTTCCCTTTCCCAGCCCACATGATGTTCTGTGGCTCTCGACTACATTTATCATGCAATATTGTGTATTTCAGCCAGCTGTGTGGGTGTCTTATCCCCAATTGGAATGTTGATGAGGATAGGGACTTTGTCTTATCTAAATGTGATATTTTCCCCACAATAGAGCCCCAGGATATTGCATACAGTCATTATTGAATAAGTGCTTCTTGTTTAAATGTGTCTTTGCAGTTTGGATCACAACATAGTATTTTCATCTTTGTTGTTGTTTATTTGCTCTTTTTTCTTTCTCATTTTTTTCCTTTTGATCTGATTTTTCTTGTGTAGCATGATAAATGTGGAAATATATATAGAAGAATTGCACATGTTTAACATTTATTTAATTTAACACTGGATTACTTGCTGTCAAAGGGAAAGGGTGGAGAGAAGGAAGGGAGAAAAATTGAGAACACAAGGTTTTGTGAGAATAAATGCTGAAAACTATCTTTGCATATATTTTGGAAAATAAAAAGCTATTATTTAAAAAAATTTTTGCAGTTAGATGGTTTTGTCTAATTTTTTTTTTCAGATGTACTTTGTAGGGAGTATCTGTTGGGTTTTTGTTGGCATGGGTCAAAACCAGATCATATGAAAAAAATTTAAAATAAAATCAAAGGGTTAAAACAGGAAAAAAAGGATCGAGCTAAGTAAAAATCTTTGTCAAAAAAAAACCCTCAAAAAACTAATTAAATATATTCAACCTTCTGATCTCCTTCTAATCTTTAGCTCTATCTAAATCAAGATACACCAAAGGAATGGAGCCTCTCTACAATGAGGAAGAGCTCTGGCCTGTTTTTCCACCCTTGATTTGTCAGGTTTATCCATCCCCTGAGAGGAGAAGGGTGGGAGGCACCCTGCCTGGCAAGGCATTTTTTAAATGTTAAGTAATTGTATATCACTAGATTTCATATCTAGGGATTGAGCAGTGCCAGATCTTCAATCAAAAGGAAAGTTTATTATATCAAAAAGGGATGTAGCCATGTTATAAAAGTAAGTTTCCTCCCAAATGAATTCTAATTCAGAAAAAAAAATAGCACAATTTAAAACTAAGCAACAGTGAAAGAAAATGCGGTCCATGGCCTCGGCTGTTAGGGGGCTCCACCAAGTGTGGAGGTGTCAAATCCCACCCTGAACAGAACAGATGGGCCTCCAATTAATGGAGAATTTGACCTTGAGGAATATGTGTAGATGGAGCCAAATGTTCATTTGGCTTTGGTTGGTCAAGTGATTACTCATTCTGATGTGGAAAGAGGATTATAAGTGATTTATACTGCCACGTCCATCTTCTCCTTCACATTTTGAATCTTATGATTTCTAAAGGAACTCATAGTCTATGTGCCTCAGTTGCTTCATCTGTAAAATGGGAACAATTATGGCTAACTACCTCACAGAGTTGTGGGGAGGGGCTATAAGATACTATAAGTAACTACTAGCAATTACTATTATTTAAATTGTGGGGTATTCATGCTTTGATTGGCTTTTGCCAACTATTATTGCTATTTTAAAGGTTTGGTTTTCATTGTAATATACTTGTAAAGCAATTGAAAATTTGCAAAGTATTGCAGAGATAATTAAGTCCATTTGATCTGCAAACTAAGACACAGAATGAAAGTGTGGCTTATCCATGTCTTTTCAGTTAGTTACTGTTAAAGCTGGCTGGGATTCAAACCAAGGGTTTCTTCCACCACAGAGATTCTATAATTTTACAGTGATGCACAAGGAAATGGGGATCATGAAACTGGCCCAAGTTACAGTGCACAAGTGACATCTTAATTTTACAAAATTGGGGCAAGAAGACAAGACTCTGATATCTCAAAGAAGCCTTACTATAATAATAAGCTCTATTAAGAGCTTTGTTTGGCAATTAAGCTATTAGATGTGGGAATCTCCAACAGAACACCTTACCTGTCATTCTCACTCTCTCACTTATCTTGAATCTCTCTGTCTACTCTCTGGTTCTTTCTCCATCTCCTACAAATACACTTACCCTTCCATCTTGTGATCACTGTCTTCTATTTCTTCTGCTCTTTATGGCCAAATGTCTAGAAAAGGGCATCTATACTAGGCGCCTCTACTTCCTCTCCTGTCACTCGCTTCTTCCCCCTTTATAATCCAGTTCCAAACTCATCCTTCCACCGAAACTACTCTTTCCAGAGTTACTAGGGATCTTTGAGTTGTAAGTCTCAGTGACTTTTTTTCAATCCTTACTCTACTTGGCCTCTCTGCAGCGTTTAGCATTGTGGATTAATCTCTTCTCTCTAAGTTTTCAGGACACTGCACTCCCCTGATTCACCTTCTACCTCTGGGATGGATCCTTCTCAGTCCTTTGCTTGATACACCTCAGCTCATACCCTTTGACCATAGATGTCTCTCAAGGCTCAGTCCTGGGTTTTCTTTTCCTCTCCCTATATGACACTTGGTGATCTCAAAAGCCTCCATGGGACTTAATTACATGGGGATTAATTACAATCTCCATGCTGATGATTCTCAGCCTCTGCTCACCTCTAATCTCCTGTCTCCAATTTCCATTCAGACTGCTTGAACTGGATGCCCAATAGACATCTTAAACTCAACATGTCCAAAACATAACTGTTATCTTTTTCTCTAAACTCCCCTTCTTTTAACTTCTGTATTACCGTCAAGGGCAACACCATCCTCCCGGTTTCCCAGGCTTGCAATCTAGGAGTCATCGATAACTTCTCATTATATCTCACCCCACTCCCTAACCCCCTCTCTCCCCCCCCCCCCCGTATCCAATCTGTTGCAAAGGCCATGGATCTCACTTTTGCAACATCTCTTCTCTGATGCTTCCTGCAGTCGGGTGTGGGTCTTCCTCAAGCTACTGCCTAGACCATTGCAATAGTCTGTGGGGAAATCTGACAATAAATGAATTTTTGATACATAATCATACCATTGGGGTGGGAATTAGGAGACCTGGTTTCAACATCCCAATTAAACATTTTCTAGCTGATAGTTAATATATTTTTATTAAATGTCTACTATATGCCAGGCACTACTGAGAAAAGAGTTTACAGGCTAATAATAATAATAGCATTTAACAATTGTATGCATACAAGCTTCAAACAGCACAAACTAGAGATTACCAAAAGAGGGATGGCACTAGAATTAAGGGAGATCTTACTGAAGGGCTTCCTGCAGAATGGAGGATTTTAGCTGTCTGATCATCTTACCTCTCTGAATCTCAATTTGTCACTGAAAAATGGAGCCAATGATTCCCATGATCCATCTCATGGGCATCTGTGAGGAAAATGCTTTGTAAAAGCCCTATAGTAATGGAAATTAGTACCATTCCTATGATTAGTTCTATGGTTGTGGTGGTTTATAAGCTATATTCTTTACCACAACTTTATGAGGTAGGTAAAGCCTGTCTCTATTGTACATAGGAGGAAACTCCTGTCTCATCAAGGTACACAATTGCAATTAAATTACAGAGCCAGGTTAGATGCACGGCAAGTATGTTTTCCATGATATTATTGGGACATGTGTGTTGCACACTGGAAAAATGCATACTCAAGTGTAAGTCTATAGTTCATCCCACTAAAAATCACCAACTTTTCATACTCCCTTTCCTACTCCCATACATCAACCCTGGGGAAAGACACCAGCTGCATTGACTTGTAGTGAGTTTGTGCCCAAAGTGGACACTGAAGTCACCATAAAAGTCTCCTCTGGTTGTTTCATCTCCCCCCTCATTGTCACTGCCCACAATTACCTGCCATGATACCAGTTCCCTAAACTCATGAGTTCAATAGCCTCCTAATTTGTCAGCAATCATAGGAAATGGTGTCGAACCCTTTTGATAGTTAATGATCTAACCCTTCTGGACCTTTTCCGAACTTTAGTGTTTAGCCACCAATATCACTCGCAATAACATGCCATAAGCACTGCCATAAGGTGAAGGGCACACTACTTCTGAAAGATAGTGAACCCCTAGTTTCTCTCTCCCCCTCTCAATAGAAAGAAGGGATCTGTTGTGTCAAGCCTAAAGCCTTCTGCTGCAGTTTTAATTATGTCTCCTCTCAATGAAAATCAAAAACAGCTTTTGCTGATAAGGTGACTCAAGTGACTTGGAGTAGAGGAAAATGGGGGGATCAGGTATCTAAAAGTTGTTATATATGAGAGAGCATATATTTTTCTACCATGAGATAAAGTTACAAAGGCTGATTCTAGATCAACATCAAGAAAAACTTGCTAACACTTTGAGCTTTCCAGAAGGAACATGAGTCATCTCATAAAGCAGTGAGTTACTAGTTACAAAGGTCTCCAAGCAGAGGTCAAATAACCATTTGTCATAGAGCGGCCTCTTGCTCAGGTATGGGTTCCATGACTTTTCTAAATCTGAGATTCTCTGTGTATCAACAAACTTCGGTCCCATGGGTGTTGCAAGTTAAGTGTAGCCAGCAGGGGGAGTAGGCTATATGGTACCAGTAAGACCTAGCCACGGGCTAATTCTGGCATTGAATGTTTTGTTTCCACAAAGGTGGAAAAGAATTGTTATGTAAACATGGCAACATCCCCAATTCTAATATGGCTCCACTGAATACACAAAGCCTTCCTGAGTTTTTTAGAGTGCTTGCCTAATGTCAGGAATTCTGAGTTTAAGGCCAGGTTGTGCTACTGACTTCCTGTAATATCTTTTTAACCTCTCTAGGTCTCAACTTCCTCATATTTAAAATAAAAATAAAAAGGATCCTGGATCCACAGCTAGGAAGGATCTTGGAAGCAATATAGTTTAGCCTCCTTATTCCACAGTTGAGCAAACTGAGGATGTCTGAAGTAGGATTTGAATCCAAGGTTTTGGACTCCAGAGATAGCATCCCTCCTTACTTTGTACTACTACCCGTCATGGGAATATAACAACAATAACATAAACAATGGGTGGGGCAGGGCTTCTGAAAAAATTCAAACCCAAGTACAAATAATAATAAAGTCATATTTACATAACACTCTATGGTTTGCAAAGTGCTATATTTATAACAAATCCCAGAGTCTAGAGTTAGAAAGGTCTACTCTACTCTACTCTAACCCACACCTGAAAAAGAATCTCCACTGTCACACACTGATCACCCAAATGCTGTTCAAAAGCTTTCAAGGAAGGAGAACTTACTTGTCAACTTGCAAATCAGCTCATCCTACTTTTAAGTAGTCCTAATTATTAAGATGTTAGAAGGCTGCTAGGTGGCTCAGTAGACAAAGTGCTGGGCCTACAGTCAGGAAGATCTGAGTTCAAACTTAGCCTCAGAAACTAGCTGTGTGATCCTGGATAAGTCACTGTCAAAAATCACTAGGGAAGAAAATGGCAAACCATTTCAGTACCTTTACCAAGAAAATCTCCAAAAAGATGACAAAGAATTGGCCATGACTGAAAATGACTAGGCAACAACAAAAAATTAGAATGGTATTCCTGACTTCTAGTCTAACTTTGCTTTTTTGCAACTTTCACTGGAGCCAAATAAAACAAATGTAACCCCTCTTCCTCACATCAACACTTAGGATCACAGAACCACAGATTTAGTACTGGAAGGGACCTTGAAAGTCAAATCTGAACTTCTTGTTGTACAGATGAAGAAACTGAGATTAAGTGACTTGGCTAGTATTTTACAGAGTTTGGATCAGAATTCTCTTTTGTTCAGCATGCTAGCATTCCTCCTTACTTTGTGGAAATTACAGATCTGATTGGCAAAGAACCCATGCCCCGCACCAAGTCATTGATAAAAGGGGTAAACAACATAGGGCCAAGCAGATTCCCACTAACCAAGCTGACATTGCAGCATTAGTAACCACTGGACTACAGTTCTAGGCACCCAAGTCCCCTGGCTTGGTGTTATCTTCGACTTCTCACTCTTACCTTACTTATCTAATCAGTCTAATCAGTTATTTCTATCTTTACAACATCTCTTGTGTTAAGGACCATGCCTGGGTGAAGGGGCAGGTCAAATTTCTGAGAGCCTTCACAGCTGTGGATCATAGCATCTGAAGGAGTTGCAAGGCAGCCTTTGCTGACACAGATGTTGTGGACAGAAATGAGATAGATCGGAGACAGGGGGAAGAGGAGAGGGGTCAGACAATGCAACGGCCTGGCCTCTCAGTCTCCTTGTAACATCATCATCCTCTCACATGAAGAGATCCATTCACAGGTCTGAGTTAGACCTCCAGCAGCTACTGGCAGGTGGCTCCCTTATCATAACACTCTTGCATCCATCCACCCCTTTTGTTCACACACACACACAGGCACCAATAATCCTCATCACTATTGGCCTGGACCTCCTAATAATTGCTTTCTCTGATTTGTCTCTTTTCACTCCAATCCATCTCTGTACGACTGCAAGACTGTAATCTCTTTGAGGACAAAGACTGTTTCAAATTTTTTGGTTTTAAAATTTGGTTTCCACAGAACTTAGCACAGTACTTGGCATATGGGGGGCAAATACTATGAGCCCAATTATTCAACCAATTCAGAAGCCATCTCATTGTATCACTGTCTAGCCCAACTTTCTCCAACTTTGCTACAAGAATACTATGAGATACTTTATTAAATGCTTTGCTAAAATGTTTAATAATCCTCTTCAAAAAAGAAATAAGGTTAGTTATTCATGACCAAGTATTAATGATATTATTATTAATGCATTCTCTGTAATCATCAATCTTCAGTAGCTCAAAAGAAATATGAGATGTGCAAATTTAAAGCCATCTCCATCCCAGTTCTCATAGAGTATTTGGGTCTGACCTGTGGTAGAGCCTTTCTGAGCTCACATAGATCTGATCAGCCACAGTTAGAAACAAGGTATCTTGATCCTCGATACAGGATTCATTTGGATCCTTTTTGAAAGTAGGCAACAAACACTTCCCAGAAAAACAGGATCCCAGAAACTGAAAGTTGAACTAAGCAGCCCCCTTAGGGGTGTATCTGAGAGGAAGCCCTAATAGGAGAGACCTTGCCATTGGTCACATGGCCTCTGCTCAAAGCTCTCTAAGGGGAGGTGGCGCAGCGCCCATCACTCCAGATGGCTGTTCCATTTATGGATGGCTCCAATTGTTAGGAACTGTTTCCTGATGTCAAGATTAAATTGCTCTCTTTGCAACTTCCACTGATTGCTTTTGGTTATTTCTTGTGGCCAAAGGGAATGTCTAATCCCTCTTTCATATGATGGATTTTCAAAAACTTGAATGCAATCTCACGTGCCCCTCAGCCCTTAGAGGATGCTAGTCAACCAGACTAAACATTCTCATTGATTTTCCCTCCATTGATTTTCCCACAGACTCAAGGGACTTTCTCATTCTGATTGCCCTCATCTGGACACTCTCCACTTAATCAATATTTTTCTTAAACTAAAATACTCCAGAACAAAATACTTCAGAAAAGAGTTCTCCTGGATTGGATGTTCACTTTACTAATCATTGATTTCATTATTTGTTCTAGAATATTCTTAGGAAGTGAAGTCAAATTCACTAGACTATCCTTTTGTAGTCTGTTCTTATTCCTTTTTTTGAACATCAGGATTCTTGCCTTCACTGGTTTCTGCAGTCCCTCATTTTCCACAGTCCCTCGAGTGTCACAGCAGTGGTATGGAAACCATATCCATTAGCTTTTTGAGTTTTTGTGGACATGGTTGATCTGGATCGGGTAACCTGAAATCAGTAAGGACAACTACGTGCTCCCACCTTATCTCCTGATCTATCACAGGTATCCACCCCTCTTAGTTCTGTCACTTTTAATGCAAAGGCCATTTTGCTTGACAAAGAAAATGGAAGCAAAACAAGAACTGACAGCTCTGACTTCTTTCTGCTGTTAGTTATTATGGCACTATTCACTTCTTACTTGATCTCCTCTTTCCCCAATATAGTTTTTTTGAAAAATTAAATAAAACACTCTGATTGTCCTTGCTAGCCTCAAGTCATTCTGAATGTAATAGAGTTCTTCATTTCCCAATCAACAGACATGAGTTATTTTTTAAAATGAGTAAACAAGATTGATTAAATACTGCCATCCCTTTAGCAGATGAAAACTCTTTAATTGGGTCAAAAAGAGAGAAGTAATCAGCTAACCCAGAAAGCTAACTGTTGGGGGAAACTGAGTAATAGCCAGTCCAGTGGCAGGTCAGTCTAGGATAAAAGAGCTTGAGACAAACCTCTGAGAGGAGAAGATTTAAGAAGAAGAATTAGGGTTTCTCTCTTTGTCCTCTCTTTTCCCTTTCCTTTCTTTACCCTACTCTCTGCCCCACCTTATCACCCCCTACAAAAGCACCCATTCAAGTTTGAGCCCCCTCTCCTAAAAGACCTTATGTCTTCAGGGAATAGGGAGAGGTGTTTTTATATCAACTGTTTTTTGGTATAACTGCTTAGTAAAATTTTTTTTGTAAAAGATAACTAAGGTTACTGGCTGACAATAATTTTACATGACTATACCTTAAGACTATGAGACTATGTCTTATTCTTTGTTATTTGCCCATGATCCATGTTTTAATCTTCTATAAACATATTTAAAAAAAACTAAGCTAATTGGTGAATTCCCTGTATGTCCACACTGGATTCTCCAGAGAATCCCCTTCTTATTCCCCATTAAAATTATTTTCCTTTGTGTCGTCTGAATTACATTCTTAAGAGTTTTCCAGCCTTCTTGGGTTGACTTCCTCTCTAGTTTTAGCCCCTGAGATACTACCCACTCTTCCTTTGAACTCTAGGATGAATCTAGGATGAATATGTATGAATTCTCTCCTGGCTTGCCTCTCTCTATCACAAACTCTAGAAAGGAGTGATCACTTGCCTCAAAGTTTTCCTTATTTCTACTCCAAGCAACTATTTTCTCTGTTAGTGAGAATTAGATCCAGAATATGATTTTCCCTTTTTTAGTTCCTTTATCTTTTAAAAGAGGATATTATCATTAAGACTTGTTAAGCTAATGGTTCTGTTTTTGCCAGAGAGAACAAATCTAGACGATGTCATTTCATGGTGCAGTTTCTCTCCAGAATTTCTGGGTTCAAATCCCAACCCAACAATTAATCAGCTGAGTGACCCAACTATTTTATTGAGAAGTATTCAATGTTTCATTTCTTCATCTATAAAATGGAAATAAAACTTCTCACAGGAATATGATGATCCACTTTTTAGACTTTAATGGAATGTATGGATGTGAGCTACACTACCCCACACTAGCTCATATTTCTGTAATGACAATGACAGTGACTTACCACATGCTCCCTGAAGCATCCCTTTCCCCAAAAGCACTGTATGAGCCATCTTGGCGCTTGTAAGTCAGTTGGCGCTGATACCCTGAGAAACACAAAGATAAAATTCTGTTGTACACAAGTGATAACTCAGTTATCCCTGGGAATATAGAAGCTATACATCTTTTGCATTGGCAATTCACCCCTTCTTTTACTACAACTGCCAACACATCATACCACCATACAAAATATTGAGATGAGAACTATCTCATTACTATTACCACAGAATACTAGAATTTTAAAATTAGATGGAGCATTAGAGGTCATGTAGTCTAATTTTGTGCTTCTGTGAATTCCTTCTATTACATAGATAGCTTGAATACAACCAATGATAGTGAAATCACTACTTCTTGAAGCAGCCCATTCTACTGTTAAGAATTTTTATAGGACCAAACTTCTGGAGCCATCTGATCCAATCTCCTCATTTTACAATTGAGGAAATAAGGCTCAGGAAGATAAGTGACTTGCTAAAGATCACACAGGAAAATAAGCATTGGTGGTGGGATTTGAACCCAGGTTCTTTAAAGCTAGCTCTCTCTCTTCTCTACCCTACTGCCTCCTTTTAGAGCTAAAATCAGCCTTCCTATCATTTCCACCATCACTCCTACTTTGATTTCCTGTCTCCTGGAACTACCCAGCACAAGTCTAACCCTTCTTTCCCATGGCAGTTCTCCAAATACTCTAAAAGATTGGTTTTGTGCTCACTCTTCTCTTCTTCAGACCAAAGATCCCCAGTCATTCAGACCCATTCTCTGACCCCCATTCTCATCACCTTGTGAAATTTTCTCTAGCCTCTTGCTATCCTTCCTAAAATGAGATGCCCAGAACCAGAAACCAGAAACAGATGAGGCTCTAACCAAAGACAGAAAAAAAATTACCTCCAACCCTCTTGCCATCCCAATAAAGGAGGGTTGGAATATTCTTCAGTCTGGAAGGAAGGTTATGAGATCTGGCTGCTCAGAACAGTCCTACCTACCCTCAATTTCCATTTGAAAAGTCCTGGCTAAATTTAGGCCAAGATTAAATAAAAATAATTCCTTTTTAGCTTAAGAGTTGAATATTGCTAATTACAAACAGTTTGACTCCCATTGCCTCCATGAAAATTTAAATTATCTGTATGGCAAACCTGAAGTGTGACACAAATGGGCTATACATCATTCCAATAATATTCATGAATGGAATTGGCAAGAAGACGGCAAAGCCATAAGATGGAACAGACCTGCCCACTTTTCCAAAATGATCTATTTTCACAGTCAGTAAAAGAAAACCTGCAACATTTAGTTCTTAACACCTTACTTCTCAAAGTAACAAAAAAGCAACAGAAATAGCAATGAGGCAGATGCCTGTAACCCAATGCTTTTATGTTGTGCTGGAGTTTAAGTAGACACAATTGTCAGGCACTTTTACTCTATTTGAGTTGGTGAGTTCAGATCATACCTCAGCCATTAGCTGTGTGACCCTGAACAAGTCACATAATTCTGTTTGCCTCAGTTTCCTTGTCTATAAAGACAATGCCTTCTGGAGAAGGAAAAGGCAGTATCTTTGCCAAGAAAACTCAAAATGGAGTCACAAAAGGGTCAGAAATAACTGAACAACCATAACAGCTCAACCTCCTTCTCTCAGGGGAAGAAGTGATTTCTTTTTTAAACCCAACTGTCCCCAAGAGGATTAAAGGCCTGTCTCCTCTCACCCGTCAGTTCATTTCCTTCACAAGGGAGAAAAATTAAAATGTCTAGCATTTATTATTTACTACATGCTAGATACTGTGCTAAGCACTTTACAATTATTATCTCTTTTGATTCTGACAACTCTGGAAAGGAGGTGCTATTATAACCTCCATTTTACAGATGACTAGAAGCCCAGGTGATTGTCCTGGGAAGCTGTAAGAAGGCATCTGTAAGGAAAGACTGGCCAATGAAGATTTAGTCCTAGGAGCATGAGTAGTTGTGAGGCCCTGGAAAAACCTAATCACAAAAAATGGAAGAGCCCTCTTCTCCATTTCAGAGCACATACAGATGTGCTGTGACCACTTCTAGCAAGCTATCCAGGAGGTGAAGAAATGGACTTCTGTTTGGCAGATGGGCTGGAATTGGAAAGGGCAATTACTGGCCCAAGGTAGCTCATCTCTCTCTTCTTGGCTCGGCCATGTTCAGGTGAGGAGGAAAACAGGTGCTGTAACAGCTCTGGGTGGGAAGAGGGAGTAAGCACTACCAGCCTGCTCTTCCCTTGGGGCTTGACATGCTACATTTTATGAGCAGCTGAGCCCAGAGAGACGCAAAAAGCCCTAAAGGATCTTCTTAACACAGCTAGCAGCGGATCAAAGGCAGACAGGAGAGAGTGACTCAACCATTGGCTATGCCATGTTTGGAAGTGAACTTGGGACAGGCAAATGTTTTGTAGCAAATGATTTAAGTTTGAGCCCACTATTCCCAGGGACCAATATGGTGGAAGGGAGAATTGTGCCTCCGAGTATTAAGTAGAAAGATTTTAAACTTCTCCTCTTGCTGCATTTTGTTAGAAAATTTCCTTTTGTCAGAGTTAACTGATTAAATAGTACTATGGTAATTATTACTGCAATTGATATGTGGGGAAATACATCAGAAAGGGATTTGAAATCAATGGCATTAGAAAAGATACCCCAAGTCCTCAGGGATACTCCTAAACTCCTGAGGGGGAGATGAAGTCAGCCTTCTTCTAGGCACTAGTTGATGTAACCTGGATAAGTAGTTTTAGAGTCTATAATGGACTATAAATCAATAACTCTTGTCTTTAACTCCAAGCCCTCAGCCAGAAATCTTGGTTTGATATCAGTATAAAATATCTCCTAATTGTATTTAGCACTTAGCTCTTTATCACATTTACCTGCTAAAGAAAATAAAGTAAAATATTAAACATAAAAGGGTAAACAAACTTCTTAAGAAACGAGGTTAACCAACTTGCATATTTCAAACCTTGGAAAGCATCCAGTTCAGAAGCACATACATTTTCAAGATCACAGACAAATAAGCATCAGTGGTAGGATTTGAAAGAGAAAGGGAAAGAGGAAAGAATAAATGATGGTCTCCAAGCCCCAACAGATTTTAGAGAATAGGATCAGTCACAGTATGGCTCTATCTTAGTTTGTGCATCCCTGTGACCACGGGCAATGTCCTGTCTTCTCCCACTGCTGGCAACTGTTCCTGACCAGACAACTGACTCCCACTGCTTCTTGCTTCTGCAAATCCAAAAGTTGGAAGGACAAGCTTGGGAGTCAAGGTCAGCTCCTTCAACAGTTCCCAAATAAGGGCAAAACTGCCTGGGGACAGTGTTGAAGATAAAGGCATTGGGAAATTTCTACTGAAATATATAGGCAGCCATTTGTAGCATGCTGATCTCTTGGGCAACATTTGCAGAAAAAGTGGCCAAGTCAGAAGGGAAGAGAGACTGAACCAGATCAAATACACACCATGGAAATCCATGCTGAAAGTGATTCAGCTTTGAAAATATTGGGCCATCACCACATCATGATATATCGCAACAAAAATAAATCAATAGAAATAGGAGAAAATCATGCATGATACTAATGTTAAAAAAAAAGAAAGAAAGAAACCATCGATACTTCTGAACAATATTTCTGTTCCCCCATCTTTATTATTCATCCTTTGTTTTCAGAGGACCAATGACATCATGGTGATGTCTTGGCTTGTTTGTGAATTGAACGTGAGGCAGAATTGTGCACTCATCAGCCTCCCTCTTCTCGAGTCATGTAAGTCCGGTGGAAGGATAAAGTCAAAAGTATTGCCCAGGATGCAGTGGATAAGGCTGATCAGGGGAGTCCCTGATTAACTTCATTGGATTATAGGACATGGATCTTTGGAGGAATCTGAGGCATTTTTCCAAAAAGAGTGAACTGATTGACTTTTAGTGGCTGGGATTGCTTCCAAGATAATTAAATGATTGAAACTGAGAAAGAAAGACTTTTATCAGAAAAACCACTGGTGCTATAAAAGAAAGCAACAAATCAACTTGACTTCATTTGGATTTTCTCTTTGCTTTGCCTCTTTTCTGTTGAGAAGATAGAGAAACAAATGGCAGAAGCAGAAAGCCCATCTATCAACTCCTCACTCAGGTTTCTGACAAGGGCCTGCTAGAGTTGCACACTTGACCTGCGAATCCCCATCTTAGAGATGGCAGCACCTGGGGCAATGATAATAATGAAACACAGAGAGCCTTTGTATGCTCTGAGTACTCAGTAGAGACTAGAACTCTTGGGAGAGAACTTTCTCAGTCTTAGAGATAGCACCAGCTGATAGATGTCCTGCAGAAGCCTGTGAAAGAAGCAGACCGAGTAGTGCTCATTCAGTCTGCAAGACAAATTGTGGGATCCCCATCTCCTATATGGAAGAGAAAGGATTTTTATTTCCTGGGTAAGGTAATTGTAGAGTCTAGGCTTCTGGGCAAAGGAGATATATTTTCTGAGGCTTGGAGGAAGTCTTGAGCACTGTGTATGATTCCAGGTTCTGGCATTCCCACATTGAAGAGTCTAGAGATTGAAGGGAAAGATTTCTCCCTTCTAGAGGGAGAAAGGGATTTTTGGATAGAGTGCTTTTTGGAGAAAGATCAATTTGGCCCCCCCAAAGCTAAAGGATAAGGGATATCTATGCCTTGGAGGAAAGTAAGAGACTTGGATGTTGCCACAGTACATCTCTCCTTTCCCAGACCCCACTATTCTTTGGGGATTTTGACTGTGTAAGACTGATGGGAATGGGTATTGGCTGTTCAACAACATCCAAATATGATTGCCTTCCAGGAGGGATTTATGAGCTATTTAAGTGCTTTCTGTGTTTTCTGTATGTGCTTATACACTCCTGGGAGCCCTTTTAGTGTTTTATGTATTTTCTGCTTCTATTTATGAGCTCCTTCAATCAATCAATTAATTAGTGAATGTTTATTAAGTGCCTTATACATGCCAGGAACTGTGCTAGATGCTGAGCAAACCAATACAAAGAGTGAAGAAATCCCTATTCTCAGGGAGCTTACATTCTAATAGGGAGACAAATACATACATGTATATAATTATAAGAATTTACACAAATAAACAAGGTCACCAAATACAAAGAGACGATACTAACAGTGAGAGGACCAGGAAAGGCTTAACAGAGAAGGTAAAGCTTGAATTGGGTCTGGTAGGAGAACAAATTTTTCTCTGAAAAGAGGCCATTTCAGACACATAGAAAGGCTAGGGCAAAGATATGGAATGCCATGGGTGAGAAGGAAAAGTCATTCTGGTGAGAGTTGCTGAACAGTGGGTGGGGAGAGTCAATTCCAGTTAGACTAGAGAGAGGGGTGGGGGCCAGGTTGTGAAGAGCTTTAAAAGAGGCACTTACATATGATCCTAGAAGCAACAGGGGACACTAGATTTATTGACATGGTCAGGCTTGTGCTTGAGAAAAATCCCTTTGGCAATTGAGTGACTAGATTAAAATGTGGAGACATTTTAAGGCAAGGAGGTAAACTAGAAAGCTAATCTAGGTGAGGTGAGAGAGACTGGACTGAAGTAGTGGCTGAGAAGAAAGAAAGAAGAAAGGCATGTATAAGATATCGTGAAGGTAGAATCGGCAAGATTTGGCAGCTAAATGGAAATGTGGGATTAAGTGAGAAGTTAAGGTTCTGAATCTGAGAGTGTGAAAGAATGGTGACGAGGAGAGCTGGGTTTTAGGGAAAAAATATTAAATTCTTTTTTGGACAAGTTGAGATATCTTTAGTACAACTAGTTTGAGATCTCCAACCAATTCATTAGTTATCTCTTTGAATTTTTTGCATATTTTGCATTTTTCATAGAGTCAGATAAAGACTGCCCCATACCTGATACACAGATTGTACATCAATGACTTGCTCTCTTGGCAGTTCTTCACGGAGGGCCTTTAAAGTTCTATAATTTTATGTTCTATGATTCTTTGGAAAATTTGAACTAAGGGCTTTCAAGGGTAAGCAGTGATTGTTTTACTTGCAACAACAACTATGTAATTTAATATTATTAAGCACTGAGGACTTTATAGTTTCTTGATGAAGGGCCAGAAATGGCACAGAATATGCAACAACAACAAAAAATGAAAATAGGAGAAGGTAAAAAACAAAGGTTTAGCTTCCATTAAACATGATTCATGTAAATTAAAGGCACATAGATGAAAGAAGAAGTCATGCACTGGGACCTTTGGCAACAAAGGTCAGCCTGGCACTATTATGTGATATTTAAGTGATAGCGAAATTCCCCATCACTTCTTCCAATAGAAGATGGATGACCCTCTGTCAAGGATCCATTATGTCACAGAAGGAAGAATTCCTTTGAATAACAATGATAATAATATTCACATAACATTTGAAAATTTTCAAAGCATTTTGTTCACAACAGATATGACTCTAGTGGTGCAAATTTATTATGCTAGTTTAATTAAGGCTCAGGAAGTGTAAGTGATTTGCTCAGGCCCACAGTTAGTGAATGTTAGAGCCAGGTTTTGAGACCAAGATTCTATCAGCGTTTGTCCTATGACACCATGCTCAATAGGGGTAGATTATGTGATCTTTGAAAGCCCTTTATATTTGGAAAATTCTTTGATCCAAAGAACTCTACTCTGCTAAAAACTCAACTCATAGACAGCCAGAGGGATATTGGCAAGAAAAATGCAGCACTAAAAGTTGTTTATCTAAACACAGATAGATCTTTATATTCATCCAACTATAAGAAGGCTTGGTCTCTGCAGCTTCTATCTCAAGCTTGGGTAAGGTAGCTAGTAAACACTACTTGCTTTAATTTCTTTTAATACCAGATTTCACTGGGCATGATGACAAGATTAGGGCAGAGGGCTTGATCACCCTCCAGCAAACTCTTCTAAAATCAGCTTACACCAACCAAGCTCTGCTCTCCAAATCACAAGACCTCAGAGTTGGAAGAGAATCTAGAAACTATCTACTATAATCTACACCAGGCCAAGAATTCTCTCTATGTCACTTAAAAAAAGTCACTCAGACTTCTCATATAGTCTTCTGGTGAAAGGGAACCCTCTGTTTCCCAAGAAAGCCCATAAGACTTTTGGAAAGCACTCATTGTTAAATAAGTTTTTTTCTTACATTGAAGTAAAATCTGTGTATTTACAAGTATTCCCTTTCAGGGTCAAGCAGAACAAAGTTAATCCCTTGTCTCCAAGATAGCTCCTCAAGTACTTGAAGACAGTTCTACTAACACCCACCCTTCACTTCTGAGCCCAGCTTTTTCTTCTCATGCTGAATCTGATCAAGGAACCACAGTTAATCTATGAATATTGAACTTCTAACCAATAAAAGGGAAGGGACATCCAATGAAGAAATGGGAAGTTGAAAATGTTAGATGTTCTCTGACCTAGTTGAAGTAGACTATCAGGAGGGCAAAAATGGACGAAGGTTAAGCTGATGTTTGAGGGTGGGAGGAAACAGCAAATATTGCCAATAACTCTGAGGAAGGCACCAGTTTAGTGCTAGCACTCCCTCCCTTCATCTCTCTCTCTCTGTTTCTGTCTGTCTGTCTCTCTCTCTCACACATACACACAGACACTACTTACAGACAGCTCAGTAAAAAGGTAGATAGATGCAGGGCTTCTCAGCTAGTGTTTGATACTGGTGCCTGTGACACTGCTTATGTCAGAAAAAGAATAAGAATCAGAACAAGAATCAGAAGGTAGCACCTTTTCTCACTGCAACAGAGCAGCTAAGGGCTGGGTGGGCTTGGGAATTGTTCTTTCTATGTGTGTAAGTGTGCTGTCTGTATGTGCTGTGTGTCCCCTGAGTGGTCCTACTAATCTGTACAAGTCCAGTATTCACACACTACTGGGGGAGGAAAACCAACTGTGTCTGTCATTAGGTCATCAACAGTTGCTTTCTTAACATAGATTGTGAGTCCTTTTTTCCTTAAGGTACATCTGTATCCAAGGTAGGACTACTCAAGCAGGTATCATTGAAGACTGATATCTTCTATGGAATAGCTTAGGATATTTGTGAAGCTATCCATTCTTCAGAAAGCATGGTTTTGCTTTCCGTGACAGGAAGAGTATATCTGCTAATTTAGATCCTTTTTTCTTTGAAATGTCTCCTCTCTCTCCACTAAATGCCCTCTTCCTTTGAGAGCCACTGAACTGCCTCTCCCACTAACCAGGTCAATGCAGGACTTATATGACAAGGCTCCTAACTCCTTCCCCTCTTCATTTTCCTTAGCCTTCTTCTAGTGCACCAGACATCACTTTCCTTGGTTCCTAAGACCACTGAATGAAGACTAAGGCTGTGTTCTGGTCATAGGACTGGTCCTAGAGAGAAGCAAGGCCAAATGGAATGGGAGAATGTTTAATGTGAGAATAGGAGAACACTTGGTGTAGGCACAAATCTTGCCCTCTCCTTGGGATACCTTGAACGAGGTAGTCTGTAGCTTCACTCTCCACCTCAGGGCTGAGCTGTCTGGTTTTCTGAAGGTATTTTAAGACAAAAACGTTGGGGGCAAAATGGATCATATTTTGCTCTCCACAGCCAAAGGGCAGTCGTAGAAGGTTATCGAGATGATTCAAAGTTGGACCCATTACGTCTCCTAATAGAAACAAAAGAGAAACATGATGTAGATGGACACTCTTATCATGCTCCCTTTCCCTAGAAGTTCCCTCTACCCTCTACAATGACTGTAATACTCCTCAATAGGAAGCACTCCTTGATCACTCCCTTTGGGATGAATGTCTCTTTCTTCTGATCCACCCACAACATTTTTTTGACAACTCTCTTATGCATTTGTCCTTTTTTGTACTCTAGTCATTTTATACAATAGCATGTCCATTAAACACAATGTTAGATGAAATAACATTGGAGGATGCAGAGAAGAACATTTCAGTAGAACTTTCTCTTATGGTGAATGAGTTTTGGGAGCTCTGGACCTATGATTTTATTAGTGTAGGGAACTCCCAGGAAGTAAACTCCCTCTCTCAATGCAGACTGGCACTTTCTCTGCAACTCAAGTTCCAGAGAGGTTAGGAGACTGGCCTGGTATGGTAAGGCCCATTTGAATGTGAACTATAAAGAGACAAAGATTTTTGTTTTGTTTTCATATTATCAGTTCCTAGCAGAGTTTAAGTAAGTGCTTGATAAAACTTGGTGAATTGAATTGTTCTTTCCCTGCCCTGCCCCAGTAGAATGGAAGTTTCTTGAGGGAAGGAATTTTATACATATTTACTTTATTTCTGTATGCCTCACAGTTAAATGAAAAACCTTGCATAGAGTACATTTTCAGAAAATAAGGGATTGAACTAAATTCAACTTGGGCTGCTGGTTGTTCCTTGAATTAGACTCTAAGAAGGTAGTGGAATGGAGGCAAGACTCCAGACGAAGCTAGGAAAGGTTTCCAAAGGATTAAAAAAAAAAGCTCTGGTAAACTTCCCAAATTGGTTTTAAAATAACTTAGTCTGTTCTCTTTTCCCCTCTTATAAAATAACACAAAAGATCAAAAGATTCAGAATATTGGTCTTTGGGGAAAAACCTCAAATCCCTGCTGCTTGGTATTTCTCACAAAAAAGTTTCCACTAAAGGCATCATAAAGGAGGTCCACAAGTCCAGGATCAACTAAGAGAACCTTTAAAGATGGCTGGTTAGATTCTAATGACAGCCAAATTCTGAAGGCAGGCTAAGGTGGATGCAGGCAGGAAATAGGAACGAGGAAAGCTTTTGAGTGTGTTATAAGCTCACCAGACCCTTCAGCCGGGGCTATGCAGGTAAAAAATTCAAAAAATTCAAATTGAAACATATGCACTACAAAGTGATACTTCAAAAAAAATAAAAGAAAGAAAAGAAAAGAAAAGAAATCAGCCACTTCAATGCAATGAGAACATGTGGCAAAAAAAAATTAATAATCATAATAACAACTATTACCTGTGCAAAGCCGGGATGTTCACTGAAAACATGTTCCTAACATTTTATGTGGGAGTCTGGCAAAGATAATTCTCTTCATTTTACAGGTGAGCAAACAGAGTAAATTGTTTCTGGAACTTATCTAGAGTCACTCAGCTAGTCTGCCAATGGAAATCAGAACTCTGTCCTGGTATCCTGCTTCTTCTCTGACCTCCTCTCTGTCTTCAGCTTCCCCACAACAACCAGGAATTGAGAGCGCTTCCCGGGGTTAAGGATAACTTTTACTGGTCCCATCCCCAGGGAGTTATACAAATGTAATATCTATTTGTGCAATCAAGGAAACTTGTTCAGGGCCTGGGCCTTCAAGGAACTTTACCCCTGCATTGTTTCATGGCTAACCCAACTCTGCTTTCGTATTGTGAATGTATATTTACCTCAGGATCGAGAAAATAGAGATAAACATTACTTTCTTCTTTGTTCCTGGGAGAGAATCAGTCCCTACTAAAGTTTCAATGATCTTTGGGTGGCAAAAGTCAGAGTATTTGCATTTATCAAAGATGTCAGCCACTGATGGCAACTTGCCCCAGAGGAGTCAAGCTAAACCTCCTCTAGCCTCTAATACATAGTGAGGATTACCAAGGACTTATCCCCACACATGGCAAACCAGCTTATGTGTGCCTGATTGGAAAAGGAAGCAGCAGATCTACTGGGGATTTCTACCTAGTAGGATGTCTAATTTGAATCCAGTGAAATGCTGCTTGTTTCCATTAGTTTTACGTAGCATAAGGTACCTATTATGGATGCAGTTGCTCTTTCTGATCCGGGGATCACATTAAGTGGGACTCCAAGGGTAAATGCTTCATTGTGGTTTTCATCAGTCTCCTCTTTCCTCCAGATCTTGTATTCTCCCATGGACCCCCATCCCGTTGAGAAACCAATGTACTTCACCTCTCCTGGCTTGGAAAGGCCCCACTCTACAATGACAGATTCATTGGATGGTTCGATCCCATGGCCTACCTGCAAAAAAATGGTGAGTCTGATGTTTCCAGGCAGAAAATGCAGCAGCTATTGGTTTAGTTCCTATAGGCTCTTTCCCCCAAGAAAGTGGCTAGAGATCCCGCTGTCAATATTTCAAGGATTCATGATGTTTTTGGTGTGGGTTAACTCCCTCCACCAATTCAGATAACAACTCCTCTTCCCCTTCAGAGAAGATCATCACAAGTTGTGGCTGAAACTTCCTCACAATTTAATGATCAACAGCTCTCTGGGGACGAATTTTTCCCCTTAGTTAGGCTTGTCCTTAAATTGTCCCATGCAAGACCTATACTCTATGCATTTCCAGACCAAAAGACTCTACCAAAATTATTCTCTGTCAACAAAAGCTTCAAATACACTTTGAAATACGTCAAGGTTACCTATCAGAAAGATGCTTCTCAATAATGTCCTTAGCTGATAGGTACAATTTTTGCCAACCGAGGTGCACCCATCTAAGTGCTCAGAAAGGCAACTGACATTGTTTTATATCAATGGCTAAGGGGAAGTATAATAATAATAGTCCAAGCATCAGCAGTTTCATCAGTATAGGGAGCTCCTGCACTAACCCATAAAATGAACTTTCTGCAACCTGGCATTCAGTTTTAGGGATTGTAGTAAAAAAAAAAAATGCATCAACCTACAACCAGCCCATTAATATGCCTCTCAGATAGCATAGTCATTGGGAAGCCAGGATCACTTCCATGTCTCAAGACACTGAAGGAAGCCTTTAATGAAGGTAACATTCTAGAGTTAGAAGGAATATGATCTCAGACACTTATTAGCTGCATGATTCTGGGCACTTAAACCCTCTCTGCCTCAGTTTCCTCACTTGTAAAACAAACTGGAGAAAGAAAGGGCCAACTACTCCTGTCTCTTTGCCCCCAAAAATCCCAAACAGGGTCACAAAGAGTCAGATATGACTGAGAACAACTGAACAACAGCAATGGTTTACCAAGAGCTGATCTTATAAACAACACTTGGATGTTAAATGGCACAAATATTATACCCATTTTTACAAATAAGAAACCTAGAGTTCAAGATCAGGTGATTTGTAAACATTCACAAAGCTGCTAGGATTTAAACTGAGAGATTTTGACTAAGTCCCATATTCTTATTACAATACCATATGAACAAAAATCATATAATCTCATTAAATGGCAAAAGGCAATTTAAAATAAAAAGTCCTTGAATCCTACTGGGAAAATAAGAAGCAGCAAGGTGATTTTATCCAAAATTCATTACCTGGATAATTCCATTTTTCCAGCTGATCCAAAAAGTCCGGAATTCATCCCAAGAGAGAATTCCAATTGTGTCTACACTAGCCACAGGGTCACCCATTTTGCTCAAGGAAATCCATGTCTTGGAATTTTGGTGCCCGCCAATGACAATCTCTGTCATCTCTGCTGTGTCATGGGAACCAGACGACAGTGCAAAATGGGCATCATTGTGAGCTTTCACAGCAACATCAAAGTGAGTCATACGCAGTGGCTTCTGAACATATTGGTACTCGTACTTATTCGGAGTTGAAATGTGAATTTTCTCTAGTCAAAGAAAAAAAAGAAGAAGTGCAATTTTGCAAGATGGCCACAAGCCTGTCCTCAAGTCTTCCCAGGTCTGCAGGACCCACTGGAACTTCGAATTGACTGGCAGAGCCTCCAGAGCACAATAAGGGAGCAGAGGATTGCCTTAGTGGAAGACTAGAGGGAAATATACACTTTAAAAAAATGGTATGTTTCAAAGATTTCCTGGGGTAATTTGTACGATTCATGCCGGTCTAGTCTGCCCTGCATCAGGTCTCTAACTCTGTAAGAGCCAGGTCTGTACCTGGAAGTACATCATACAGTAAGATTTTAATTTTTCAAGCCTACATATGCTGCTAGAATTTAAAGCCAATGAGGGAAGAGACTTTGTGATTCCTATTATTCTTAGACTTTGTGGTTCCCTTATCAGCTGATACAACTGAATTTTGTATCACTATTAGATTATTTGAATTTTTAAAAAAATTTCTTCACTGCTATAAAGATACTCTTTTAGCTCCTCAAAAACACCAGACTAGTAGCTTGTTCTCTCTTCGTGTCTTTCTGACCCAAACTACCTCCAGAATATGACAAGCTATAGCAACTGAGGAGGAGAAGGATAACATTGGAAACCTGGTCTGATTAGACCAATTCAAAAGCTCTTATCACCTCCCTTCAGTAAGTGTGGAGCTATCTCTGCCTTCTCTACAGGTCCTACCTGCTTTATCTTCCTTCTACACAGATCCCTCACTTTACAAGATGGTCTTTTGTCACTTCTTTTCCCTTTGAAGGTAAAATGTACATTTTAAGTTGATTATACCCAAATAAAAGGCTGGGAGGGACACACAGTGTAATTAGCCCTGGGCCCCCAAGCCATGAGGGATAGCCCGTGGGTTCATAATTGCTCTATTGACCTAACTACTCGGGCAGCTCCTGGCTTTAGTTACTCTCTACACCTAATTAACAATATTTAATTTTTATTCCAGGTTTACGCTAAATGTTGAAATTCTATGGTTTGATAATTTGTATAACTTAAGCAGGACAGTGGCTGTCGAAGTTAGAATCTGCTAAGGAAAGGAACATGTTAGCAGATTCTAACTTCTACCTGCCAAATTAATGGGCAACTTGTGTAATTGATAATACATTTTCCTTTTTTTCTATGACAACTATTTTTCTAGACAACTATAAAAGTTGTCTTTCAGTAATTTGTAACCTTATTGATAAGATAATCAGCATAAGGTGTGTAGGCCCAATTTAACAGCGGATATTTGCCAAGTATCTTAATTCTATTAAGGGTTAGTCAGAGTAAGTTAAAAACAAAGTATATACTTTATTCAAAGACTATCATATTAGAACTTTTTTTTGCCTCTTGGAAAAATGCTGAAGCTTGATTGATAACTTTGTTGAGTCAGAGGAATATCATTTGTTTTATACAGTTGGTCAACAAACATTTATAAATGCTTTTTCTATGCCAGACATTTTACATGCTATAATCAGAACTAAGACTTACCATTGGGACAGAAGAATACACTATAGGTATATTCTCTTGCTAGTCCTTCTGGCTGGAAGTAAAAAGAAAGACAGTGAGTGAGTGATGATTGGGAGTAACACTTACAGGGAAGAATCTCTTATTTAAGCTTATGATGCACACAGAATTTTAGCAGTTGCCAAGATTGTACCAAATACTTCACCAGTATCTTCCTAATGAGATAAGGTTCATTGCTTCCATCCCAGAAAACATAAAAAAAGCTTGTGAATGAAGTATCAAAGTTGGAAAAGACCTTAGAACCCAGAACACAAGATGGACATCTTAGCTAGAAGAAACCCAAATATCATTCCATCCCAACCCCAATGTGCTATGGACAAAGGCAACTGTGGCTCAGAGAGAGGAAATCACTTGCCCAAAGTCACCCAGATATGTCTTAATGTAGAAGTAAATTTACCCTTTCAATATCTAATTTCAATCATGACTTCTATTCCATCAAATTTTTGTGATTGGGCAGCTAGATGATACAGTGGATAAAGTACCAGCTTTGGAGTCAAGAAGACCTGAGCTCAAATACGGCCTCTGACACTTAACACTTGCTAGTTGTGTGACCTTAGGCAAGTCACTTAACCCTAACTGCATCACCCCCCCCAAAAAAAACCCAACAAATTTTTGTGATAGTCATAAGATCATATGTGTGTGTATACTTGTATATGTGTGGAAATGTCTATATATTTATATTTAACCTGTATCTATAGAGCCAGCTAGATGGTACAGTAGATAAAACACTTGATCCAGTCAGGAAGATCTGAATTCAAATCTAGCCTGAGAAACTTAACTATGGGCAAGTCACTTCACCCCTGTTTGCCTCAGTTTCCTTATCTGTAAAATAGGCTGGAGAAGGAAGTGGCAAACTGCTCCAGTATCTTTGCCAAGAAAACTTCAAATAGGGTTGCAAAGAGTCAGACATGATTGAAATGACTGAACAATAATGAAATCTGTCTTTCTTTGTCTCTGTGTCTGTGTCTCAGTCTTTCTCTTTCTGTCAGAGTTGATTGAGGAAGAATATGATAGCTGTCTTCAAATGCTGAAGGCTTATTATGTTATTGTTATATATTATCTATCTTATTATGTATGTATTATACATTGTTATGTATTATTTTTTCTGCTTGGTCCCAGAGGGCAGAATTAGCAGCAATAGGTAGAAGTTGCAAAAGGACAAATTTAGGCTTGATTTCAGACTGGCACTTCCTAATAATCAGTTATTGAAAACGAGAATGATCTGTGACAGAAAATCATGGGCTTCTCTTTAGATGTCTTCAGGGAAATGCTATAAATGGCCACCAAGGTCCCTTTTAACTCTTAACATTCAATGAGTGTCCCAGTGACTTGCCAGGGATTACAGAGTGATTCAATGGAAGAGTGGGATCTGAAGTTAGATCTTTATACATTGGTTCCTGTTTCCTATAGCTGCAGCCTCCTTGACCTATTCTGGCCTATTGTGATTCAGCACCGAGAATGTAACAGAGATGGTAAGGTAGATTCTCATGAGCCTGGTAGAAGGAAAGAATGGAGAAATCAGATTTTGCCTAGATATTCACTATGACTTGTTAATAACCTATGGGATGGTGTAGGGGAAAGCTCCCCGACTAACACAACTCATTACCAAGTGCACAGGGGAGCTGTGCTAGTTCTGGGCACGTTTTCCCCTCCCCACACAAAGCAAACTCAGGAGCAACTGGGCAGGCAGTTTGGGTGCTATAAACAAGGGAAATTTGGACGCAGGTTGTATAAACAAATAGCATTTCTACAACTGATCAGACCACAGGTTTTAAATATGCTCTACTTCCTGTTTGTTTCCTGTCCACTCGAAGAACCCTTTTCCACTTGGTGGCAGGGGACTGTAGATGGACACATTCCTAATACAATTATACATTCAGCTCAGATGAACACAGGATGTCAAGTCAACAGTATTCCAAATAATTTTACAATTACAACTGGGAGTTCGGCACAACAAATATGTGACTCTGGCCGGGCCACAGCCCTAATTGAAAACATTTGTAAAATTCATCCCTACAGGATAACAACTATTCCTCAAACACAGCTGCAAGTTAGGGAAGAAAGGCTCATTGTAGCTGTGGTTCTAAGACAGGATACATTAGCGAATACGGAAAATTACTTAAAAGGAGATACAGAATCCAGAATATTGGATTTCTATATTCCCTTCCTCACCTAAAATCCACCTGAAATGTTTCCTGTAGTGAATATACAAATAATGACAATGACTCTAATAAGAAAAGCATGGTAAAGTTTGCAAGGCATTTTCCTGAAAACACCAAGTGGGTTAGGTGACTATAATTATTCTCATTTTAAAATGAAATCCAGGGGTTAAATGACTTGGTCAGGATCACAAGTCTATCAAGTGTCTTTTAAGTGTACCAACTCCTACCTTGGATCCTGTGGTGTAAGGGAATGCAGCACTAGACCAAGAGTTAGCAGAATCTAAGCTCTCTCAGTTCCAGTTTCCTTATTTCACACACATACCTAACCCTTTGCCCATCCTGCCCCACCTTTCAATTGTTATAAGGATCAACTGAGAGAATAAAATAAAGCACCTAGCAAACCTTTAGGTGCCACTAGGTAAATGTTTCTTAGTATTATCTTAACTACTTGTGTGGTTTTCAACAGTTCACATCTATTTTAAAAATATTTTTTTCCCAATCACATGTAAATTTCATTTTTAACATTCGTTTTTTAAAAATTTTGAGTTCCAAATTCTCTCCCTCCCTTCTTCCCTCTCACCCCCTTCAATTTGATATAGACTGCACACGTGCAAAATATCACCCTTAATCTATTAAAAGGGGGTCAAGGGAAAGAACCATGCACTCCCCTAGCTCTAACTCCTATGATCAACAAATTTAATGCTCTTCCAGCTTTAGCTTTTTGAAGGCTATCTTTAATGTCATATAAGCTAAAGCAAGTCTTAGAGGAGAAAGGGAACAAACATTTATTCCCTTGTCCTCCTAATTTGCTTATAATATTACCCTTTATGTCTAAATTATGAACCCATTTCAATATTATCTTGACATAGGGTATTAAGTGCTGGTCAGTGGAATAAACATTTATTAAGGACCTACTATGTGCCAGGTCTGTGCTAAGCCTGTAACAAACATCATCTCCTTTGATCCGCACCACAATTCTTCTATTATTATCCCCAGTTTATAGTTGAAGATACTGAGAAAATGGATTGCCAAGGATCACACAGCTAGTCAGTGTCTGAGGTTGAATTGGAATCCAGCTCTCTCTCCACTGTCCCACCTAGCTGCCTACCAAGCTAGACGCTTTGAAACCCCTGGATGGACTGGAGTCGGAGAGCTGGCTCTGGCAAGTTCAGAGATGAGAGGATGGACTAGTCACAAGCAACAAGTATTTTCAACCACATGAAGACCACATACTGAAGCCAAGAAGGAAATCTGCACAGACTCAACCACAGGTCCCTGAATGAAGTATATCCTTCCTCATTTAAGGATCTTAAAGCATTTCAAATGGATTATATGATTTCCTCCCATCCAGGAGCAGAATTTTGCTTCTATAATTTTATTGACAGGGAATACTGCAAGATGGGAATAGAATAAAGAAAAATTCAGGCTCAAATCTTGTTGCCTCAAGACATGACTAGTTGTGTGACCATTGAGAAGTCCGTCTTTCTCAGCCTCAGTCTTTTGATTTGTATAATGAAGATAACAATATCTCTGGGCCCTCCTTCAAAGTGGTTGTGAGGACCACTTAACTAAACTTCTTTGTAAACCTTAAAGTGACATATATAAAGTGCCAATTATTATTAATGTAATTTTCTGTTATTTATGTAAGGGGTTTTGTACCAATCTAAATCACTTAAAATGGTAGCATCCATTCATTTCTGAGAGAAGATATTCTATGTTCCTGATTTGGTGGATGGAAACAGCCTCTTTCCATTGACAGAATAGCATGAACTGTTGACTTGCAACATGGACACCATGTGCCATGTTGGGTAGAGGGAAGGCCTGTCTTGCTCTGTGGCCCCAAGAAACCAGGCTGGAATTTTTTAATCTGTTTTGGTGGTCCTTCCTTTTCGGTTCTGAGTGCAGGATTTGATGTGACTTGGATTGAGTTATGACCTTGGAGACAGTATTATAGGCTAGATATTATTGCCAGCCTAGCTGGGAAGCCCTCAGAAGTCACAGTGCTAGGATAATCCAGGAGGGCTTCGGACTTGGAACTTGGTGGTACTATAACCATACAGGACCTGAGTTAAACTGAACCTAATCTTCCTTTCCTTGCCTCCTTTCCCCAGAAATGAGGCAGCACTAAGGGTATTAGGCCCTCCAAGTATTGGGAGGGGATGTTTGTATGTTTGTTCTTGCTCTGCTTTAAAGCAAAGGATTCTTTGTAAAAATCAAATCTGTTAAATGGCTAAATATAACTCAGGTGCTGGCTACCCCAGTAAAGCTAAGGGAAGACAATTGGTGAGAACTTAAGCCAATAGCCGATACTAGATACCCCTTAATCCCTTAAGGGTCTTGGAGAACCCTGGGTGGTAGGGGTCACGGTAATAACTGTTACATTTACAAGTAGAGAATTCAAGATACACAAAAACTTTGACATACTCTGGGAGACTAATTAATTGGCAAGATATAATTCAAGGGATTTTTAAAAAATCCTATATGTTTACAAATACATGACTAGAGGGCATCATTTCTTCCTCCTGATTTTGATTAGCCACATTGCTTAATTGAAATTATTGTAAAGATTTAAGAATAATATTTTATTATTGGAGGGGATGCAGAAAAATTGGAACACTAATGCATTGTTGGTGGAGTTGAGACCTGATCCATTCATTCTGAAGAGTGATTTGGAATTATACCCAAAGGGCTATCTAACCATTCATACCCTTTGAATCAGAAGTGCCACTACTGAGATCATAAAAGAGGGGGAAAGATCACATACACAAAAATGTTTGCAGCAGGCTCTTTTTGCGGGGCAAAGAATTGGAAAATTAGTGGATGTCCATCAATTGGGGAATGGTTTGAATAAATTATGGTATATGGATGCAACGGAATATTATTGTTCTATAAGAAATGATCAGCAGGCTGATTCTGGAACTGTCTCAAAAGACTTACATGAATTAATACTGAGAGGACAGAACCAGGAAAACATTGTATATAGTAACAGCAACATTGTATGATGATCAGCTATGGCAGACTTAGTCATATAATGATCCTAGACAATTCTAATCAACTTTGGATGAAAATGTCATCCACAACCAGAGAAAGAAATATGAAGACTGAATGCAGATTGAAGCATACTCTTTTCACCTTTTTTCTTTTATTTTGTTTCTTCCTTTCTCGTGGTTCCCCTTTTTTTCTGATTTTTCTTTCCCAACATGACTCCTATAGAAGTATGTTAAAAATGAATGTCTACATAAAACCTATATTAGATTGTTTGCTAATGTGAAGGTAGGGGAAGTAAGGGGAAAAGACTGGAACTCAAAATTTTACAAAAGTGAACTTTGAAAATGATCTTTACATGTAATTGGAAAAATAAGATACTAGTGAATAAACAATAGTATTTTATAAAGCTTTACTTTGATGTCTATAATACTGGAGAATACTGAAGAAGAATAACTTGTAGTCAGATTTGTACTTTAGGTCTTCAAAATGATTATTTGATCTTTTTGTTCAAAAGGACTAGTGCATGAAGAGAGTTCATTGGCTCTGGCCAATGTAACTCCCCATGTGGAAGATGCTGGGCAGTCTGCTTCTGGGAAAGTCCTATAACTGGATCCAGTCTGCTAAATACATGGTGGGTGGTCAGCAGCCTCTTTGACTGACTGCAATGGAAGAACTGGGCCTCTTTTGGCCTAGTCTTAACTCTCAGATCTCTGTTCTTGATTTGACCCTTTCACTGACAGTGTCCATTGAGAGACAATGGCATAGGGGGAGAAGATTTGGACACTTCCTTCCAAAGCAAACATGTGACCCTGTGAATATGGGCCTTAGAATTTGTTCTTTTTTATTTTAGGTGGTGGAAGTTGGAGGCCATGACCATTGAAAAAAGTCACCTAAGCCTGGGAGTCAGGGAATCTGGAAGTCTAAGAGTTTTAAGTCTAGACCAACATAGTAGGACCTTTAGGGCTCAACTCAATTGAAATGAAGATTCATCCTGCAGCAACAATACATTTGGACAGCTCTTAGTCTGGCAGAGTGAGAATACTTGATATACTAACAAAAGTTTTGTGAAGGTGGGGTATACATTACTACCTGATTTTTCAGAAGAGCAAACTGAAGTTCAGAGAAGGGAAAGTGATTTATTTATGGCTGAAGGCTTTGCATAGGACTGCTCTGTGTAAGAATCTTAGCCAAGAGACAGAATACTGAATTAAAACTCACATCTTCCAACCTCATGACCCTTTCTATGAGCCACTTCATTGTTTCTCCACAGTAACATCTAAAGTTGATCATTTTCTCGTGTATTATACTCCAATGACATAAGCACCCTCTTCCTTTATAAGACAGAGTGAATATAACCCAAACTTCATGTTAATTATTTCAAACTGGAGGAACATTTCTGTTCTAGGGCATTTCTTCTCATCTCATACCCAGTTTCCCTTGACAAAATACAGTTTTGTTTTTGTTTGTTTGTTTTTTCTGTGATAACCACTCAAATGCAAAAAGTTCCAAATGTGCTTTTACTCCACAATTGGCACAGGCGACAGAGGAAACCTGGGGGAATTGTTGAGGGCTTGTATATCCCACTGACCAAACAATCTGGATTTTTGTTCCTCATTATGAAAATCTGACTTTGGCCAAACATATATGTATATCTCCTTACCTCAATAATGACACTACTTCTGATGTAATCTGTCCCAACTGGAGTTCTCTTGTCAAAGTAATTATCCTCTGGATGTTTGCTGCCTTTGGGGATCTGAAAATTGCCTTGACAACAGTTTGTTTCACCATAAGCAAATGCTTTTGCTGCAAAATTGAGGGGGGAAAGCAAGAAGAGAAATGTAGCGATCAAGTCTCCAGAGCCTCAGAACCCACCCATGAAAGGACCACCCTTGTTATTAAGGACAGGAATAATGACATACCACATCCAACCAAATGTAAATTGTTCCCTGACCCTTTGTAAAAGCTCTTGGACATTACCTGTGATATTGCTGAGGCCGAGCTCACTGAAAGACAAGACTATGGAAGTGGGTTTGGCTTCTCCCGGAGCCACGCATTTTTTCCTCGTCAGATGGTGTTTACCAGGGTGTCCAACAAACTTTATGCCTTTGGGAACGGAAATTTTCACGTACACCTGCAAACAACATTTTCTGATTGTATTACCTATGGAGTCTAGAGTGCCTAGAACAAAAGCAGCACCCATCATTGAAACAATCAACTCACCCCACGAATGGATTGTGGACTAGAAACATTGCACCTACATGCATAATATCGAATACTTGCAAGAAAATATAAATGTCCAAATCTAAGAGATAAATGAAGATATCTGTAGAGAAAAGGACTCAGTTTACACTGAGCAAATAATATTGTCCAAAGGAAGTTTAACTGGTAATGAGGAAACAAGTCTCAAATGTCTTCCTTGAATGTATTTCCAATAACATGACTAACAAATTTGCTTCATGAACCATATTTTCCACAACTTGAAACAGATAGACTTTTGTCTACATCAATTCAATCTGTTTTGCACTGTAAGCTTTTTAGTGGAGGGGGGCGGCTTCCTCCCTAGCTTGAGCTAGGTTCATGTACCATTGTTAAAGGTGGAAGGGACCTAAGAGACCTCAGTTCTCCTTCATTGCTAACATTCTATGACTATATAATTACTAATTTTATATCTGACAACTACATGGCATAGTGGACAGAATGCTGTACTTGGAATCAGGAAGACTTGATCTCTTTTTGCCTCAGTTTCCTCATCTATAAAATGGGGATAAAAACATCTATCTATCAGGATTGCTATGAAGATCAGATGAAAAAGGAATTATAAAGCACTTAGCACAGTTCCTGGCACATAGTAAATGTTATTATCTGTTATATAAATGTTAGCTATCACTACCACTATTAGAACCATTACTGCCACCACTACTTCTATTAGGGTGACTCAACCATTTATCTGTCTCTTAACCTCTCTTTGCCTTTGTTTCCTCATCTGTAAAATGGGGTTATAATGGCACTGACCTCACAGGATTACTGTGGGGATCAAAGCACTTTGCAAAGTATCAAGTCATTGCTATAAAAATGACTTGTTGTGATCATAAGGATACTGAGCACCCCTAGAATGGGTCAAGATGGAGCCAGCATTCTGCTTCAAGTGTCTCGACTCTCACGCTTGCATTCAATCACCATCCAGGGTTCCTATGACCACACCCCTCCGCTCCTCTGCTCAGGGCTCTGTGGAGGAGAGGGGCCACACAGAGTGTGTTGGGGAAGGGAACAGGCTCATGGTGAATCCATCCCTCAGCATTACTAATAACTTGTTACATATTTGTAATGCAGAGATTTTTTCCAAACATATTTAACCTATTTACATTTCTAGTCAGTACCACCTTTGGGGGGTAATGAATTCCAAGATTCTGCTCCTCCCTGGATGAAGCAGATCTTTTTATAAATTGAAGAATTCATTCTTTTCTATTAGAAGAGGCACCTCCCAGTTCTAATTTGGGGCATTTGGTGAATCAGGACCATATTAATTTACTGAGTCATACAATGGCAAAGCTAGAAGGGACTTGAGAAATCATCTCATCCAATCCTTTATTATAAAAATAAAGTACCCAGTACCTCCACAATGGAGGTGATCCCAGGGATTATTGACTCCCAGTCTACACTATGAGTGTGCCATAATCCAGACTTTTCATTTGCTTATAAATTTAGATGATATTCCTTTCTTTCTTTATCATTCTTTATCTTCCTGAGAAAGCCGCATTTTAGAGCAAAAGACATGTGGATCTGTTTTTTCTATGTCTAGGAAAAATATTTCTCTTTTTATGTCAATAGGAATTCATTTTTCCTAGTGCCCCCTCACTATTTTCCCATTATATATCATTAAGGATCTATTAAAGAAAACTATCCTTATAAAGATTTGCTTAATCCTGGACCTTTGCACTAAGTTAGGTTAGTAACAGTCCCTTCCACCTAAGGACCAAATAATCTAGCAAAGGTTTATAATTTCAGAACAGAATTCTCTTTGTACCACACACTCCTTGTAAAGCCCTGATAAATGTTGTGTAAGAATACACTGTAGCCCCTGATCTTCTACATCCATCTTCATCATAAACACAGCAAGCCTACAGCCATGTGCCTCCTACTCTCCAGATTACCTTGTCATACTTTCAGACCCTGGAGACCCATCAGCAACAAGTGAAAGATATTAAGGGCCAAATCATCCCTGTCCCAAAGAAAGGTTCAATCATATTGTGGGACTCCAGAAACTTTCTCAAGTCTGCATGATTGACTACCTCAAACACCTGCACCTAGCTGCCCTTCTTTACTCCTTTCCCAAAGGACTGCTCTCAGCTGCTGAAATCTTCAATCTCCTTGACATTACTTCCCAGGTACTTTAGCTAGCACAGACTTTTTTGTGTCCTGGTTTCTAGGATTTTGGCATACTACCTCAGTGCCCTGTCTAAGCTGGCACTGTAGCTAACAATGTTCCATTTGGCTTATTAATTTAAAGAATCACAGAATCCCCCAGCTAGAAAATATCTTTATAGCTCATCCAGTTCGAGCTCTTCTTGTTACAGGTGGAGAAACTGAGGACAGAGAAAAGTGACTTGTTTACCTGTGCATACTAATCAGTGGCAAAGGGAGGAAAAGCCCAGGTCTCCTGCCTATCATTTCAGGGATCATTTCATGATACCCATATCTCACAGCTCCTATCATCTCCCATTCAAAAATCTTTCACAACTATATATAAATGATAAGTTTTTCCTGTCAAAACTCAGAATAATAGAAAAGTCTTTACCTCTACACAAATGGCCAAGTAATTGTAGACACTAAGAGGGATTTTGGTTTGTTCCCCTCTGATGACATGGTACGGAAGGGTGAATTCTATGAAGAATGGCTTAAATGTTTTCAGTTCAGTTGGTTTGGCAATACCTAGTCCTTGCACTGCAGATAAGCCAACAGCTTCCGTTACCCAGGTTGTGATGGAGTCAGGTACTTCCACTCGAAGAGACTCCTCACCAGAAGGGTCACTGCAAAAGGAAGAGAGGACAACTGGAGGTCCAAGAAACCAATGAGAAAGATTTTTAGCTATTTTACCGTGGATCCTGACATCCAAGCATACACTTATGGCAGACGTCATTTCAAGAACATATACAGAACAGATGTGCAAAACTATATACTTAATGGCTGATACTGTGGAATTAATACTTAACAGCCGATGCTGCCACTAGAAATTCTACTGATGACAATCCAAATTCTTGAAATATATTCTTACAGCAGATGATAGTGGGAAAAGAAACATTTAAAGCAGGCATTATTACAGGAATACGCACTTAGGCACTGTTACTGCAAAAACAAATAAAGCTGACACAATTACCATCACTGAAATATGCATTTATGATGATAGCCTTTCTAAAATAATCACACACAACAGATGTTATTAGAAAAATACACACTTAGGGCAGAGATCACCACTGAAACTTATTTATGACAGCCCCATTCCTGAACATTTAAAGTAGACTCTATTTATCTAATATTTTTATGACCGACATTGTTGCTGAAATATATAATAGTAGCAGAAGCCATCCCAGATTTATTGCCTTAATAACAGATGTTGCTACTGTATGCCTTCTATTATCATCACCACTGATAGAGATGAGCCTTCTAGGAGATTATCCAAGATCCAAGACAAATGGTAACCAGAAGACCATATAGCTGCAAATACTGCTTCTTATGCTTCCGTCCCCTTTAGAACAAAAGTTTTAAAGATGTTTATTCCCTGGCTATAAAATCCCTGTCCATAGAAGCTTTAAGATAAAAGAGGAAAAAATGTGAAAGCAGGATAAACTATGAGTTGCTTATCGATGAAAGAAAGGAGAGACATCTTTGTCCGTGTTGACAGTTATAGACATTGCCATGCTTCAATGAGAAAGGAAAAGACTGAACCCATTTCCTGCCTTTTTAATGACAATTTCATCCTTGAAGCTTCTTTCTAGAAATCAAGATCAATCCAGGAGTCTACTACCCTACACTGGTTTCCACACAGGAACGTGAAGATTTGGCTATAGAAATTGTCAGCTTTTGTCCATGACAGGAAGACTGATTATTTCTAAAATCCTATTACTTGGTATGCTGACTCTATCATTTTGTCACACAATAGGATGATGATGCCTTCTTGAATACCAAACTTGAGGTTTTTGATGGATCCTTTGTGAATACTATAAAGGCACAGAAAGTCTAAGTAATCAGATAGGAAGTGACCCTAAAGCCTTACCCTCTGCCTCTGCTTTAATCAGAGGGAAACTATCCAAGCTCACTGTCTTTCTCTGTCTGTGCCTCTGACTGCAAATAAATATACCTGAAGGTGTATTTATATGTTTCTTCACAACATCTTTCACATACATCCCTTCTCTCCCTCTGGCAATGTCATGATCCTGGTCCAGACCTTCACCATTTCATCCCTGGACTATTGCAATAATAGCCTTCTGGCCAGTCTCCCAGCCTCGCGTTTCCCGGCTCCTGTCCCACTTTCATTCAAATGTCAAACTGATCTTCCCGAATTGCAAGTTTGGCCTTGTAATCTTTCCTCCCCCACATGCTCACTAAACTCCAATTTATTGCCTCCAGATAATCCAATTGTACATCTCCAGAATCAAATATAAAATCCTTTCGCTTTTAATCCCCTGCATAATTAGTCTCTTTCTGACTTTGCAATACTCTGTGCAATGCAATAACATCAGCTTCCTTGCTCCTCATTACACAGATTGCTCTTCTCACAAACCTGAGAATTTTGACTGTTTGTTTCCCATGCCTGGAATTATTTCCATCATTTCTACCTCCGGCCTTTCCTGTCTAAAATCTTATCTTATACAGGGACTTCTTCCTGATGCCTACTAATCCTAGTGTCTTTCCTCTGCTGATTCTCTTCAATGATTCTGTATATAGTTTATTTATACATGATTATTCACACATTGTCTCCCCATCAGATTGTGAGTTCTGGAGAGGAGATTATCTTTTGTCTTTTCTTATATCTCTAGTACCCAATATACAGCAGGCACTTAATAACATTAAAGATATAATAAATGTTTATTAACTGACTGACTCTAGGACTTGAATCCCTCACTTATTAGACCTAAAGGATTTTGCCACATTCTTCAAACCAAAGCAATTTAGTCCCTACGAGCAGATCCTGCTTCACAGGCATGACATGCATACATTCCAGCAAGTCTGGTCCTAAAATGTCAAATCCTGATGCCAGCAATAGTTTAAAACCCTAAATACATAGTGTATTTTGACCTAGTAAAAATCATTAAATAAAAACTGTACAGATATCAATCAATGGTCAAATGTCTAGTTAGATTTATTTTTCAAGTTCTTTCATTTTTAAAAAATAAAATAATTGCACCTTATGTATTTATAAACTGAAACTGGTACCTGAAAATAAGAGCTTAAAGTTAAGGCCAAGTCCCATTCTCCTCAAACTTGGTCAGAAGCCAAACTGTTTTTGCTGAACAATTTGTGGTTACAGATGCTCTGTCCCCTGGGATTTCAGCCCATAACCAGCATTAATGTATTATTTTCACACATGAGGGCACTCATTCTTCTAGGCAAGTTGCCAAAATACACACATACTTCCAGCCATTGAGCACTCAGCAATGTGAGATTCTACACTGATCTGGAGGTTGGCGTCCTACTTTTGTTGCACTTAACGATCATATATTGTTATTACATATGGTCAATAAAATCCAAAATTCTTCTGTGTCAAGAGCTTTAATCAGGCTGAAATTAGATTTATACTAAGATGAAGAGGGTAAAAATGTGCATTTAATTCTCCTTTCAGTTGGAATCAGAACTCATTAAAGATGGAAAGGACTTGATTACAGAAAACAGAAAACATCAGAACTGGGAGGGCCCTTAGAACATCATACAATAGAACTGAAAGAAATCTTAAATAGATTTTAGTTTGATGTTTTATTCTCTATATGGCAAAACCAAGGCCCTGGGAAGCAAAGTGAGTTGCCCAAGCATTCAGAACTTAGTTGCAGCATTTCAGGGTCATTCCCCCCCATTATCCTTTGGTTCTTTGGTTATTCCAAAGTGACAAAGAGTTAAATAAATAATTGAATAAATAAGCTTGGCTGCACACATATAAGCAGTAGAAACTAAATCTAGGTATAAAGAGATTTGGACTGCAAGCTCTACATGAGTCAAGAATATATCATGGCAGCCAACCAAGACTCTTATAATCTTAGCCTATGTCATTACAGGGATGGCGTCTGCTGCAATTGGAGAACTGTGCTCCCTTCTACACATGTCAGGAAGACCACTGAAGGAGCTGTACATTCCTAGTGAACATGGCCAGAATGGCAGAATAACCAAGAAGTTTGCCATCAAAGGATCAGCCAAAGAAACTGGAATATTTAACAGAGAAGGCTTGGGGAAATGAATGACAGTTTTACTCAAGTTATCTGAAGTTATCAGTCTTGTAAAAAAGGTATTAGATTTGTTGTGTTTAGACCCAGAGGAAAAAAATAAAAAGTGAAGGAGAAAGTTTCAGAGCAAGCAGATTCTAGCTAAACATGAAGAAAAGCTTCCTAATAATTATGGGGAACTGTGACATAGCAAAAAAAAAAAAATAATAATCAATGGGCCTAGGAATCAGGATATCTGGGTCTGACTTCTATCTGATACTTATTAGCTATGTCACTATGAGTAAATCACCTACTTTGAACCTCAGTTTCCTCATCTGTAAAATGAGGATAATAATAATTAAATACTATTATGTTATATGTAATGTATAGTTATATTTATAAAGTAATTATTTCATAGGTGAGCACTCTGTAAATCTTCCATAAAATTGAAATTATTTATTGTATTTATTAATAAGCATAATCATTAAAATAATCACTAGTAATGACAATTTAAAATTATAATAATGATAATAACAAAAATAAAATGACTGCTTTCATTTCAAGATGTAGATATAGTCTGGGAGGATTATATTCCAACAGAATCTAGATGAAAACTTGTTGGAAATAGTGTACTGGGGATTTCTTGGTCAGGTACAATATGAATTAAGATTGTGAGAAAAAGAAAGGAGTTTGTCCATTGTGTTCAAGCTTACCAATATCCCCAAGCAAGCAAAATATTCATTGATAAATCCCTACTTTGTACTAGGAACTCTGGAATAGTTTTTCTCTAAGGTCAAAACATAAGGAGATCCAGCTAAAGACATTACAAAAAAGAAGAAAAAGTGTCTTGTAAATTCAACTTTATTTTAAAAATTGTACTCTAATCTTGAAGTATCTAATCAAGAATGGACAATTTCTTTGGTAGGCTTAGTGTATACTATACACTATTTATTTGTCTTAGGGCCAAGATGTGATACACAAAAGAGAAGGGGAAAGGATTCTGAAGATAAAGGAAGAATTAGTTAGAAGAAAGAAGATTCTAGCTAAATATTAGGAAAAAAACTTTCTAACAATCATAGTTGACCACAAGTTGGATGGGCTGACTGGAAATATATAATGAGCTCCCTTTCTTTACTAGGTTATTAAATTAAAGCAGAGTTGTAGGACAAGAATCACAGAATTTGAAAATTGGAAAGGAGCTCAGCTACATAGTCCAACTCCTATGAGAAAGGAATATATGGTAGAATGTACCTGCCAAGTCATCCATCTAGTCTCTGAAAACCTAAGGAATTGAGGATCATTTTAGAGATTTGGGTGTGGGTAAGTCTATACATGCCCCCAAAATCTTATTTATAGTTTTAGGCTATTCAAATTTTAGCACTTTGGGAATTATTAGTATTTAGTTTTCTTAGTATATTTTTTTTTAGTATTGAGTATTAGTATTATTAGTATAAGCTACTGAAGATTTAATAACTTAAACTCTATTAAGATTTTTAAGACATATACTCTCTCTCCATATATACATATATATTCACATATACACTCACAATGACATATAAGGATGATATATCAACTATCATATCTATATCCCTTGAGATCACTTACAATTTGCCCTGAGGATTTTATTATTATTATTATTATTATTATTATTATTTCTTCTTCTTCTTCTTCTTTTTTTTTTGCTGAGGCAATTGGGGTTAAGTGACTTGCCCAGGTCACACAGCTAGGAAGTGTTAAGTGTCTGAGAGAAGCTTTAAACTCAGTTCCTCAGACTTCAGGGCTGGTGCTCTATCCACTGTGCCACCTAGTTGCCCCAATTCTATTATTTCTTATTGAAATGTTCTGCCCTATGTCCACTTTCCTATAGATATCTTGGATGCAATACATGCTACATAAAGAAATAATTACAGAATCATAAATTATCTTTATCCACATCTGATCTTCAGGCATTTTATTTATGAAAGATTTATGTTTGAGTCTTTAAAAGGAATGAATAAATCCATTAACAAGATTCTACTAAAACACAATGCACATGTTTCATCTCATATTGTCCTCTTAGTATTGATGAAACATCAGCCCACAATTACTCCAACCTGCTATCCGAATTTCTCTTCCATAGACTCACCAAGAGACTTTTATCCTTGGGCAGAATAAGTAAAAAGCAGATGAACTGCTAAATACTTTTATATGGTGAGAGAATTTATGGCTTAGGCCTCTTGCAGCCCCCATGATAAAATAAAGATGGTGATGGGAAAGCAATTCCTCAGACTTCTTGCCACAGGAGCAGGACATTGCCCCCAGATCTATTTTGAGCTTCCAGATATTATTCTGGGAAGCTCCAAGGTCAGAACACCTGCAGAATCAAGTCTGGGAAAGAAGCCACTGCTCCTGTTTTGAACAGCTGGCAGATGTCCTTATCTTCCCCTTTTTGTTACTTGTTTCTAGGTGACGTCAAGACTTGCAAGTAAATTGGATTGAAGTGAGGGAGGGGTGTACAAGATCACCTGCCTCATTTTCTCCCCCAGAGCCATTTGGGTCCAGGGGAGAGATGGAGATCAGGATGACTAGAGATGGTTCTGGATGCAGTGGGAGATCCGGACCGTTTTAAGATAAGGTCTTTAACAGGTTTTACTCTGACTGAGGCAATGCCCATTCAGTGATTAAGACTAAGTATAAAATGAGGCAAAGAATAAAAAAATTAGTCTGAGAAGGAAAGGCCTGTAGGGTTTCTAGCCAAAAAAAGAACAATTGCTATTCAAATTCACCCTGTACCATCAGAGCTGAAACAAGGCCAAGGCTAGAGCTATTTTTTATAAAGCTTTTTATTTTTAAAAACACATGCATAGATAGTTTTTGATACTAACCCTTGCAAAACCTTGTGTTCCAAATTTTTCCCTCCTTTCCCCCTATTCCTTCCCCTAGATGACAAAAAATCTAATATATGTTAAACATGTGCTATTCCTCTATACATATTTCCACAATTATGATGCTGTACAAATCAGATCAAAAAGAAAAAAAAATTGACAAAATACAGCACCCATTTCCATTAAAATAACTCGAGAACTTAGGGATAAAGGGAGCTTTCCTTAAAATAATAAGCAATATCTATCTAAAATCTACAGCAAGCATTATTTGTAATGAAGAGAGGCTGGACACATTCCCAGTAAGATCAGGGGTGAAACAAGGATGCCCATTATCACTATTATTGTTCAACATTGTTATACTAGAAATGTTGACTTTAGCAATAAGAAAAAGAAATTGAATGAATTAAAATAGGCAATGAGGAAATAAAACTATTGAATCAGGTTGGGGTCCCTTTAAGAAGCTGTATTTCCTATTGATCTGTGATTCCTTTCAGATTGCCAGCCCCTCCTGGCTGAGGCATATCATTGCCAGACAAGTTATCTTTGGAGGATGCCAGAGCCTTTGATTCAAATACAAATCCTGGTCAAAAAGCATCCCTTTGAATTCCAATAGGAGATCCGAGCTTGTTCCAGCCCCCATTTTGACTTGCTTGGGCTGCCCAGCCCCCACTGGTTCTGATCTGCTTGGGATTCCCAACCCCCACTAAGATACCCAATATAATAAGTTTCCATCAACTAAAGTCTTTGCAGATGGGCCTTGGCAGCTCCCTTTGCTGTTAGGACTTTCTGTCCATTGAGAGCTGCATTCTCAGTGCAAAACTCCATTTTCCATAGATCTGCCACTACAGAAGTCAGTCTCTCGGTAAACTGATTTCTAGCTTTCATTTTGCAATGAATATTCGGGAACGAGTGAATTCTTTCACTTCTAGAACCTGCGGCCGATTAAAAGAGGATTCTTAATAACTCTCTCATAGCCACTAACCTTTAGATCACTAGGAATCTAGACCACTCAAATAGCCATCACTATCACTCTTTGCAGGTGATGTGATGATATACTTAAAGAATTCAAGAAAATTATCCAAAAACTTGCTAGAAATAATTCACAACTTTAGCAAAGTTGCAGGATATAAAATAAATCCACACAAATCATCAGCATTTCTATATATTACTGACAAAGCCCATCAGCTTTAGAGAAATAGAGAAATTCCACTTAAAATTACTATAGACAAAATAAAATACTTGGGGGTCTGTTTGCCAAGACAAACCCAAGAACTATATGAACACAATTACAAAATACTTCTCACACAAATAAAGTCAGATCTAAACAATTGGAAAAATATCAGTTGTTCATGATTAGGTTGAGCTAATGTAATAAAAATGACAACTCTGCCTAAAAAGGGGGGGAGGGATGAGAAAGAAAACAAAATGCAAGCAAACAACAATAACAAAAAGTAATAATACTATATTATTTTTCATACTCAATCCCCAGTCTTCTCACTGGGTATAGGTGGCTCTCTCCATCACAAGTCCATTGGTACTGGACTGATTCTGATCTATCTTTTCCCACCGGACCCAAACGACCATGAAGCTGCTAACTTTGCATAGCCATCTCTTGTTTCAATTCAATTCACTTGCAAGTCATGACATCACCTTCTCAATGTCATGGTCCTCTTCAAAAATGAAGGACAAACCACAATAACAACTTCTTTCCAAAAATGTTTCCCCTTATCTTCCTCTTCTGATCTCTGTAAAATTTCATTTTTTCCATGCTGCTCATGTATTCACATTTCACATAAGACTGTGAAGCTCATGCTCTGTGCTCTCTGGTTTGTTTTTGTTTTTGTTTTCCATACAGATGAGCTTGAGCTCTGAGCATAAATAAAATCTTCAGATAACTATTTTTGTGTCATTTGTTGATTGGGTAATTGAGAGCAATGCCTAATTGATAGACCCTTGGATCATTTTTTTATCCTGTTTATAATTTGTTTTGCTTAGAAAAAAAAAAACAAAATTGTTCGTTTGCTTATTTTTTTCCTTTCTCATGGTTTTTTCCTTTTTTATATGATTTTTCTTGCATAGCATGACAAATATGAAAATATGTTTAAAAGAACTGTACATAATTAACCTATATCAGATTGCTTGCTGTCTTTGGGAGGGGGGAGATAAAGTAGGGAAGGAGAAAAATGTGAACCACAAAGCTTTACAAAAATGAATGTTAAAAACTATCTTCACAAGTATTTGGAAAAATAAAACACTATTGGAAACAAACAAACAAATTTGGAGCTAGATGGTCTATCTGGCTCTTGGGTTATGTGAAGTGCAATTTGTGATTCAGTGTTTCTGGGGTGAAACTCCAGGCAATTAGCTGACTAGAATAGAGGTACACACACAACAAAATCAGAATCAACTCTCAAGAACCTATCACTTAACAAAGAATATATAGGTAAGAGAATAAGAGTTGTTTTATTTATATAAATACCAATTTGTGCCCTTAAGCACAGGAAATGGCTAGTCCATTATGGGCCTCGGATTGTCATCATAAACAAGTGACCCAAAGAATTAAAGCTGGGAAGGGCTTCAGAGTGCACAGGGTCCAAGCCTAATTGAAGCAAGAATCTCTTGTCTAAAAACATCTTCCAAAAGCAGACCCCCACTCTCTGCTTGAAAAACTCCAGTGATGGGGAACTCATTGATTTCTGAGTTCATTCCACTTTAAATAGTTCTGAGGTTGAAGACTTCCTCTCAGTAACTTATTTCCATTGCTTTTCTTTTCTTTTTTGTTGAGGCACTTGGGGTTAAGTGACTTGCCCAGGGTCACACAGCTAGGAGGTGTTAAGTGTCTGAGACCAGATTTGAATTCAGGTCTTTCTGACTTCAGGACTGGTGCTCTATCCATGACATCACCTAGCTGCCCCCACTTCCATTGCTTTTCTAGGGGACAAGTGGCAGCAGCCTCTGCCACAGGATTAGCAAAATCCTTCTGATCTTTGGAGACAGTGATCATGTTTGTCCCCCTCCATGGCTCTTCATCCTTTCTGGATTTCATCACTGACTCCTTCAACTTTCTCTACCACCTCTCTCGGGTACCTCTGCCCTCTCATTTTCAGTGCGCTTTTATGTGTTGTTTCCTCCCATGAGAATATAATATCCTTGAAAACAGAATTTGAAGAAAACTAGATGGGGACAGAAGCTAACATTCTAGAGCTGAAGTCCAAGAAGAACTTAGTTCAAACTCCACCTCAGAGACTTTCTAGCTGTGTAACCCTGGCTAGTCATATAACTTTTGTAAACCTTAGTCTTCTTATCTAAAATGGTCATAATAATAGCCCCTGCTTTCCAGGGCTATTTTGAGAATCAAAGTTTATCCACATAAGTATACACATATACACACATACATACACACATACAATATATACACATATACATATGTATGTGTACACATATATAAGTGTGTGTATATGAATGAGAATATATGTGTATATGTATATATATACAAAGTTTAATATATGCAAAGTTTAAAGAGTTGTATAAATGTGGCTATGATTATGAGGAAGCAGCCTAATACAATGCTAGTAGAGTGCTGAACTTGGAATCAGGAAGACCAATTCTGCTGCCGATACTTACTAGTTGTGTGAGTCACTTAATCTCTGATCTCCTTAATTTCATCAATAGTAAAATGAGAACAATAACCATCTACATTGCAGGACTGTTGTGAGGATGAAAAATGCTTAGTATAGTATTTGGCAGACAGCATATATGAATGCAATTTCCTTCCCCTTTTTGCTTGTATTAGTATTCCCAGGCTTAGCAAAATGCCTGGTGTATAATGCTTGGTTAATAAATGTTTATTGATGAATTGATTGACCTTATATGTTTTCTCTAGTATCTTCAGTTCCCTCAATGAGGGAACAAGGATAAAGGTCATTCCCTGTCAGAATGAAGATGACCTAAATGGTTTTTAAACAGGGGAGAAGCCAAGAAAGCATAGTTTTAAATGGGGTAGAGATCAGATCCTCTCAATCAGAAACTGGTACAGGAAAGCTAAAGGGGTACAGGTCAGAGTTTTCTATTCCTGCTATCTACCAATCATCTTCATTCTCCTTCACTTTAAACATGACTAAAACAAAATAAGAGTGGGAATAGACGCTAGCCAAAGTGTAGAGCTCCCCACAATAGAGAGGAAATACGGGGCTGCTTCTAGTAAATAGTTTTTAGAATTTTAATCACTCTATTATGAAAACAAAGGGATGTTATTGCAAAAGAGGGAATTTTAAGAATCATGAAGGTTTTGTTTACTGTAAATTGTAAATATCTCTATTATTATTATTATTATTATTATTACTACATTTCACAGATAAGTTTCAGATGGTCCCATTAGTCTTGTTAGGACAAATGGATTTCAAGCTGTACTTCATGATGCTACAAGTGAGAAAACTGTTGACAAAAAATTTCCCATTTAGTTCTGTTTTTCAAGTAAATTACAATAGTCATGTTTTCTCATGCATGTTTTTTATTAAACAAAGACAAATAAGACTTAGTACCTGATATTAAGACAACGCCACATCCATGTTTCAGGGAAGAAAGTCCTTTTTCTCTTCTCAGCTCTATCAAGAGAGGAAATAAAAGGGAAAACTTATAAGAAAATAGCTTACACAGGCTTTAGAATTGGGACAGGTTGGTCAGGTACCCAATTGAAAATAAGAGGAAAGTGGTAAGACTGAAATGCGAAAGGGGCCAATTGATACAAAGCTTGCCCCATAATGAAGCACACATCTTTTCACCAAATGCAGTTTTTTAAATATTCTATCAAATAAACATCAAACACAGAAGGCAAAAATTGATTATAATGTCCAAAAGAAGTTATGCTCCCTTGCTTTACATTCAATTACATTTTGTTCAACATTTATAAAGTAGCCATACCTTGATCTGGAAGGCTGATACAAAGATTAAAAAAAAAGACACAAATACAATTTTCTTAAAGGTAGAGTGTAAAAAAGACAAAGGAAGAATTCAGACAAAATGTTCTGAGTTCTTCCTAGCTTGGTGTTGGAATCTTTACAAACTGCTAACTAATTAGTTAGCAGTTTGTAAAGATTCCAACAGCTTGGACAATCTAAATTGTAATCATTTTCCATTATGACACTGAATAGAAAAAGCTGAGAAAGAAGAGCATTTTTAAAAAAATCTTCCTTCATGGTACTTAAAAAAACAAACAAACAACTCTTGCTGAGTTTTTTGATTTGGTTGGTTTTAGCTCGTTGGCTTTTTTTTTTTTCTTTAAATGTCATTTTTACTGATCCATAGCTTTTCTGGAATACATTGGTGCTGATCCACAGCTTTTTCCAGAGTACATTAGTACACATTTTATTTGGACATTTGCTTCACATTAAGGAGATTTGGAATTTACAAGATTTTGTATGGTGACAACTTCTTATTTTCAGAAACTCTGTCTTAGGATGACAGAATCCTAGAATCTCAGAGGTCATTACTTCATGCCTGGATCACTGTGATAGCTATTGGAGGGTGTGCCTGTTGCAAGTCTCTCCCCATTCCAATTCATTCTTTATTCAGTCGCTAAAGTCAATTTTCCTATGCAGGTCCAATACCTACCATCGTCCACTCAATAAATGACAATAGCTCCCTATTTCTTCCAGAATCAAATATAAATGCTATATGGTATTCAAAACCCTTTCTACCTTTCCAGTCTTCTAACGCCTTACTACCCAACATGCCCTCTTTGATCCAATGATGCTGGCCTCCTGGCTATTCCATGCACAAGACATTCATCTCTTGGCTCCAGGCATTTTTTCTGACTGTCCCCAAATCAGTAATACTCTCCCTCTTCTGCTCTGACTACTGACTTTCCTGGCTTCCTTTAAATCCCAATTAAAATGCCACCTTATAACCCCTCTTAATTCTATTCTTTTCCCTATATTATTTCTTACTTATCCTATTTATTGCTTTATGTTTACTTGCATATTGTCTCCCCCATTAGAATGTAAGCTATTTGAAGGCAGGAATTGTCTTTCATCTTTTTTTGTATCCCTAGCACTTAATATCACCTAAAAGAAGTTTAATAAATATTTACTGAATAAATGAATGAAAGGGAGCACAAACGTAAGATAACACATTTATTTAGAATTTCATCTATCTTCCTATTTGTTAAAACCTGACCTAAAGATCTGGTTCAGATTAAAGCTGGCACATTAAGGTAATATTGGCTAAAAGCTTCCCAAATTCCACATTACCTGGGTGTGATCTTTGAATGTGCTGTGCTGCCCAGCGTGCCTGTGTGTGGCTGGAAGGCTGGTACAGCCTCATCTGTGTACATGTCCCCATCTTGTCTGTGATTCAAGCTAACTGAATCTGTCATGACCACCAGCCCAGTTTCCTAGATAAAGGGAAACAACCAAAAGAGATTCATCAGTTTGTCTTCTGAATGGCTGACAAGAATAGAAACACATTCACAGCAGCACTTGTTACAGGGACAAAGGAGGTACTGTTGCTGAAAATTAAACATTTTCATATTTGATTTGTTCCAGGGTCCAAAGCGCAAAGGAAAACTGACACATTTGGGAAATAATTAGTTTGTCCATTTAAAAACTTAATAAACAGATTATGGCTTGCAAACCTTGTAAAACAAAAGGACACACTATAAACTAAACAAAATTTAATCTTTTCTTGAAAGACTTAAACCATCACCAATGGAACTAGAGAAGAACACTGAGACTGGAGTTAAAAGACATGTGTTTGAGTCCCAGCTTCCTCCCTTTGGGCATGTCACAATCACTTTTAGCCTCAGTACTCTCATCTATAAAGCAGGGAGAATAATAATTGTACCACCTCCCTCCTTATAGGCTTTGTTATGAATCAGATGAGATAACAGTTGGTAATGTATACAACTATATTAATTCAATTCCAGAAATGAATTCTGAAGAGATCAGCAAAAAACAAAACATAAAACAAATTAAGACCCAAATTCTATCCAGCCCAATTTGCTGGTGGGAACTACCATGAAAAAGCAGCCAAGGAAGAGTTTCTGAAGAGCAGCTACAGTCCTGAGGATGCTCATGAGTGAAGAAAGGTACACTGGAAATAAAGAGGGAAATATTGGGATCCTCCTGCCATAGTTGAAGCCAGGTGGGAATGAGGGACTCTACTGGAACAGAAGCCCTATTCATGTAAGAGAGGGGACAGATGCAAGGGATGCTAGAAAAGAAAAACTAAACTCTTCACCAAAAGCATTTTCTTTACAGCCTGGTGAGATGGGTAGTACAAGTAGTTTTATTCCTGTTTCATAGATAAGGGAGCCCGAGGCCCTAAGAGGAGAAATGGCTTGTCTGAATATATATCAGAACCAGCACCCTGGCCTGGGTCTTGTGACTACATGTCCTGTGTTTTTTCTACTAGCCTCCATTCACCAAAAAGTTAGTCGTATTTTTGGCTCCCATTTTTTTCCTTTGATAAATGTTGCTCATTACAATGAATATCTTAGCCCATACTTTAGAAGGGCCTTTTGGAGAAGAAGGAGAGAAGTTGTTATATATTATATTATTATAATAATGTACTGTATTGCTTACAGTAAATGCAAATCGTGCATCTTTTGCAATATCCCAGTGCCAAGGGAAAACAGAAGACCGGCGTCGGCGTCTATGGGAGGACATCCCTGGCCACCAGAAATGCCCATCTTCCTTGGGTGTCCCAAAGGTATCAGAAACATCATATTCTGTTAATTCCTGGAAAACCTGTATGCAAGCAGGGAAAGGAAGAGAAGAGATAATGAAGGTGGGATAGGTAAGTAAGAGAAGAGGAGAGGGTCTCAATTATTTGAAGTTATTCAAAAATACTTTTAACCAATTCAATTGTAAAATACTTATTACACATTTTTTCTATGCAAGGCACAATGGTAGGTCCCGGGGAAACAAAGATAAAAAGAAACAATCCCCACACTAAAGGAGATTTAGACTAATTAGGGAGAACAGCATGTTCACAAGTAAGTGGGAGGACAAAATAGTCAATAACTATAGCAATGTAGTGTTTGACAAACCCAAAGACCCCAATTTTTGGGATAAGAATGCACTACTTGACAAAAACTGCTGGGAAAGTTGGAAATTAGCATGGTACAGGTAAGTGACAACCAGGAGAAAGAGAGAGAGAGAATTAAGAGAGAGGATCAGACATATCTTGTGTAGGAGATAGTACAATAAAAACTTGAGCTTAGGAGGCAGTGAGAAGTTCTGAAAAGCAGAAATGAGGAAGCAGGCCATTCCATGTGCAAAAGCACTTGTAACTAGAATCCTTCCACTGAGGTGGGATGCCACTGGACCTTTGGCAGGGTCAAGTGATTGGAAATGTTTCCAGAAATAAATTGTGTCTGTGATATAACTACCAGCCTAACAAGTGCAGAAAGGCTCACTATTAGGTTTGGGGTAGGGTTGACCATCAGAGAATGATTTTTTTTCTTACCCATGGCAATTCCAAGACCATCAATTATGTTGAGGGGCTGGCATAAAGTTAATAGAATGAGTCCCCATAATGACAAAATTCCTTGTAATACTGAGTTAAGTAGTTCATGGAATTTGCTCATGGAGGCAGAGCAGGGCTGCAATCTGCATCAGTGAAGGGATGGTTCACATTGATAGGTATTTATAGATCTTTTTATATATTGAAGTTTCAGGTGTATTATACTAGATATTAGAAAGGATAATCCTCAAAAAGATTATAGGATAGTTGGGGAGATAAAACACATCTGTGTATAGATGAGAAGTCTAGAAAATAACAAAGATAATTAGGAATATGGGCAGCTAGGTAATGCAGTGGATAGAGTATTGGGCCTGTTGTCAGGAAGATTCAACCTCATGAATTCAAATTTGAACTTATTACATGTGTAATCCTGTTCAAATCACTTAACTGTTTGCCTTAGTTTTCTTATCTTTAAAATGAGCTAGAAAAAGAAATGGCAAGCCACTCTAGTGTCTCTGCCAAAAATACTTCAAATGGGGTCACTAAGAGTCATTCATGACTGAAAAAATAACTGAAAAATGATTGAACAACAATATTAGGAATATGATCATGACACATACAAATGATACAGTTAATGAATGTTATAAAAGACTGTAGACACAGAACTAATTTTGGGGTAGAAGATCAGGAGAGACAACCTAAAAGAAATAGATTTAACTTGGCCCTTCAAGGCTAGAAATAATTCTGATGAGTTAAGAATGAAGGGAGAGCATTCCTGGAGGGGAATACAATCTGAGCAAAAATAGGAAGAGAGAGAATACCAAATTTGTTCTGGGGTCAGTGAGTGGGCCACTTTGAGTGAACTATTAGGTTCTGGTAGTGGAGTAACAGAAAAATAGGTTGAAAAGGAGGATTGGACCTAATTGTCCACCTCAGCCTGAAAGACTGTGAACGATAAATGTTGGTTAAGGTAAGTAGTTGGGGTTAACCACCATGAAAATTAGTAACTGAACTTTGACAGCCCTCAGCTTTTGGCTCCTCTCTCCTTACCTGAGCAGGTGTCAGCTGAAATCCTGTCTTGAGGAGATAAATGCTCTTATCGACAGTCCCAATACAGACACAGCTTCCTTTAGCACCTCGGACCTTCATGTCAACAATATCTCCAGGTCTTGTCTCATTGGAGGAATATGTCACTGAAACCTGAGCACAAAGACACTTCCCACTCACAGCTAGCAGGAGACCCCAGCCCTGCCAAATGAACTTCACTTTCTCTGTTTTCCTTCCCACTCTCTAACCACCCTACCTGGTTTTCAAATGAGGCTTGAACCGCCAACTGTAGACTGTCTGTGACTCCTTCTCCATTCTCCCTTACGTAGTACACCAATAGACGGCTGAAAGGAGCCATACTGGGGGTGACTCGAAGATATAGGTATGTCACACACACCTCAACCTCAGCACCTGGAGTCTCTGGAGAAGCTGGGTAAGACATTATTTTGTTAGAAATTTAAAGGATTGGCTCAATCCCTTTTAGGGGTTAGCCTGCCATGTTTCATCTCATGGTGTCTTGTTATGGCTAACTCTTTTAGGGCACTCAATCCCTTTTACGGTTGGCCTGCCAGTGTGACCCCCTTCTCTTGCTAACAATAATGTTCTTTTTATTGTTCTCCTGAATCTATTTCATATTTACTACTCCTGGTGTCTATTTTGTCTTTTCATTTTGACCATAACCTCTTCTTGTAAAAGTACCTTTTGGCTGCTGTATTTTTTCTGCTATTATGCTTCTGATCTTAGCTATATTCAATTTCTGTGGGAAAACCTTTCAGTTTTATGTAATAAAAACTGCACATAATAATGGATATAGATAACTGAAAAATGTTAATTATTAATGAATAAGTTGAGCCAATATAATGACAATACTACCTAAGCTAATTTACTTATTCAGTACTATAAACATCGAATTACCAAATGATTGCATTACAACTAGGAAAAAACCTGTAACAAAATTCTACTGAAGGCTGAAAAAGTCAAGAATTTAAAGGAAAATGTCCTTAGCTATAAACTAAGCTGGAGAAGGAAATGGCAAAACACTACAGAATCTTTGTTAAGAAAACTGCAAATGAGTTCATAAAAAGTCAGACATGACTGAAAAATCATTCAACAATAAGAAGTCATGTATTTTCTCTTTGACTCAATTATCTTATCTATCAAATGTCCTCCTATGGTTGTAAAAATCAAATGATATTCCTTTTCAGTAAAATGAGAAGTTTTAATTAAATTATTTCTCATATTTGTTACAACTGTAAATCTGTGTATGTGGGGGGAGATGAACTTAAATATTTTGAAAATGAGGTTAAAAATGATGATAATATCTTGATCATTTTTTTCTTGAAATCCAATAATATTCCAATTTTCTACCAAATGATTCAAGCTATTAAAATGTAGTCAAGCATATCAATGGATCTGTGCTGTCAACAATGTGGAATTTCCCTTTAGTGATGAAAATAACCAATTTTTTTTTGCATTTTTTCATGTGTGTGTTGACCTCGTCTTTCTCATTCAATTATGGGCATTTCGTACGTAAAGAGAGCTTATCTTCTTTAAAAAAAAAAAAAGAATTTAAAGGAAAGTAATGAAAAAAAAAAACATGGGTAGGAGAGCGGTCTAGCAATAGCAGATCTCAAATTAGACTATAAAACAGTAATTCTGAAAAGAAAAATGGGTACTGGTCGAAAAATAGAGAGAATGATCAATAGAACAAATTAGGTACATAATATAAGGAAGCAAACTAACCCAGGAGATCAGAGTTTGATAAACCCCAAATCCCACAAAAATAAAATAAAATTTTAAAAAGTGAATGATTAAATTACAAATGGCCAGAAAACTTGAAGGTGTTAAAAAGATGCAAAAAAGCAACTCCCTAACCCTTAATGCCAACTCTAGTACTAACATCTTTTGGATGTTTGATAACAACCTTGAGAAAATACGCTTTCCTATTTGAACTCAAAAGCTTCCATTCCCATCTCCAAAAAAGATGAGATACACTTGTACTGTCTTTTGAGTGAAAATGTAGCAACAACATGTAAACTTCCTTTACCACTCTCCCTGGACTTCTGGGAGCCCTCCACCTGCCTGGAAGATTCTGAGACAATGATTGGCTAGGAAAATGCTAGTTCTGATTACTGGTCCCTCCACACCACCTCTTTAGTTGTGGATTCTAGTAAAAGGAGCAAAAACCATACATGCTATAGATAAGATGTCTGTGTCGTACCAACTCTAATACAAGTGCTTCACCTGCTCCAGATAACACTCAGGACATCATCCTTCTTTCTCAATCCCACCTGACAACATCTGTGAATACTCTGCCCATCTTTCTATGTCCAGCTCAAAGGTCACCTCTTCCAACAAGCCCTCACAAATCCCCAAAAGGGAAGTGATCTCCACCTCACCCAGACTATAGCATATAGTGAGGGGAGAGGGTTTAGACTTAGAGTCAAAACATCACTTATTGGGAAATTCATCTTCTCTTTCTGGACCTCAGTTTACCCATCTATAAAACAGGGATGATAATACAGGTCCCAGTCACCTCACAGGATTGTGAATGGAAGAAAGCATTTTGTTAGTTTTCCCCTATAGGAAAGTGATCTTTAAGCTTTACAGAATTGGAATTTATTCCAATGACCAAATTCGAATTTGTACCATATCTGTAAACCACATAAGGTATTTCATTTATCTTTTTAGCTTTTCTAAAGCCTGGGGAAAGGAAATCATATGAACAAAGGCTTACACAGCAGATATTTAGGGATTAGTATAACCACCTGGCTTATGTTGATGTGAGAGAATATTAGGTAATATTTTTTTAAAAGGTAGTTTGACTCAGACTGTGTATGGTCTTTGACAGTCTTAACTACGGAGTTTGGATTTTCTCCTGGTAGTGCTGGGGAGCCATCGAAGGTGTCTGACACGGGCTATGAACACAGTAAGGTTTTAATTTCCCTTGTGACTATACTCACTTGTTCCTGGGATGTGGGTTACATGGCTGGTCTGGTCTGAGGGAGGTGCATCTCTCTTGCTTCTTTGCTGTGTGACATTGGCAGGCTGCAGGCCTGACTGCACAATGTTGCCTCGTGATGCAACTTCATAATATAAAGTAAAATCACAAGGACAGGTGGACTTTACGGGAAAACGGACTTCGTCCCCCACCTTAGGGAAGAGACAGCAGCTGAGAGGAACCTGAGTTATGCTAAACAGAAACAGATGATACGAACAAACCAAGAGGTCAATGACCCTGAACCCTCCCAAGCCCCCAACAAGAAGACACGATGTTGAGATGTCCAGAGAGGGGCACAGATGCCCTCGGCTCTCTGTCTTGGAATGGGGTCTATCCATTTTGCTTTGGCAGAGAAGAAAGGAGGAAGAGAATTTGGAACTTAAAAATTATTTTAAATGAATGTTAAAAATTGTTTTTATGTTTAATTGAGAGGAAAATGAAATATTATTTAAAAAAGAAATCTGATCTGGTAAGATGTTCTACTTTTAACCTTAGAAATGAAAATGATAAAAGTAAATAATAATAGTTATAGAATGATAGATTTAAAAAAAATAAAACTTTAGTGATATCTTTAATATCTATAGTGACCTGTTATATCTTTTACATCACAATTATTTCCAGTTTATCACTTATCCAGTCTCAAGTGAGCCTTCTCTTATAACAAAGAAAAACATGTATGAAAAGAAAATTATCCTGATGTAGCAACTACATCTATGTACAGCATTCTATACCCATAGTCTTCCCCTGCCCACTTCTTGTCCCTAGGATCATGGATGAATATTATAATCACATTTGGCTAAAATAGTATTAGATTAGACAGTTTTGAGCATTGGAAAAACTTTTAGAGGTCATTTAATCCATCCCCCACAAATGGTCATCCAAAACAAAATGGGTACCTATTATTTAGAGAATGGCTAAACTAAGTATAGTTCATGAACATAGTGAAACATTATTGTATTGAACTAAATGACAAGTGTGTTTGGTTCAGGAAAATTGGGGATCACTCATATAAAATGAAATAAAAGGGAAAGAGGAGAATTCAGGGATGATTAACACAAAGACCTGCAAAGGAAGCAAGTTTGAATGACTTCAGAATTCCAATCAAAGCAGTGCCTTTGATTATACTTTTTCAGAAGACCGATGAAGATACCTGCAACCTTCTATCTATTAGTAGAGAAGTGGGGGCCTGCAGGTACAGAATTATGCTTAATGTATTGGTTTATTTATTTGTTACAAAAGAGGGCTTTTTTTTTGCAGGAGTTAGAATACTGAATAGGGACAATAAATCTTTTTAAAGAAAGGCAAGAGTATCTACAAATGGTACCTCAAGATCAGCACTGGTGACAGTGTATAATAACTCAAAGGCAATACATTTTATGTTCAGATATCTCTCACTGTTAGAAGAAGTTTGTCTTCCTATTAAGACAAATTTATGATCCTGTAAGCCTAAAGTCATATGAAAGACAGCTAATACATATAAAATGCTGCAACTACAAAACCTCAACTGGACTAAACTTCAGGGGAGCAGCCTCATATCTGGGCTTTGCTTTCCATGACTATGAAGCATATTCTCAAGATGGTCCAAGAGAAGCAAAGGAAGGAAAGAGAAGAGAGCTTCCCAAGATAGGAACTTGCTAGTCCTTAAGAGTTCTATTCTAGGAGATAGAATTCTGGGTTTCTAGGTTCCTGGGGTCTAGTTCCATTTTTCATCCCATTAATCAAGTATGCAAACCTGAACAAATAACAAATCCCATGAACTTTTGTTTTCTCACTTGTAAAATAAAGGGTTTGGATAAGATGATTTCTGAGGGCCTTCCAGCTGACATTAACTCAAATTGTAATCATTAATACAGCTGGACACATAATCCTAAATCCCAAGAAAGTCACATGATAAATGTCTTACATCTTAGAATTCATAGAATGACAACCTCAAAACTGGCCTAAAGCACTCATCTGCACCTTAAGAATAGCAAATTGGAAAAGAAAGAACATTTTTACTTGGCTGGAAACACATTAAAAAAATCATCATGTGAATAATTCATAGGGCAGTGCCTGTTAATACACTAATAAAGCTTCTGGATGAAATGATGGAATTGTTTATGCAAAGTCTTTGGCTAATTGGAACACACAGTAACGGGAGCTGAAAAACCTCTGTTCCCACAGTTGTAAGAAAGGCCTTTTCCAGCTTTCCCACAGTGGAATTGGTTTAAAATCAGAGCATAATAAGAACAATGTGTCCAGAGTGGCCATGCAGAATCCCATTTGTGTTTCCTTCCCAAGGAAGTACTGTAAAATACAAACTACCGATTCAATTCATGTAAAATGCTGCAAAACCTCATTTGGACTGAACTGACCCTCACCTTCAGATGAGCAGCCTCATGTCTGGGCTTTGGATTCTATGACTGAATCATCATTCTCAAGATACTGACAGGTGCCATTTATAAAGAGCTGAAGTCGGCAGCAACTGGTTATCATTGAACAAGTAACACCATGGCCAGAGTCCAGGTAGAGCCTTGAGTACAGTTTGGCTATGAAGCCATGAATGAGGAATACAATCAAGTCTTAGATCTAAGATAGCTCTGAAGAGAGCTGAAGACACTATTCATCCCTGCCTTCCAAGTCTTTCCTTCTCTAGGCTAAATACTCTCTATTCCTTTAAACCAGTGGTCAGCAAACTACAAAATATAAGAAACATTCTAGCCCATGGGTGGGACAAAAACAAGTGGTGGGCTGAATCTGGCCCCATAAGCCACAGTTTGCTGACTCCTATATCACATGGTCTCTGATTTTCTCATGATCTGGTCATCCTTCCCTCACTTGCCCATAACTCCTATTTGTTGAGGTCCTTTCTAAAATGTGATATCCATAATGGAGCACAGAGATGGTCTGATTCTCATCTCCTTCATCCTGGGCCCTATGGTTCTCCAAGACCACTTTAACTTTTTTGGCTACAACATTACACTGCAGTCATGTATTTATTTGCAGTCTACTAAAGGTCCCCATGCTATAAGCTTGTCCTTTTCAAATAATCTTAATACAGGCTTCAGTGAAGCTTCTCCCATTCTATTCTTGTACTAATTGATTTTTTAATTAAACCCAACAAGTGGATGTTTTATTTATCTCTATTAAATTTTATTAGATTTGACCCATCATTCTAGAGTACAAGGCAATCCTTACCTGAAAGGATGACTCAGGAGCCTGGAGCTGTAGGTAGCATTTACTTGGGGAGTACCAGCTGCTAATAGATAAATAGTTGGGTAGGTATTGTTTCCCAGCAGGTTTTCCATTGATTGCTAACACTTTTGTCTGAAGAAAAAATACAACTGAATGTTATGCACGTATTTTCCAGGCAGTCTCCCATTTCTGTTGCTGTGATTTTGCTTAAATGACAAGGTTTACTAACCTCCAGCCAAACATACTGAGCAGAGGGAGGGATTGTAGGGATCTCAAAGTGTACTATCCCTCCTTGGGAAAGTAATTCACTGGTGTAAATGTTGTCCTTTGGAGTCAACTCAGCTTTGATACGGATCAATACTCCACTGGCTGGGCTACCATCAGGGTAAGATGCTTCCACCTGGACAGCATTTGAGCAAGAGAATATCAGGAATACATTTAAAAAAAATAATTTATAATGACACAGTGGCACATCAAGAAAAAATAATTAACACACTAGAATGTAGGCCAATGAGACCGCATTTTAAAAGGCAACAGTTTGTGATGTCATTTAGATTATAATCAAAGGGACATAAGATTAAAAGCTACAAAGTACTTAGGAATTACCTAGGACTGCCTAATTTTACAGATTCACAATTAGAGCTAAGAGGCAAGTTCTTGACTAAAACAAGGAAAAAAGATGATCATAAAAAAGGAAATCAATAATTTTGATGACATAAAAATTTAAAGATTTCTGCAAAATTAAATCAATAAAAGAATTAAAAAGAAAAGAGTTAATAAGGGGACTTGGTTTTTTTTTGTTTTGCAATAAATTTCTCTGCTAAATGTCTGATATCCAAGATACATGGGGAAGTGATACAAATGTATAAAAACAAGAATCATTTTCTGAACAATTAATGATCAAAGGATATGAATAGGCAATTCTCAAAAGAAAAACACAAGCTATCAATTCTTTCTTGAAATAATTCTCCAAATTACTATAAATAAGATACACAGAAAATAATATATATCTGAGCTTTCATGTCACATCCATCATTTTGGCAAAGATTACCAAAAAAAATTTATTGTTGAATAATTGATCTAACCATTATGGAAAGCAATTTGGAATGAAATCCTCTCAAAATACTATTGTGCATACCCTTTAGCCAAATGATACCATATGAGGTATATATGTCAAAGAGAAAGACAGAGGGAAAAGACCTGTATGTAAAAAAAAATATTAATAGCAGTAGTTTTTACTGTAGCAAAGACTTAGAAGTAAAGTAGGTGCTCATCAACTGGGGAATGAGTAAACAAATTATGATATATGAACATCACGGGACAGACGCAAAAACTTGGGAAGATGTGTGTGAACTGATACAGAGTGAAGTAAGCAAAACCAGGAGAATCATTTATACAATGATTATAGCATTATAAAGGAAAAAAAATTGAAAGACCTAAGAACTCTGATTAATATAACAATTATAATTCCAATTAGTCTAGTCATGAAGCATACTCCTCATCTCTGGGTAGAGAGATGATCAACTGTTGATATAGAAGGAGATATACATTTTCAGATATGACTAGTATCTGCTTGATTATATTTCCATGCTATAGAAAAGGCTTTTGTTTTTGGCAGGAGAATGGCGTGTGTGTGTGTGTGTGTGTGTGTGTGTGTGTGTGTGTGTGTGTGTGTGTAGGAACTAATGAAAAAACACATCAATAGGATATTTGAAAATACACAAAAGAGAGCAGAGATAAGTTAGAAGGGAACACAGAAGAGTAGCGCAGTATTGTTACTATTGTGTTCAATTTAATATATACATTTTTTAAAAAATGTAACATGTATATAACAAATTAGTGCTTTTATACATTGTTTGCTTTTTCTGTTCTTTGCATATGGACACATGAATGTTGATGTAGAAAGTCTTAGATAAAATACAATTTTTATTTAAAACTCCTTAAAATCATAAACATGGAAGAGTAATTTTTAATATGATAAACATTGCAATAAAACCAAAAGTTAATATTATGAAATACAAAAAGTGTTTTCAATAAATACAGACATAAAGCAAAGATATTCTCTTTCTCTGTTATTATTTAGCATAATTCTACTATTGATTATAGTAGTAATAGCAATAAAACAATAAAATTTTGTAAGCCTAAGAAAAAAGGAATGAATGAATAAATGAAAAATATTTATTATGCACTTACTATATGATGGGCATTAGGAATACAAATAGAAAAGCCAGATACCCTGCTCTCAGGAAGTTCTCATTCTAATGGGGAAGTAACATTTAGGAGGTTTATTTTGCAAGTCACATAAAAAAGTTCCATACTCCTTGGGGTGCAACAGCAAAGCAAATAACAATGCATATTTTAATAGCATTTCTAGGAATAAAAACTTATTGCTTTTTTATGTTGAACTTTTTGACAATAGCAAGGACTTTGTTAACAAGAGCCTTCTTTTTGTAGGGTCTTCAGGAGCTACACTTCTGAGGCAAGGACTGGGCAACTAATAGAAGTTTTGTGGGGGTTTTTTGATGATTAGAAGGAAAGGTGCTGGAATAGCGGCTCCTGGACTTAACTGTCCAGCAATGACAGCTGTTAGTAGTTATGGTAGCATGATTGGCAGAGTCCTTCATGAAAGTTGGTCTTCTCATTGAAGGATGCAAAGGCCAAGTTGGCAGTTAGGCCAATAGCTCAGGGTAGGGAAACCGCTATTCCTGAGGCTCTTGAGGTGAGAGTGATAGGTTATCTTAACCATGGTCTAGGGAAAGAGGAACACTGAGGCAGTTTTTCCAGCCTGACAAATGCAGCCAGCCTCCTGTCTCTTCCTCAAAATATCTTGATGCTTCTTCTAGGATGACTTTCCTGTTTTATCAATGACAGCTGGTGGTAATAGGTGATGATAAATGGGTAAAAGCAGGCCCCTCTCCACAAAATTGCTCCCTCAAATGATAGATGATGGTTGCCAACACTGGTATAGAAGCAGGACTAGCTATCTGGAAGTCACAGCTATTACTGGATTTCTTAGACTAACCTACCCATTGGAAGTCATTGGTCAGTAGTTGGTATTGAGAACAGTGGGTCTCTTCTCCCTAATAGTGCCTTCCCTTAGTGATGGCAAGGATCGATTAGGAAGCAGGGCTGGTGATCAGGGAGCACTACTTCTCTTGGGCTTCTTGGACTCAAAATCTTGGGATGTCTATTTCAGGGTCTGAGGGGAGATAGTAGTTGGTGGTAGAGGGGTGACCAATCTGAAACATTTTGTCTTCCATGTCTCCTTTAGGCTCCTTGTTGCTTCAGAGACAAAATGATTTCTATTTGTGACTAGATGCTTTACTTAGATATGCCAGAAAACCAACACAGAATAATTGAGACAATAAATAGCTCTGATAAAGTAATTAGATGTAAAATGAATTTTTAAAATTTATTACTATTTTTATATATCAGTAAAAAAAAAAAAAGAAATCTTATCAAAATAGCTGTAAAATAGTTGATAGTCAATTCATGAACCAAGAGACATTCACAAATTATATAAATATAATTATAAAATAGTTGTTACCAAAATAAGAGATCTAAGTAATAAGAGGAAAATGGAAGAAGTGCCTTTCACAATTATGGCTAGGGAGAATTTTTGCTAAACAAGGCAAAGAGTTGATCATAAAAAGGGGCAATTTCCATTACATGAAATTGAAAAGTTTTTGCATAAACAAATTAATGCCACTATGATAAGAAAGAATTAAAGTTAATGGGGAAAAGTCTTTTTTTATCAAGTATCTTTGATAAAGATTTAGTAGTGAAAGTAGATACAGAATTAAAGCAAATATATAAGACTAAGAGTCCTTTCTTAATAGTAAGTTGTCAAAGATTATGAAGTTTTTTAAAAAATTAACATCAACAACACAATGAAAACATGTTCCAAATAATAATTAAGCAATTCCAAGATTCCAGAAAATTGACTAAGAAAACAAAAAATGAAAATAATCAATATTGAGAAGGCTCCAACAAGGAACACTAAAGCATTATTTGGCAGAGCAATGAATTGGAAAACAATTTTGAATAATGTACATAAACTCATTAAATTATTCAGTGACCTAGGAATCTTACTCTTAGGTTTATACCTTGAAGAGAGAAAGAAAAAAAAATCCTATAATATTCATAGTCACCCTTTATGTGTTAGTAAAAAACTAAAAACAATCAGGTTGCTCATCAATCAAGAAAGAGTGAAATAAATTATAGTAGAATGTAATGGATACTGTTATAACATAAGAAAGAATACATAGAAAGAAATATGAGATGCCTCCTAGAGGTATCTATCCTAGAGGTTTAGAACATGTCTAAAGTTGAATTAATTATCTTTTTCCTTCTCCCTTTTCCAATCTTCCCTATTCTATCATGTACCATCATCTTTTTAGTATTATAGATTCAAAAGCAGTAAATTATTCTGGACTCCTCTAGTTAACTACTAATTCCCGCCATTTTAACTTTCCTCATATGTCTAGAATTAATTTCCATTTCACACAACTACTGTTCATTCAGATCATCTGGCCTATACTATTGTGACAATCTTCTCATTGATCTCTCTGCTTCAAATCTCTCACCACTTTAGTTTGTGTTACACAGTACTGCCTTAGGAATTTTCTTTAAATGCATATAAAGTGTAAATTCTTCTGATTAGTTTTAAAAATCTAACATAACTGGATTTTGTGTCCAATATACATTCCCAATCATCCTTTTCACTCTTAATGGACACTTCTACTTCTGCATTCTGTGATGTTACCAAACTGACCTCCTTGTTCTTCAGTCATAACATTCCATCTCCCATCTCCATGCCTCTGAAAAGCCTATTTTCCATAACTGGGATGCACTCTTATCTCCACCTCATACAGTCCCCCTTTTCCTTTAACAGCTAGACACCATCTTCTTTAAACCAAAATCACTCTGACTCTTAATGATTGGCTAATTATAGATCCTAGGCAAAACCCCACTTGGTCATTGTTTGGGCCTTGACTGGTTCAGAGTGAACTTTATATATAAACTTTATTAGAAAGCAGTGGTCATCAAAACCATTTGGTATTGGCTAAGAAATAGTGTAGTGGATCAATGGAATAAATTAAGTTCACAAGACACAGTGATTAATGACTACAGTAATCTACTGTTTAATAAACCCAAAGACTATAGCTTTTGATATAAGAACTTATTATTTGTCCCCCCAAAAAATGCTGGGAAAACTGGAAAATAGTATGGCAGAATCTAGTGTTGACCAACATCTAATATCCTATATCAAGATAAGGTCAAAATAGGTCCATGATTTAGACATAATGGGTGATATTATAAGCAAATTAGGAGAACAAGGAATAGTCTATCTCTCAAAAAAGGAAAAAAAATTATATCAAGATATTTTTGTCCTTTAACTCAGCCATTCAGAATGTTAGCTTTCCCTCTCAGCTGAATATCAACGGCAAATCAGATGAAAAATCATCTATGCCTTTTAAGTCACTGATAAAAATGTGAAAAAGCACAGGGCCAGGCACAGATCTCTAGAGCACTCCACTGGAGATCCCTTGCCAATTTTTCATCTCATAGAACCAATTACTCTTTGAATGCAGATATGCTATCAATTCTAAACCCATCTAATTATATCATCTCTCTGTCCACTTCTCTCTGTCTTCTAGAATACTATGAATTAGAAAAGTATGAATTATGTTACCAAAAACTTTGTAAAGTCTAAGTAACATATATCTACACTTTTCTCATCTACTAGTTTAGTAATCATGCAAAAAATTATTTTTAAATTAGGTTCATTTTGAGTGACCTGGTCTTGGTGAAACTTCACTGCTTTTCTCTCTAGATTTTCACCAAACATTTTTAGTGATCCTTTTTAGTATCTCAGGAGCCAAAGTCAAGCCCATAATTTGCTGACTCTGTTCTCTTGACTTGTTTTAAAACTGGAATATTTGTTCTTATGCAATTTTGTGATACCTCTTGGTCTTTCAAATATTACTGGCTCTGGCTTAGCAATCACATCTGCTAGTTCTTTCAGTATCTCACCACTTAATCTCGTCCTTGAATTCATCACAGTTATCTGCCATTTTTATAACATATTCTTGAACTTCAGAATCCACTTCTCACATGGCATTTCATCTACTGCTCTGAACACGAGCTTTTAGTTGGTGGATCTTCATGTCTAGCTTGACCCATACCCTTATGTTGTTTTTCCCTGTCCATTTTCATGACATTCTGCTACAACTCCCCTGCTACTGTCCCTTTATTGCTCTAGGAAGAGAAATCAAACCAACACTACCATTCTTGGAAAGAACTCATCAAACCATTGCACTATTACATCATTCATCATTTCAAAATTTTCTTTTCTGATCAACTTTCTCTATATGTGTTGTTGTCCTTTTGAATAGAAATTCTTCAAGGTCAAGGACTGTTTTGCTTTTTGTTTTTGTATCTTCCAGCCTTATTTAACATAGTGTAGGAAGAGATTAATAAATGCTTTTCACTTATTCATTCATTAATTCATCAAGTACAACTATTTTCTATTTGCCCACTTAAGTATAGGCCTTTGCCCACATGCCAGGGCTCAATGGTTCACAAGATGTAGGAAGAGGTACCCACTTCCACTGGCAATTATTAGACCAACTTCCAAGCTCACTTTTACTACTCTTTGGATTTGTGGGAACAAGAAGAGGACCACTGGTGGACAAGAAGTAGGAACTGGGGAGAAACCACCATGAAAAATGCAAAGAAGCTGTCTGAAAGACATCTTAGCAAGGACTAACCATGTGGGAGCTGAACTACTAAAATCCATTCAGGCAGGAAAATGAAGATCCTGATTTTTGCTCCCCCTTTCCCTCTCTCAATCAAGAGGGCAGGCAAATTGCTTTGGAACCTGATGCTTCCTCCAGGCTTGGGAAATGCTTGCCCTTGTGTGCATTTAAAATTTCACTTTGTTTTTTTAAGTCAGCAAAAGTGATAAAGTTGTTAAATAAAAGGATTGCTAAATTGTGTATTCCTGATTAAAATGAGATAGTGAAGGGGATGATGGTGAATAAACTGGAACAGGAGAAAGATCTAAAGTTGTTCAGTCTGCCATAAGATTTCTGTCAAGGATCACTCTCAGTTTATTTGAATAGTTTACCAGAGCAGAGAAAATACAATCACTGGGGTTTCTTTAGTAACACTAGTTAGATCCCTATATTTATATTTATCCCTGATTGTTAGTCTTCATTTCTACCTTCTGCACCTTTCTCTTTAGAGATTAAGATGGTTGTTGTTAAGTTCTCTATGCAGTGATATTTGCCTCTTCTGACAAAGTCCATTTTCCTTCCCCAGGAGAATTGTTTTCCTTTGAATTTTCATACTTTCACTCTTGAGAATCTCCTCTTCCTCCTGGGCTTTTCTCCCCTTGAGCATTTTAGTCGATTTTTCACTTGTATCTTTCATTTGAAAGTATCTTTCATTTGAAACATTTAGACTCTGCTTTCCCCAACATTCAAAAGTCTTGTCAGCCTGAACCAAGACTTCCTATCCTTCTCAATCACAAATTCTAAGAGGCAGCAGTCACTTTCCCCCATAGTTCCCAGCAGTTTTATTCTGAAAACCAATTCCTCTTTATTAGTGAGAGCCAGATTCATAAAAGGAATTTTCCCTTTTTGGTTTCTCTACATTTTAAAATACAAGGGTGGAAATAAAGTCAATCAATCACCAAATGACTTCATATCATGGCATCATAATTGGATGAGAATTCTTGTACTGAATCAATCACTAAATAAAAGGTTTTAGCCTAGGTGCAAAATGTTCTTAATTAGTTTAGTTCTTAAAAGCCACTGGATGAAATGGAGTGTCTTGCACAAGAAGTACATTTGGATCTGTTGAAAACATTTAATAATATCCTGTGCAGAATTTGAATAAAACTAGCAAATTAGTTTGGAACTGCATATTTGAACATTTGGCAGTTTAATATGAAATTATCAGCTGACACTGGGCAAGTCACTTAATTTAGCTTCATTTTTCTCATCTGTAAAATGGGAATAATAGCATCTAACTCACAAGGTTGTTATGAAGAGCATGTGAAATAATATATATAAAGCACTTGCAAATCTTAAAATGCAAAATCAATACTAAATATTGCTGTTGGCTAGGTAGTGTTGGAGGCCTTCCAAACAAGTCCCTGAGGAGGAATTTCTTAAGAGTGCTTGGGAGTGGAGAAGAGGGAAACTTGGCCATATTCTTCCACCATGACCTGGGAAGGGCCTTGTGAACGCTGGAAAAGTCAGGAAGATATAAAGTTCACAACCTGCCTCAGACACTTAAGTAATTTAAAGTTTTCTTTTATAAAATGGGATAATAATAATATCTATATCCTAGGATTGTTGTAAGAAATCAAACTATAAAGCTCTTTGCAAATCTATATATCAAAAGTTCTATATGAATGAGAGCTATTATTCTAACCTTATTCTGACTTAGTACCTTATAATTCTTTATAGGACAATATCGTCTAGGGTGATTATTGGATGTGATGAAAAGCAAAGCACTGGACTAGTGTTCAGCCCTTGGCTTCAATAAATGTATGTTAGTGAAAATAAACTGAAAATAAAGTCTACTTAAAATATAAGTATGCCCTAAAAATAATAAATACTTAGCTGTGAAATTTTTACTTTATATTTCTTCTCATTCAAGGAAAGTATGTTTTGTTCTCTTTTGAAAGTATGTTTTGTTCTCTTTTGAAAACATAACTTATGTTATCATTCAATATATGCAATAGCATTGAGTATATACCAAAAATGTGGTTATGGACCACACTAAAATTTTATATGAGACAATTTTGGGGAGATGGGATAGGGAAGAGAGGGAGGAAATCAAGGTTCATATTTGTATCATCATGATGCACAACGATTTAAAGAAAGATATCAGAATATCATTGAACACAACTATATCAGGAACATACCTTTCCTCTGTAAGGCAGACCAGGTTTGAACTGCTTTCGGGTCTCCTTGCTATATCTGATCTCAATAAGTTGTTTTTGCACGGGGGTAGAATCATCAAATGTAACCTGCTGACTGCCATCAACACTGGTCACCGTTGCCCAAATATTGACAGTGCCTCGAAAGTGCTCCGGGACATCAGCTGGCATCATATCCTTCACACACACGTCAAAGACTGCAGAGCCGTGTATCTGCAAGGAAAGTCAAGAAGGAAATGCTATATATTCAAACAACTTTTGGTGAAACTTTGCCTTTCTTCCAGGGTCTGGTATTTTGTTTCTCTTGGCAAAAAGGGGATAAGCAGAATGTCAAAACCTAACTCAATCCAAAAAGAAACACAAATTTACAAACATATGTCTTTCATAAACCTTTAATCTAAAAACTTGGTTGACAGGAGTGGTTTAAGTCAAGAGTTTTATTTATGCCATGAATAGGAAACCTCTAGCCCATGAACTTGGGCTCTTTCATCTTGCACACCAGTTCATGCAACAGGACATGATAGTTCTGTCAAGACTTAGTTCTGGAACAAAGCAAGAGGGAGTCCAGGCTTCCAAAAAGGGATATTATATCCTCCCTCATGATTGTCCTGCCCTTGTGATTGTGAACTCTGAAGTTTCCTTTTTTTGATCATAATTTCCTGTTCTTCCACTTTTCCTTCTGCCTCACTTTTCTAAAAGCGATTCATCCTTCTGACTGGGATTTTTAGTCCCTCATTGCTTCTCTGTTCTCCCAAACTCTAAGCCCAATATCAGGCTTTAGTCTTGACCAATTCATCTCTACACTGTCCCTTTTCCCCTTGTCCTAGTGCTATTGATGCCTTGATTCAGTCCTATCTGGTTCTTTGTTAGCCTTTGGACCATGCCATGTTTATACTGTCAATGGGGTTTTCTTGGCAAAGATAATGAAACAGCCATTTCCATCTCTAGTGGATTAGAGCAAATAGAGGTTAATAAGTGTCTGAGACAGGATTTGAACTCAGGTATTCCTGACTCTAAGCCTATAGCTCTGTCCACTGAGCCATCTAGCTGCCTCTATTACTACCCTACCAACCCTCAACCTTTAGTGACTTTCACCATCTATTTCTTCCATTATTACATCAATGCTGCTGAATGCCACTGAATGAAGTTGCAATACTGTGTTTTCACTGGGTTTACTACAAATTCATACAAGCTAATCTAAACAAAGACCTCACTGTTGCATTCTTCCATGACTGAATCATTTAGAAATGTATCAGGTTCAAGAGTTTATTTCTTTTTTCTTTAGGAGTTCATTTATGGTTTGCTCGATTTCTCTGAGATTGAATTGTTTTAGATTTCCACTTCCTATTTTGTTAATCTGTATATTTTTAAGTACTATTTCCAGTAAGTTTTAGTTTGACATTTAGTTTCTGAGGATAGTGATTTTTAATAATTTTCCTATCCTATCCATTGTGAACTCACCATTCTCATTTTGATTTTGGCAATCTAGGTTCTCTTTTATTTTGCTTAAATAAGCTAAAATTTTATCAATTTTGTTAATTTTTTAAAGGCTCCATTTTAATTTATTTCTACTTTGTTTTCAAAATTTCCTTTGCCCTTGTTTTGCCAAATTAGGATTTTTTTCTCTGTAAATCTAATAGCATTAAGCTTCTTTAGTTATTTTAGCTTAATCTCCTTTAAGATAACTCTGTACTTATCAGCTCTTTTCCATTCACCTAAACAATTCCTCTATCTCTCATTTCTTATTCCTTTTTCTAGCCTTGGAGTTTACTTAATTTGTTAGTTCCAAACAGTAGGGCTGTTTAATCAATTCTCTCAATTAAGTAATCAAGTAACACCTCCCTCTTCCTGTCTTCCCCTTCAACTTTAGTTCTTTTTTAAACTTCATTTTCTGTGTTTTCTAAAAAAAAATTCCCCTCATTCTCTTCATCATTAACCTTCATTTCTGTCTATTTTGGACTTTTATTATTTGACTCAGGGTCTTAATAGAAATTTACTCTTTCTTTAGTCTATATTCCTCATAGAATTAAAATTTCTAAGGTACCTATTTTGATTTGCTTCTTCTAAGCAGCATCTATTGCCTTATAGATCTTCTGCCTCAGTCTTCCTGGGGCAACTAGGTGGCACCGTGGATAGAGCACCAACCCTGAAGCCAGGAGGATTTGAGTTCAAATCTGATCTCAGATATTTAACACTTCCTAGCTGGGTGAACCTAAGGCCACCCAATTGCCTCAGCAAAAAAAAAAAAAAAAAAAAAAATTCCTGTAGGCAATAAGGAGGATTTTGTTCTATGGTAGAAATTTTTCTATGACTGTACAGTTCATTATTGACCTTTGCCTTCCCCATGTTAATTTTTTTCCTATTTGCCTTGAAATCTCTTTCCTGAATTCATGCCCTCCTACTCTTTTAGGTGTCAGTTGTCCCCCCCGCCAGCAGCCATGATTCCCCTTCTCTTGGGGTATTTTGAATGGTTTCTCTAAGTTCCAAATCTCTGAAGATCATGCCTATTTCTCTTTAAAAATACTTTTTTATCCCATAGGAACATTCATCGTACCCCCTCCAAACCATTAAAATAAGATTTTCCAATTTCTTTCCTTCTTCTTTTTTCCCTGCCTTTGCTAAATTGAATTATTTGTAGGCTCTTTTCTTCCCAAGAAACTGATAAGAGTTATTTTTACTTGATTGTTAGTCTTTGACTTGAACTTAATACATCACATATTTCTTTCAATCTTCTTTTTCTTTGGCTGCTTTTAAACACCCTCACATTCTATAACTCAGTGCTACAAAAACCACTGATTGAGGCTGAACAAACTGTGATTTTTGAATGTAATGGAATACTATTGTGCAATAAGAAATGATGAGCAAGTAGATTTTAGAAAAACCTGGAAAGACTTGTACAAACTGATACAAAATGAAATGAGCAGAACAAGGAAAACATTGTACATGGCATCAGCAAAACTGTATGATGATCAAGTAGGAATGGCTTAGCTCTTCTCAGCAACACAGCGATCAAAGACAAATACAAAGGATTCATGGTAACTTAGTTCTTCTCAGTGGTTCAGTGATCCAAAGCAATTCCAATAAACTTTGGATGGAAAAAGTCATCCATATCCAGAAAGAGAACTATGATGACTAAATGTAAATCAACACATAATATTTTCACTTTTTTTCTTGTGTTTTTCCCCTTTTATTCTGATTTTTCTCTCCTGACACAATACATATGGAAATATGTAAAAAAAAATGAATGTACATGTATAACAAAAAAGTGGTTTTTTTGTAACTGGGGAAAATAATAATAATAAAACCTCAAAGGATCCATAATGGAAAATGCTATGCACATCCAGATAAAGAACAGATTGACTCTGAATCCACATTGAAGCATCCTTTTTTTAAAACTTATTTTTATCTTTTGATCTGTTTCTTCTTTCACAATTATGACTAGTATGGAAATATGCTTAATATAATTGCATATATATATAATCTATATCAAATTGCCTGCTATTTTAGAAAAAAAGAGAAAAGAGGGGGGAAAAATCTGGAACTCAAAATCTCATAAAAATGAATGCTAAAAATTGTTTTGACAAACAATTGTGAAACATTAAACTATTTTTTAAAAATACACTGATTCACCCGTAGTAGTTTGCTGGGAAGTTTAGTCCATGATATTTCAGGCTTATTTTTCCCCAATCACTATTTGACTTTTGGGCAACTAAGTGGTAAAGTGTTAGGCCTGTAGTCAGGAAAACCTGATTTCAAATGTGCCTCATTTACTAGCTATATGACCTGGGCTAACTTCATCTCTATTTGCCTCAGTTTCTTCAACTATAAAATGGACATCATAATAACATCTACCACCAGAGATACATGGTGAGGATCAAATGAGTTAATAATTGTGAAGCACTTAACGTAATCCCTGAAACATTGTAAATGCTATCTAAATATTAGCTATTATTATTATCCTTGTCCTCTTAAATACAAATTTAAAAAATTTTAATGGTATCTGTTAGTTTATTGTTACTGTCCTTGGTCATTGTATTTGTTTGTCTTTCTTATATTTCTGTTTGGAGTATTTGAAAAGCAAATAATTTCCTCAGATTTGGTTTTCTAGAATGTATCTATTGGCTTTTTTTTCCTACTGCCATCTTTTTTTCATTAATGGTTAGGATTAAGTTTGTAGATTTGATCATCTTGGGTTACACAATGAAAGCCTTTTACTTCTTAGGAAAACATTATTCCATTTCCTTCTGAAGTTTCTGGTGAGTGAATAATAATCTTGGCTTATTTAAATTTCCTTTCCTTTATATTTGAGAGGCTTCCATGATTCAGTCTGCTTTTCCTTGATATGTGGGAGGTCTTTTCCTGATTATTTAACAAGATGTTTTATTCAATGTTGAAGTTCTGGAATTTGATGAAATGAAATCATGATTTTTAAGTAGTTAAACTTTGAGACCTTCACTCTAGAGTCCAGTGGATTCTTCAAATTTTTATTTTGCTTTCTATTTCCAATACTTCTGTGTAATTTTCTTGTATTATTTCCTAAAGTATAGGAAGATTTTTGTATCATCTTTTTTTTCTGGAAATTCAATAGGATTATAAGATATAGGAATATAGATTTAAAGCTAAAAAGAAACTTAGAAGCTATCTAGTTCAACCTATTCATTTAAAAGATGAGGAAATTTAGGCTCAAAAAGGCTAACTTATTCAGGGTCATATAACTAATAAAGTGTTTGAAGCAAAATTTGAAATTATATCTTCTTGACTTCAAGAGCCAACCTTGATTCACTATGCCACTTAGTTGTCTCTGAGTTTTTTCATCGAAGTCAATTATGATAGCTTATACAGTTGTCAAGTGTTCTTCCTATTTTGTTTATCATATTTTGCCCTAATATTTCTTGTTGCACATCTGCAGTTTCACAGTCTATACATGCTATTCCCTGTTACAAATGTCCATCGTTTTATTCAGATGCTTTACGTTCAGTGTTGTATATAACCTCATATTTAAAAAAAAAATCCATTCTCCCTCATCTTAAAATTTTTTATTCTTTATTACAAAGAATGACTTTTTGGTAGTGAATGAAGAGAAGAATACATTAAGAAATGAAGGCAATGTTTTTTTAAAAGTTAATAAACTATGTATTTACAAAAATAAAATCCCCTACTTTCTGCTCTACACATTAATTCTCTTTTCAGAGCTTTAATTTCTCTTTTTGTTTCCTCCTTTTACTTCCTTCAAATTCTTTAATTAAGTTTCTCAGATATTTTGGAGTCTTTTGAAGTTTTCTCATTCTAGAGCTATCTCCATGGATTCTTTTCTTCACTGTATTTATCTATTGGGATATTTTTGTTTGCTCACCTAATATTCAGTCTCTTTCTAGTTTTTCTGTAGAATTTTTCTAGGTATCATTATCATCTTTTTCTTCTTTTATTTCTTCTCCTCCTTCCTCTCCCATCCTTTTCTTCTTACTCTTTTTCTGCTTTGTTTCATTTCTTGCTGTTTTGAGTCATTAAGAGGAGCCGGACTTAGACATGACTATTCAACCAGCCACTTTGTGGGAACATAAAGTTCTGACTGAATTTAGGTAACATTTTCTTCAGAGACTGTGAAGAATTAGCTAAGTGAAGACTCTCATGGGAATATAACCTTAAACTATAATTGTGACTTGAGATTTTATAATAACAAATAGAGCTATAGTTAAAAGCTGCAGGCATTATCACCTATTTCCCACCACTTCTTAATTAGTATGTAAGTACTTCTCTTAAAGGTGATGATGGCTTTGAATTCTATATCTGCTTGTATAGCAGTTCTCTAAGGAAACTTAAATTAAGAGTTTATTTTTATTGACTTATATTCTTTTGTTTCTAGGTTTATTTCTGCAATTAAAATATAAGCCTAGATTCCTCCCAAACAGCCTGGGAGAGTGGAAGTTCAGAAGGTTTCTCTATTTAGGCTATTTAATCTTGGGTTTCAAAGTTATGCTTTGTACTCCTTTTGCTGACAAACATCTTGTCAAATGGGAGATGCTCTTTCTCATGGGATTGTAATAAACCCCTTTTTGCATTTTTTTTTAATCTGAGAGTCTCTGATTGTTTTTGTGGACACTACTGTTCCACAGTTTGGGAGCTTGTCCGGGATATTCCCTGTTTGTGAGGAGTGTTTTCTATACAGAATTCTTAAATAGGTGCCCTCTAGAGAATTCTCTGGTGGTCCTTGGATTAAGTTCAGGAACTACTGCTCCAATAAAGTAAACCCCAGAAGAAAGACACCCTGAAGAAAGAATTAATTCAGCCCAAGAAATAAACTAGCTGAGAAAAGTTTGAAATCAGTCATGTAACTCAAAACTGGTGAGGGCAGGAGAGACCAAAAATTGGTAAGCTATCTGGGTGACTAGATTGGGATTGGGAGAATCTAGACAGTTAAAAGGCTCCTATTTCTCTTTGATATTGAGGAAATCCTAGGCAGTTCATTCCATAAGGATTTTCTTATTTTCCTTTGGTAAAATCAGGTGAGTCTTCTATTAAAGAGGACAAGACTGAATCATGGGAAAGGAACAAATCTAAAGTATCTGACTCTAAGACCTTATACATTATTCCAGAAGATAACCCTCTAGAAAACAGCCATAAGAACTGAGAGAAAATACCAAAATGTACAGGAAAAGAAAAAAAGAAAATGATTATATATTGTTGTTTTTTTGGGGGGGGGCAGGCACCCTACTCGAAGGAGATGTCTTCTAGCCAAGAAATGGATTATATGATGTCTAGATATGCCAAAAATTGAATCAGTATGCAAATTCAAAGGAGCCTGTTAATTCTGAGGAGAGTGAATATGTAGTCTTTTAGTTGCCAACTATAGGACAATTTGTTTTGAAGGAGGAGGGAGAGGAGCCAGAGAATCCCCTCTCAGCACTGCCTTCTCCCTATGCCCCCGCAGCTGACCATCGCTCCTAAGGCTTTAGTTCCAGAATTCTCTTCCTTGATTCCACCCCAAGGAAGAGTTGAAGAATGATTTAAAACCATTAACTATTTCCTTTCCTCCTGGCCCTCTTCAGAGGGAGCTTAAGCAAATAGTAAAGAATCAAGAAAACTTTCCACTTCCTGGAAAGACTAGCTTGTTAACTTGTTTCAATTGTGGACTAGAAAGGCATATGAAGAAGGATTGCCCACAGGGGAAGAGAGCGCTAAAGATCTACTCCCTCATAGAAATGGAGAAGGGGTGTCAGGAGTTCATTGAAAAAACCCATTCAGAGCCCTTGATAAATTTAAGAATGGGAACAAAGAGGAATTGGTTTTCTTGATAAATATCAGGGGTACTAGATCCTCTGTAACTCAATTGTCCTGGGAGTCCAGATTGTCCAAAAAACTCTCTTAATTTCCAGTAGAAAAGGAAAAAAAAAATTATTATACTTTTTACTGAGGTTTTGGAATTAGAAAGAATTAGACTGAAGGACCCACATACAATGGTTAGGGTCAGACAAGACCTTATTCCTTTGAAGGGAAAAAGAGGATTAGTAACAGATGGATTAATTAGAACCCTGCATATCTCCCTTTAATACCCCAATACTATCAGTTAAGAAGAGAGACAGATCTTATAGGTTGGTACAAGATTTGAGGGAAATTAATAAAACAGTCCTCCCTTCTCATCTAGTAGTATCAGATCCATATACAATAATAGGAAAGATTTTTGAAACCAGTAAGAGGATTAGTATTGCAGACTTAAAAGATGCTTTCGGAGCTTGTCCCCTAGATCTTGAAAGCAGGAATATCTTTGTTTTTGAATGGAAAGACTCCAAATTGGGAACAAACCGTAGTATAGGTGGTGCATTCTACTCCAGAGATGTACAGAATCCCCTAATCAGTTTGGGCAAGTCCTAGAAACTATTTTGGGGAAATTTAGAGTTCCCCTGGGTACCCAGATCTTGCAATATGTTGATAAAAAAAGACTAGGTCAGTGAGACTTCCACTGAATTGCTAAATTACCTAGGGAGGGAGGGGCTCAGAGTCTCAAAAAGAAACTAAAATTTGTGGAAAGAAAAGTTAAGATACTTGGGGTACCTAATTAATGAGGGGAGTAAACTTTATGTGCTCGATCAAGCCCTGGAATTATTAGAAAAGAAGGAAGGGAATATTTATTCTGATTCTAAGTATTCCTGGGGGGTGGTGTAAGTGTTTGGAAAAATTTGGGAAGAAAAAGTATGGTTAAAAACCTCTTACTGCCTGAGACCATTGCTACTATACATGTGAATGGACATCAACTAGTCAGTCCTTTGAAGCCAGAGGAAATTATCTTGTAGATGAGGAAGCAAGAAGGGCAGGGAATGAGTATGTGCTGACCCCCTGTTGATCTTGATGCTCTCCTTTACTCCAAGTCTAGCCACTCCACTTTTGTCAGAAGAGGAAAATGACGAGCCAAAGAGTTGGAAGCCCAGGAAGATAATAATGGTAAATAGTACCTCCCTGTTGGCCCGAAAGTACTAAATAAAGCAAATATCAGACAGCTTTTACTACAAGCCAGTCATTGGGATATCCAAAACTTATAGGATGTAGTCTTACCCAGTTCATATCTTCTGGCCTGTATACCCTTGTGGATACCTTGTGGATAGTTGCCTTATTTGTTGAAGCACCAGCAGGAGGGAAGCTTCTGGAAATTAGACCTTTTCAGAGGATATGAGTAGACTTTTCTGAGCTGCTATGGTGGGTTGCCACAGATGCATGCTTGCCATAATAAACCATCTGACCTCATGGTTAGAGGCCTTCCCAGTGACCCAAACTACTGCTCAGACTGTTAGTTAGATATTGTTGGGGAAATTATTCCCAGATATGGGATGGTGGAGAGCGTAGACTCGAACCACGGGACTCATTTTCCCTTTAAGGTTCTCCAGTCCCTGGAAAAGGCCTTGGATATTACCTGGAAGTTTCATACTCCTTGGCACCCTCCTTGCTTGGGTAAGGTGAAAAGAATGAATCAGGAGATCAAGAGGCAGCTCACTAAATTAGTGTTAGAATGCCTCCCTCTGGCCCTCCTCAGAATTAGGACCAAATTCCAGAGGGATATTGGATTATCCCTTTTTGAACTCCTCTTTGGACATCCTTATCTGGGAAGAAGAGAGAGAAACTGGGACCCCCATATTTGACAGGAATATGTTCTCTGATAAAACATTTGACTATTGCAGAATAAAGGGTGATTGCTCAGACTCCACCACTAGGGTTTCCTATACACAAATTTCAACTTGGAGACTGGGTGCCAATCTGGACATGGAAAAAGGAAAAACTCCTTCCCTCCTGGAAGGAACCTTTCCAAGTTTTGCTGATATCAGATGCCACTGTGAGGACCAAGGAGAAAGGCTGGACTCACCATACTTGGACTAAAGGACCAGTTATCATTCTCACAGAGTGGATTATAGATTCAAACCATCCTGGTAACCTCCCATTGGGTGGATAGATGAACCTTGAGAATATGTGTAGGAAGTTTGTGATCTGTCTGTTTCTTTTAGTATTTCTGTTGTTACTGACTTTAGTGACAGACATTTTTACTCTAATTACCAGGGATGCAAATATTGGAGTGATAGAAAGGAGAAGGCAATCAGGGTGGCTGAGGTATAGTGTATTACGAGAAGTAGGCCTGTGAGAATTTGAATAATTAGGCATACTCCTAGTAGAGATCCAAAGTTTCATCAGGCAGAAATGTTAGATGGTGCAGGGAGATTGAGGAATGAGTGGTTGATAATTTTTATAAGGGGATGGGTTTTACGTAGATTGGTCATTAGTTTTTGTAATTGAATTACAACAGTGGTTTTTCATGCCATAGGCTATGGTTAGAGTCCATACTAAAACTATTATGGAAATGATAATGGGGTGATAGATGGCCCCAGATAGAAGTTGGGAGTACAGGAGCTTCAATTAGACAAAGATGGACCCCCGTAGAGAAAAAGGACAAGCCAGTTTCAGAGGGATTGGAGACTAAGAACAAGCTTGAGGAAATGTATCAAGAATGGTGTGAAAGGTCTTCAAAGGTTAATAAATAAAAGTGTTTCTAAATAAAATTTCGAGGAATTAATTGAGTGAAGACACTCTTGTGGGAATATAACCTTAAACTCTACTTTAATTGTAATTTGAGACTTTATAATAACAAATAGAGCTATAGCTAAAAAGTTGCAGGTATTTTCCCCTCCTATTTCCCACCACTTCTTAATCAGCATTTAAGTATTTTTTTAAAGGTGATGATGGTTTTGAATTCTATATCTGCTTGTATATCAGGTCTCTAGGGAAACAAATTAAGAGCTTATTATTACTGACTTGTATTCTTTTGTTTCTGGGTTAACTTTTGTGATTAGAATATAAACCTGGACTCCCCCAAATAATAGGAAAAAAAGCCAGTTTAGGGGCTTCTAGGTTTAGGTTATTTAATCTTGTGTTTCAAAATTATGCTTTGCATTTCTTTTGCTGACAAACAATACCTTGTCAGATGGGAGATGCACTTTCTTGTGAGATTGTAATAAACCCCTTTTTACTTTTTCTTATTCTAAGAGTCTCTGTTTTTGTGGACACTGCTGTCCCACACAGAGAAGAATTTCCTTAAGAATTGTAGGTCACCCCTAATTCTTATTTATCAGCAGCTGAATTTGCTTCCAGAAGATGAGAGCAAAACTCTGACCTGAGACAGCCCTGTAAAGTTATGTAAAATCACCAACAAAAAGTTATACAAATTCAAATGGTCTTAGGTTTTCTGGAGATAGGACAAACTCAAATGGTCTCACACCTTCTGGAAGCAGGAAAATGAATATCCAGAAAATGTCTCTTTTCATATACAAACTCAAATGGCCTTGCCTATTCTTAGAGTCCTGTATAAAATAGGCCTTCAGAAAATGTCTGTTTGCAAATCATTTCTTTCTCTTGAGAATGATATTGCCTGCCAAGAAAGCCTTTGTCTTGGTGTCTCTCTAACAATAAAAGCCTTTTTTAAAAAATCACAGTCTTTGAGTAAGTGAATTTCCTTTGCTATGAGCCGGTACCTTGGAGAACAAGGAAATCTCTCACCCCAATCCTGCCACACTGCTCCTTCTCGACCCTGCCCTCATCATTAATACACTGAGAAAATAAAAAGTATTATCTGGAGATCCTTCATGTCCCTACTCACACCTCAAAATTCATCTATTTCTTTATCCACCAGAGTTCTCCTCCATTGTTCAAGTATCTAAGAAAGAGCTGTTCCTTTTCTTTGTTTTCTAAGAGATATGTATTAAATACCCACTATGTGAAAAGCCTGATACTGAGTGCTAAAAATGCACATAAAAACAAAAATCCCAACTCTCCAAGAGCTCCTACATTCAATTATATATAATACATAGAAGTGTAAGAATGAGTCAATTACCCCATCTCTCATAAAATCTATGACAAAATGCTCTACCCTAATACCTTTTTGTCAAGGTGTGAACCAAATAAGGACATGATATTAACATTAAATCAAGTGCTAAAAGTCTTTGACTAATTTGGAAGTCCTTGAAAGCCATTAGTTGCAGAGAAATTATATTATACAATATACAGTTGTATAGTATATTGTATATGTACATATATACAATGTATTACATACAATATACAATGTATTTAGATGATTGAGGGATGTAGACCTAGGGGACTTATAGAAAAGCAGCAAGTTGGGGCTGTGAGAGTAGACTCAGAACATGTACCACTACAGAAAGGTAATAAATACAAAGTCCTAAGCGAGGGACAGACTTTGTAAGAGAGGTGACATCTGAACTAATCCTTGGAGGAAGTTAAGGCTTAAGGGAAGGAGAGGAGGGAGATGAGTTCAGACACAAAGCTGAAAGATGGAATGGTATATTTATGAAATAATTTGTTGTTCAGTTTGATAGAGAGGAGTAATATGAAGTAAATCTGGAAAATAAGTGATAATGCAGCCAAAGAGATTAAGCAGTATTCAACCAAATGAAAGTAAGACCAATAAAGGGTAATGTCAAGTGAATGAAGTGAATTGTAAAAACTATTTCACAAGATGGAGACAGTGTTGTAAAATTTGAGTGAAGATTGGCTATGTCCCAGGACCAGGTTTCTTTCTCCAGAAATCATGTGATTTACAGGAGTGGGACCTTTTCTTTGTGAGACTAAGTAGGGGTCACCTTGTCATTGAAACTCCCATATAAGGTAATTTAGTAATCCTAAAGATGTGGTTGAGTTGAATGTTTTTCCTTATTTATGACTTAGAATGTGAGGTCATTTGTCCTGGCTAATCAGGGCAAAGAGCCAGGCTTTAGGGAGTGTTAGCCCAAGCCCCTATATAATTCTTGTCTGTTAACTTGTCTGTTAAGAGAGCCTTTCCTCTCCTTGCCTAACTGCTTGTGGAGAGGGAGATGCCCTTTCTCGCGAGATCATAATAAAATTCTTTTCTTCTTTTGCCTTGAGAAATCTCCTTAATTTATTTGATTTATTTGAGCTGGTGGTCTTGTCCCACACAAAGGAAGTCAAGGTAAGAGAAAGTATACAGGAAGAGTGGCCAATACTGTCAAAAGCTGAGATGTCAAGTAAAACAACCATTTACAAAATCCACTGGATTTAGCTAAGGAGAAAAAACTATATGAGAAGTTAGGCAATCAAGATAACAAGCATAAATGACTTCTTACAAGTTTGACTATAAAATAAAGAGATCTAGAAGACATTTTGAGAGAATGGAAAGCTCAAAGAACTAGTAATGAGAATGAAAGTGAGCAAAAGGGAGAGTGATGGAAAGGGCAAACTGAGATGGGGGATATCTGATTTAATTCAATTGTACAAATATTTAAGTAATATGTTCTTAAGGCAGAGATTAGTAATCTTCTGAGATAAAGCAAAGATTTGGAGGGGGAGATTTGGAATGATCTATCAGGACTTTGAAGGTGTAGCAAGAGAAAGGAGATAGCTTAAGGGAGATGGTCTGAATTTTCCTTATCAAAGCTAATGCATCTATTTGTGCCCTTGATACTTTCCCCTTTCAGCTTTTGAGAGCTTTCCCCCTCCTTTTACCTCCAGTTACTACCTTTCTATTGTTCCCCTACAGTATATTAATTTCCTTACCTCCATAGTTCTGAGAACAGGGTGTCCCACTTCATGTCTATAGTAGCCCACACCATTTATAGTCATGTTGATCATCAATTTTCCAGTTACTGGCTTCCCAAATGTATACCTGGAAGAGAAAGAAATGAAGTACTTAATTTACAGAACCAAAAGATGATCACGTATAAAATACCCTGGAAATCTTTTAATATTGTAATGAATGAAATCACAAAATCACGGACTCTCAGATGTTACTGTTGCTCAATTGTATTCAGCTCTTTATGACCCCACTTGGTTTTTCTTGGCAAAAAACTACTAGAGTAGTTTGCCATTTCCTTTGATTAATTTTTGCAAGTGAGGAAACTGAGGCAAACTGAGTCAAGTGGCTTGTCCAAGATCACAGAGTAGAGGCTGAGGTCAGTTTTGAACTCAGGTCTTTCTGACTCCTGGCCTAGCACTATATACTCTGTTGTCTCTCAAAACTGAAGAGAAACAGAGATCATCTTATCCAATCAGAACAGACTTAAACAGAAATTCCCTATACAATATGCCAAATATGCAGCTATCCAGAGAAGGAAATTCCACTACCTGCTGAGGTAGTTCCTTGGGATAGCACTCTGTTAGAAGATTTTTTTTTCTTTTGATCAAGTTTAAATCTGCCACTTTGCACAGTGCCTGGTACAAAATTAGCATTTAACACCCACTTGTTCCCTTCCCTTCCTTTTCCTTCTTCCCATCATGCCTGAGAGAAGGCAGGCTGGTCACATAGCAAGTGGGAAGGATAAAAAGTAGGCAGCATGAATACTCCATTGATATCCTCAGGATACCTAAAGAAAAACCTTGGACACATTGTGGTGATCCCTAGTGCCAAACTTGTGGGGAGACATGGACAGATATGATGAGTTATGATCTGAATTACTGGAGGGATCATCCAAATTGATGTGTTCATCACAGATACATTGGGGTATCCCGCTGCTGACTCGTCTGGAACTTGTAAGGTCACTGATGTATTTCAGATAAGCTCCTCCCATCTTATATTTATGAAGATATTAAAAAAAAAACAAAGTCTAAGACTTTCCATTTATTCTTATTCAAAATCAACTTCTTAGGTTAGGTTAGTTCAACATATTCGTCTTCAGGTTTGTTTTGAATCCTGATTCTACCATCCATTGTATTGGCTGTTCCCTCCCCCCACATAAATCTGATAAGCATACCCTCTATGCTTTTCGCTAACTCATTAATTTAAAAAAACCTCTAAAGGTCACAGGGCCTACAGAATTATGAACCACTCCACTACAGATTTACTTCCAAAGTAACAATGAACCATTCAAGACTAAATGTGGGTTAAAATTGCTCAACCAATTCTGATTATATTCAATTGTATGTCACTCTAGCCTGTCCATAGGAATGGGGGAGAGACTTTGTCAAATGCTTTGATCTATATAAGCTATATCTAAAATATTCCTCTAATTGACCAGTCTAGTGAACTTGGAAATGAAATCAATCTTGCATAACCTGTTCTTGATAACTCTTTAAAATCACTGCTTCCTTTCCCAAATAATCACTAACTGTCCCTTTATTATCTGTGAGTTCTTCAGTATAGATACTTATACCAACAGGAAAAACTCATCTACACCTTCTCATCCTAGGTGTTCCTGTCAATTACTTTTGAAGCTCCTCTCCAAGGCAATCCCACTAAACTTTGGATAGAAAATCCCATCTGCATCCAGAAAAAGAACTATGGAGATTGATTGTAAATCAATACATGCTATATTCACGTTTTGGGTTTTTTTTTCCTTCTGTCATGGTTTTATCCTTTTGTTCTGATTTTTTTCTCCTAACATGATTCACAAAGAAATGTGTATTTTAAAAGTTTATATATACGTGTGTGTGTGTATATGTATGTATGTGTGTATATATATATATATATATATTTTTTATAATAAAGTACATATGTGGGGGAAAAAACTTTTATATCTCCTCCCCTGATGATCCATCTAGTGTACTGAGGGTCTCCTCTAAGTCTTGATACATTTAATGGGTATCATTAGAGCTCCTTGGCTCCTCTTGTTAAGTTACATAACCAGCTCATTTTCTTTTCCAATTCTATTTCCACACTTATATCCCTTATGATCTTAATTGATGAAAAAAGGCAATTGTATCTTAGTGGATAGAGAAGAGATGTCAAAGCCAGGAAGAACCAAGGTTACACACTGGTTGAATGACTTTGGACAGATCTGGACAGTTACTTACATAGAAGCAGCCAGCCTTCCTTGGCAGAAAGAGTTTACTCACTTAAGAGTTTCCTGCATCAGTCTAGTCAGAGTCAGAGTCATCAGAGGTCTAGTACCTACTATCTCTCCCTTATTTCACTTATAATATATAGGTCATCATTGTAAATATGCCTCAGCCTACCTGAATCTATAGTGTGTCTCTTTCCATGGCCCTTGGGTCACGTATAACTTTTATTTCTCAGAAGTACTAGCATTTGAAGTTTTGTAAATGGATAACATTTGTATTATCAGATAATCTTTTTAAAATATTCAGAGCCCTTATAAAAGCGGGCCTTCTGAATAAGCCCAGACACTGCAGTCTATAGCTACTTAGGAAGCTGTTCTGATGATCTTCCTGATCATTATTTATCAGGGTAGGTGTATTATTATTCCATAATTTTCTTATCATCTCCTTGGATCTGAGTTTTTTGAAAGTCCCATCCATAATTAGAAGGAATCAGAGAACATAAAAGAAAACTGTAACCTGAAGTAGAAATCCCCCCTAGATCATCCCCTAGGGTTGACAGAGCCTCTGCTTACAGACCTTCAATGACAAGGATCTCATTACCATGTGAGGCAGCTCTTGGGATTGACATGTATCTAAAAGCTCAGAGATTTAGCTCTCAGGTTATATGGGCAATATCTATCCTCACCAGTCAGACTCTTCTTCCTGCCCCTCATTTTCCTATGTCCTATGTTCCTATATCTCCCCTATGTCCTCGTAAACAATTCTGATGAGTATTTGGAAGGTCTTTCTCTCAAGATGAAGTCTACTTCCCTACATCTTCCACACATTGCTCTTAGTTTTATCCTCTGGGATCAAATGGAACCAATCTACTCATTTATTCATATAACCTGAAATAGACCAGTCTAATTCATAATTAAGGTGGTGATGTCCTTTTACTAACCTGTGAAATCATACGGGACTTGAGGAACAAATTAGGCAAAACAAACTCAAGAAATCATCCTCCAAGATCTGATTCACTTCCTAAAGGTTCAGTGTCAAAATGAATTAGGACATCTAAGAGGGATGGAAATGGCATGGTTCCCAAAGGACAAACTGTGAAGGCCTCTTACCTGGCATGAACAGTCCCCTTTTCACAGGTTGCAAGATCTCTAATATACTGAGGTGGCTCAATGAGGAGCTCAAACTTGGGCAGCACTAAATGGAAAAGAATAAGAATCATGCACACTTAGTGTGTAAAAAATAAATGCACTCTATCAGGATATCTCCATGGTATGGCAACAAAGAGTTTTGTAATCAAAAAGTGCTTCACATACATCATCTTATTGACCCTCACAACAATTCCCTTCTCTCTCCAGAATTGAGGAGTGCAACTAATATCCCTGTTTTACATGAAGAAATTGGCATTCAAATGGATTAAGTCATATGCCAAAGCCCTATGTCTGATCAGTAACCAGTAAGGGGTAGAATTGGACCCTAACTCAGGTTATCTATTCTCAAATACAATATTCTTTCAAGTACACTTTGGACAGTTGAGACATCAGAGAAAAGGACAAAAAAAATCTGGATCCAAAATCATCACTTTGAGTTTAAAAAAAAAAAAAAAAGAAAAAAATTTTTTTTGAACCTCAGGTACTCCTGACTCCAGGGCTGGTGCTCTATCCACTGTATCTTCTAGCTACCCCTAAAAAAAAAAAAAGGAGATTTTAAAGGATTCGCTACTTACACCATAGGGTAGCTAGGTGGTATAGTGAATAGAGTGCCTGGCCTGGAATCAGGAAGTCATCTTCCTGAATTCAAATCCAGCCTTAGGCACTAGCTATGTGACCCTGAGCAAGTCACTTCACTCTGCTTAGCTTGATTTCCTCATCTGTAAAAGAAGATGGAGAGGGAAATGGCAAACTACTTCTGTTTCTTTGCCAAGAAAACCCCATAGCAGGTCACAGAGAATTGAACATGAAACAATTAATATAATAACTTACACCACAAGGCCTAGTTCTAGGATCAAAGGAGTGGAAGGGCCCTTACAAACCAATATGTTTAACCTCCCATCTCATACAGAAATCCCCTCTGCAGCCTTCCTGACACGGAAGCATAGTAATAGTAGTCTATAGGGTATTGCATTTTGTCTATAAAACCCTTTTGTACCCTGATCTCATTTGTTAATTACGACATCCCAGTGAAATAGGATCATTATGCCCATTTTATAACTGAAAAAACTCAATCTCCAGAGGAATGACTTCCTAAGTTTACAAAGCGGTCACAAAGTACTCACACTTCCAGATAATTTTCTCTTATGTCTTGAAACTGACCTTCACAGAGATGCAGACACACAGCTCTCCAACTAAATATAGGCAATATCTGTCCACCATTCAGACACTCTTTTGGAGGTTTTTTATGTCTGATTGGAGGGCAAAAGAAAAGGTGACCATGTGCCCTACCAAACTCTTCATGCCACAAGAGATTCCTGATTCCCCTTCCCAGAAGCATTGTAGTCAGTGCTACATTCACCAGTCTCAAGGGAGGTAGTAGGGAAAACCTACACCTTTCCATGTCATAGATTGCAAGCTTCTCAAAGCCTTGCCAGGATATATACTTCTTAACTCTGTCACATGTAGCTTCTTAAATTTCCCAAAAGATAGATCTGCTCACCAATAGTACTCCAAAATTGAAGGCAGCACCAAACTATTTTAAAAGCCTGCTTTTCCCCTAACTCAAATAGAGGCTGGAGTATGACTCCAGTGCTTTTTCTCTGTGCAACTCCCCTAAAATAAATCCTTCAGGATAGTTAGATGATAAATGCTATCAGACTCACCATATTTCTGAACTTCAAATGATTTGTTGTACGTATGCCCTTGCATTTCAGCAAAAATAAACCACTCTCCAAAGACAGGTTGATCAGATAAAGGAAAGCTTATATTGACAATACCTAGATAAAAAGAAAGTCTTTTTTAGACATCAATTGAATGTGTTCAAGTTCTATTACATATATAAACCAGGGCTTTTTAAACTTTTCCCATTCAAATTCCCTTTTCACTTGAGAAATTTTTATGTGACCTTGGATATATAGGCATATAAAATAGGTTTACAAATCAAACATTTACTAACAACAAATCATAATTTTGTGACTCTCACATTCAGTTGTGAGACTCTATATGGGATCATGATCACAGTTTAAGAAGGTGGTCTATAAACCATGAATAAGGAAAATGCCACTTCTCCCAAACAGCTTATAGTTTAATCAGAGAGAATGGATATAAAATAATTAAAGATATTTATAAAGAGCAATATCTCAACAAGTGAAGCTTCCTGTTCCAAAGGTGTTCAAGCAAGAACTGGATGGATGACCATTTGTCAGGGATGCTGGGGAAAAGGATTCATGCTTCAGATAACAGATATCAACATCCCTTACAACTCTAATAGTGACTAGAGTATTTGTAAGTGATTAAAGTATGAATTGGATAGCTATAAATAGTTTACATATATATAATACTTTATAGGTTACAGAGCATGACATAGGGCTAAGGGCAACCTGAAAGAGAAGTGATCGGTACTAAATTATTTTAAAATAGAAAGAGATGAATCTTCCCCTGATTTTCAGAAAAGAAGGATATTGAAGTAGAGTGGGAGGATCACTCTAAGTTAATGCCAAACTTTATAGAATCACAGAGGTAGGAGGAACCCCAGTGGTAAGATGAGAGTATGATCTAGCATACCCTTATCTGACAAGACACCCTCTATATTAACCTCAACAAATAGTCATCCAAGGTTCTCCTCGGAGACCTCCAGTACTGGGAAGTTCACTGATAGATACCCTGAACTGCTGGAAAATGTATCTTTCAATCAAACTAGACTCTGTTCCTAGTAATTTCTGCCAATGGGTTCTACTTCTGGCCTCTGGAGTAAAGAAAAATAAGTCTAATGCCTTTGCGATGTGACAGGCTTTCAGCATAGGATGGCTTTTACTTCCCCTTCTGTCTTTTCTTTTTTCAAGTTAAACATGGGTTGCTTCTTCAAATGATCATATAACATTGGTTTCTTCTGGTTCTCTAACCATCCTAGCTGTTTCACTCTAGATAAGCTTCAGCTTGTTAGTTTCTTTCCTAAAATGTGAGACTCACTGGCTACTTCAGTGTCTGGTTCTAGACATCAGAGTTCTATTCATGCGATAGGAATAAGGAGATATTATATCCATGAGATGGTAAACAGAGGAAAGGTCTGTGGAACAAGCAAATAAAATGAGCCTGAAGGAAAGAGAAGGCTTATCTGAGCTCATTCTAACCAGCCTAGAATCCTTGTCCTGCTTTTACAAGACCAAAGGGTTTATCTCCTTTCTTCTAAGAGATGTTATAAAATGCTCAGAATGAAATTAAGTTTACTTCTTTTTTTTTTCATTTGATGCTTTTGAAGAAGGACATACAAAATGTTGGAAATATCATAAAGCAAATGGAGAGACAAAATTACACAGACATGTATAAGTGTATACATATATAAAATATTTTATTTTTAGAAGTAGTAAAAACAATGTAATTTGGGAGCACGCTAGCAAAAGGAAGATTGTGAAGGGTCTTCTGTATGTAGGAGATGGCACTAAGGACATAAGAGGTAGAAGTGAGAATGGAGTGCTCTCCTGATGTGAGAGATAGCCTGTGTAAGGGTATGAATAAGAAAGGTGGATCATCTTCTATGGGAAATTGCAAATGGGACACAATTTAAAGCATGTGATAGAACGATATGAAAGGGAGTCCTGAAAATTATTCTGGAATCAATTCCTAAAGGGCTTAAATGCTAAACAGAAGAATTTATATTTTATTGTAAAGGGAAAAGGAATATGCACAAGGTTATATTTTAGGGATCTCAATTTGACACCTCAGAAGAATGGAAAAGAGAGAGACTAATGGTGGGGAGACAATTTAGAAGGCCATTGCCAGCATTTAAGACAGATGTGCTGAGTGTACAGGGAAGAGGATTAACTAAAGAGATGTGGATGTAGGTGGAATAAAATTTGGCAGTTGATTAGATACAGGGTGGGAGGGAGATATGAAGGAGAGTTAAGAGTCAAGAATGATTCCATATTCTTGAAGGTGGGATACTGGGAAGATAGTAGGGCCTTTGACAGATAGAAACAAGAGAGAGAGGTTTAGGGAAAAAATAACGAGTTCTGTTTTAAATGTATTGAGTTTGACCTACCTAAAGGACATCTTTTCAAAATGTCCAAAAACTAAGCAGCGCTCTGACTGGTCTCAATTCCCTAAAATAAGATGTGGCTTCCAAGTTAAGCTCTTCATCTCTAATCTCACAATCATGCTGCTGCCTCCTCTCCTTTCTAATTGGATGGCTGCAAGGAACAGGACATCATTTCTCCTTCCTTTATATAGGGCAAGAATTTTACTTGGTTCCCTCCTCTTTGCATTTGCTTCTCTGTCTGGTTTCCATTTTACAGACCAAAAACCTCTTGCTATGTACCCTTTTGTTTCCCTTACACCTTTTTTCCTGCCTCCTTTTGTGTATTGCCTCCTTCCATTAGATTGTAAGCTTTTAAGGGGAAGGACTGGCTTTCTTTTTATTAATTAGAACCTCACAGTTTGGCACAGTGCCTAGCACACAATAGGTGCTTAATAAATGTTTATTTAGAGCAATCTCCATCCCAAATGTTCCCACAGATTATCTGTAGTAGAGCCTTCCGATCTTGTATTGATTGGTCTGATCAACCTCAGCTGGACATACTTAATGTTATTTTGGTCCTCTTCAAGTATGAAAATCAACAAGGAGAATAAATGCTACAATAGTATACCAAAGATAATTGAAAATGTAAAAGGAATGTTTCCAGCACATTGTTTATATCTTCAACGGAGAAGAACCAATTGGGGGTGGGGGGATAAACATCACATAGAAGAAGTTGTAAAAGAGCCATTTATATGCAAAAAAAATCATATAATCTCCCATGTATCAAAATAAAATTTTCCAAATGTTGACTGCAGCCATTTTAAAAAGCCAATGGAAGTTCTTGAGCAGGGAGAGACATGATAGAAAGAAAGAGACAAGGTCTTGGAAAGATGGCTGATGGTGATGATAGAAAAATGGAAGCTAAACACAGAACTCTACACTGGAAAAGTTCTCACTGTCAAGTCTAGTTCTTTCACTTGAAAGATCAAAAAGGTCACACCAAGAGTTGGTATCTGATGACATGAGAATGAATGAATCCCTTAAAGGAGGAATAAGTAAAAAGGAAGAACATCAGGGAGTTCAGGACTGAATCAAAAATGGCTAAAAGGAAGGGAGCTAAGAAAGGAAATGTAAATATCATCAAGAGATCTAACAATGGCTCACATTTCTTTTTTATAGCTTTTTATTTACAAGATATATTTATGGGTAATTTTTCATCATTGGCCTTTGCGAAAACCTTCTGTTCTAACTTTTCCCCTTCTTCCCCCTACCCCCTCCCCCAGATGGCAGGTAGAATTGGCTCACATTTCTGTATGGCTTTATGATTTACAAAGATTTTTGGCTCATTTGATTCTTCCAATAAGTTCTTTTCACATTATAAATGAAGGGGATTTGGGTGCTTAAAAGGGTTGGAAGAAAAAGCAACAAATTAAAGTAAGAAAAAAAGTTGTAAAGGGCAAAGACATTACCACAACATAGGGGCTTTAGGTTGTTCCATTCGATCATTCGAGATCCCCGAGGGTCCTGCAAATTTTAAGGAAACACAGACATGGATAATCATCATTACCCTAGCATTCTAACCAATAGTGAGAGAACTCACTCAGCAGATGGAAAATAACTCCAATTCTTTGGTCCTTTTTTTGCTCACAATTCACTAATAACGATGGAGGTAAAAATCTCAGATATCAAGTTTTAAAATGGGTAGTAAGATCTTGCATAGCCTTCTAGACAGAAGTATGCAGGCTTTCCAGGGTTTGTGCACAGAACCATAGAATGTCAGCACTGGCAGGGACCCCAGAACAGAGAATCTTCAAATGGGGGCTAGGGACAGGAACCTCAGAGATCATTGGATCCAGTTGTCTGTCACATGGGGAAACTGGCGCTTTGAGTAAGAAACTAATTTGCCCAAGTTCAGCCAGGCTGTAATAACCAAGTTAGAACCAGAAACCAGATTTCCTAACCCAGATCCTGATTCTTTTTGTGAGATCCTGAGGTCTTCCCCCAAGCAAGCCTAAGAAAAGCAGTGAAGAACCTCAAAAGGTGAACAGTTCTTGCTGTCAAATACCCCTAGAAACGGGTATTTTCAGAAACCATCAGGAACATAAGCAGAGCATGAGAATAGGCAAAGAAAGAGAGAACAAACAGAGCCTTGTACGTGGGGAGGCCAAAGCAGCACCTAGTGTTTCCAGGAAGATACTCACCACTATGTAGGCTTCCAGCTAAAAACAAAAACAAAGAAGGAAAGTTAAGTCCCAGGCAAGGTACTAACTCTTCATATTAATTAACATTGCTTGAAAACATGTGTTCTTTCTCTGACCTCAAATAACACTTTGTACTTCTCTAAGACATTTAGCATGTTTATGCCAACTTATATCATAGTTATTTGTCTGGATTCCTACGCCCCATACATGGTCCATGCTTTCCTGCATCCCTGCTTTTGCTTATGTCTTTCCCTCTGCCAGGAGTGCCCTCCTTTCTCCACTGCTGCCTTTTTAAAACCCTCTTCAGCCTTCAAGATCCATCCAAAGATCCCCTTATGTACAAAGTCTTTCTTATCCCCCAGTTTGGAATAATCTCTTTTTCTTTGATCCAACAGTACTATGTGTCTCCCCTATGAATCAACTTTATTTAAAATAGGCCATATAAACTTATAGATTAAAAATAATATGCATACATATATAAATATACATACATTTTGTGACTATATTCATCCTATGTGTAAATGTGTGCATATATGCATATATGTATGTACATATACATACTATCAGCTATGTCCTATCAGGCCTGCAGCTTGACAGCAAGAAAAAAATATTATTTATTGATGCATCTCTACTAGTCCCTCGTAGGGTCCTCCACATAATAGGAGCTTCATAAATTTGTTGAATTGAACTGAATTAAGTATGACAGACAGACGTGGACTTGCTGGATGCTCCAGCAGAAATCCTATGTTTTCCAAAGTCCTTTCTGATGTCACCAGTATACACGGACACCTCTTCTTTCTAACTTATTTTCTCTCCCCTCCCCAACTTAATAGTATTTCCCCCTACTACATATAAAAATAGCTTTCAACATTAATTTTGTAAGATTTTGAATTTTAAAATTTTATCCCCTCCTTTCCTTCCTTCCCTCTCCCCAATCCAGCAAGCAACCCGATAATATGGTACACATGTACAATCATGTCTAACTTATTTTCTAATAAACATCTAGGACCTTATGAATGCATACATTTTGATTCTCTAATGGTCTACAACTCATAATCCAATGCTGTTGTGTATAAGTCTCTTTTTACCCAATAATTATAATAATTAAAACAACTCTCATTTCTACAAAACTTTAGGGTTTAGGGTACACTTTTCTCACAATTGTCTTGGGAAGTTGGGTAGTGTGAATATTCCTCCCACTTTATAGATAAGGAAATTGAAGCTAAAGAGGGATAAAGTGGTGTGCCCAACCAGGCTTACACACCTAGGACAAGTAGAGTGGCACTTAAATGACTTCTGAACCCCCCTACCTTTTTCCTCCAAACTTCCCTACCCCAGTCACTCATTCTCAACTACAGAATCATCTGCTTTTCTTCCATTACCTTTATACCTTTCCCCAGCTTCCAGTCATATGCAATCAAATGCCAAATTGTATAAATTTACTACCACATCATTGCTCATGTTCTTTTGTTCTCCATTTATATTGTAGGCTAATACCCTTAGCCCTTGTATCTCCTTAACTAGCACTAAAATAGCTTTCTGATTGCCCTCTCTGATTGTAGCTTCTCCCCTTGACCCTTTCCATATCATCCTCCACACACAGATATAAAAATAATCCTTCTAGGGCACAAAGCTATCATGTCACTCTTCTCAAAAACTTTCAGTGGCTCCCTACTGTGTTTGGGATAAATCAAATACCTCATTGTGGCTAAAGCCTTCTATGATCTGGCTCCAGCTCAACACTTCTATTTCCTTCACACACATTATATTTCAGCATCTAGTTATTCTGTTATTTTAAAATGAAAGTGTTTTCAGTAATCATCTCTGATTACTTGCAATTACAGGGATAGTCCCAGGGCTTAGGCTTTCTACACACAGGAAGCCCAAGCCCCAGAAGTAATTTCTCAAGATTCCTTCTGCTTGCTCTAGCAGGCATGTCTAGTAGGCAAGTTGTACATCCTTCATCTCTGTGGATTAGTACAAGCTGTCACACAGGTGACATCTATCCTAGTCTAACCTTAATTTTCATTCCATACCATGTAAACTCATCTCCCCTACCAAAACTGTGGTATCCAATAGGATAATAGGAAAAGTATGGCCTTATCTTTCTGGGTCTCAGGCTTTCACTTACTCATCTTTGTAGCCCAATTCCCTTTTTTCTAACACCTCTTTATAAGTCGTCCCTGCCTTAGAAGGTAAGTTCCTTTGTGGGAAAGAACAATCTTGTTTTCTCATCTCAAATCCTTAGCACAGTACTGGCACATAATAGGTACTTAATCAATGCTTTCTTTCTTTCTTTATCTTTGCCCCTAATTCTTTCCCATTGGGCAAGTAGGTGGTACAGTGAACAGAGTACCAGGCCTGGAGTCAGAAAGACTTATCTGTCTGAGTGCAGATCCAGCCTCAGATACTTAGTAGCTATGTGGTCCTGGGCAGGTCATTTAACCCTCTGCCTCAGTTTCCTTATCTATAAAATGAGCTGGAGAAGGAATGGCAAATCATTCTAGTGTCTTTGCCAAGCAAACCCCAAATGGAGTCATATAGAGTTGGACATGACTGAAAAATGACTGAAACTATCTGTGCTAAGACAAAAATGAAACAGTCTCTGCCCTCAAGAAGCTTACATTCTTTGGGCAAAGACTACATGGGAACCTCATATAACTTACGACTTAACCAATTAATGTATCAAAATTTCAGATATTGGATATATTCTCTTCAATGAAAATTAATTTAATTAATTTTAAAGAATTAGTCTCCTTACCTTCTCATTGACTGGTCTCAGTTCTGGAGAAACCATGAATAAATTTATGAGCACTAAAACAAAGATGAAAAATAATGGTTAGGTGAGGCTCATACCCTCTGACATGTAATATGGGGTGTGCTAGTGAACCTAAACATTTTTACTCCTGGATAATCAAAGAATCTTAGCTTAGAAGGATCTCAATCTGTCAATAAATCTTTATTAAGTTTCTGCTTTATGTCAGGCTCTGTGCTAAGTACTGGGGATACAAAGAAAGGCAAAATCCAGTCCCTGCCTTCAAGGAGTTCATAGACTAATGGGGTAAGAAAACATGTAAATATCTATGTACAAATAAAATTTATACCAGATTAATTACTAGATTAAGGAGGACAGAGACGGGCTTCTTTTCGAAGGTAGAACTTAAGATTGAAGGAAACCGAAGGATCTAGGAGATAGAGATGAAGAGGGATTGAATTTCAAGCATGGGGGACAACCATTAAAACTTTTGAAGTCTAGAAATGGAAAGTTCTGTTTGAGAAACAGGGGATCTCAGAAGATTTTTAGACCAATCAGTGTCTGCTTGAACATCTCCCATGAAAGGAAACTTACTCTTTAATTCTTGATGCTGTGCAGACATGGAAACCCAAGTAATTGGGCCAGAGAAAGTAGATAAGTGCAAATAAACATTTGTTGCTCCTGCAGCCTCCCAGTCCTTAATGCAGGGGTAGGGATCATCTGAACCACAGGGTGTATAAGGTCCACAAAATTGTTCGATCTGATCCTGCCAAGATAACTGCTGGCAACCCCAACTTCCCACTGCTTGAGTTCTTTAAGTGGATAATTTTGTATGACCCACAAATGGTGTTATAAATACCCAAAGGGCCCTTGACAGGAAAAAGGTTCCCCACCTCTGCTTTAGTGGAAGCACAAGGCCATTTGCTCAGAATATTCCCAGGATACCAAACCTTGGAGTCCACTGATTGATAGAGAACTAGAATATTAACTTCTTGGTTTCTACCTGGTATTTAAGTTCTGTTTTTGACACCTATCTCGGGACAATCTATGCTCTGGCTTCTCCTATGGCACCTCCTTGGAAATGATCAGTGCCATCTGAATTAGGATTCTGGACCTTTGGTACACTCCCAGAGCCTCTGACACTCACCACATCCAAAAGTTCATTGTGGGAAAGTTCTGATTATTAGGAAATTGTCCCTGAGGTGGATCTGAAATCTGGTACCTGTCACCCAAGAGCCTATTTGAGACTGCTCCTTCTTTCACAGAACAAGAGTGACTGGCTAAGGTTACTCTACCTCTCTGCTTTGGTTTGTACAAAGGCTTGTCTGTCTGGATGAACACAGAAGATCCTTTGCTGTCAATTGTCACCGTGGTGTAGTTATGAAAGATGTAGCCATCTTCTGTCAGGTGGCGATTACCCCAAACCTTCAAGTGTGCTTGTCCACGAAGACCTGAAGGCACCTGGGAGAGAGAATATAATGGAGAGAGGAGGGAAAAGGCCAAAATGCTAGTCTCCTGCCTTTCTAAAACTCTCCCCAGAAGCTTCTGGTTAGGAGAATTTTACACTAGCTTCAAATAGTAACATGGTTAATAACTTCTTGGAACCTAAACAGTCTCTGTCTACCCTGTATTTAATGTTGAAAATACACAGCATTGGGAAGAGCTGAGATGCACCGGTATGGTTTTGGCCCTCATGCAAGAACAAGTCCCGAGTACAGGATTTAGTGCTCAAGCAATGCTAACTGAATTTGTAGCTTAATTTTCAGCAAGAAAACAGCATTTGAGGCTGAACACGAGACCTCCCCAACCTGCCAACCTAAGGTTCCGTTTTTGCCTTGACAGGATGGCTCCCTGCTGTCTCCCACCTGCCTGGAGTATTTCCTTATGGAGTTAAGCTGTTTTCTGTTATTTTAAAATGAAAGTGTTTTCAGTAATCATCTATGATTATTTGCAATTACAGGGATGGTCCCAGGGCTTAGGCTTTCTACACACAGGAAGCCCAAGCCCCAGAAGTAATTTCTCAAGATTCCTTCTGCTCGCTCTAGCGGGCATGTCCAGCTACCCAGGAAAGAGAATTCCCAAACACTAAGAAAGTTACTTCTTTGAAGAATTTATCCTTCATTACAATACAATGCAAACCTTGGAGACTTCTGCAACAATCATTTTAAAACTGAGTCGTTGTTCAGTCATGTAAGTCGTGTCTGACTCTTCGGGACCCCATTTGGGGTTTTCTTAGCAGAGATACTGGAGTGTTTGGACATTTCTTTCTCCAGTTTATTTTACAGATGAGTAAACTGAGGCAAACAGGATTAGGTAACTTGCTCGTTAAATATCTGAAGTCAGGTCTTTCTAACTCCAGACCCAGGACTCTACCGGATGGTACCGGCTGCCCCTTTTAAAACAGAATTTTAGCCGTTTATCTGTGGAGGGAGAAAGTGAAACAGTCTTTAAGGGTTCTACTCTCCAGTTATTATAGTCAGAGATTGTTCAAAGTAAAAGAGGGTATTTATGAGTCACCTCATCCAGAACCCCTCATTTTACAGAGAAGTCACAGAACTTGCTTGAAAGGTTACTATCGAATAGGAGACACTCTTCTCTAATTTAAGTAAGAGACCTCAGAGTTATCTGGTCTAATGTTTTCCATAATAACAAGACATTTACATTAGTACTCTAGTTTACAAAACTGTGATACAATGGAATAAAAACTGGATTCCTACTCAACTGTAAAATGAATGCAGTACCTATTTCAAAGATTATTGTGATGAAAACATTTCCAAACTTTAATGCATCAGTAATGCAAATATATGAGTGTAGAATTATAGCCAGGAGGGATCTTAGAAATGCAAAACTGAGACTTGGACTTGACCTCCCAGTGCCTTGTCCAATGCTTCCTCTCCAGGACTACACAGCAGTGTGGCTAATGGTTAATCACAGAATCTCAGAACTGGCTCTGACCTTGGACTCCTGGCCCCCAGCTGAAGAAGAAGGGAGCATGGCCAGGATGCTGGCTCCATTCAAGTGTGCAATCTTAGCCCAAGACTCTGCCCAAGACAAAATGTTGGTGCAAATGCCTACATAGCTATCACTCTGATGCTGTCGGCTCTGGCCCCTACTTGCTGCTTTGAAAAAGTGTCTGATTTATTTCACAACTCCTGCCTAGCCTCTAGATTGCTTCCCTTGCTGGATTCTGACTTGTCCTTGTCAGGGCGTCCGGTTTATTTTTTTAGATCACAACTTGGACCATATAGTTTTTCTCCCTCCCACTAGGACTGTTCACTTTCTGGGCCTGGTAACTGCCTCCATCTCAGAAAGGACCAAGACGTCTATACTTGAGATCATAGACTCAGAAGATTTTAGGGCTCAGAAGAACACTTGGCTCACCTGCTTCATCTAAAAGATGAGTAAACTGAGGCCCAGAAAAGGAAAAGGAATTGCCCATAAATCAACATGTAGTAAAAGCTGAGACCTGATTCCAAATTCAGGGACCTCTACCCTACCATATGTTCCCAATCCTTCTCTGAAAGATGAATCTCTTCTACATTTTCCCAATCATTCCTTCATATACACATGCAGTAGTTATGTGACAACAGAAAAGGAATGTTAAACAGAGACTAAAAATAGTCATACAATCAGCGTCGGACAGGACTTTAGAGATTACCTAGTCCAAATTTCCACCTCCTATAACAGTCTAACTTGAAAAGTTTTGACAGATGCTCATCTATCCTCTGCCTAAATATTTCCCCATGGCCTATCTGGAGTCATCCTGACCTAATCACTGAACCCCTTCTCAACCTCGTCAAGGTCGGTATAAATCCAATCTATACCCCTTGGAAGCCTGCCGCACTAGCATATGTATGAGAATATAGAAAGCAGAGCCCAAGACTGCAAGAAATCCAGAAGCAAATTTTGGGTCATTACTATAGAGCTCAACGGCATCCCAGAGGGTCATCCTCATCATTTTCTTCTCATTTTCTAGATTAGGAAACCAGAACCTAGATAATGGATGTGAATTGCTCATGATCACCCAAAAGGGGAATGTCAGAGATGGGGTTTGAATGCAGAATTCTAGGGCAGTTATCTTTCCATTGTACCAGCTTGTCTCCTATGATTATAGCTGAGAGAAAATACAGCTGGGTCACCCTGGGGAAAAAGGGGAAGGCAGGATTAATACAGAAATAATTTTATCTGACTCAAGAATATAGTACCAAGAAAAGAGAATAAGGATAGTGACTGGATCAGTTTTATATGGCAGGGCTTCATAAACTTTTTCCATTCATGATCCCTTTTAGCCCAAGAAATTTTTATGTGTCTCCAAGTATATAGGTATTATAAAATCAGTATATAAATCAAATATTTACTGATAAATCATAATTTCACAACTTCCATATTCACTTATGAAACCCCATGTGAAGTTGCAACTCCACAGTTTAAGAAGCTTTAGTATAGCGAATTTCCAAGACAAGGACCTCCCTTTACCAATGGCCATCATCACTCTCTCTCCAACTTATAAACTTAGAGTTACCTGGAAAATCTGAAAGTTAGGTGACTGATATTCCCAGGATCAAAATGCCAGTTTTTCTTATACTTGAGATTTGAATTTAGATTCCTATCTTCCCAATAGAAAGCTGGCTCTCTATCTACTATGACATGTTTCTTCTTAATATTTTCCTTAATCTGCAGCCTCTTTTCTTCTAACCTGGCCCCAGAAACCCGGAAGTGAATATACTCTTGTGAGTTTTTCCAGCACCTACTTTATGTCTCATCAAATCATATTTTGGATATGTCCATGCCTTATCTCTCCTAAGTAATTACAGAATTCATGAGCATAGACCATTTAGTCTCATTAATTTTTCTATCCCTAATTTTCTTTAATTCTTTCTTTTTTTCTATCTATCTATCTAAATTTTCTAGTCCTAGTGTCAGCTAGCAACATGCACCAGGTATCAATAATAAAAAAAGATAATTGAATGATAAAGCTATGTCACCAAAATATAAGAATTAGAGGTAGAAAGAACCTCATAGGTCATCTAGTTCAGTGCTTTCAGTTTACATATAAGGAAATTAAGGTATAGAGATGTTTAGTAATAAGTGACAAAGCCAGGATTCAAAACTAGGTTTTCTGTCTCCAAATGCATTGTTCTTCTCATTTTATCCATCAGCTTCATAGTTCATTCATTCAACTCCGGAAAACTCTCCTGCAAAAGATATCTAGAGAAAATTCTACCACTTGTCTCCTGATATATGCACCGTAACCACACACCAGGAAAACCACTCAACTCATTGGCAAGGTTCTAGCTTCCAGGCAGAATGGGAAAGCATGTGGTGCTGACTGAGGACCTTGGAGAGGGAATGAGACTTCATTGAGGGGTGGGATTTTAGCAACAAAAATGAAAATCAATTGAGGCTATATAGAGAAATGACAAATCAACATCTTCAGCATCATTCAAACCCAAAGGACAATGGTAGAAAGGTGCAAGACCGACCAGTTCTCCTGAGATAATTAGGCCTATGGAAAGAAAATCAGACATTGTTGGTGGAATTGTGAACACATCCAGCCATTCTGGAGAGCAATTTGGAACTATGCTCAAAAAGTTATCAAACTGTGCATACCCTTTGATCCAGCAGTGTTTCTACTGGGCTTATACCCCAAAGAGATACTAAAGAAGGGAAAGGGACCTGTATGTGACAAAATGTTTGTGGCAGCCCTGTTTGTAGTGGCTAGAAGCTGGAAAATGAATGGATGCCCATCAATTGGAGAATGGTTGAGTAAACTGTGGCATATGAATGTTATGGAATATTATTGTTCTGTAAGGAATGACCAGCAGGATGAATACAGAGAGGACTGGCGAGACTTACATGAACTGATGCTAAGTGAAATGAGCAGAACCAAGATCATTATCCACTTCAACAACAATACTATATGAGGATGTATTCTGATGGAAGTGGATCTCTTCAATAAAGAGAGCTAATTCAGTTTCAATTGATCAAGGATGGACAGAAGCAGCTACACCCAAAAAAAGAACACTGGGAAATGAATATAAACTGCTTGCATTTTTGTTTTTCTTCCTGGGTTATTTATACCTTCTGAATCCAATTCTCCCTGTGCAACAAGAGAACTGTTTGGTTCTGCACACATATATTGTATCTAGGATATACTGTAACCTATTCAACATGTAAAGGACTGCTTGCCATCTGGGGAGGGGGTGGAAAGAGGAAGGGGGAAAATCGGAACAGAAGTGAGTGCAAGGGATAATGCTGTAAAAAATTACCCTGGCATGGGTTCTGTCAATAAAAAGTTATTTAAAAAATAAATAAATAAAAATTTAAAAAAAAAAAAAGGAAAGAAAATCAGAGGTTGGGATATGCTGAGGAGAGAGGCAATGTGGCAGAAAATAGAAGAGTTCTGGATCTGGTATCAAGTCCAGAGTTCTAATTGCCACCCTGCTACTACATCATTGTATGTCCATGGGCAAATTTCTCTTCATTTCCATATACTTATCTATAAAATGGAAATATTAATTGCGATGATCATGAGAAAATGTCCACGAATGTCCTTTGTAACCATAAAGAACTATCGAAAAGACTCCAACTTCTATAAGAGCAAAGACTTCTTTGATTTTTCTATCTTCCCTAGTTCTTGTACAGAGTAAGCATTTAAGAATGTTTTGGATGCATGGCAGGATAAGCAAATAGTCAAATCAACTGCCCTGTGAAAATTAAATGATGGAAGTTCCTAAATCAAGGTAGTTCCGTGGAGGACAGTGACTAATTCATTGTGCTAGCTAGTCCCCACAGCTCCATTAGGCTCTCGTGAGTGGTGATCTGCCAGGATTCCAGATGTATGTCACAGTTTAATAGCTATGAGATTGAGATCCACCCTCTACCTCCTGTTGGGGATAAGGGCCCCAAAGCAAGCCCTTCCCAGAATGAGATATAATGTTTCCTGGGAAGAATTAGCTAAACTTAATAGCAGAGAAAAAGCCATCATATAGAAAGGATTGGATATACTCTCCTCAAAGCTCTAAATCTCTGAGGGAAAAATAAGTGTATGAGAGAGGGCAATGAAGATTTTAGGAATTACTGATGACATCTTGGATCTTCCCCTTTCTCCCCCAAATCAAACAGAGAATGAGAAGAACATGCCCAGTGGACTCATCTCAAGGAACAAGAAAAACCAAAGAGATTCAAATGAAGTTTAACAGTTTCTTGTGTATATATATTTTTTCCTTAAAAATAATTCTAGCATTTGAGAAAACAAAAGAAAAAAAAGACTGTTTTGTGGCTAGGAAATTCAGGCACAAATTTAAGGTGGAAGGAAAGGTTAGTATCGAATAATAGACACTCTTCTCTAATTTAACTAAGGGACCTCAGAGTCATCTAGTCTAATGCCTTCCATAATAACAAGACATTTACATTTAGTATTCTAGTTTACAAAACAGTATGATACAATGGAATAAAAACTGGATTCCTATTCATTTGGTAAAATGAATGTAATATCTATTTAACAAAGATTATTGTGATGAAAACATTTTGTAACTTTAGAGCATCAGAAATGCAAATATATGAATGTAGAATCATAAGTGGGAGGGATCTTAGAGGTTAATCCTCTTCATTTTACAGGTAAGAAAACTGATAAGTGAATTACTATATATAAAGCACTTTACAAACCTTAAAGTACAATCTATATAACAGTTATTTTAATATTTCTTCCACTTGATCCCAAAGTGTAGAAATACAAACCATTGTGGACATGAGGTTTTGGAGTTGAGGATCAGAAGGAGGTAGATTTTAACTAAATAGACAAATCTTCTACCAATAAAAGCTGATCATGTAGAACAGGATGCCTTGGAGGTAGTGAGTTCTCATTCAAGAAAAACAGAATGAATCATCACTTGCTGTGACAGTATGGACAGAATATATGCTTTAAATATGAACTGAGCTACACAATTTCTGAGATTCCTGAGTTTATAGCTTATTTATAACCATTCAATAATTCTGATTCCTCTCCCCAAATTGTGCTTTCTCTGTTAAATGAGTGTAGATACATATTTTGTGCATATTTACAGTTACTTATTGTCTCCCGAACTAGACTTTAAGCTCCTTGAGGGGAGGAATTGTTTTGGTTTTTGTCTTTGTTCTCCAGCCAACAGGGATGGGGGATGGGGGGGGCTACTCCCCCCACCTCAACCCCTGCATGCAGCAGGGAAAACTTAAGAAAATTACTTTTGATTGATTGATAGATTGATTGAATTTTCAAAGATGAGCTTTTTTTTTTTGCAAAGGATGCTATAAAGAAATATCTCCAAACAAAAAAGGGAGTTGAATCTCATCACCGAACCCAGTTTTTTGTTGTCATTTTTCAGTCATGTCTGACTCTTCATAATCCCATTTGTAGTTTACTTTCTTTCTTCAGTTCATTTTACAGAAGAGGAAACTGAAGAAGACAGGTTAAATGAGTTGCCTAGGGTCATACTTTTAGTTAATAAATGTCTGAAGCCAGACTGGAATGCAGATTGATCAATCTTCCTGACTTTAGATCTGTTACTCTATCTGCTCTACCAAACCCAGACTAAGTTCCCCACTTAAATAGAAAAAAAAAATATCAGGATGGGCCTGGGTCTGAGACGGGGCAAGAAGAACGAATCTTTAACAGGAAATAGTAAACTCCAGATCCCACCTGAACTCCCCTAGTGCTTTCCTCTTCCTTAATTCCTGCCAGATCACAAAAAACTAGATAGGGATCTAATGAGCACAGGATAACAATGCAATGGTCAGTGATTTCTCCACCCTGGAGATGTTTTAACAGAACATGTCTTATCAGGGATGCTATGGAGGACAATCACACTTTGGAGAAGTACTGGACCAGATGGCCAGATATCCTCAACACTGGGATTTCATAATTCCAAATAAAGGCATTCCCTTCCTGTCAGAAGTAGTTTCTTTATAGAAACAAGTTCTTGCACCTAATTCATATTTTCTCTCAACTCAATTTAAATTGATTTATACTTTTTTCAATTATGGATCATGTATTCAGCCCAGAAGATACAAAGATGAAAAAAAAATCATTACGCACACACAAAATAAAACTGCTTTCACGGAGCTTAGAAACCAGTGGAAGGGTGAAGAGAGAAGAATAATTAGCAACAACAATTTAGAACACAATCAAGAACATAGGGGAGATCACAGATAAGAAAGATTAGGAGAAGAAGGCTAAGAAGATCAAGGATAGCCTCCTGGAGGAGGGGGTGAACTGAGAAAAGGGAAGGATTTCAAAAGGCAGAAATGCATGTGAAGCCTGGAGATGAAAAGTACACTTTGAGCAGTAGAGATACTACAAGCATATGAAGGAGGTGGAAGAGGGAGAGCTTAAGGAAAGCTGTAGCTCAATCTGACTGGAACGCAGAGTGTTTGAAAAGGTAGTAGAAGATAAGATTGGAAAAACTGACTAAACTCAAAGACTGTGGTGAGCTGGCAATAAAGCTCAGGCCAAGGAATTTGTACTTTATCCTACAGGCACCAGGGAGCCACAGATGGCTTCTGAGACGGGGATTAACACAGTTAAGAGCTGTGAATAACTTTGTTAGCCTGTGAATGATGGACTTGAGAAAAGAGAAAATGGAGACAGTGATGTATCATAAAAATATTCAAAGCTTACCTTGAACTTGATTGTCCCTTTATCTAAAAATGAAAATAAAATGACAAAAGGTTAAATTGATCATTTCTTTATTTGACTAAAACAAGGAAACTGTTTTTCTTTCAAATAGGAAAAGCTACAATAAAAGGGACTTTCTCTGAACGAGAACGCTTGGATCCAAAATCCTCAAAGGGACTGTCCAAGGTGAGGAGGATAGTTTCAGAAGTCATTTTCTCGGCTCTGGGGAAATCTGTAGGCCTGAGGTGAGGTGGACTTAGCTGAGCTATTCAGGAAAAACTTGGCTGGCTGGCAAGCTTAATCCGTCCGTGGCCCTCTCCCAAGGCATGCCAGTGCTGCCGCAGAGTGCTTTAAGGGGAGAAAGCTGATGCTGAACTCAGGGTTTGAAGAGAGAGGACAATGCTTGGCTGTCAGGGACCACCGTTCTCTTAGGGATGTGAATCATCCTGAGACATTCATCCAGCTTGTGTTTGTTGTTGAAGCCTGCCAGTTAAGACTTCTGTTTAGCATCTGTCAGGCAGATGTGTAAACACCACACCCACATGTGTACCTACCAACTCCTTTTTATCCAAAGACCTAAGATAAACAGAAGAGAGAGCCAGTTTCCAAAAAGAAGGTAGGTGAGTGAATGTATAAACACTCAGATAAATTTTGGTTTCCAGTCCAGTCAAATCATATAAGAGCTCAGCTCTGATTTTTAAATTAGTACATGGGCGAAGGAGTTAAAAAGAAAAAAAGGATTCCTTCATTAGTAAGGACAGAAGGGAAACCTAGCCCTTCTAAAATTAGCTGTCCTTCCATTCCCCAAAGAGTCACAATTCTAGGGGGCTCTGGGAAGTTCCCCATTTGAGGCATATACTGCCCAATACCAGTCACTAGTTCTGAGAAAACACAATATCAGATAAAATACTAGAACATTTAGTTCCAAAAAAGCAGTGTCATAATCTGGGTACACATTCTTAGGTTGCCCATATTCATAGTCTTAAAAAAGTTTCAATTAGGTCCAAATATTTTCCATGCCTTTTTCACACTCCCCTAAATGAAGTTTTTTTTTAAGTACATGAACATGATATATATATATATAGATAGATAGATAGATATGTATGTATATATATATATATAAAATGTGTTGTGTATCATATTTGTGTGTATATATATGTATATATATATGTATATATGTATGTGTGTGTGTGTGTATATATATATATATAAATGTATACAGAGATGCTGGTTTGCTGAGCCAATTCTGGTCCCAGAAAACATTTTATCACTTGATTATTATGCAGTTCAGGGATTTATGCCTGAGCCTTATCTCTTATCAGACTATGAGTTCTGGGAGGACAAGAACTGTGTATTCTTCCCAGTACTGAGCACATTTCTATAAATACTTCAAAAATATTTAATAAATACTTATTAAATCACTGAATGCATGACCTCAGTATTAAAGGCTCCCAACCAAATTATCAATAAGACAGTGACTAACTACTGGTTAGCAGGGTTTTGATACCTTAGGATGGGTTCTGAATAAAATACACTGTGAGATTGCAAAATAATACTGGTTGGAAAAACCCTATGCAGGATATGTTTGTAATTCCTATCAAGTATAAACAGAAGCATCTCACCATTTCTTTTTATTGCTAGAGTTAAATACTTATTTTAAGTTTCAGAATATTATAAACTGGAAAAAGATAACATGGTTTTTTGTAGAATACTAGGAATAAAGGCTTCAAAGCAAACCCAAACTATATTTTCCTTCCTGAATTCAAAGATCCATTCTAGCAACCTCCGAATGGGAAGCAGTGTTGTGTGAGGGAAACAATGCTGGGTTTAGGTTCAGAAAGCTTGGGACCACCTCTTGGCTCTGTCATTTACTACCTGTGTCATCTTGGACTCTTAACCTCTCTAGGTCTTAGCTTCCTCCTCTGTAAAATGAGAGGGGACTAAAGGATCTGGCCCCCTCTTACATTCCTACTCTCTATATTACCTTATCTCTCTGTGTCTCTATGTGTTGTCTGTCACTCTCTCTCCTGTTCTTCCCTTGTGTTTTCCTTTACAAATTCATCCATATCTTCCCCATCCTTTATTCAATCCTACCAAACCAACTGACTACCCTCCTAGCTATTTTCTCTTTATGACAAAACTCCTTCAAAAAGCAAATTATCTTCTTTGCCTCCTCTTCTTCCCCTCTCAGACTTTTTCCTAAATCCCTTGCAGTCTAATATCTCCTTTCAACATCCAACTGAAGCCACCCACTCCCAGTTGCCCATATCTCTTAGCTGACAAATGTACCAGCTTTTCTCAGTCCTCATCATTCTGATATCCCCAAAGTGTTTAATATTGGTGATCACCAATCTTGGATGCCCCCCTTTTAGGTTCTGATGATATTGTTCTTTTCCAGTTGTTCTACTTTCCCAACACCTCCTTTTCAGTTTCCTCTGCTAGTTGATCACCACTTCAAGCACACTGGTAGTGGACCCTCTTCTTTTACTCACACTGCTTCACTGGTGATCTCATCAGCTCCCAGGGGCTCAATGTTCACCTCTCCATATATCATTCCCAACCCTAGTCTGTCTCCAGAGATAGTCAACGTCACCACATGTCTTTTAGACATCTCAAATTCAGAACTCATCTCCACACACGCCTCCCTCCTCTAAACTTCCCTTTTATTGTCAAGGGTACAGCCATCCTTCCAGTCTCCTGGGCTCACAGTCTCAACTCACTTCGATTTCTCACTCTCATATTCATATTTCCAAATCACTGTTAAATCCTGTCACAATTGTTCTCATGTATGTCCCCTCTGTCCATTCACATAACAAATCCCTAGTTCAGATACCTACTAAATAAATTACTTCAGTATCCTTCTAACCGATCTCCCTGACTCAAAGTTCTTTCCCCTCCAATGCTTCCTCCACTCAGCTGTCAAGGTGATTTTGATTCACTACCAAATCCTAGATAGATTTGTCCATGTAGCTCCTCTTCCCCAAATGAGACATCTCATGGCTCCCTATTACCTCCGATAAGATACAATGCTCTCTTTTTTAAAGCTCTTCATAGCTTGTCCCCTTCCTACCTTTTCAGTTTTCTCACACTCACTCCCTTCCTCTAAAGGAAGTTTTCTCACACTCTCCCCTCACTCTAAAATCCATCTATACCAGCCTCCTTGCTACTTCATCTCATCTCCAGACTTTTGCACTGGCTACAGTCCATATCTGGAATGCTTTGTCCCCCTCACCTCTAGCTTTTAATTTTCTTAGATTCCTATATAGTTTCCTATAAGAAACAGCTCAAATCTCATCAACTGCAGGAAATCTTTCCCAGGTACTCTTTCTGCTAATGCCTTCTCCTCTAAGATTACTTTCCACCTTCTCTACATACTCTGTTTTTAGTTAATTACATTGCCTTCCTCATTACAACATAAGTTTTTTGAGATCAGGGATTGGTTTGGGTTTTATTTTGTTTTTGCTTTTTTGGTATCCCCAGCACTTAGTACAGAGCCTGGCTCATATTAAGTGCTTAATAAAGCTGTTGATTGACTAATTAATGTTGTAAATAGAACAGTGAACTAGAAATCCATAAACAATTAAAATACATGAGCATGAGAGATCTAGGGAGAAAGCTTATCATTCTGTGCCAGGGCAAGGGAAGATCAGGGACATGCTATATAAATGTCAGCTCAAATCCCACAGTGATAATAACAACTCAGTTCTACAGTGCTCAATTCAGTTCAACAAGTTAAATGCCAATCATGTGTCAAATACTATGCCAGACTTAAATCAAATAGTACCTGCCTTTAAGGAATTTACACTGTACTATGGCATTAGAACATATGCACAAACAAGAGAACTGTTCGGTTCTGCAAACATATATTCTATCTAGGATATACTGCTACATATCTAACATATATAGGACTGCTTGCCATCTAGGGGAGGGGGTGGAGGGAAGGAGGGGAAAAATCGGAACAGAAGCGAGTGCAAGGGATAATGTAAAAAAATTACCCTGGCATGGATTCTGTCAATATAAAGTTATTATAAAATAAAATAAAATAAAATATATATTTAAAAAAAAAGAAAAAAAAATTACTTCCTACAAAAAAAGAACATATGCACAAATAAATAACTGCAAATTATATGCAAGATGATTTCATAAAGTAGAAAAGACTAACCATTGGAAGAAATAAGGAAAGACCCCCTGGAAGGAAATGTTATCTTTAAAAGTTTACAGAAAACTTTCTTCTAGCTGAAATAGAGAGAAAAGGCTGAAATAGAAGATAGGGAAAGAAGAAGCAGAGAAAGAAGAACTGAGCAACAGTAGGGTAGGAAGAATGAAGAGCAACCCGGAAGTAGAATCAATATCAAATTGTTTGCCTTCTCAAGAAGTGAGAAGAGGCAGCGGGAGAGAATTTAGAAGTTAAAATCTTTAAAGATTAGTGTTAAAATCTTTTATGTGTAAGTAAAATATAGCAAAAGAAAAAGAGCAAGCCAGGATGAGGAAGATAAATACAGTTCTCACTGATACAAAAGAGAATTCTTATTGACTTTTGTTCAAAATAGATAAATCTTAGTTCTTGATTACTAGAGCATCTGCTACTAAAACTAAAAGATGACCTCAGTATACCTTAAAGACACTGAATCTTCACCTGAAGATCTCTGTTCTTATCAATTTATCCCATCACTGGCCAAAGTAGTACATATACATACCTAGTCAGGGACAGAAAGGATCTCTGTATGTGCATCTTTTTCCAAAAAGCTGTTGCAGACTTATTAAGCCATCATTCTCTCTGTCTTTCTCCTCAAAACCCTAAGTATTTACTGAGTATACATATGACAATATTTTGTCAGATCTCTTGGAGAGTTCTTTATCTGCTGAATTGTAATTGAACTTTTTCTGCTCCTATATTTACCACAAATGGACTAGAAACTCCTTGAGGGCAGAGTATTTACCATAATTTCCCTCTTAGTCCCTAGTACAATGAGTGTTTTGTACATAGTAAGTTATTAATGAAAAAAAAATTTTGGACTTGGAATTGAGAAAACTCAGGTTCCAATTTAATCACTGCCTTGTGCAACTGCCTGGTACCCAGTCTGCCCAAGATCACCCAGCTAATCAGTGGCAAGCTAAGATTAGAATGAATATCAGTGCTATTTGTGTTTGAGGTTCAATACAGAGACATTAAGATATTAGGGATCATCTGCCAATAAATATTATACACACACACACACACACACACACACACACACACACACACACACACACACACGAGATCCAAACCAAAAGAATCCTAGAAAACCAGTGATTTTTCTGAAGAAAGCAAAAATCCAAGCTTCAAATACTATTTTAGCAATCTTGAAGGAAGGATGACTTACCAAGAATGGTTCCATGGCCCCGAGCTACGGTCTCTCCTTTGACCACTAGCTGAATCTGCACGGTAGTTTCCTTTACGGAATTAAAGATTGTCACACTAATAACCTCCTCTACTCCAGAACGGAACACAGAAGGAGCAGCAATCAAGTAGCCTCTGAAAAAGAAAATTGTAAATTGGTAAGAAAAACTGGCAATTAAAAAAGGTTGTCTGTGCTTAACTGACATGAAAGAGAATGAACTACAATCATTCTTATCAGCTACAGTGATTATTCAGTCATTCCTTGAGAACCCATCACCATGGTGCCAGGTATGGCATGTGAGAAAGCTGAGACACTACGGATCATGCCAAATTGCTCCATCAGCTTAGAATCACAGAACTATTTTCCATCAGGGAGGGGTCTGGTGACAAAGAACAGCACAGTTATAAGGGACCTTACTTTGAACTCTGCACCTAGAATGTTAGAGCTGAGCTTGAAAGCTCCTCAGTATACAGAATATATATTGTCTGGGTTAGAATCTCAGAGACTATGTAGCCCAGGTTCTTGTTTAGGACTTCCTAAGCAAAGCTCAAGATCATGTAGCTAATTAGTAGAATTTCCAGGATTATAACTTAGGTCTCTTACAAAGTTATATCTTGGATTAAAATGATTTTAAAACATTGAAATAACACACAAGATCTGAAACTGACAGTTCATGCTACTTTATTCTTTTGTTGAAAAGTAGTCACACGGTGATTCATTAGCATGGAAACAGACGGGAGGCAGATGAACAGCTGAAGCTAATACTTGGTACTAGTAAACACTTAATAAATACTTGTTTAATTGAAATCAGCTGACTTCCATTTGCCAATTCTGAAGAAAGGTAGTTTTTGCATAAATAATATTATGAGAGCTCACGTTTCTATAGCATTTTAGGGTTTACAAAGTACTTTTCTCTAAACCACCCCAAGAAGTATTATCATCATGATTATCCCCATTTTACAGGGGCAGGAACTGAGGCATGTGAACAAAATGTTCTTTGATTTGCCCATACCTAAAGTCCCAGGTGAGATTTGAATTCCAGTCTTTGGACTCCAGGTTCAGTACTACCTCACCACTATCTTCCTAAAATGTCTAATGGGATGGCCTCATATATTGCCTGCTCTGTTAGCATTTGTTTTTGTTTTTGCAGAGGCAATTGGGATTAAGTGACTTGCCCAGAGTCACACAGCTAGGAAGTATTAACTATCTGAGGCTGGACTGACTTCAAGGCTAGCGCTCTATCCACTGTGCAATCTAGCTGCCACCTCTGTTAGCATTTTAAATGTCTGATTCCTAACCTATCTTCTTTCTTAAATATATATAGTACAATCACACATGCTTCTCAGCTTAGAGATCTCAGTGTTATTAAACTAGATTTTTCTTCAGTTACAAAAATCAGTTATTAGAATACCAGAAAGACATGTAAAAAAAACCTACTAGCATTTATGATGACAGTGTTTATTTATCAGTCAGTTCTTGAAAGACATCTTAATGTGAATTAAGGCTTAAAGTACAAGAAACACAAAGGCCCTCTTAGCTTCCTGGTCCTTTGTTGTGCCAACACTTGGGTCCTTTAAGCAATGATGAATTGTTGCTGTGGGATGAAGGTCAGGCTATTTTGCAAGCCCCAAGTCATCATTTAGTGAATTCCATTGCTATGGTGATCCTATCCTGCTCAACGGGCAATATTAGTTCTCTGGTACTTCAGTCTGCCTTCCACAACCACCAAGAGATTTCAAAGTTTGAGAATGTGAGTGCTCTGACGTCCTCAGCCGAGGGATGCCAGGTCTGAAATTTATTTGAGAAGTTTTACTACTTCTGAGTGTGCAAAATCATGAGGAGCAAGGGGGTGGGAAAGAGGGGAAAATGTAGACTTTAGGAATGAAAAAGGACATCATAGTGGTTTGGGGAAGAATATACTGCCTTGAAAGCTACCGCGGCTCTCCTGCTAATTCTTTATGTGACCTTAGCTTTCTGAGTCTTTCTTCCTCTCTAAAATGAAGGATTTGGATTAGATGATCTCTGAAGAGGTCCCCTGTTTTGAGGTAGATCTGGTATTATCATCTCTATTTCATATACAGAAATCCGAAGTCCAAAGGGAATAGATTCTCTGATCAACTAGGAGCTCTTAGTGGCAGGGCCAAGACTGGACCCTGCAACACATGAAGAGATCCTTTCTCCCCCCCTCTCTCCCCCTCCCCAGTCTCACATCCTTTCACTGTTCCCATTACTGCAAGTCTTACTTCAAAAAAAAAATAAGATTTTTTTCTGTCTAACTGTCCCCCATGTTCCCAAGGAACTGACTATTTGTCCTTACATTGTTTTCTTGCTTTCTGGATATTAGAAAAACATGCACTGCTCAAATTAAGCTGCCTAATAATGTTATGTTTGAACTTCAATGTTTAGTTTGGACAGTTTGACTAGTGACTTGACAGCTCCCGTTCAAGTCCCTGTGACTAACAGCCCTGTCAGGTCTTAGCATAACTTGGCAGGATGTGAACTATTTCCTACTAAGGGGAGTAACTGAAAGTCCTCCATGGCAGCTAGTTAAAGCATCCACTCATTGGGTTAAGGATTCATAAAGCAACGCAGGAACACATAGAGCGCTTGGAGAAAAAATCCCACAGGAAAATGATTTCTCCAAGGCACTGGGCACCAGGAGGTAGCCAAGCGAGAACTTTGGCTAAAATGCGAGTTTTCTCCTCCCCTCAGGGGCACCTTTCAATTCCCCACCCAAAGGAAAGGCTGGACATAGACATGGAATGTCTGAGCTGGTGGGGACCTTTAGGACGCTGAATTCAGCCTGGACAGAGGAGCAAAGCATTTAGCGCTGGGAGGATCTAGGCGTTTGGTCCAAGTTCCTCATTTTACAGACTGAGGTTCAGAGAGATTAAGTAAGCTTGCCCAAGGCCAAACACTAGTTGGTACTAAGTGTGAGAGAAGGGGCTGGAAGCTAGACTTCCTGACTCCAAGTCCTGTGCTTTTTTCCAGCACTCCAAGCTGCCTGTTCTAATACATCCATATACAACGCGATCCAATAATACACATTCCCTGTTTGGAGCAACTACTCAGCTAATCCGGGAAAAATCGGTTTGAGGAACCAGGTGGAGAGGGGTTTCAGGGAGTGTCTCTGGAGGGGTGGGAATAGATGGAGGGACTCTCGAGGAATGAGTCCTGTGGCCAAGAGAAAGGTAAATGCATCCAGAAGGGGAAAGCTGGTACAAGTAAGGGGGAAAGAGCCTGGGGAAGCTGCCTTCGGGGAAGATGCGGCGGGTCCGAGGTGGGAGCTGGGCGGGCACCCTCCCTCTCCACCCCGCGCCCTCCGGGGTACTCACTGTCTCCGCAGCTGCGCTGCGCTCCGGTAACCCAGCTGCAACAGCAGTAGGAAGCACCAGGTGCTGCAAGCCCCGGACTCCTTCGGGCGCATTTTCCGGCTCCACCGAGACGCCTCCAGCTGAGAGAGGCAACGTGCTCCCCTCCCGCCCCCAGCCCCAGGGCCGGCTCCCCCGGCCCCCGGCTCCTCCTCGCGCGGCTTTCCCGCCCCCCACCCCAAGGTCGGTGGCCGCAGAGCTCCCGAAGCTAGAGCCCGCTGGTCCCGGAGTGGAGAGCTGGAGTCCGAGCGTCCACCGCCTCTGCAGCCCAGGAGCCTTTGTTCGGCTGCTCCCCGGGCTCTCGTCCGTGCGCCCTGCGCCCTGCGCCCTACTCCGGTGACGCCCCCGGTGCCTGAAACTGCCGCCGGACCCCGCCTCCCGCTCCCTCTCCACCCGGTGCCCGCTCCCTGCGCCGCCTCCTCCTCGGCCCCACTGGCTCGGGAGGTCCTGGGGAGGGAGTGAGGGAGGGACGGATGGAGAGAAGGAGGGAGGTCTTTGTCTCCTAGACTCGCCCTCGCCCTCTGCCTACGCAGGGGGGAACAGGGAAAGTCCTGGCAAGATTGGGGAGGGCAGAAACCTTGCTGCCTTTGCCCCCCCTTCCATTCCAGTCAATAATTCTCCTCCTCCCTTCCCCCACCACCCCAACCTCTCTTGAGTTCCAACTGAGAAGTTACCGCCTTCGGGTTCTGACACCCAGCTGGGTGCCTGTCCTACCACTGACTCTTCTACCTAATCCCAAAGATTCTCCTCAACCACAGTCCGTGCTCCCCTATCTATTGCCAGGCACAGACCCCAAATCAAGGCCAATATCTAGACTCCCTAGCAAAGTATCCTTCGGTGTTGGAAGCGTTCGTGGAATAGAATGTCAGACCTGGGAGAAATCCTAGAATATTGAACCGTACACCTAAAATGTCCGAGCTGAAGAACCTAGAATATCTGACGGAGCTCTTGGAAGACAAAAGATTTTAAATCAGGAAAGGCCCTTAAAACATAGAATGTCAGCTCTTGAAGAGGTTAGGAGAGGAAGCAGGCTGTAGACAGTGAAGGAGCACTAGTGTAGAAGTCAGAAAATCTATGTTCTGATTCTGGCCTTGTAATCTTAGGCAATTTACTAAATATCTCAGTCCTTGATTTTCTGCTCAACTGAAAAGAAATGTTTACTTCTAACATACTGTTTTATGACTTTAAAACATAGAATGGCAGAGTTACAAGGGACACTAGAACACAGAATTTGAAAAACCATCTAATCCGTTTATGTAAATGTTTTGTGAACTATAAAATCCTTTGTAAATATCATCTATTATTATCTAATTAACCTAGCATCCTCATTTTACAGGTGAGGAAATTAAAGAAAAAAAGGAGAGGGAGTAATAAAGATGGAGTCAAGATTAAAAAGTAAACATGAAGTCAGTGTTCAGCAGATTGATGTGAATGCCACTGGGGGAACTTTACATTAAACATTTTCATGTGAGTGGTAGAGTTACTTGAGTGAATGAATAAAAAGCAATTATTAAACATTTATTATGTGCCAAGCATTGGAGATACAAATACAAAGGCAAAGCCAGTTCCTGCCTTCAAGGAGCTTACATTCTAATGGTGGGTGCAGGTCTAGAATACACAGAATGGGGAAAGTTAGAGGGATGGTGGGTGCTGAACCATGGGGGAGGAAATTGACATCCCAGCCAAGAACAATGGTCTAATTTATTTAATCAGGGACAGGATAAGGTATAAGAGTGGAAAGGTGGGGATAGGGGAAGGTAGTGAAAGTTTTTGAAAGTCAAACAGAGAATTTTATATCAAACACAGGATGCAATAGGCAGTTTCAGAACTTATTGAGTAGAGTAGTGACATGGTCAAACTTTTACTTTATGAAGCACAGTTTGACAGCTGAGTGGAGGATGGAGTAAGAAAGAGACTTGTGGCAAGCAGACCAAACAACAGGCTATTGCAATAGTTTAATCATGAAGTAGCGAGGGATTGGACCAAGATGGTTGGCAGTGTCAGACAAGACAAAGGAGCATATCTGAAAGATGTTACAAAAGTAAAATCAATATAGTTCTTTGTAATAAATCAGATATAGGGAACAATACTGAGGAAATTGAGGATGACATCAACATTTCGAGCCTGGTGAACTGGCTGACTGGGAGTTGGTTTAATAACTAAAGATAGAGAAAGATAATAGTAGAGTAAGATAATGAGTTTAGTTTTGGACATGTTGATTTTAAGATTCTGAAATTGTGAAACTGAAAGTCAACAAAGAGGTTGGGACTAATTCTAATTAAGTATTTTTGAGAATAATCAGCATAGAGATGATAATTGAATCCATGGAGTTAATGAGATCACCTAATGAAAGGGGTGAGTGTAGTTGTATTGGGGAAAAGATAAAAGAAGGAATAGAACTGAAGCTTAAACTGAATAACAGATGGAAAGGAAGATTTTCTTAAATTCATTTTGCTTCTGTTTTCTCTGCCGTGAAGAATAATCTTTGAATATAAAAGATCAGAATAAAAATGGCTAATAGCCAAAAATAACTGAGGTTAGTAATTAGAATTAGGTAGATTCATGATTAATTGAACAATGGGATCCAATGGCTTGGATAGTCCTTAGTAGAAAGCACCAAGGTAAGTAAGCTGAAAACATAGCATCTAGATACTCTAGAGTAGTTCAAGTGACCAGGTCCAGAAGAATTACAAAGAAGGGCCAGAACAGTGTAATTAATGTAATTACTGAGGCACTATTAGCAATTTTCAGAGAGAGAGAGAAAAAGAAGGGAGGGAAGGAGAGAGAAAGAGAGAGGAAGCAGGAGGGAAGGGGAGAGGGAAAGAAAAGTAGGAAAGGAGAGAGGGAAGGGGAAAGAGGGAGAGAAATGGGGAGAGAGGATGAGAGAGAGAGGAAACAGAGAAAGAGAGACAGAGAGACAGAGAGAGAGGAGGTATCTGTAAATTATAGGCAGATGATCTTGTTCTTGCCAAAATTCTAGAGTTTATTATTACAGAGTGATTGGTGAACATTTAGAAGAAGAAGCAACAATGACAAAAGGCATGGCTTCATTGAGTTTCAGCTATATACAAGATTAACCTCATTTCCTTTTATGACAGTGTTACTGAGCAGGTAAGTCAAGGTATGCAATAGACATAGTTTACCTACATTTCACTAGAGCAATTAATGAGATATTTCATCCTTTTCTGATGGACAAAATCTGTGTTGGACAAAACTTCATTGAATTAGGTAGATTCATAATTAATTGAACAATGGGACCCAATGGCTTGGATGGTCTTTAGTAGAAAGCACCAAACATATTGACTCTTTCATTTTTAACATTTTTATCAATGATCTGGGTTAATGTGCAGATAGCAGGTTTTAGTCTCATGATGCTTATTTCTACCACAAATTTATGGTATATCTCAGTTTAGTCCTCAGTGCAGCAAGACAATCCTATTATTCCTCTCTAATTGATTTGATTTTTTTATATAATAACTTTTTACTGACAGAACCCATGCCAGGGTAATTTTTTACAACATTGTCCCTTGCACTCACTTCTGTTCCAATTTTTCCCCTCCCTCCTTCTACCCCCTTCCTTAGATGGCAAGCAGTCCTATATATGTTAAATATGTTGCAGTATATCCTAGATACAATATATGTATGCAGAACTGAATAGTTTTCTTGTTGCACAGAGAGAATTGGATTCAGAAGGTAAAAATAACCTGGGAAGAAAAACAAAAATGCAAATAGTTTACATTCATTTCCCAGTGTTCTTTCTTTGGGTGTAGCTGCTTCTGTCCATCCTTGATCAATTGAAACTGAGTTAGATCTTCTCTTTGTCAAAGAAATCCACTTCCATCAGAATACATCCTCATACAATATCGTTGTTGAAGTATATAATGATCTCCTGGTTCTGCTCATTTCACTTAGCATCAGTTTATGTAAGTCTCTCCAAGCTTCTCTGTATTCATCCTGCTGGTCATTCCTTACAGAACAATAATATTCCATAACATTCATATACCACAATTTACCCAGCCATTCTCCAATTGATGGGCATCCATTCAATTTCCAGTTTCTAGCCACTACAAACAGAGCTGCCACAAACATTTTGGCACATACAGGTCCCTTTCCCTTCTTTAGTATTTCTTTGAGATATAAGCCCAGAAGTAACACTGCTAGATCAAAGGATATGCACAGTTTGATAACTTTTGGGGCATAATTCCAGATTGCTCTCCAGAATGGTTGGATTCGTTCACAACTCCCCCAATGATGCATCAGTGTCCCAGTTTTCCCGCATCCCCTCCAACATTCATCATTATTTTTTCCTGTCATCTTAGCCAATCTGACAGGTGTGTAGTGGTATCTCAGAGTTGTCTTAATTTGCATTTCTCTGATCAATAGTGATTTGGAACACTCTTTCATATGAGTGGTAATAGTTTCAATTTCATCATCTGAAAATTGTCTGTTCATATCCTTTGACCATTTATCAATTGGAGAATGGCTTGATTTCTTATAAATTTGAATCAATTCTCTATATATTTTGGAAATGAGGCCTTTATCAGAACCTTTAACTGTGAAGATGTTTTCCCAGTTTGTTGCTTCTTGTTTGCATTAGTTTTGTTTGTACAAGGGCTTTTTAATTTGATATAATCAAAATTTTCTATTTTGTGATCAGTAGTGGTCTCTAGTTCACCTTTGATCACAAATTTCTTTCTCCTCCACAAGTCTGAGAGAGAAACTATCCTATGTTCCTCTAATTTATTTATAATCTTGTTCTTTATGCCTAAATCATGGACCCATTTTGATCTTATCTTGGTATACAGTGTTAAGTATGGGTCCATGCCTAATTTCTGCCATACTAATTTCTAGTTATGCCAGCAGTTTTTATCAAATAATAAATTCTTATCCCAAAAGTTAGGATCTTTGGGTTTGTCAAACACTAGATTGCTATAGTTGACTATTCTGTCTTGTGAACCTGACCTATTCCACTGATCAACTAATCTATTTCTTAGCCAATACCAAATGGGTTTGGTGACTATTGCTTTATAATATAATTTTAGATCAGGTACAGCTAGGCCACCTTCATTTGATGTTTTTTTCATTAATTTCCTTGAGATTCTCTACCTTTTTTTGTTCCACATGAATTTTGTTTTATTTTTCCTAGATCATTAAAAGTCTGATTGGTATAGCACTAAATAGATAGATTAGTTTAGGGAGTATTGTCATCTTTATTATATTCGCTCGGCCTATCCAAGAGCACTTAATATTTTTCCAATTATTTAAGTCTGACTTTATTTGTGTGGAAAGTTTTTTGTAATTTTGCTCATATAATTCCTGACTTTCCTTTGGTAGATAGATTCCCAAATATTTTATGCTGTTATTTTGAATGGAATTTCTCTTTGTATCTCTTGCTGTTGGATTTTGTTGTAATGTATAAAAATGCTGAGGATTTATGGGGATTTATTTTGTATCCTGCTACTTTACTAAAGTTATGAATTATTTCTAATAGCTTTTTAGTAGAATCTCTGAGGTTCTCTAGGTATACCATCATATCATCTGCAAAGAGTGATAGTTTGGTTTCCTCGTTGCCTACTCTAATTCCTTTAATCTCTTTCTCAACTCTTATTGCAGAGGCTAGCATTTCTAATACAATATTGAATAATAATGGTGATAGTGGGCAACCTTGCTTCACTCCAGATCTTACTGGGAAAGGTTCCAGTTTTTCCCCATTGCATATGATGCTTACTGATGGTTTTTAATATATGCTCCTGACTATTTTAAGGAAAAGTCCATTTATTCCTATACTCTCAAGTGTTTTTGGATGTTGGATTTTATCAAATGCTTTTTCTGCATCTATTGAGATGATCATATGGTTTTTGTTTGGTTGGTTATTAATATAGTCTATTATGCTAATAGTTTTCCTAATATTGAACCAGCTCTGCATTCCTGGTATAAATCCTACTTGGTCATAGTGTATTGTCCTGGAGATGATTTTTCTGTAATCTTTTTGCTAATATTTTATTTAAGATTTTAGCATCAATATTCATTAGGGAGATTGGTCTATAATTTTCTTTCTCTGTTTTCAGCCTACCTGGTTTAGGTATCAGTACATTGTCTGTGTTGTAAAAAGGAGTTTGGTAGGACTCCTTCAATCCCTATTTTTTCAAATAGTTTATATAGCATTGGAGTTAATTGTTCTTTAAATGTTTAGTAGAATTCACATGCAAATTCATTTGGTCCTGGGGATTTTTTCTTAGGGAGTTGGTTTAATAGCTTGTTCTATTTCTTTTTCTGAGATGGGAGTATTTAGGATATTTACTTCTTCCTCTGTTAGTTTGGGCAAGCTATATATTTTGGAGGTATTCTTCTATTTCATTTAAGTCATTGAATTTATTGGCATAAAGTTAGGCAAAGTAACTCCTAATTATTGCTCTAATTTCCCCTTCTTTAGTGGTGAGTTCTCCCTTTTCATTTTTAAGACTAACAATTTGATTTTCCTCTTTACTTTGTTTAATCAGATTTACTAAGGGTTTGTCTATTTTGTTGGTTTTTTCATAGAACCAACTCTTAGTTTTATTAATTAATTCAATAGTTTTTTTTTTTACTTTCAATTTTATTGATCTCTCCTTTTATTTTTAGAATTTCAAGTTTAGTGTTTGACTGGGGGTTTTTAATTTGTTCCTTTTCTAGCATTTTTATTTGCAAGCCCAATTCATTAACCTTCTCTTTCTCTATTTTATGCAAGTAGGCCTCTGGAGATATGAGATTTCCCCTTATTACCGCTTTGGCTGCATCTCATACATTTTGGTATGATGTCTCATTATTGTTGTTTTCTTGGGTGAAGTTATTAATTATGTCTATGATTTGCTGTTTCACCCAATCATTCTTTAGTATGAGATTATTTAGTTTACAATTATTTTTGGTCTACTTTCCCCTGGCTTTTTGTTGAATGTAATTTTCATTGCATCGTAGTCTGAAAATGATGCATTTACTATTTCTGCCTTACTGCATTTGAGTTTGAGGTTTTTATGTCCTAATATATGGTCAATTTTTGTATAGGTTCCATGAACTGCTGAAAAGAAAGTGTTCTCCTTTCTGTCTCCATTTCATTTTCTCCAGAGATCTATCATATCTAACTTTTCTAGTATTCTATTTACATCTTTGACTTCTTATTTATTTATTTTGTGGTTTGATTTATCTAATTCTGAGAGTGCAAGGTTGAGATCTCCCACTATTATAGTTTTGCTGTCTTTCTTCTTGCAGCTCTCTTAATTTCTCTTTTAAGTATTTAGATGCTACATCACTTGGTGTATATATGTTTAATATTGATATTGCTTCATTATCTATGCTACCCTTTAGCAAGATATAGTGCCCTTCCTTATCTCTTTTAATTAGATCAATTTTTGCTTTCGCTTGATCTGAGATCAGGATGGCTACCCCTGCTTTGTTGACTTCACCTGAAGCATAGTAGATTTTGCTCCAACCTTTTACCTTTACTTTGCATGTATCTCCCTGCTTTAGGTGTGTTTCCTGTAAACAACATATTGTAGGATTCTGGCTTTTAATCCATTCTGCTAACCGCTTCCTCTTTATGGGGGAGTTTACCCTGTTCACATTTATGGGTAAAATTACCAATTCTGTATTACTTGCCATTTTGTTAACCCCTGTTTATGCTTTTCTCCCTTCTTTCCCCCTTACCCTCCTTCTTAATATTAAGCTTGTGAGCACCACTTGCTTCTCACAGCCCTCCCTTTTTAGTATCCCTACCTCTACCTTACAGTTCCTCCCCCTATTTTACCCCTTTCCCTCACAGTTTTCGTATTCCCTTCCACTTAGCTTATTCCTTCCCTTTTCACTTTTCCCTTCTCACTTTTCAATGAGGTGGGAGAAGTTTCACCATAAATTTAATATGTCTAAAATTTTTCTCTTAAAGCCAATTCTGATGGCAGTAAGATACCCACTATATTCATCCCCCTCCATTCTTTCTCTCAGATATAATAGGTTTCCTTTGCCTCTTCATGAGATGTAGTACCCCCACTTTATCCTTTTTTTGGTACAACGTACTTTCTACATCTAGTTTCTAGAACAAGGTATACATGTATTCTTTATACATCTTTATAGCAGAGATATAGTTCCCAAGATTTCTTTTTACCTTTTTAGATTTCTCTTGTGTTCTATATTGGTAGATCAAACTTTTTATTAAGTTCTGGTTTTTTCATCAAAAATAGGTGAAATTCGCTTATTTCGTTGAATGACCATCTTCTTCCCTGGAAAAAGATGCTCATTCTTAGCCTTTTGGAATACCATATTCCAGGCTCTTCGATCTTTTAATGTGAATGCTGCTAGATCCTGGGTAATCCTTATTATGGCTCCTCTATATTTGAATTGGGATTTTCTAGCCACTTGCAGTATTTTTTCCTTCGTCTGGGGTTTCTGGCATTTGGCCACTATATTTCTTGATGTTTTGATTTTAGGATCCCTTTCAGTAAGTGATCGATGAATTCTTTCAATGTCTATTTTACCCTCTGTTTCTATGACTTCTGGGCAGTTCTCTTTGAGGATTTCCTGGAAAATAGTGTCCAGGCTCTTTTTTTCATCATATTTTTCTGGGAGTGCAATAATTCTCAGATTGTCTCTCCTGGATCTGTTTTCCAGGTCTGTTGTTTTCCCAAGAAATTTCTATTGTTTTATTTTTTTGGTTTTGCTTGACTGATTCATTTTGTCTCCTCGAGTCATTCAGTCCCATTTGTTCGATTCTGATTTTCAATGAAGTATTTTCTTCACTCACTTTTTTTTATATCTTTTTCTAATTGTCCAATTGAGTTGTTTTGTTCTATGGAATTTTTTTCCATTTCGCCAATTTTATTTTTTAGAGAGCTATTTTCTGTTTCCAGTTCACTAATCCTATTTTTCAAGGATTTGATTTCTTTATCCACTCTGTCTTTAACTGAATGGGATGACTTCTAAAGACTCTTTTGCCAAGCCTCCCTCTCCTTTTCCCATTTTTCTTCTAGCTCTCTTGTGAGAGCCTTTTTAATTTCTTCTATGAGGTTCATCTGGGCTGAGGAACAGATGATCTCCTCCTTTGGGGATTCACCTGGGCAACAGTCTGTTTTTAGTCTCTTCAGGGTTTAGAGTCTGTTCTCTATCCATATAGAAGCTGTCAATGGTTAAGGTCCTTTTCAATTTTTTACTCATTTTGTCAGAGAAGAATCAAAGACAAACTAGCAAAGAAAAAAATGCAAAAAAAACCCAAATGGGATCTGCTTTTTTGTGGGGAGGGGGTGGGTGGTGTTACCGAGCTTCCTCTACAGACTGCGGGGGCAGCAGCAAGGCCCTAATGAAACAGCAATGGTTGTGCTGCACCTATGCTCTGAGACTCCAAGAGTGTGTTGAGACACTGTGGGGGAGGGGTGGCCAGGTCCCAAGAGACTGCAGCTGTTCAGGGTTGTATTCTTCACACCCCTCACCACCACCACCACCCCCCAGGTGTTTTTAGCTTCTCTGCTGGGCTACTGACTTGCTGCCAGGGCAAAGTATCCAATCCTGTAGCAAAGCTCTCCTGGCAGAGATGGCTGAGATCACACCCCACCCCACTCCAGTCTGCTTGGCTGTGAGCTGCCTGCCGGGGGCTCTCGCTGCCACCTGCCTTCAGCCTGTGCCCAATCTAAAACCATCTGCACCCTCAAGCAAAAACAGACCTTTCCTGGCGAATTTCAAGGATGTCTTCTCTTGGTAACTATTTGTGGGTTTGGTTTTTTCAGTCTGTTTTTCAGACAATTCAGAGGCTTGTAATGAAATGGATTCTGAGAGAAAACGTGGAGGTTATGTAACTGTGTGCCTCCTCTCCGCCATCTTGGCCAGAAGTCTCTCTAACTGAGTCTTTATCCTACACTTATATACAATGTGTGTTCCAAGCCTTCTTTTCTATCCTCCATCCTCCCACAGTACTTCCTTATCTCAATCTCTCATCTCATAATTTACCTAGAAAATTTAGACCAGTTGTGCTCATCTCCCTCTTTCCCCTGCTTCTCATTTCCATAATCTTTTGGCATCAAAGCCCACTATTTCCTCCTTTACTCCAGTCTCCAACAAAGAGGTAGCCTTTCTCCCTAAGACTGACCCCTTGATGCTTTTCTTTCCAGACTTTTCCAGGAGATTGACTCCTGATATCACTCTCCATCTTCAATCTCAATCTGTCTACTACCTGCTATCTACAAATAAAGTCTCTTCCATCCTTCAAAAAATGCTCAATAAGTTCCAACATTGCCATCATCCTACAGACCTCTTAACTTTCTTAGCCAAATACCTTGAAAAAATCTGTCCAAAAAAGTCTAAACTCAGTGCTTTTACTTTCTCTTCTCATTTAAACTTCTAAATCCTCTGTAATATGTCTTACAACTTCATTACTCAAATAATAACGATGATAATAGCTGTCAATTATATAGTGCTTATTATGTACCAGGCCCTGGGCTAATATTTTACAAATATTATTTTACTTGATCGTCACAACATCCACATGAGGTAATTAGTATTATTAAACCTCATTTTACAGGTGAGGAAACTAAGGCAAACAAATTAAATGATTTGCCCAAGAACACATAAATTATATCTGAAGCCCTATTTAAACTTGTCTTCCTGACTTTTATTCCCACATCACATCCCATTACACTCTTTCCCCTGACACACTCTATCAACTATACTTCCTAAATGCTTTGATTGAAAATGCTTTCTCTAAACCTGGGATTCAGACCTATACCTGTTTCAGACCTTATAAAGCTCTGTGACCAGACCTCTAGAATTGTTTCCCATGTTTCCACAAGACAATAAGAATGTTTAAAATCTCATTTCTGCCACAGAGTGCATCTCTTTTGATTGCCAATTGAAGTTAAAAAAAATTTCCCCAAGGAAGTGAAATAGCAATAAAAATGTTTTGTTACTATTGAAAAAAAAAAGTTCTCTCTAAACTGAATGGTATCTTCTCAGTCCTCATTTTTCTTGAACTCTTTATCCATATCAATCCCAATAATCATGATTGTTCCCCGACTCTGTCTTGGGGCCCCTTCTTTCTTTCTATACCCTTTCAGTTGGAGAACTCATCAGTTCCCTTGAGTTCAACTGTCATCCCTAATGATTCTCAGATCTACTTATTTAGCCCTAACTTCTCTCCTGGCCTCCAGTATTATATTTCCAACTTCCTATTAGACACCTTAAACTGGATGTCCTTTGGACAGTTTAAATTCAATATGTCCAAAACTAAGCTCCCTATCTTTCTTCCAACTCTCCCTCTATAATGCCCCAATTTCTCTATTACTGTAGAAGGTGCTACCATCCTCCCAGTCACCCAAGCTCACAATCCATGTCATCCTTAATATCTCTCTCTTTTTTAAATAGTATTTTATTTTTCCCCATTTACATATCAAAAAATTATAGCATTTATTTTTACAAGATTTTGAGTTCCAAATTTTTGTCCTTCCTTCCCCCCCAACCCTCTTCCAAAGATGATAGGCCTTTTTATATCACTTACACATATGCTATCATGCAAAACATATTAATCCATATTGTGAAAGAAGAAACAGATCAAAAGGGAAAAAATCACAACAAGAATAAAGTTGAAAAAAATATGCTTCAATCTATATTCAGAGTCTATCATTTATGATTATGGATATTATTTTCCTTTGTAAGCTCTTTATGCATGTCTTGGATCATTGTGTTGATGAGAAGAGCTGAGTCATTCATAGTTGATCATCATGCAGGGTTGCTGATACTGTGTACAATGTTTTCATGGTCCTGCTCATTTCACATTGCATCATTCCTACATCTTTCCAAGTTTTTCTGAAATCTACCTGTTCATTATTTCTTATTGCACAATAGTATATGGTTACATTTATATACCACTGCTTATTCAGCCATTCCCCAACTGATGAGTATCTCTTCAATTTCTAATATTTTGCTGCCACAAAAAGTAGGGTTATAAATATTTTTGGAAATATAAGTCCTTTCCCATTTCTTACAATCTCTTTGGGATACAAAGTTAGTAGTGGTATTGCTGGGTCAAGATATGCACAGGTTGGTTGCCCTTTAGGCATAGTTGCAAATTGTTCACCAAACTGGTTATATAGTTCACAGGCCTACCAACAATCTATTTGTATTTCAATTTTTCCATATCTCTAACATTTGCCACTTTTATTTTATTTTTTTTTGTTAAATTGGCTAATCTGATGGGTGTGAGTTGGTATCTTAGAATCATTTTACTTTGCATCTCTCTAATGAAAAGTGACATAGATCATTTTTCCATATGTCTTTAGATGACTTTGATTTCTTCATCTGAAAACTGCCTGTTCATATCCTTTGACCATTTATCAGTTGGGAAATGGCTTGTATTATAAATTTGATTTAGTCCTTTATATATTTGAGAAATGAGACTTTTATTAAAAATACTTCCTATAAAATTGTTTCCCAGTTTTCTGCTTTCCTTCTAATCTTATTTGCATTGATTTTGTTGGTACAAAAGCTTTTAAATTTAAATAATCAAAAACAGCTATTTTGCATTTCATATACTCTATTTCTTGTTTGGTCATGGATTTTTCCCCTTCTCATAGACCTGACAGGTAGACTATTTCTTCCTCTTCTGGTTTACTTATGATGTCTAATATTTTATTTACTTCCTTAGTATTTTTATTATTTACTTTTTGGTTGGATTTATCAAATTTTCAGAGGGAATGGTTGAGATTCCTCCATCATTATAGTTTTGCTATCTATTTCTTCCTGTAACTCACTTAACTTCTCCTTTAAGAATTTAAATGCTACTTTGTAGTGGCAAGAAACTGGAAACTGAGTGGATGCCCATCAATTGGAGAATGGCTGAATAAATTGTGGTATATGAATGCTATGAAAAAACTATTGTTCTGTAAGAAACAACCAGCAGGATGATTTCAGAGAAGCATGGAGAGACCTATATGAACTGATGCTAAGTGAAATGAACAAACCTAGAAGATCATTATACACAGCAATAAGAAGACTATATAATGATCAATTCTGATAGTCGTGGCTCTCTTCAACATTGAGATGATCCAAGCCAGTTCCACTTGTGCAGTGATGAAGAGAGTCATCTACACCCAGAGAGAGAACCATGGGAAAAGAGTGTGGAACACAACATAGCATTCTATGTTGTTATTTACTTTCATTTTGTTTTTTTTCTCAGCTTTTCTTTTTCTTCCTTCTTGATCTGATTTTTCTTGTGCAACAAGATAATTGTATAAATATGTATACATATATTGGACCTAACATGTATTTCAACATATTTAATATGTATTGAACTGCCTGACAGCTAGGGAAGGGGTGGGGGGGGAAGGAGGGGAAAATTTGGAACAGAAAGTTATGCAAGGGTCAGTGTTGGAAAAATTATCCATGCATATGCTTTGTAAATAAAAAGCTTTAATAAAAATTTTTTTTAATTATAAAAAAGAATTTAGCTTCTATCCCATTTGTTGCATATTTGTTTAGTATTGATATTGCATCGTTATCTATGGTACCTTTTGACAAGATGTGGTTTCCTTCTTCATCTCTTTTAATTAGGTCTATTTTTGCTTTTACTTTGTCTAAGATCAAGATTTCTACCACTGCTTCTTTCTTTTTACTTCAGTATAATAGATTCTGCTCAAGCTCCTTACTCTTTAACTCTGTGTGTCTTTCTGCTTTGAGTATTTTTCTTGTAAACAACATATTGTAGGAATCTGTTTTTTGATCCATTCTGCTATCCACTTCCAGTTTATGGGAGAGTTCATCTCATTCACATTCACAATTATGATTATCACCTGTGTATTTCCTTTCATCCTATTCTTTCTTCTGTTTGCTCTCTCTCTCCTTTCACCCTTTCTCTCCTCACCAGTATACATTCATATATCATTGCTTATTCAGCCATTCCCCAGCTGATGGGTATCTCCTCAATTTCTAATATTTTGCCACCGCAAAAAATGCTACTGTCTACTTCCATTTGTCAGTCTCCCTCTCCTTTACCCAAATCTTCCCCTATTTCTTCCCTATTAGATAAGATAGATTTCTATATTCAAGTGATTGGGTATACTTCCTCTTTAAACCAATACTGATAAGAGTAAGGTTCAAGAGATACTCATCACCTACCCTCTCCTATAATAATTCTTTTGTGCCTCTTCAAGTAAAATAATTTACAATATTATAGCTCTTCTTTCTATACTTAGTATACTTTTCTTTCTCATCCCTTAAATTTTCTTATATCATTCCTTCAAATTTACCTTATACTCATATCCTCTATGTATATTTCTTCTAGCTATACTATTAGTGATACAATTTTAAGAATTACAAGTATAATTTTCCTGTGGGTGTAAACAGTTCAGCTCAGTTGAATTCCTAGTATTTTCTTACCCCTTTTTATCTTTTTATGCTTCTCTTGGGTCTTGATATTGGAGGTCAAATTTTTGGTTTAGTTCTGGTCTTCTCTTTATGAAAGCTTGAAATCCTTCCATTTTTGTTGAATGACCATTTTCCTCTTGATGTATTATACTTAATTTTTCTGGGTGAGTGATTCTTGGTTGTAATTCTAGCTCCTTTGCCTTCCAGAATATCATGTTCTGTGACCTTTGATACTTTAATGTTGCAGCTGCCAGATCCTGTGCAATCCTGATTATGACTCCCTGATATTTGAATTGTTATATTTTTTCCTTGATCTGATAGTTCTAAAATTTGGCTATAATGTTCCTTGGAGCTTTTATTTTGGGATCTCTTTCCTGAGTTGATTGGTGGATTCTTTCAATGTCTGTTTTACCCTTTGGTTTCAGGACTTCAGAACAGTTTTTCTTGATAATTTCTTGAAAGAGACTGTTCAAGTCTTCCTTTTGATTATGGCTTTCAGATAGTTTAGTGATTCTGATATTCTCTTTCCTGCATCTATTTTCCAGGTCAGTTGTTTTCCCCATGGTATATTTTACATTTTCTTCCATTTTTTATCATTTTGAATTTGTTTAATTAATTCTTGATGTTTCATAGAGTCATTAAGTACTACTTATCCTATTCTAACTTTTAAGGTATTGTTTTCCTCAATTAATTTTTGTATGTTCTTTTCTATTGTATGTTCTTTCCATTCCATTAAGGAGTTGTTTTCTTTAGTGGATTTTTGTATCTCCTTTTTTATTAGGCTGATTCTTTTTTTAAAGCAGTTTTCCAAGATGTTGATTCTTCCCCCCTCCCCCCATAATTCTCTCTTTTTTTTATAATAACTTTTTATTGACAGAACCCATGCCAGGGTAATTTTTTACAATATTATCCCTTGCACTCACTTCTGTTTTGATTTTTCCCCTCCCTCCCGCCACCCCCTCCCCTAGATGGCAAGCAGTCCTATATATGTTAAGTGTGTTGCAGTATATCCTAGATACAATATATGTATGCAGAACCGGACAGTTCTCTTGTTGCACAGGAAGAATTGGATTCAGAAGGTAAAAATAACCCGGGAAAAAAACAAAAATGCAAATAGTTTACATTCATTTCCCAGTGTTCTTTCTTTGGGTGTAGCTGCTTCTGTCCATCATCTATCAATTGAAACTGTTAGGTCTCTTTGTCAAAGCAATCCACTTCCATCAGAATATCTTCATACAGTAATGATCTCCTAATTCTGCTCATTTCACTTAGCATCAGTTCATGTAAGTCTCTCCAAGCTTCTCTGTATTCATCCTGCTGGTCATTCCTTACAGAACAATAATATTCCATAACATTCATATACCACAATTTACCCAGCCATTCTCCAATTGATGGGCACCCATTCAATTTCCAGTTTCTAGCCACTACAAACAGGGCTGCCACAAACATTTTGGCACATACAGGTCCCTTTCCCTTCTTTAGTATTTCTTTGGGATATAAGCCCAGAAGTAACACTGCTAGATCAAAGGATATGCACAGTTTGATAACTTTTGGGGCATAATTCCAGATTGCTCTCCAGAATGGTTGGATTCGTTCACAACTCCCCCAATGATGCATCAGTGTCCCAGTTTTCCCGCATCCCCTCCAACATTCATCATTATTTTTTCCTGTCATCTTAGCCAATCTGACAGGTGTGTAGTGGTATCTCAGAGTTGTCTTAATTTGCATTTCTCTGATCAATAGTGATTTGGAACACTCTTTCATATGAGTGGTAATAGTTTCAATTTCATCATCTGAAAATTGTCTGTTCATATCCTTTGACCATTTATCAATTGGAGAATGGCTTGATTTCTTATAAATTTGAGTCAATTCTCTATATATTTTGGAAATGAGGCCTTTATCAGAACCTTTAACTGTAAAGCTGTTTTCCCAGTTTGTTACTTCTTGTTTGCATTAGTTTTGTTTGTACAAGGGCTTTTTAATTTGATATGATCAAAATTTTCTATTTTGTGATCAGTAATGGTCTCTAGTTCATCTTTGGTCACAAATTTCTTTCTCCTCTATAAGTCTGAGAGAGAAACTATCCTATGTTCCTCTAATTTATTTATAATCTCGTTCTTTATACCTAAATCATGGACCCATTTTGATCTTATCTTGGTATACAGTGTTAAGTGTGGGTCTATGCCTAATTTCTGCCATACTAATTTCCAGTTATCCCAGCAGTTTTTATCAAATAATGAATTCTTATCCCAAAAGTTAGGATCTTTGGGTTTGTCAAACACTAGATTGCTATAGTTGACTATTCTGTCTTATGAACCTAACCTATTCCACTGATCAACTAATCTGTTTCTTAGCCAATACCAAACGGGTTTGGTGACTGCTGCTTTATAATATAATTTTAGATCAGGTACAGCTAGGCCACCTTCATTTGATCTTTTTTTCATTAATTTCCTTGAGATTCTCGATCTTTTATTGTTCCACATGAATTTTGTTGTTATTTTTTCTAGATCATTAAAATATTTTCTTGGAAGTCTGATTGGTATAGCACTAAATAGATAGATTAGTTTAGGGAGTATTGTCATCTTTATTATATTCGCTTGGCCTATCTAAGAGCACTTAATATTTTTCCAATTATTTAAGTCTGACTTATTTGTGTGGAAAGTTTTTTGTAATTTTGCTCATATAATTCCTGACTTACCTTTGGTAGATAGATTCCCAAATATTTTATGCTGTTGGCAGTTATTTTGAATGGAATTTCTCTTTGTATCTCTTGCTGTTGGATTTTGTTGTGATGTATAAAAATTCTGAGGGTTTATGGGGATTTATTTTGTATCTGCTACTTTGCTAAAGTTATGAATTATTTCTAATAGCTTTTTAGTAGAATCTCTCCCCCCATAATTCTCTATATCACTCTCATTTCTTTTCCCATTTTTTCTCCCACCTCTTTTATATGATTTTTAAGCTTCTTTCTAAGAAAATCCCATAGAAGATCTATGAGTTCTTTCTGGGCTTGAGACCATTTCCCATTTTCCTTGGAGGTTCCCATAGGCATTTTGATGCCTTTCTTTCCTTTTCTGAGTTTATATCTTCATCCCCCTGTCATAATAACTTTTTATGGTCAAATTCCTTTGTTTTTTGGTCTTTTGTTTTTTGGCCTTTTTGCTTTGTTTTACATTTGATCTCTGTTTTCCTGGTGGAAGTAATACTCTCTCAGGATTCTTGTGCCAGTGGCTATGGGCCTTGACTGTTTACCTGCTGCTTTGATGTTGCCCAAATGGGACCCTCATATCTGCTACTGTGCTAAGGGGTGGGGTAGGAGGTGGCTGGTATTCCTGAAGACTATAAGGATCTGACAGCTTACCTGGTGTTAAACTGGGGTTCTACTGGTGATGACTGGCATATATTGAGGCCGTAGTGGGTGTTTCTGCATTTCCTCAGGCTACATAGAAGCATGTGGTAATCTGGCAGCTAGAAGATGTCTGCCTGCTTGGGGCTTTGCCTGCCCACCCAGGGCCATGCTGAAGCACTTTTGGATGTCTGGATGCTGGAGACTGCCCATTTGCCTGGGGCTGTGATAAATCTAGAAGATGCTCCCTGCCCTATGGCTACATCAAAGCTCCTGGTGGTTCCCAAAGCTGGAGTCAACTGGCTTCCCTGGCTTTGCCAAGGCACATGAGGGTCCTGCTGTTGGCATATGCCTGCTCTACCACCCTAGAGCTCAGGATCTCCTGCTAGTTTGATGCCAGATTTCTGGGAAGCTTTCTGTCCTGGATTGTGCCCCCTTACATCTGAGTGAGATGGAGCCCCCCTGTTGATCCTTCAAATTTCCTGGGTTAACCCCATCTCCTTACTTTTCCACAGCTCCAGAATTTGTCTTATGGCCCTATTTTATGGTTGCCCAGAGATAAACATGGCAAAGTTATAGCAATACTGCTTATTCCACTATCTACATTTCCAGAAATGCCCATTCTCTCTTACCACCCCTCTCCCTTGTATCCAATCAATTGTCATGTCCTGCTGCTTCTACCTTTACAACATCCTTCATTTATGCTTCCCTTGCCTCCTCTGAGATTCCCATCCAAGTCCAGTTCTTTATCATCTCACCCCCAGATAATAACCTGTTGATTGGTCTCCCTGCCTCTAGTCTCTCCCATTTCCAGTCTCTATTTAGCTGTTGAATTGATCTAAGAATAGATGTGCTTATTTCACCTTCCTATTCAATAAACTCCAATGTCTTATTATCTCCAGGATCACATATAAAATTCTATTTGGTTTTTAAAACTTCTCATAAACTGACCCCATTTAAAGCTTTCTAGTCTTCTTACACTGTACACCACTACAATCCTGATAAATACTTATAGATCCAGGGACACTGGTTTCCTTGCTGTTCTTAAAACAAGGCATTCCATCTTCCAAGCTTAAGCATTTTTACTGGCTAGTCCCTGAACCTGAAATTCACTACTTCTTCTTTTCCTCCTGGCTTCCTTCAAATCCCAGATAACATCTAATATTCTATAAGAATTAAAGAATTCTTTCTTAATATCCTTTAATACTAATGCCTTTATTCTGTGATTATTTCTACAATCCAGAATTGGAGAACTTAAGAGAAATCAGGCAGGAAACAGCAGTCAGAAAAGGATACATTTCTTAACCTCTTATGGGGAAGAAACAATGTTCCCTCCTTCTCCTTCTCCACATCAGCGATGGGATCTAACAATAAGGCTACTCACCCAAAAGGAAACACCCTATCCAATAACTGGCGAGTTAGTTGAGAGAGATTAAGGTACAAAAGAGGGACTAGAACCACATATTCAGGAAAAGTAATAGGTACAGAGAAGGATTCACTTGAGCCCAGAAGCAGCTTCAAGAAATGGGACCCTCTGGGATAGGAATAAAGGGAAGAGCCAAGATGACAGAATAAAGGCAGGGCTTCACCTGAGCTCTCCCAAATTCCCTTTCAAACAAATTTAAAATAACATCTCAAAATGAATTTTAGAATACTGATAATAGGACAGGTTGAAACAATTTTCCAGTTCAAGACAACTTAAAAGTTCAACAGAAAAGGTCCGTCTCACTTGTGGAGTGAGAGTAAAGCAATTCAGTCACAAAGGCCACACCCCAGCAAGCCAGAGGCAGGCCTCGAGGGTGGATGAATTGGTGATGTCAGTCCTGGAGCTCTCAGCCCAAAGAGAGTAAGGGAGTTGGACATCTGGTTAGAAGATTAGAGAGGACCCTTTATTGATCCTCGGTGCAGAACTCTGTTATATATCCATACACTGAGCTAGCTCAGTACTTGGGAAGCCCCAAGAAAAAGAGTGGGAGAGGAGAGATATTAGACTGCTTACCAAAATGAAGGTCTACAGAGCCATTGCGCTGATCTCATTGTTGTACACCTGTGAAACCTGGATGGTATACCAGTGCCATATCAGGAAACTGAATTGCTTCTATTTGAATTGCCTTAGGAAGATTCTGAAAATCATTTGACAGGATAAGGAACTGGATATTGAGGTCCTTTCTCAAACTAAACTGCCAAGTATGCAAACTCTACTGCAGAGAATACAAATTTGATGGGCTGCCCATGTTGTTTGAATGTCAAATGTATACTTGTCTAAAAGACTATTTTATGAAGAGCTCATATAAGGCAAGTATTCACATGGTAGTGAGAAGATGCAATGTAAGGATACTCTCAAGGTCTCTCTGAAGAACTTTGAAATATATTGCATAACATGAGAGACACTGATACAGGATCATCCAGCATGGCATGCCATCACCAAAGAAGGTGCTGTGCTCTATGAACAAAGCAGAATTGAACTAGCTCAAAAGAAACATTTAGAGAAAAATTAGAGAATTCATCCCAAATGTTCAAATGGCCTATTTGTATACCACCTATAGTACAGCATTCTGAGCTCATATTGGTCTGATCAGCCACAGTCAGACACACTCTAATTTGACTAACATAGTGAGGTAATTTTGATCCTCTTTGAGAAAGAAGGACAACAACCAACCAACTAACATGGGTCCAGGCCTTGGAAATACCCACATTTCTCTTTGGAGAACTGAGGACTTATACTTTATACTTTAGAAGAACAGAAAACTGACAAACCTCCAGAATTAGTGCTGAATAAAGAAACACAAAAAACACCAAATCTTGGGACAGTGTTCCCTTCATCCAAAAGCAGAGTCCAATTTTAACAAAAAGTTAAAAGTCAAGAACTAGGGTGGAAAAATGAGCTGACGACAATAATTTTAAAAGAACCTGACTTAGAAAGTTACTATGATGACAGGGATAATCAAAGCACACACTCAAAAGAAGACAACAAAGTCAAAACAACTATATCCAAAGCCTCAAAGAAAAATGCGAATTGGCCACAGGTCACCAAAAAAAAATTCCAGGAAGAACTTAAAAAGGATTTTAAAAATCAAATAAGTGAAGTAGAAGAAAAATGGGAAAAGAATGAGAATGATGCAAGAAAATTATTTTTTAAAAAAGTCAACAGCTTAGTAAAGGAGTCTCAGAAAATACTGAAGAAAATAATACTTAAAAAAAACAAAACAGGCCCAAAATAGGGGGAAAGTGGTACAAAAATTCACTGAATCAAAGAATTTCTCAAAAAATAGAACTGGTCAGATGTAAATAGAGTACAAAATCTCACTAATAAAATAATTCCTTAAAACTTATAACTGGGCACTGGAAGCTGATGATTTCATAAGACATAAAGAAAAATAAAACAGAATCAAAAAATGAAAAAATAAGAGAGAATCTGAAATATCTCACTGAAAAACAATTGACATGGAAAATTGATCCAGGAGAGAGAATTCTTGAACTATTTAAAAGTTATAATAAAAAAGAGCCTTCTTTTCAACTACCAGGTGATTTAGGCCAATTCCAATAGATTTGTAAGAGAGAGAGCCATATGCCTACCTTGGGGATTAAATGTAGATAATGTTTTCATTAGTGTTTTCAACCTTTTTGTTGTTGTTTGCTTGCTTTTTTCTAATTTTCCTCCTTTTTGATCTGTTTTTCTTGTGCAACATGTCAAATGTGGAAATATGTTTAGAAGAGTTGCACATATTTAAATTATATTGGATTATCTGCTGTCTAGGGGAGGAAGATGGGGGAGGGGAGGGAGAAAAATTTGGAACTTGCAAGGTTTTGTAAGGGTGAATATTGAAAACTATCTTTGAATATATTTTGAAAATAAAAGACTATTATAAAAAAAATAAAATAAGAAAAAAATTTAAAAGGGTCTAGACATCATTCCCCCCAAAATTATCCAGTAAAACTGCAATCATATTATAGACCCAAAAGGGCAAAAAGAAAATGGGAGAATCCACTTATCACCTCTTGAAAGAGATTCCAAAATGGAAACACCTAGTAATATTATAGCTGAATTCCAAAGCTCCCAGGTCAAAGAAAAAAAATTGTAAGCAACTAGAAAGATAATTTAAATATTGTGAAGTCACCATTAGGATAACACAAGATTTAGTAGTTTCTACATGAAAAGATTGGATTCTGAAAGGCAAAGGAGCTAGGAATACAAACAAGAATCAGTTACCCATCAAAACTAAATGCAGTCCTTTGTGGGGAAAAATGGATATCCAATGAAATAGAGGACTTTAAAGCATTTCTGATGGAAAGATCAGAGCTGAATAAAAAATTTGACATTCAATCTTGAAGACTCAAGCATAAAAAGAAAAAAAAGTGTATTCAATAAAATTAAACTGTAATATATCTAAATGGGAAGCTGTAACTTGTAACTCCTAAGAACTTTATTGTTATTAGAAGTAGAATATATATGGACCGAAGGCACAGGTGTAAATTAACTACGATGAAATGATATCTAAAATAAAATCAAGTTGGATGAGAAGAAAGATGGATCCTCTGGAAAAAGAGGAAAGAAAAAGGCAAAAAAGAATTTTTACAATGGAAGGAAAGATGATGTGAGAAAGACAATACTTGATCCTTACTCTCATCAGGTTTTGCTCAAAGATGGAATAGCATATATATTCAGTTGGGTATAGAAATCTAGCTTACTTTGCAGGAAATAGGAGGAAAAAGGGATAAGAGAGGGACATAAGATAATAGGAGGTACTGCCAGAAAGGAGGGTGGACTGGGGGAAATAATGGTCAGAAGCAAAACACTGTTGAGGAGGGACACTATGAAAGGAGAGAAAAGGACAAATAGGGAAAAATAGGGCTGAAGTAAATGCACAGTATTCACCACTGTGATAAAAATTTATAGCAAGTTTCTCTGACAATGGACTCATTTCTCAAATATATAAAGAACTGAGTCAAATTTATAAGAATTAAAGTCATTTTTCAACTGATAAATGGTTAAAAGACATAAAGAAGTAGTTTTCAGATAAAGAAATCAAAGCCATATGAAAAAATGCTTTCAATCACTACTGAGTAGAGAAAATCTAATTAAAGTAACTCTGAGATATTACTTCACACCCATCAGATTGACGAACATGATAAAAAGGGAAAATAACAAATTTTGGAAGTTATATGGGAAAATTGGGACACTAAAGCAACATTGGTAGAGTTATAAACTGATGATTCAATCATTCTGGAGAACAATTTGGAACTTTGCCCAAAGGGCTATAAAACCTTGCATATCCTTTGACCCAGCAATACCATTACTAGGTCTGTATCCCCAAGAGATTTTTTTTAAGGAAAAGCACTTATATGTAGAAAAATATTTATAACAGCTCTTTTATTAGTGGTAAAAAATTGAAAATGGAGGGGATATCCATCAATTCTGAAGTGATTAAACAAGTTATAGTATATGGTTATGATGGAATACTATTGTGCTTTAAGAAATGATGATCATCTAGGGGAGGGCATGAGGGTGGGAAAGGAAATTGAAACACAAGATTTTGCAATGGCTAATGTTGAAGAATTGTCCACACATATGTTTTGAAAAATAAAAAGTTTTAATAAAGAAAAAAGAAATGATGAGCACTTTCTCAGTAACACAGTTTTTCAAAACCATTTCCAATAGATTTGGGATGGAAAATGCTATCCACATCCAGAGAAAGAGAACTTTGGAGGTTGAATGTGTATTGAAGCATATTATTTTCACTTTTTTGCTTTGCTTTTTATTTCTCTTGGTTATTCCCTTTCACAACATGACTAATATGGAATACATTTAAAAGTATTGCACATGTATAACCTATATCAGTTTGTTTACTGTCTTGGGGAGGAGAGAAGTAAGGAAAGGAGAGAGAAAAAATAAATGTTGAAAATTATCTTCATATGTATTTGGAAAAATGAAATACTATAGAAATTAAAAATAAGAAATAAAATAAAATTTCCTTTGTGGGAAAAACTAGCCTAAGCTAAAATATAATACTATTGAAAAAATTTAAAAAGAAAAAAAGAAATGATGAGAAGGATGAGTTCAGAAAAACCGGGACAGACTTACATGTTGCAAAGAGAAGAAAGAAGAACCAGGAGAAGAATATACATGTTAGTAGCAATATTTCACAGTGATCAACTGTGAATGACTTAGCTATTCTTAGCAAGACAATTCCCAATGATTTATGATGAAAAATTCTATATAGTTTGAAATCATGCCCAAGGGCTATAAAATTGTACATACCCTTTGATCCAACAGTTTCACTACTGGATATGCATCTCAAAGAGATCATAAAAAAGGGAAAAGGATCCACATGTGAAAAAATGTTTGTAGCAGTTCTTTTTGTGGTGGCAAAGAATTGGAAAATAAGTGAATGCCCAACAATTGGGGAATATAAATTCAGATAGTATATGAATTTAATAAAATACTATCATCCTCTAAGGAATGATAAATAGGCTGATTTCAGAAAAACCTGGAAAGACTTACATTAACTGATACTGAGTGAAGCAAGCAGAACCAAGAAAATATTACAGACAGCAACAAGATTATATGATGATTAATTATGATAAACTTAGGTCTTCCCAGCACCTCGGTGATCCAAGGCAATCCTAATAAACTTTGAATAGAAAATCACATTCCTCATCCAGAAGATGGAGACTAAATGCAGATTAAAGTATGACTTTCACTTTTTTTCTTTTTGTTTTACCTTTTGTTCTGAGTCATATAAAAATATGTTTAAAATGAATGCACAGATATAACCTATATCAGATTGCTTGCTATCCTGGGAAGAGGGAGGAAAGTGAGAGAAGGAGAAAAAAAATGGAACTCAAAATCTTACAAAAATGAAAGTTGGAAACCATCTTTATATATATTTGAAAAAAATAAAATAGTATTAAAATAAAATTTTAAAAAGAAAAATACAATCCACCTCTAGATGGAGACTGATGGACTGATGGAGTCTGAATGCAAATTGAAGCAATTTTTTTAAACTTTTTTTTTCTTGTTGTTGGAGTGGAGATTGGTCTGTGTTTTCTTTCACAACAAGACTAATATAGAAACATATTTTATATGATACAATATGTGTAACCTATATTAAATTGTTTGTCTTCTCAATGAGGGAGTAAGGACAAAAAAAGGAGAGAATTTAGAATTCAAAATTTTAAAAAAAAGATTATTAAAAAATTTTTACATGTAATTGGGAAAAATTTTAAACAGATAGAGGAATAAGATGACTAAAAAATAAAGAAACATTACCCTTTGGCAGCAAAGAAGATCCTGGACCACCAGCTGATCAATTTATTTAGCAGAGACCTTGGAGAATGATAGGGAAGGTGGGGTTGTGGGGATATTAACATTTTGCAATTTGAGAATAGAGAATTATCTTGGGTACATGTATTTCCTATGTACACTATGCCCACTCTCATAGACATTTTATATATATATATATATATATATATATATATATATATATATAATATATATATATATATATATATGTTTATTTATTAATGAAAGAATAAACTCCAGTGTTAAAGGGCAAATATTTTTGTATTTATTATTCTTTTTTTAAAATAACTTTTTATTGATAGAACGCATGCCAGGGTAATTTTTTACAGCATTATCCCTTGCATTCACTTCTATTCCGATTTTTCCCCTCCCTCCCTCCACCCCTTCCCCCAGATGGCAAGCAGTCCTTTACATGTTGAATGGGTTACAGCATATCCTAGATACAATATATGTGTGCAGAACCGAACAGTTTTCTTGTTGCACAGGGAGAATTGAATTCAGAAGGTATAAATAACCCGGGAAGAAAAACAAAAATGCAAGCAGTTTATAGTCATTTCCCAGTGTTCTTTCTCTGGGTGTAGCTGCTTCTGTCCATCTTTGATCAATTAAAGCTCTCTTTATCGAAGAGATCCATGTATTTATTATTCTTGCTATGCTATCTTGGTAAATAAATGCCTTTGCTAAGAGATAATTGCGTGTACTAGCTGATTTAATGGACTAGCTGTTGGAGCTTATAAGCTGAAGTTTTAAAAGCATAGCCCCATTTAACCCCTAAAATCTAGAAGGTAGGCATTTCCTTCTAGGAGCAAAGGAAAATTAAAAGAATTGACCAGAGGAGGCACTATATAGTAATGGCTCAAAAGAGATACAAAGAGTTAAATTATTACAATATATAAATTATTTATATTTGTATCAAACAAAAGTGTAAGATCAAAAGGAATTTGAAGAAGTCAAATATAAAGATAATAAGTAACCATACAAGCTAAGGAAAGCAGCCTGGCATAATGGAAAGAACATTGGACTGAAAGGACACTTAAGGAACTAGGACAACAATTCATGTGAAAAAGACCTGGAAGTTTTAGAGTATGAGTCAATATGAGTCAACAGTGGCATGGCAACCAAAAAAACCTAATGTGATTTCAGGCTATATTAATAGAAGCATGGTATTAAGAATGAAGGAAGGAAAGTCCTACTGTTGTCTGCCCTGCTTAGTCTTCATCTAAATGACTGTGATTTACCAGTTGCCACATTTGAAGAGAAATATCAGCAAACTTGAACATCTCTGGAAGACTGGTGATTGGTGGGCCTAAAATCACAGTATTTTTTCCTCAGGACTGCCCTAATCTATGTATTTCAAAGTTTTTTCTCCTTGAAAGACCTAGGACCATATAAACTACAGATGAGGAAACCAAAATAGGGAAGCATAACATCTTTCCAAATCCTCCAAACAGATCAGAAAATCCTCCAAACCAAATTCTGATCAGAAAATGCAAGAAAAAAATCATAGTGAATCATTTTTCACTGTGTTCAACATAGGGAAACAGAGAAATCTATAGACAGTAGGGACAGGAGGAGGAATAAATATGAGCCTTGATCTGAGTATCAAGAAGCAAGAAACAGCTATGTGGCCTACAGAAGCAGAAGCAGAGTCTCAGTGCCAGATTCTAGATTTGTATAAAGCCTACAGAAAGTCTGCAGGAATTCCAAATCAGAGGAAAGAAGATGTTCTTTCGCTGAATCATCAGAACTTTCTAACTGGTTGATAGTAGATGAATTCAGCAGTGGTCTACTGAATCTCCAAAGTGTAAGCCATCAGGCCTGTTGTTAAAGATGCAAAACCAGGTCAGGAACTTAGAGTGCTCAAATCAGGGGGATGGTGATAAAACTTTGTCCTATATCAGACCATTTTGGGAACCCTGAAAGTTTCCAGGTCCCCAGACTGAATTGGCCCTAAGATACTGGATTAATGCAAAACTCAATATTCCCAAGAAAGGACAGGACAAGCTCAGACCTTTCCTCCAGAAACACATAGAACCTGGCCCTAACAAAGTCTAGAATAAAAATTTTTAAGTGCTGGAATAATAAGAAATCAAACAAAAAGAATCTCACTACAAATGGTTATTATGAGGTCAGGGATGTTCAAAACACAAATTCAGAAGATCAAAATGACACCTGAACATCTATAAACAAAGCCTCAAGAAAAACATAGTTTGGATGCAAATTTATCTAAAATTCTTAGAAGAATAGAAGCAAGAGGATTTTGTTAAGTTTAAATTTTTTTAGCAATAATATGAGAGTTTTTGAGGGAGGAAATGGAAAAGAAATGAGAGTTGTAGAAGAAAGAATTAAAATGGGAATTAACAGTTTGGCATAAAAGATTTAAAATCTTGCCTAAACAACAAACTCCCTGAAAATTAGAATTAATCAAGTAGAAACTGATGACTTGATGAGACCATAAGAATTATTAAAAATAAATCAAAAGACTGAAAAAATAAAAGAAAATCTCAAATATCTGATGGCAAAAAAAACCCCTGGAAAACAGATGAAAGAAGAAAAATTTAAGAATTGTTGAATTATCTGAATAATATGCTCAAAAAAGATTCCAGATGTAGCAGTTCAAAAAAATCTTCAAATAAAATAAATGAAAACAAAAACTCACCTGTCTAAATCATTTAGAATCAGGAGGCAAAGTAGAAAAAGAAAGTATTCACCAGTTACTTCCTGACAGAAACCTCTCAGTGAAAATTCCTAGATACATTATAACTGAAATCCAGAGTTTCAAGGTCAAAGAAAAAATACTAAAAAAAAAAAAATTCAGATTCTGAGGTGCCACAGTGAAGATCATATGATTCAGCATCCATCATTCTGAAAGAGCAGAGAGTTTCAAATATGATATTCCTGAGGGTAAAGGATATAGGCTGATAGCCAAAAATAACTTAGCCTTACACAGGGGAAAATGGATTTTTAGTGAAATAGAAGATTTCCAAGCATTCTATTAGTGCACCCTAATTCTGAGCCATGTAGAAATTTTGAAGTACCCAAACACAGCAGTCAAGAGAAATATAACAATGATAAGGGACTAAACAAAGATAAAATTCTAATTTGGGAAGATAATGTATGTGCCAGAGCCCCATAATTGAGAGGAGAGAGAGAGAGAAAGAGAGACAGACGACAGAGAGACAGACAGATAAAATACTTGGACAGAAAATCTTGGAATAATTCTATTATGTCTTGAGGATCTTAATAGAAATATAGAAAGGTAGAGGAAGAGGGATGGAGTAGGTGGGGAAAGGAGAAAGTTTAAGGGAAAGTTATCTGAAATAATCAGGTAAACAAGCAGATGTGTATACAAACAATAGATAAAGGGTTGGGGGGAGCAGCTGATAATTAAAACTCACTCTTATCTGACCTGGGCACACACACATTTGGATACAGAAACCCATTTCACTCAGAAAAATAGGGAAATTAAAGAAGGGAAAATTTGAGGGTGGATTAATTAAGGCAGGGATTACTGCAAAACAAAACAAAAATATTCATAGTGGCTTTTTGGTGGTAGCAAAGAATTGAAAATTGAAGAAATGCCCATCCACTGGGGAATGTATGAGCAAATTATGCCATATGAATAGGGTATTACTAGGGAATGTTATATGACAGGGTATTATTGAGCTATAAGAAAGGAGGAAGCCTGGGGCAGTTATGTGGTACAATGAATAGAGCACTTACTGTGGAGTCAGGAGAACCTGAGTTCAAATCCCTCCTCAGGCAATGATTAACTGTGTGACCCTGAGCAAGTTAATTGACCTTCTCTCTCCTCTTCTCAAAAAGAAAAAAAATGAAGTGGGCAGTTTAAAAAAATCTAGAAAGACTTTTATGAGCTAAAAAAGAATTAAATAAGGAGAAGAGAACAATTTATACAATGATAACAATATTGTAAAGAAAATTTTTTTAAAAAACTTAAGAACTCTGATTAGTATAATGATTAACCATGTTGTCAGAGGAAAAACAATGTGAAATGCTATGCCTTGCCTCCCACCATCCATCCTCACAGAAAAGTGAAAGATTCAGAGAATAGAATGTGACTTTTATTTTAACATGGCCCATGTGGAAATTTGTTTTTCTTGACTAGACATGTTTGTAACAGAGTTCTTGTTCTTATTTTCCCATGGGGATGGAGGTGGGAGTAGAATGAGAAGGGGGGATGACAGATTTTTTCCCATTGAAAAAAATTAAATTTAATGAAAAAACCACAAATGAGAAAATATAGTGATTTACATGATAGATGTCTTTAAGTATCTGACAGGCTATCATGTGGAAGCTGGTTTAGATTTGCTCTGTTTGACTTGAAAGGATAGAATGAGTAGCAATGGGTAGAAGCTGTTGAAGGAGATTTCTGCCACAAACAAGGGAATATTTCCTAACCAATAGAGATGTTCAAGAGTGGAAGGTGAAGAAACAAGTCATCTTCTATTGAATAATCATTTGCTGGGATATTATAGAGAGAATTTCTGGTTAATAATAAGTTAGACAATAATCTCAGGTCTTTTATTACTCTGAATTTTGTGATTCTATAACAGGAGAAAACTACTGATCTCATTCTTTGGATTAAATACTTGACACATGCTCTCAATTTCAAGACATTGGTGAAAATTATAACTTTGTGTCTTAAGAATTAGTTATCAAGCAGATAAATAAACAGTGGCTAGGCAATCTGAACATTTGTTATTTTATTTTCTTCTTAATACAATTTTGGTAAGATCTTAAGAAGGGAAGATTAAGAATAGTCCCCATTTGATCCAACCATTCTGGAGAGCACTTTGGAATTATGCCAATATGGAAATATATGCATACCCTTTGATCCAGCTGTGTCATTCTGGGTCTGTATCCCAAAGAAATCATAAAAGAAAGAAAAGGATGCACATGTGCAAAATATTTTACTGAGCTCTTTTTGTGGTGGCAAAGAATTGGAAAATTATTAGATGTCCATCAAGTGGGGAATGGCTGAATAAGTTATGCTATATGAAAGAAATCAAATGTTACTTACTATAATAAATGATTTTAGAAAAGCCTCGAAAGATTTATATGAACTAATCTTGAGTGAAGTGAGCAGAACCAGGAAAATATTGTATACAGCAAACAAAAGATTGTGTGATGATCAATTAAGATAGACTTGGTTCTTCTCAGCAATTCAGTGATCCAAAGCAATCCCAATCGACTTTGAATGGAAAACACCATCTGTATCCAGAGAAAGAACTATGGAGATTAAATGTAGATCAACAACATATTATTTTCACTTTTTTTCTTTCTTCTGTTTTTTTTCCCTCATGGTTCTTTCTCTTTTGTTCTGATTTTTCTCTTTCATATAAAAAAAAGTCATTAAAAATGACTCATATGGAAATATGTTTAAAAAAAAAAAAGAATAGCCCTGGGGCAGCTAGGTGGTGCAGTATGTACAGCACCAGCCGTGAAGTCAGAAGGAGCTGAGTTCAAATGTGGTCTCTGACACTTAATACTTCCTGTGTGAACCTGGGCAAGTCACTTAAACCTAATTGCCTCAACAACAACAAAAAAGAGTAGCCCCCACTCAGTTTAAAAGATAATTTAAAATCACAGTATCAGAGCTCAAAAGGACTTTGAGCCTAAGTTTCCTTTGTAAAATGATAGTGGTTGGACAAGTCTATTTTTTAAAGATTTTTCTGATCTGATAATCAATATTTTAAGAAGACATAGTGTTTTCTATATTTTAAGGCAGCATAGTGCCTATTGATTAATTGAAATTAACTAAAATTAAGGGAATTATAGTAAGTTAGTGGCTGAGCTATGTAAAACAGATCTCTTTATATAGACAGACCAGAACTTTTTTCATTGCTTTCTTCCTAAGGAGGGAAAATTGGCAATGGGTAGATATAGAGATATAACCAGATTCATAAGCTTTCTTTGGTCAAGTTCATTACAGTATATTCTTCTTAACAGCTGAAAGACTACTTAACAATTTTGATAAACTTTTTGTATGCATTTCATTTCCTCCCAAATATCTGGTAGTCTCTATTTTTATTGAGTACCAGGGATTTTTAACCTGAAGTTGATGAACTTTTCTTTTAAAAAAATATTTTGATAACTATATTTCAGTATAATTACTTTCCTTTGTAATCCTCTTTAGGATATATCAGTAATAATTCACATTTATATAGTACTTTTAGATTTACAAAGTACTTTCCTCATACCAGCCTATGAGGTAAGTATTGAAGAATTACAGAATTTGAGAGTTAGAAGGGACCTCACATTGGCCATTAAATCCAAGCTGTACACTGAAAACATTCAAATTACATAATACCTAAGAAGTGTTGCCAAGCATCTGTTTGAAGGCCTCCAAGGAGGGGGAACCCATCACCTCTTGAAGCAGCTCATTCCACTTTTGGACAACTCAAATTGTTTCTGAGATCAAGGATAAATTGATTGTCTGGTTCTGCCATCAGGGACCAAACAGAACAAGTCTATTCCCTGTTCTACATGATGGACTTCCAAACACTTGAAGACAGCTGTCATTTGCCCCTTGAATCTTCTCTTCTTCAAGATGAACATGCCCAGTTCCTTTCATTGATCCTCTGTGAAAATCTGGTCTATATGAGAGACTCAGGACTCTTCTCCATTCTGATTACTGTTGTCTGGGAACTACTCAGTTTATTAGTGTTCAGAAAGTGTGATGGCCAGAACTTAATACAATACCCTACATCAGTAGTGTCAAAATCAGATAGGTGTGGAAGGCACTAATCATATATAAAGATCCCTGTGGGTCGCAGAGTGACTTAGTTTTAAAATGTAATATTAACTATGCTTTGTTGTATTTTTATTTATTTTGTTAAATTACATTTTAATCTAATTCAGGTGACATGTGGAGTGTTGTGTTGGATTTCCAATTCTTCTGTTCTAGACAAGAGCTGTCAGGGACAGACAATAATGGAATCATCTTCTTATTTCTCAAAGCTATGGCCCTCCTTAATGTAGCCTATTACATTTTTTGACAGCCACATAACACGGCTATCTGTCTCTGCCTCCCCCACTTTATATTAGTGAAAATTATATTTGCACCCAAGTACTAAGACTGAATTTCATCTTAGATTTTTGCCAGATTCTTAGCCAAGATCCTTTTGTTTCCTGATTGTCATCCAGTGAGTTAGTTCTCCCTCTCAGCTGTGTATCACCTGCAGTTTTGATGAGTATACCATTTGTGCCTTTTATCCAAGACATCATTAAAATATAAAACATCATAAGGTCTAGTGCAGATTCTCCAGGCCACTCCCCTAAGGATTTTGCCACGTTGAACAATTAATAACTATTCTTTGAGTCTAGCCATCCAACCAACTATGAATCTATCTGTTTCACTTGCACAGGGATCATTATCCCCATTTTACAGATGAGGGAACAGAAACTCTGAAAGGCTAAATAATTTATGATATATAGTCACAGAGCTTCAAGTCTCAGTCGCCTAATTGTGAATTCAGTTTGTTTCCTGTCATTAATCTTTCTGGCTCCAAAGCCAAACATAAAACTTGTCTTCACCACTGAGCACCAGCCTTTCAGTCACACATAACTGAAAGAAATCTCCCCAAAGTTCCATATTTTGGATTAAAATGTAGAAGAGAATATTACCCATGCTAAAAGAACTGAACCTTCAATAACCAGCTTTTATTATATTTATAGTGGTTTTCTTTTTTAAAATGAAGAAGGGGAGATTTTGGAGGAGAGAGGGAAAAATAGCAATAGTGATATGAAAAAGAAGAAAAAATCATTTAAACATTTTAAATATACAGGAAAAGCAGACAGAACCTCAGAAGACAGAAATAGGATACCTATGAAAAGAATTTGTTAAATTTATTGTGTATATATATATATATTTAAATATATATATTTAAAGTAATATGAATGAAATGAAGATTCATGGTTCATATAATATTTTCGTCATTATTATTATTTCTTTATTATTACAACATTAATTTTTGGAAAAATTTTTGAGTTCCAAATTTTTCTCCCTCCTTTCCTTCCATTGTTCCTCTCCAAGATGGCAAGCAATCTAATATAGGCTTTTATTCTCCTTTGAACATGGTTTAGGTTTTGGGTTTAGGGGGTTTTTTTGTGTGTGTGTTTCTTAAGTTCAGAATAAGAAATTTAAAAAAAAAAAGAAAGCTATATCCCACACATTTGTCTATTTTTCTTGTCTTTTTTAGTCCTTTACTATTTTTTGCACTCCCTTCTAAATATTCTAACCTCTTCATCCCTTGCTGACCTTCAACACTATCCCTTTGATAGCTCTCTGACCTCAGACCAAACAAAATTTACCCACCCAAAGTTTTCGCCTTCCAAAACCGCTTCATACTCAGGCAAGTATTTTATTTTCTAAGAGCTAAGTTTTAGTGTGAACTCGGAGTACTTAGAAAATAAAACACAGAATCTTAGTCTGGTGCTGAATACACAGTAAACTCTCAACAAACACTTTTTGATTGGTTGGTTAACAAGTTCTCCTAAGGCTGTCTTGTGTTGAGATAGTGATGTAAACAACTATTCTATGTCTGTAGATACACATAAGCTCTATCTTTTAATTCATTCAATTTAAGCACCTACTTTGTGCCAGATACTGTGCTGTGTATTGAAGATATAAAGACTGAAATAAAACAGCCTTTGTTCACAAGGAGTTTACACTCCCTTGGAGAAAACAACATATATACAGATAAAGTAAAAACAAAACATATACCCTTGGGGAGAATGCTAACAACTGAGGAGAATCAGAAATCACAAGAGGCCTTATATAAAGGGAGAGCTTTCAGCTTTCTTTCCTAATAATTCAAGGAAACTTGAATTCAAATATGGCCTCATACATTTAACTAACTGTTTTGGAGCAAGTCACTTAAATTCTGTTGCTCTCAGTTTTCTCTTCTGTAAAACGGGGAAAATAGGATAATAATAGCACCTACATCTCAGGGTTGTTTAAGGATCAAATGAGATAATAATTTAACAGAGTGCTGGGCACATAGTAAGTATCATATAAATGTTAATTAGTATTATTACTGAGGCAGCTAAGTGGAACAGTGGATAGAGTGCTGAGCCCAGAGTCAGGAAAATCTGAGTTCAAATTTGACCCCAGGTATTTATTAGCTGTGTGACTCTGGGTAAGCCATTTAACACTGCCTTAGTTTCCTCATCTGTAAAAATAAACTGGAGAAGGAAATGGCAAATTACCTTAGTATTTCTGTCAAGAAAACCCCAAAATGAGGTCAAAAAGAGTTGAATACAACTGAACAATAATAGCAAAAAATTAATATTGTTACCTTAATTAGCCTGATTCACATCTGATAAACATGTCCTGTTTACCTCTATACCTTTGCCCAAGATGTACCCTCCATCTGAAAAGTCCTTCCAATAATATCCACCTACTGAAATTTTAACTGTCATTTAAGATCCAACCAATCAAATTTATCAATAAGCATTTACTATGTTTCAGTTACTGTGCTAAACACTAGAAATATAAAGAAGTCCAAATATAATGTCATTTCCTCCATGAAGCCCTCCCTAATCCCCAACCACCCCAGTCAGATCTTATATTATCATTACATTTTGTCTATATGAAACTTTGGTCAAAGCCTCTTAAGACTTTTGAATTTGAATTCAGGTCCTTCTGATTCCAGAGCCCATGATATTTACTGTGTCGTTTAGCTGCTTTTAAAAGAGCTATTTTTAAAAAGACTCTGGCTTTGAACTAAAAGAGCATGGCAGAGTCTACTCTTCTCATGGAGAGGAGATAGAACTATAATTTAAAATTATAACAAAAACCCGAGGGTAGAAACATTACAGCCATGTGTTCAGTGAAGTTGAAATCTGTATATGTGGTTTTTTTTTACACTGACTGTTCAATCTTGAGGATATCCTCCAAACCACATGACAATAATATTTTAGGGTTGTTCTGGATACCTTAGAATCTTATAACTAAGTCAACCCCCCAATATTCTGATGAGTCCGGCTTTTCATCTCAAGAACCTATATAGGCTTCCAATTTATGTTGTATCCCAAGGTCTTGGGCTCCGCCTGAAAGGGAACAAATTTGAGATTGCCAAAAAAAAAAAAAAAAAAAAAAAGGAAACTCCCTTTCCCATAAGACCTTGGTAGTCCAAATAATTCATGGTATGAGCAGAGAGCAAAGTTCAGGTTTTGCCTTCTCTGAATCATAGTTTAATCCTTTGTTGATCCTCCCATTCAAGATGTTATGTGTCAGATTATCAATCTAAGAAAGTCTTGATGTTCTTTGGAGAGTAAACATGGTCCAGTTTCAAGAACAGAAAACCTGGGTTCAAATCTTGCTGCTATCACTTTCTACCTGTGTGAGATTTAGGGCCCATCATTTAACTTTTTTTAACTTCACTTTCCTAATCTCCAAAATGAGGCTGGACAATATGGCCTCCAATGTCTTTTGTAGATCTAAATCCATGATCCAATAATCATCTAGAAGGCTAAGGTTTAAGAAATCCCAAATTTGGGCACATGATTTCCCTCTCCTGAGATTGAGTACCTATACAATTATTTAATAGCTGCTTCTGGCCATTCGGGGTTCAAGTAGTCAGGCTCAAGGAATTCTGAATCTAAGAGCTCTTGATTCTCTATCACTGATTCTATTTTATGACATTTCTTAGATTGAGAAGCTTTGCCATTGTCCTTCCACAGCTGTCATTTTTAGGGGTGAATGTGGGAATGGTGAGTTCCAATTCACAGGCTTTGTTTCCCAGGGATAAAAGTTTGATTATAGGCCTCTGAGACTCTCAGTTCTTTCTGGCTCTCCCACATGAATCTCAGAAGGTCTGCTAGTTCTCTTTTTTAAAATGTTTTAATTGTTGTTTTCTATTCTTACATCACCATTATGTTTCATGTATCCTTCTCTTTTCCATCCCCCAAAATTATCCCACATAACAAATAGTGGGGAGTTCTAGAGAGGAAAAAAGCCAGCATAATAGATCAATACACTGAGAAAATCTGAAAACATGTCCAATGTGTAGTTCCTTTGAACTTCCCACCTCTTTCAAGGGGCAGGTTGAGAGTGTCTTCTCATATTTCTTCATTTGTGTATCATTTGATCTTTTTAATTTTTGTTATATATAGTCTCAATTTTGGTATATTTGGTATATCTGTTTACATTATTATAGTTATTGTATATATTGTTTTCTTGGCTCTCTTTACTTTACTTTGCATCAATCATAAAGATGTTTCCATGCTTTTTTGTACTCATCACATATATGATTTGTTACAGTGCAATAATATTCTATTATACTCATATAAGAATATAGTAAACCATTCAATATCTTTGCCAAGAAAATCCCAAATGGGATCATGAAAATTTGGATACAACTGAAACAAATGAACAACAACAAAAACTACAATTTGTTTAGCCATGCCTCAATCAATGAGCATTTTCTTTGTTTTAATTCTTAGATATCACACAAAAATAATTCTTAGGTATTCTGCTAATGAGAGAACACGGGAACAGCAAGATTATGTGATGATCAACTATAATAGATTTAGCTCTACCCAGCAATGCAGAGATCCAAAACAACTTCATTGGATTTGGGATGGAAAATGCCATCTACATCCAGAGAGAGAATGATCAAAGACTAACATTTTCATCCTTTTTTTGTTTGCTTTTTCTGTCTCGTGGTTGTTTTCCCTTTTTGTTCTGCACAGCATGACAAATATGGAAATATGTTTAAAAGCACTGCACATGTATAACTTATATCAGATTGCTTGTTGTCTTGGGGAGAGAGGATGTAACAAAGGGAGAAAGAAAAAAATTGGAACACAAAATCTTACAAAAATAAATGTTGAAAACCATTTTCCCATGTATTTGGAAAAATAAAATTCTATTGAGGAAAAAAAAAGTGCTGCTATAAATCTTTTGGAGTATTTTGGAACTTTTTTCTTATCAATTGTTTCTTTGGTGTATGTGTCGGGTAGTAGAGTTTCCAGTTCAAAGAGCATGGACATTTTGGTCACTTTATTTGCATATTACCAAATTGCTTTCCAAAAAGATTGTACTGTTTCACATCTCTGCCAGCAATGTGTTAGTATGTCTATTTTCCCACATCCCCTCCAACTTTGTTACCATTCTTTGTGAAATCTCAGTTGTTTTGATTTTTGCATTTCTCTTACTAGTGATTTGAAGTGATTTTTTTTCAAATGATTTTGAATTCCTTGCAGTTTCTTTGAAAACTGTTCACAGCCTATGATCATTTATTTATCTATAGGCTATTGTCATTTATGACATAGCTATAAGTCATACACACACACACACACACACACACACACACACTGAAAATCCTTATCAATGAAATTCAATATGAAGATCTTTTTTTCCCATTTGAATGCTTTCTGTCTTGTCCTAAATACATTAATGTTGTTTATGCAAAAACTTTTAGTTTTTGAGTAATCAAAGTTATCTGTTTTTGTGACTGCCCTTATTTCTCCTTTAGTTAAGAATAAATCTCTTAGCTATAGCTATGAGAAGTACATAATTTACTGCTATTCTACATTTTTGGTAGTATGATCTTTAATATTAAGGCTGCAGATTCATTTAGAATATGTTTTTGAGTGTGGTGCAAAATATTAACATAAGGCTAATTTCTGCCATACTACTTTCCAGTTTTCCAAATAGTTTTTTAATCAAATTGAGTTTTCACCCAGGTAACTTGTTTTTCTACTCTGTCAAACACTGAGTTATTGATTATATCCTCCAGAGTACAATTTGCCACAATAACCTGACTGATTATATCACTTATCTTTTAAAGGGACACAAATGAGGGGACAAATATTATCTCCAAGAGTAGTCTTCCATCTTTTGGATGATGTATATCAACAATATCCTATGGACAGCTAGGTGGTACCATAGTGAAGAATGCTTGCTCTGGAATCAGGAAGACTTCATCTTCCTCAGTTCAAATCTCCCTTCAGACACTTAATGGCTTTGGGTCCCTGGGTACCCTGTTTGTCTCAGTTTCTTCATCTATACAGTGAACTGGAGAAAGAAATGGCAAATCAATCCAGTATCTTTGCTAAGAAACTCCAAAGGGGGTCGTGAGAAGTCAGACATAATAGAAACAAATGAACAACAAGAACAAGAACATATCAACAACCCTTCATCCTATCAGGATTGGTGTCCCAAACAATTATCCCATTTCAATCTCTACAATTTCATGTGAGGGAATCCAGGAAACTGATGGGGAGAACATGATACAAAGGACATTTGTATGAACATCAGAAAAGTCAGAAACAAAAATGATATTGACATCAGAGCGTACTATAAACCACCCAGACAGAAAGAAACAATAGATAAAAAGTTTTCAAAACAGATCACAAATTTGGCAGTGAGGTATAATGTAGCAAGGAGAAGGGATTTAAATTTTCTAGACATCTACTAGAGCTCTTTCTCTTCTGAAATGGAGTGGTTAACAATTTCTTGCATCTTAGTAACTTCATCCTTAAAAAAAGGAAAGGAACTAACAAAAGGAAAACATAATCTCTGTTTGATTCTCACCAAAAGGAAGGAACTGATTACTGGAATGAAATAAAATAACTACTTAATCTTAAAGGTATGGAGAGTGTGAAGAAAGCTGGAAATAATATGGCATGCCACCTTAGATTTGGGGAGAGTAGTCTTCAAAGTATTCTGAAGAATGATTGGTAGTATAGCCCATATTAAAATTCCACTGGAGCAGTCGACTTAGGAGGGATTGGAAGAATGAAATCCTGAAGACATAAAGATAAATAATTCTAATGAAAGGAATGAAAGGGGAAAGTTGTCTCAAGAGACATATACAAATGCATAAGCAAATAACTATCAAATCTGAATTTTTTAAATGATGTTTTAGGAGATAGAAGTAAAGTCAGACAATAGAAAACATTTTTAAAAACATATCGCAGTTCCTTAAAAATATCAGAAGAGGCTAGTGAAAAAAAGCTATAATATGGGATATATATAATAACAATTTAATAGGGAAGCAATAATATGCTATGCAAATTTAGACAACCAACAACAAAAAGAGAGGTCGGTTTTGTTGTTGTTTTAGCCATAAGGGAGAAAAGAAAAAAATCAAATAAAAAATAGGATAACTCCTTTGGGTGTATGGGACAATGGTAACTGATGACAGATTAATGTTAGAGCTGCTCAAATCTTATATTGTTTCTGCTTTCTCTGACAAGGATAATGATCTCAGACCTGGAAAGGGCAGGGGGAAAGGCTAATAGGAGTTGAAAGACAAAGTAACTAAGATTTGAGAACAGTCATCCTAGGATTTGTAGTTTAGAATAGGCATTTCCTTCTCAGCCCTGAGGGTGATTTGGAACTAATATAATCTTTTAGCTGGAAGACAGTATTGAAATACACACTGGAGTTTTTTAAAGAATACATCTAATCTATGAGATACAGATTGATTGGAATGAAAGAGCTGCACAGCAGCCATTGCTTTCTTCATCCCATTCAGGATTTAATGAGCTAGAAAGAATTAGTGGCACTGGGACAACAAACTAAGGGAGAATACGACAATATCAAAAAAGTAGCAGAGGAGATGGCAATTATATTGTCCCTAAATTTTAAAAAGGAGCTATCGTTTCAATGGGTAACGCTAGTCCTGTAGTCAGGAAGTCCTGAGTTCAACTCCTTCCCCAGATGCTTAACTAGCTGTGTGATCCAGGGAAGTCACTTCACCCTGTTTGCCTCAATTCCTCATCTATAAAATGAGCTGGAGAAGAAATGACAGACCACTCTGGAATCTTTGCCATGAAAACCCCAAATAGGATCGTGAAGAGTCGGACACTATTGAAAAACAACAATTATTATAAGAAGATATCAGTGATTAAATCTCCACAGATAAAAGGGGTAGAGAAGAAGTGCTGTGACAAGCACTGGCCAGACAACTGTGTCCTACAAAATGATGTTAATCTACTTGTGTTAATAAGAATCAATCAATAAACATTTATTAAGTGCCTACTATGTGCCAGACCCTGTGCCAAGCACTGAGGATACAAAAAAAGAGTCAAAAAGTCGCTGAACTCAAGGGTCCCCAATGGAGAGATGCAAACCAATTATATACTATGCAAGCTATGCAAAGGTTAAAGTCTTCTTCTTCTCTTAGCTTAGCCATGATAATTTCTTATATTCTGGCTTCTGACCTTATCAGTTTACTGAAACTGCTCTTTCCAAATCTTTTTATGATCATCTTTTGCCATATTCAATGGTCTTTTTTCAATCCTCATTCTCCTTGACCTCTCTTCAAGTCAAATTATTGATTACTCTTTTCTCTTAGATACTCTTTTTTTCTCTAGGTTTCTGGGACACCCATCCTACTATCTGACAATTTCTTCTTTATCTTTTTTGCTGGATCTTTCTCCTGATCAGGTCTTCTAACTATAGGTGTGCTTCAAGATTTTGTCCTGGGCCTTCTTCTCTTTTCCCTCAATACTGTCTCACCTGGTGATCTCAACTTCCATAGATTTAATTAGTACCTCTATGCTGATCATCCTCAAATCTATCTTTCCTGCCCCACTCTCTCTACTGACCTCCAATCTCACATCTTCAATTTCCTTTCAGACATCTCAAACTAGATGTTCAGTAGATATCTTAAATTCTATATGTCCAAAACAGAACTCATTATCTTTCTCCTCAAACCCATCATATTTTCTGCCTTCCCTATTGCTAGAGAGCGCAATAGCATCCTCCTAGTCCCTTGGGTTTACATCCTGGATTCCTTACCATCTCTCATTCTTGCATCCAAACTTTTGTCAAGGTCTATCAATTTTGTTGAAACATCGTCCGAAAATGGCTCCCCTTCTCTGCTCTGAAATTGCCACCATCCTGGAGACATTTTTAATCCCCCCTTCTTAGCTAAATCAGCCCTTCATCACTCAGATCTAATTCACTTGCAAATCATGGCAGGACTTTACTGACATCATGATGCTCTTTGAGCACAAAAGACAAATAATAAACAACAAACAACAAACAATCTGGACAGCGGCTATATTTGATGGTGCATGTATCTGTCTTAAGTCTCTCATCACTCCAATTTATCTTCCATTCAGCCACAAAATAGGGGTCTGGTTATGGCACCTTTCCTCCTCAAAGAACTCCAGGGAGCTAACTGCTTCCAGGAGCCAGTACAAAATGCTCTTTTGGGCATTCAAAATTTTTCATAAACTATCTACCTTCCACCTCTTCAGTCTTCTTGTACCTTACTCCTCAACACATACTCTTCAGTCTAATAACACTGGCCTTAGGGATATTCCTAGAACAGGACATCCCATCTCTTAGCACCAGACATTCTGTCCCTCATGCCTGAAGTGGTCTCCTTTCTCTGCCTTCACTATTAACCTTTCTAGCTTCCTTTGCATTCCAACTAAAACTGTACTTTCTACAGGAAGACTTCCATAGCCCCTCCTAATGCCAGTGCCTTCCCTCTGTTAATTATTTCCCATTTATTCTGTGTATAGGCCACAATTGTATAGTCTTACAGTAGTATTTGTCTTCAAAGAGTGACTTAATCCTCAGGGATCTTTCAGGATTTGAGAATGGGCATTTATGGAAATTCCTGGGAGTCTTCCCTAGTCCAAGCATGTTTTTGTATCTCTTTTGAAATACCAGCCTTTGAGGAGGCAGCCAGAAGAACCATGTGGACCTGATTTTACCTTCTTCAGGTATCTAGAGGGGTGTATGGGATGCTCCAAGAAGACTAGCTCCTGTGAAGTGAGGGTTATTTTCAGGATTATTCATCTACCTTTGATGGCCACTTGTTGCCCAGCTTTCATCAGTGGCTCTGAGAAACTGTGCCATGGGAAATAACCACATCCTGATAAATCAGCAGACAGGCTAAACCCAGATAGGAGATAACCTGTCAATGAGTTGGGAGGTGTCTACTTCAGACATGTGAAGACCTCCCCCAATGGAATGAGTGGTTGAGAACAATTTGTTCCAACTATGATGAAAGCAAATGCTGGGGAACACTTAGAGCTGGTCATTCATTAAAGAATCCAAAGCCAAACACTGCGTTCTGAGCCATGATGTCATCTTGACTTTTGTCTTGTGACTTCAATGACTCTAGAGGAATGTGAAGCTGATGAGTTTGTGCACTTAAATTCAATTCACCCAGGAATTAAGATGTCACCTGTATATCATTGGAACTTTTCAAAAATAAGGACAAACAGCAACAGTAGTGCACAGTAGTTTTACTAGGTAGTTCCTTTGCTGATTTGGGATTTGGGTACTAGTATATACTAAAAAATCTTTCTGAGGAACACTAGGCTGCCACTCTCATCCTTAAACACTTCCAATCCCAGATATAACGAAGTTAAAAAATAATAAGATGATTAGAGAGCAGTCATCTGCCTTTGGTGAATTCATTACTTGGTCTAGTTCAGGGCTTCTTAAACTTTTTCCACTTTCCATCCAAGAGATCTTTATTTGACCCCAGATATATAGTATACAAAAGTGGTATACAAATCAAACATTTACTGATAACAATCATAATTTTGCCACCTCACATTCAATTTTGTGACTCCATGACCCAAAGTTTAAGAAACTTTAGTCTAGTTGAACTCCATTTTCAGGAAAAGAAAAAAACTGGTAGATGTCATGATAGTTCAGTCATTCAGTAGTGTCCAATTCTTCCGTGACCCACAGTTTAAGAAACTTTAGTCTAGTTGAACTCCATCTTCAAATACTAAAAGAACTGGTAGATGTCATGGTTGTTTAATCATTCAGTAGTGTTGGATTCTTCCATGTCCCTATATCCCAGAGCACACCAATATGTCCATGAGATTTTCTTGGCAAAGATACTGGAGTGGTTTGTCATTTCCTTCTCCCATGGATTAAGGCAAACAGAGGTTAAGGGACTCTCCCAGGTAGTGACTATCTGTGGTTAGATTTGAACTCAGGTCTTCCTGACTCCAGATCAAGTGCCCTATCTACTGAGCAAGCTAGATGTGATTATTGAGGCACTATCAATGATCTCTGAAAAATCATGAAGAATGGGAGTGGTGGCACAAGATTAGAAAAGGGGAAATGTCCCAATTTTTTTAAAAAGGAGAAAATGGAATGTATAAAGTATAGGACAGTAGGGGTTTTAAGCCAATTTCTGGATAATATCAAAGGTAGTCTTTTAAAAGTAATCTTCCTTTATTTTATTTATTTTATGTATGTATATGTGTGTGTGTATACAGTATATTTATATTATTTATTTTGTTTAAAATAAAGGGCTTTTCTGGACCAGAATAAAAAGAGCACTAGTTATGAAATCAGAATACCTGGATTCAAATTTTACCTTTGATAACTATATGATATAGTTTTAAAGAGATAATTACTGACTATCTGGAAAAGGAAGCAGTCATTAAAATAGTTCACATGACTTCATCAAGAACAGTTTGTGACAGACAATATTTCCTTTGTCAACTGGGTTTCTAAACTGGTAGATCAAGAGGATTCTATAAAGTTTCTATGCCTTCTATTTTAGTGTAATGGGAGCATTCCCAACGCTTCTCTGGCTAGCTGCATGTATTAGCTCAACATATAAGCACTGATTCCAGCTGGCTATGTGTGGTTCTGTGCTGAAGGGCATTTGGGCACAATGAAGCAATCCCTTTATTGGCCATTGAACAGAAAAAGTCAATGACTTGGACCTTTAAAAGGGAATGGCTTACTTTCAGCTGTCTCTTTTTATCTTCCTACCTGGTACAAAGGTGTGCTGGTAAATGTTTGACAATGAACTCTCTGAAAACATGCTATATTTTTTGTTTAATCTGCATTTTTAATATTTTAATACTTTTAATCACTTTCTTTAGTCTAGACAACCAAGAAAATAATAAATCAAGCCTGATTTTTATGTTTCCAAATTTCCGAGGTATAAATGCTCATCCTGAAAAGTTAACAATTGACTCTTGTGAGCTCTAGCACACCCTTGTTAAGCCTTTCATTAAAGGGGTAGTGGTGAGAGCTAGTTGTCTTTTCCATGGTAACCATTTCCACATGACAATTAGAACAAGGGGTCTCAGGCAAGCAAATTTGAGCTTGGGCATTTGGAGCTTCTTTTCTTTTATGCTATTTGCCTGATTATAGATGATCAAACAGTGATCTAATAGAAGGGTCCAACACATTTCTAATTGTTAGATTAGCAAAACTTGTGACAGTATTTCTCATGATATTCTTGTGGAAAAGACAGAAATGTTAATTATGCAATAGTAGAATTAGGTGAATTTAGAAATGGCTGGACCCAAAGTATAGTCATCAGTATTTCAAAGTCATCTTAGAAAAAAGTGACAGGGATTTATATGCAAGGCAAGAGGAGATTTTGTTCCTTTTTCACTATCTAGCTCAGTCAATGTATTCACAGGATATGCTGCCAGATGATAATGAGGTGCCAACCATCTTAATGTGGTCATATTTTATTTAGCAGATTTGTCAATTATTTTGATGAAGACATATGTCATTCTGATCAACTCTGAGACCACACTAAACTGGAAAGGAGAGCTAACATATGCAGAAGCAGTCTCAGTGCTCACAAAAATTCTGATGGCTAGCCACATTAGGTCACCTCTAATAAGATGAAACAGTGGTAATTGTCCAGTCTGAATTTGAACATCTTACTGGGCAAATCACTTAATATTTCAGTGTCCCAGGAAACTCTATAAGATTAGACATTGTTGAGCATTGCATGAATGGAGGGAGCTTCTTCTTGGGAGACCCCTCCTCGATGAATCTTAAGTCTGATCAAAAACTACCCCACACATACCATGAACCCCTGCCTCCCCAAAAAGATAAAGTCTTATATATGGGTAGCAAAAAAATTACAAGTACAAAATAAAGGAGACATATCTAAGTGCCTGAAAAATATGTGTTCAGGGGTTTAGGTAGATAAATGTGAACTCTTAGTGAGATGGCAATCCAAAAAGATAACTCAGTTTTGGGTGTCATTAAAAAGGAATGGCTTCATCTTATGTAATGGGGATAAGCTGGAACCATTCCCAATAAGATCAGGGGTGAAACAAGGTTGCCCACTATCACCATTACTATTCAATATTGTATTAGAAATGCTAGCTTTGGCAATAAGAGAAAAAAGGGAGATTAAAGGAATTAGATTAAGTAATGAGGAAACCAACTATTAGAAATAACCCACAACTTTAGCAAAGTTGCATGATACAAAATAAATCCACATAAATCATCAACATTTTTATATATCACTAACAAAACCCAACAGCAAGAGATAGAAAGAGAAATCTCATTTAAAATAACTGTCAATAGTATAAAATATTTGGGAATCTATCTTCCAAGGGAAAGTCAGGAACTATATGAGCAAAACTAAAAAACACTTTGCACACAGATAAAATCAGATCTAAACAATTGGGAAAATATTAAGTGCTCTTGAGCAAATATAATAAAGATGACAATACTACCTAAACTAATCTACTTATTTAGTGCTATACCAATCAAACTCCCAAGAAACTATTTTGCTGACCTAGAAATAATAACAACAAAATTTATCTGGAAGAACAAAAAGTCAAGAATTTCAAGGAAATTAATGAGAGAGAAAAAGCAAATGAAGGGGGCCTACCCATATCAGATCTAAAACTATATTATAAAGCAGCAGGCATCAAAACCTTTTGGTACTGGCTAAGAAATAGAGCAGTTGACCAGTGGATAGGTTCACAGAACAAAATAGTCAATGACTATAGCAATCTAGTTTAATCCAACTTTTGGGATAAAAATTCACTATTTGACAAAAAACTGCTGGAAAAATTGGAAACTGGTATGGCAGAAACTAGGCATTGACCCACACATAACACTGTTATGTATAAGGTCGAAATGAGTTCATGATCTAGGCATAAAGAATGAGATTATAAATAAATTAGAAGAACATAGGATAGTTTACCTCTCAGACCTGTAGAAAAGGAAGGAATTTATGACCAAAGAAGAATTAGAGATCATTATTGATCACAAAATAGAAAATTTTGATTATACCAAATTGAAAAGTTTTTGTACAAACAAAACTAATACAGACAATAGTAGAAGGGAAGCAATAAACTGGGGGAACATTTTTATAGTCAAAGGTTCTGATAAAGGCCTCATTTCCAAAATATATAGAGAATTGACTCAACTTTATAAGAATTCAAGCCATTCTCCAATTGATAAATGGTCAAAGGATGTGAATAGACAATTGTCAGACAAAGAAATTGAAACTATTTCTAATCCTATGAAAAGATGCTCCAAGTCATTATTAATCAGAGAAATGCAAATTAAGACAACTCTGAGACACCACTACATACCTGTCAGATTGGCTAGAATAATAGGGAAAGGTAATGCAAAATATTGAAGGGGATGTAGGAAAACTGGGACACTGATACATTGTTTTTTTTTTAATTTAATTTTATTTAATAATAACTTTGTATTGACAGAATCCATGCCAGGATAATTTTTACACAGCATTATCCCTTGCAATCACTTATGTTTCGTTTTTTCCCCTCCTTCCCTCCTCCCCCCCCCAAGATGGCAAGCAGTCCTATATATGTTAAATATGTTGCAGTATATCCTAGATACAATACATATTTGCAGAACCAAACAGTTCTCCCGCTGCACAGGGAGAATTGGATTCAGAAGGTAAAAATAACTCGGGAAGAAAATCAAAAATCAAATAGTTCACATTCATTTCCCAGTATTCCTTCTTTGGGTGTAGCTGTTTCTGTCCATCATTTATCCAATGAAACTCAGTTAAGTCTCTTTGTCAGAGAAATCCACTTCCATCAGAATACATCCTCATACAATATCGTTGTCGAAGTGTATAATGATCTCCTGGTTCTGCTCATCTCACTTAGCATCAGTCCATGTAGGTCTCTCCAAGCCTCTCTGTATTCATCCTGCTGGTCATTCCTTACAGAGCAATAATATTCCATAACATTCATATACCACAATTTACCCAGCCATTCTCCAATTGATGGACATTCATTCATTTTCCAGTTTCTAGCCACTACAAACAGGGCTGCTACAAACATTTTGGCACATACAGGTCCCTTTCCCTTTTTTAGTATCTCTTTGGGGTATAAGCCCAATAGAAACACTGCTGGATCAAAGGGTATGCACAGTTTGATAACTTTTTGGGCATAATTCCAGATTGCTCTCCAGAATGGCTGGATTCGTTCACAACTCCACCAGCAATGCATCAGTGTCCCCGTTTTCCCGCATCCCCTCCAACATTCATCATTATTTTTTCCTGTCATCTTAGCCAATCTGACAGGTGTGTACACTGATACATTGTTGGTGGAATTGTGAATACATCCAGCCATTCATCATCTGTGAATACATCCAGTTCCAGAGCAATTTGGAACTATGCTCAAAAAGTTATCAAACTGTGCATACCCTTTGATCCAACAGTGTAACTACTGGGCTTAATCCCAAAGAAATTCTAGAGAAGCAAAAGGGACCTGTATGTAGCAAGAATGTTTGTGGCAGCCCTCTTTGTAGTGGGCAGAAACTGGAAACTGAGTGGATGTCCATCAATTGGAGAATGGCTGAATAAATTGTGGTATATGAAAATTATGGAATATTATTGTTCTGTAAGAAATGACCAGCAGATTCTGATGGAAGTGGACCTCTTTGATAAAGAGAGCCTTAATTGATCAAAGATGGACAGAAGCAGCTACACCCAGAGAAAGAACACTGGAAATGAATATAAACTGCTTGCATTTATGTTTTTCCTCCCGGGTTATTTATACCTTCTGAATTCAATTCTCTCTGTGCAACAAGAAAACTGTTTGGTTCTGCACACATATATTGTATCCAGGATATACTGCAACCCATTCAACATGTAAAGGACTCTTGCCATTTGGGAGGAAGGGGTGGAGGGAGGGAGGGGAAAAATCGGAACAGAAATGAATGCAAGGGATAATGCTGTAAAAAATTACCCTGGCATGCGTTCTATCAATAAAAAATTATTAAAAAAAAAAAAAGAAAGAAAGAAATGACCAGCAGGATGATTTCAGAAAGGCCTGGAGTAATTTATATAAACTGATGCTGAGTGAAATGAGCAGGACCAGGAGATCATTATATACTCCCAACAACAATACTATATGATGAACAATTCTGATGGATGTAGCCCTCTTCAACAATGAGGTGAACTAGAGCACCAGCTACACTCAGCGAAAGAACTCTGGGAGATGACCATGAACCATGACATAGAATTCCCAATCCCTCTATTTTTGTCCACCTGCATTTTTGATTTCCTTCACAGACTAATTGTACACTTGTACACTATTACAAAATCCAATTCTTTTAGTACAGCAAAATAACTGTATGGACATGTATACATATATTGTATTTAACTTATACTTTAACATATTTAATATATATTGGTCAACCTACCATCTGGGGTAGGGGATGGCAAGAGGGAGGGGAAAAGTTGGAACAAAAGGTTTTGCAACTGTCAATGCTGAAAAATTAGCCATGCATATATCTTGTAAATAAAAGCTATAATAAAAAACAGAGTGATATTATAAACAAATTAAAATAACATAGGATATTTTAACTCTCAGGTCTGTGGAGGAGGAAGGAATTTGTGACCAAAGAAGAACTACAGATCATTATTGATTACAAAAATAGATAATTTTGATTATATATTAAGTTATACAAACAAAACTAATGCAGACAAGATTAGAAAGGAAGCAATAAACTGGGAAAACATTTTTACAGTCAAAGGTTCTGATAAAGGCCTCATTTCCAAAATATAGAGAGAATTGACTCAACTTTATAAGAATTCAATCCATTCTCCAATTGATAAATGGTCAAAGGATATGAGCAGACAATTTTCAGATGAAGAAACTGAAACTATTTCTAGTCATATGAAAAGGTTCCCCAAATCACTATTGATCAGAGAAATGCAAATTAAGACAACTCTGAGATACCACTACACACCTCTCAGATTGGCTAAGACGACAGGAAAATATAATGACATATGTTGGAGGGGATGTGGGAAAACTGGGACACTGATAGCATTATTGGTGGAATTGTGAATGGATCCAACCATTCTGGAGAGCAATTTGGAACTATGCTCAAAAAGTTATCAAACTGTGGATACCCTTTGATCCTATCCCCAAAGACGAATATAAGCCCATGTAAAGGAGGGAAAGGGACCCACTTGTGCAAAAATGTTTCTGGCAGCCCTTTTTGTAGTGGCTAGAAACTGGAATCTGAATGTATGCCCATCAATGGGCTGAATAAATTATGTTATATGAATGTTATGGAATATTATTGTTTTGTAAGAAACTACTAAAAGGATGATTTCAGAGAGGCCTGGAATTGATGCTGAGTGAAATGAGCAGAACCAGGAGATCATTATATATGGCAACAACAAGACTATATGATGATCAATTTTGGTAGATATAGCTCTTTTCAACAATGAGATGATTCAAACTAATTCCACTTGTTTAGTGATGAAGAGAATCTCTACACCCAAAGAGAGGACCATGGGAGCTAAGTGGACTACAACATAGCATTCTCACTTTTTCTGTTGTTGTTTGCTTGCATTTTGTTTTCTTTCCCAGTTTTTTTTCTTCTTGATCCGATTTTTCTTGTGCAGCAAGATAACTGTATAAATATGTATACATATATTGGATTGAACATATATTTTAACATATTTAATATGTACTGGACTACTTGCCATCTAGGGAAGGGGATGGGGGGAAGGAGGGAAAAATTGGAACAGAAGGCTTTGCAAGGTCAATGTTGAAAAATTACCCATGTGTATGTTTTGTAAATAAAAAGCTTTAATTAAAAAAAAAAGAAAAGAAAACCCCAAAAGGGGTCATGAGAGTCAGATTGCAGTAAAAGTGACTAAATAACAGTGACTTTATAAAATTTGAACTATCTTCTACTCCTATTATCTTTTAACACCTGGAGTCTCAAATAATATTAAGTCAGTAACTATGCATATGTAATAAATGTATCATTAAATAGAAGAAAAAAAGAGAATAGCTTCCAGGTATAAAAACGTGATTGCCCTGCTATACTGTGCCCTAGTCCAGCCATAACTGGCAAACTGGTTGATTGCTGGAAACCTTTTTTTTCTCCGGAGACAACTGGGGTTAAGTGACTTGCCTAGGGTCACACGGATAGGATGTGTGAAATGTCTGAGTTCAGGTTTGAACTCAGGTCCTCCTGACTTCAAGGCTGGTGCTCTATCCACTGTACCACCTAGCTACTCCCTCCTCCCCCGGAAACACTTTTTTTTTAATTGACAATCTAGAGAGAACCTAAAAGAGAGCAGTATGATGAAAGGGCTTGAGCTCATATTATATGAATGTCAGTTGGAGAAACTGGAGATATTTGTTCTGGAAAGCAAGTAATTCACTACTTGACAACAGTCTTTAAGTACTTGAAGGGCTATCATGGATGACAGTTTAGAGTCAATCTGTTTGATCTCAGAGAACAGAACAAAGAGCAATGGGTAGAAATTGCAAAGAGGGAAATTTAAGTTTGCTATTAGGAAAAACTTGCTAACAATTAATACTATCCAACAGTGGAATAGGATGTATCAAAAGGTAATGGTTTCACCCTCATGAGAAGCATTCAAGCAAAATATGAGTGATCACTTGATGGATAAATTATAAAATGAATTTTTTTTCAATTATGGTTTGGAGTCTTATTACTCAATTGAAAAAGACCATATTTTATTTCTGATATATGACAATATAACCTTTGTTCACTATAGGATGGTTTTTGTTATTTCATGGTTGTCCCCAGAATGTAAATTGTAAACACAGGTCAAGGGTCACTTAAAAGTATACCAGGCTTTATTGTGGCAACATGGTATAAAGGACAATATAAAGCCAAGCTTTTTAAACTGTGGATCATGACTCATAATGATGAGGTGTGAGAACTGAGGTTAAGAGATCCCCTAACAGTAATGAGATCCCCTTGGCCAGTGGCAGGCTTTGGGAAAGAATTTGAAAACCCCAATGAATAAAGGCACTAGGTTTGTGGCAAGGAATGGAATTTATTTATACTGAGAAGACAGCTTGCTAGGAAGACAGACTTCTCAAGGTCCTGCCAGGAACATAGCAAAGATGGGTTAACACTGTGAAGAAAATATCATCAGCAGTGGGAAAGATCCTGTTAGGAAAGCAAAGATTTGGGGTTCAGAGTCATCTTTTATTTAGCCTTCTGAGGATTTTTCAGGGTTTTCCCAGGCGAGCTCAGAGCAACTGCTCCCAGGGACTAATCTCCAATTCAATAGAGGGTGGTGATTATGCCCCTGACCAAGATCTCCAATTGAATGAGAACACTTAACTTGGGAAAGGGTGGTGTCTGGGAAAGGCATGCTTTTCCCAAGGGAGAGTAGGAGACCCTGAATCACCCTTTTCCTACAGATTAAAGGGAACACAGTTTCAGGGGCTCCCCCAAAAGTTAAAGGGGACACAATTTACATCAGTTATATAAAGTGTTCTCCTGATTCTGCCCACTTCATTCTAAATCAGTTCATACTGGTCTTTTCTGAGTTTTCTGTGAAAGTGTCCATTTTGTTATTTCTTTTGACATGATAAAATTCCATTATATTCATGTATCATAATTTGTTCAGCCATTCTCCAATAAAAAGGTACCTTCTTAGTTTCTTCTTTGCTATAACCAAAAAAATATATATATAGTATCAACAGGTAACCCAGGGCTCAAGCCTGAGATTTGCATGAGATTCTCCTCACTGGTAGACTGATTGCTGCATGCACTAGGGACTTGTGGAAGAGGAGATTCTGTTCTCTGGGATTCTGACTGACACACATGAACAAACATGGTTCCAGTCTTGCTTCATGAAAAGGTCAGTGGAGAGAAAGAAAGACTACAGGAAGAAGCCCATATGTGGAGTGACCAAGGCTTGAAGCATATCCCTATTCAAAGTTTAACTCCCTAGAAACTTTGGGGAATTTCCCCCTTAGAATGAGATCTGGGACTCTCTTGTTGAACTGGGATAATTCACTCCTGGGAAGAGAACTCATTCACTCTATATTTCATCTGTTATATTCTGATCTGAATAATTTCTTTGATTTCTGTTTGCTATTGACTTGTATAAAAGGGGTTATTTGCCATTCACTGCCTGTGATGATATTTGTGTAATTGATAGCAAGGAAGTCAAACCTTCACTTACAGCTTGGAGCAACAATGTTAAATTCAAATATAAAAGTATCCCTCTGGGATACATTTTGATTTAGAAAACCACAAATTAACATTATCTATGTTATATTTTTTTAATTTACTTTGTTAAACATTTCCCAATTATATTTTAATTTGGTTTGACCCTAGCAGTTTGCCATGCAAGTATGACACTTCTAGCTACAACTTTTTTTATTATCTCTGAATAATATTTTAGAGCACTACCTCGTTATTAAAGGAAAAGTGACCAGGAGCACAACTTAAATCTAAAAATGATTTTTTCTAAACTAACCATGATTGGAACAGATTGAATGAAGTTTTCTCAGTGTTGAGACTAGACCTAAGTCACATGATCCCTATACCCAGAGTGGAAAGATGAGGTCTTTGAGCCTCAGGTTTCAGGAAGTCACATGATCCCTATTCCCAATCTTGAACCCTGAATTGCAGGGAGTCAGACCCTCAAGAAGTGACACCCACAGGAAGTGATCGTGTTCCACAGGAAGCAGACAACATTGGTGACCATTGGTCAAGGATGATTACTTCCTTTTAGTCTATCCAATGAAAAGGTTTGGGTCTTTTTCTATTTAAATCTGAGAAGTCAGAAGTTGGTCAGGTTCCAGGAGCACATGGCGGCAGTTGGGATGGCTCTCAGGTGCATATTTGGGCCTCTCCCTGCAGGGATTAAATAAATGCTTTCTTTTTGTACCTGAAGATGTCTCTGATTAGTTAATTTAGGAAAAGAGTCTAGCACCCATCCTACACAATCATATTTAATGGAGCAAAGAAATATAATTCTAGATCAGAATCTTTCTAAGGAGAACAGTCTCATGATTCTAGTCTCCTGCTCCCTTCCTAGCAGAAATCAAAGTCTCTTTTGGAGAAGAGTGGGAAGGATACAGAGCCAAGATGGTGGAGTATTGGGAAGCAATATAACAAACTCCCTCCTTCCCAAATTTCTCAAACAAATCTAAACACTGTGTCAACTAATCCTAATGGGGAAATTTCTTTTTAAGTTAAAGTGAGTAAGGTTGGCACAGGGAGAAAATCAGAAAGATCTATGGATACAACAGATGAGTATGGGCCCTGGGAAGTGGGAGAAGCTAGGTCACCAGGTGAGAAGTCCCTAACTCAGACTGGTACTGAATGGCATCAGTTACTGAATGGCAACTTTGTTACTCACTATCCAATTCTAGGTCACAGATCTGAGGTGAAACAAGAAAAAGATCTGTACCTAACGGTGGTGTTCAGAATAGAGAGTAGTCACAGACAAGAGGTTGAGAGGAAGGAATCAGTATCTACTGTGTTTCCCCAATAATAAGACCTATCCCAAAAATAAGCCCTCCCCTTACTGTGTAAGATTGCTCTAAAATAAGCCCTCCCCCGAAAATAAGCCCTATTGAAATTGCTACTGTAGTGAAGGTGATCCCCTGTGCTATATGCTACATTACGGTACCCTCTGTATGCACCGTCCCCCCCGCCCTGGGGTGAAACACACGCCGCGCTCCAAGCTACATCCAATCAGAGCTGCAGCAATGAGCACGTCATCCTGTTCTTCCCCAGTGATTTGCTTGCTGGCGCCATTGAAAGCAGTGCCACAGAGGAGAGCTGAGGCAGGACAACATAAAAACCCGGTATGTAAGCGGGAGTGAGGGGGCATGATGGAGGATAAAAGGGGCATGATGGAGGATAAAAGAAGAACTCAGGGGGCATGATGGAGGATAAAAGAAGAACTCAGGGGGCATCATGGAGGATAGAAGGGGCATGATGAAGGATAAAAGAAGAACTCAGGGGGCATCATGGAGGATAGAAGGAGCACTCAGGGAGCATGATGGGGTTAAAACATTATTGAGGGACATGATGGAGTGAAAAGAAGGACTGATGGTCATAATTTTATTATTCTGTCTGCACGGGTCACCTGTGTTTTGGCAATTCTTTTGGATGGAAAGAAAGCCACACCTCTAATCATCAGTAAGGGCAAGAAAGATAAGATTGAACGTGTATCAGGCATTTACGTTCTTGAAACCGAAAAAGCCTGGTGTACACAAGCCGTTATAAGAAAGTGGATTGATTTAATGCTGCCACTTGTTATGCGAGGTAACCAAAGAGGTCTGATAATCTGGGATTCAGCCAGCACTCACCGTGCTAAAGAAATGAAGAACTTCCTTGCAGAGAGAAGAATAGATCAAGTAATGATTCCTGCAGGAATGACTGCCTATCTCCAGACCCTTGATATTGCAATAAACAAGCCATTCAAGGACCATTTGCGCATGGAAGTCAATGACTACATTGAAAATAGAATGGAAAAAAATCAGCGTGGAAACTTTGTGAAGCCCTGTCTGCAAGAAGTCGTGACTTGGGTGAGGAAGTCATGGGATAAAATTACTGACAGCTGTGTCGCCAAGGCACTACGAGCAGGTTACCTGGACAAGGCATGTTCATTTAAAGAGAGCTATATTGCTGGACATGACAGATTGGGTCCACTTCTTCTGAAGGAAATAGAGGTGCAAGACATCCAGGATGGAATTCAGGATATGGACACTTATGACAATGTTGTTGAAGAAGATAACATGATCGTTATTGAATAAAGGTACTTTTTTTTGTTCTCATTTACCTGTTTATTAAAATTGCTGTCAATGTTCATTAAAATAAGCCCTCCTCTGAAAATAAGCCCTCTGGGGTTTTTCTGTCCAAAAAAATAATAAGACAGTGTCTTATTATCGGGGAAACACGGTATATGGCTCTAAGTCCAAGAACAGAGCAGGGTCTCAGTTCCAGCTCCTAGCCCAGTATGAAGCACACAGGGGAATAACTGGGGCAGAAATCCCAGGTCAATGGGTAGTCGACAGTTGTCACGTTGCACCATTCCTAGTACCTTCCCTCTGTTGATTATTTCCTATTTATCCTTATATAGTGTCTTCCTCACTGGATTGTGTATTCCTTGAGGGCAGAAAATGTCTTTTGCCTTTCTGTGTATCTTTTGTGCCTGGCACATAGTAGATGCTTAATAATTGCTTATTTGAGAGGGTGGAGCCAAGATGACAGAGTGAGGGGAGCATTTCCCAACCTCCAAGATTTATTATTGCAACCTTTTAAACAACTTTGAAATGCATGTTAAACTGAATTCTGAGTGGAATAATAATAATAAAAAAACTCCCAAAACCACAGGGAATTATTTTCCCAACCTATAGCATCTTAAGGAGACAAAAGGAGAGGTCTAGGACCTTGAGTGGAGACTGGTTGGGGATCATAGCACTTTGGAAGTAACATAAGCTTTGGGCATTTGAAGTGGAAGTAGCAGCAGCCCCAATGACATCAGGAATACATAATGCCCAGGGAAAGTAAGTGGACAGAATACCTAGTCAGAAATAGATTCCAAGAGCACTGTGAAAGCACTGGGCATAAGATTGAGCTGCATTTAACAATTTCGTTTACCCATTTCCTGATCACAGTTCCGGGGTGAAGAGGGAATATTTACAGCTACAAGGACAGGGTAGGATACATATCTGGGTAAGAACCAGAGTATAGACCAGAAGGAGAATGACCCCAGAGCTCTTCCCAGTTCATACAATCTTAAGAGAAACAAAAATTTATATGCTGTCAGACCTAACTGAAATCATCAGGTTATAAAAGTCAAGAAGATGAAATCAAATATCTTCCCAACCCCAGATGTGAGCAGAGCCTAAATTTAACATAGAATTCAAAGTCAAAGAAAAAAAACTGGAAACATTAACCAACTCCTCCCACCAAGAACCTGATAATAAAAAGCTTCTATGATGACAGGGAAGCTCAGAACAAAAACTCAAAAGATGACAATGTCTGGAAAATATCTACAAGCAAAGTCTAAAAGAAAAAAAAATGCATATCAGACACAAGCCAGCAAAAACTTCCAGAAGAGCCAAAGAAAGAGATAAAAAAAGAAAAAAAATATTTTAAATCAAATAAGAGTTCTAGAGGAAAACTTGGGAAAGTAAATGAGAGCAATGCAAGAAAATTATGAAAAGATAATTAAAAGCTTGGTAAAAGAGAAACACTCCCTGCTCAAAAAAGCCTGAAAAAATATTGCCAAAAAAACTGGAATAACCCAAATAGTAAAAGAGGTGCAAAATTTCAATGAAGAGAATAATTTTTTTAAAAATTAGAATTGGTTAAATGAAAGCTAATGATTCCATGAGACTTCAAAAATTAATAAAATTAAAAGATTGAAATATGGACCATCTCACAGAAAAAAACCCATGTGGGTTATAAATCAAGGAGAGAGAATTTAAGAATTATTGCACTACCTTATATCAATCATCCAAAACAGAGTCTACACATCATATTTCTTTTTTTTTAATGTTCTTTTTTTTATTATAACTTTTTCTTGACAGAACATATGCCTGGGTAATTTTTACATTATCCCTTGCACTCACTTCTGTCCTACTTTTCCCTTCCCTCCTTTCACTTCCTCCCCTAGATGGCAGGCTCTTACACATGTTAAATATGTTATAGTATATCCTAGATGCAATATATGTGTGCAGAATCGAACAGTTCTCTTGTTGCACAAGAAGAATTGGATTCAGAAGATAAAAATAACTGGGAAGAAAGACAAAAATGCAAGTAGTCCACATTCATTTTCCATACACACCATATTTCAAAAATATATATAAAGGAAAAAATGCCCCTCTTAAAAAGGGCAAAGTTAAAATTGAAATAATCCAACAATGACTTCCTGAAATTCCAAAATGAAAACTCCCAGAAATATTATAGCCAAATTCAAGAGTTTTCAGATCAAGAAGAAAATACTGCAAGCAGCTCAAAAGAAATAATTTAACTACTGTAGAGTTCCAATCAGAATCACACAAAATTTAGCAGCCTTCACTCTAAAAGATCAGAAATCTGGGAATATAATATTCTGGAAGGCAAAATAGCTAGATCACAACTAAAAATAACCTACCCACCAAAACTGAGTATAATCCTGTAGGGGAAGAGGAAAGAGGAAGTTTTAGTGAAATATCAAAACATTCCTGATAAAAAGACCTGAATAGAAAATATGATATTCAAACTGAAGATTCACAAGAAGCATAAAAAGAAAAACATGAGTGACAGATCATAAGGAACTTAATAATGTTATGCTTTTTACATTTCTATATGGAAGATGATCCTTAAAAACTTTTAACATTAGGGAAGTTAGAAGGAGTCTTAGAAAGAATACATGGTGGGGAAGGTGAGGATAGAGCCAAGATAGTGGAGTAAAGGTGAGGAATCATCTGAGTTCTCCCCCAAACTGTTCCATATACCTTTAAACAATGACTCTAAAAAATTCTACAGTTGCAGAACCCTGAAAAAGATGGCATGAACCATTTTACAGCCCAAGTCAACTTAGATCAGGAGGAAATTCACCAGCGTGAGAGTGGAACTCAGTCTAGCACTAGCTGCCCCAGCATAGACCCACCCCATCAAAGCAGGAGCAGGCCTCAGAGCAACTGAATGAGGATTTTGAAAATCAAGTTAGAAAAGTAGAGGGAAAATTGGAAAGTGAAATGAGAGTAATACATGAAAATCATGAAAACCAAGTCAATAATTTAATAAAGAAGACATATACAAAAAAAGGCTGAAAACTTAAATCTTAAAAAACAGAATAGTCTACCCAAATCATCAGCATTTCTATATATTCCTGACAAAGTCAATGACAAGAGATAGAAAAGGAAATTCCATTTAAAATAACTGTAGACAAAATAAGATATTTAGTTGTCTCTAACTGCCAGGACAAATCCAGGAACTATATGAATACAATCACAAAATACTTCTCACACAAATGAAGTCAGATCTAAACAATTGGAAAATTATCAATTGCTCATGGCTAGGCTGAGTTAATATAATAAAAATGACAATTCTACCTAAATTTATCTACTTGTTCGGTGCCATGCCAATCAAAATGTCAAAGAAAAAATTAATAACAAAATTCATCTGGAAAAACAAAAGATCAAGAATATCAAGGAAATTAATGGGGAAAATACAAGGAATAGTGGCCTTGTAGTACCAAACCTGAAACTATATTATAAAGCAACAATTGATATTGACTAAGAAATAGAATGGGGGAATCGTGAAATAACTTAGATACACATGACACGATAGTGAGTATGGCAATCTAGTATTTGATAAATCCTCAAACTTCAGCTTCTAGGAAAAGAACTTATTATTTCACAAAAGAAAAATGTTGGGAAATATCTCTATTGAGTCTATATCCCAAAGAGATCATAAAAAGGGAAAAGGACTCACATGTGCCAAAATGTTTGTAATGGTCCCTTTTTGTAATGGCAAGGAATTGGAAACTGAGTGTATGCCCATCAGTTGAGGAATGACCAAACAAGTTATAGTATATGTATGTTATGGAATGTTATTGTTCTATAAGAAATGATCAGCAGGATGGTGTTGGAAAGGCATGGAGTGACTTGCACAAATTGATGCTAACTGAAGTTAGTGGAACTAAGAGTACATTGTACACAGCAACAACAAGATTATATGATGATCAACTGTGATGGACTTGGCTCTTTTCAACAATGAAGTGATTCCAGCCAATTCCAATAGACTTGTGATGAAGAGAGCTGTCTTCATCCAAAAAGAAAAACTATGAAGACTAAATATAGATTACAACTTAATATTTTCTCCTTTCATGTTGTTGTTTGCTTCCTTTTTTTCTTTCTCATTTTTTTCCCTTTTTGATATGACTTTTCTTATGTGGTATGATAAATGTGGAAATATGTATAGAAGAATTGTACATGTTTAACATATATTGAATTACTTACTGTCTTGGGAGAGGGGGGAGGAAGGGAGGGAGACAAATTTGGAACACAAAGTTTTGCAAGGTGAATGCTGAAAACTATCTTTACATGTATTTTGAAAATAAAAAGTTATTCCAAAGAGATACTAAAGAAGGGAAAGGGACTTGTATGTGCCAAAATGTTTGTGGCAGCCCTGTTTGTAGTGGCCAGAAACTGGAAATTGAATGTATGCCCATCAATTGGAGAATGGCTGGGTAAATTGTGGTATATGAATGTTATGGAATATTATTGTTCTGTAAGAAATGACCAGCGGGATGAATACAAAGAGGCTTGGAGAGACTTACATGAACTGATGCTAAGTGAAATGAGTAGAACCAGGAGATCATTATACACTTCGACAACGATATTGTATGAGGATGTATTCTGATGGAAGTGGATTTCTTTGACAAAGAGACCTAATTGAGTTTCAATTGATAAACGATGGACAGAAGCAACTACACCCAACGAAAGAACACTGGGAAACGAATGTGAACTATTTGCATTTTTGTTTTTCTTCCTGGGTTATTTTTACCTTCGGAATCCAATTCTCCCTGTGCAACAAGAGAACTGTTTGGTTCTGCAAACATATATTGTATCTAGGATATTCTGCAACATATCTAACATATATAGGACTGCTTGCCATCTAGGGGAGGGGGTGGAGGGAGGGAGGGGAAAAGTCGGAACAGAAGCGAGTGCAAGGATAATGTAAAAAAAAAAAAAATTACCCTGGCATGGATTCTGCCAATATAAAGTTATTATAAAATAAAATAAAAATAAATAAAAAATAAAAAGCTATTATAAAAAAATTTGCTGGAAAAACTGGAAAAATAATATGCCAAAACTTGGCATAGACCAACATCTCACATCCTATATCAAAATAAGGTCAAAATGGGTACATTATTTGGGCATGAAGAGTGCTATCAAAAACAAATTAGGAGAGCAAGGGACAATTTATTTATCAAATCTTTGGAGAAGAGAGGAATTTATGACCAAAGAAGAACTAGAGAACATTATAAAATGCAAAATGCACAACTTTGATTACATTAAATTAAAAATTTTTTGCACAAATAAAACCAACATAAATGAGATTTAAAGGGAAGTACAAATATGGGGGAGGAAGGATTTATAGCCAGTATTTCTGCTAAAGGTCTCATTTCTAAAATATACAAAGAACTGTGTCAAATTTATAAGAATACAAGTCATTCCTAATTGCTAAAGGAGCAAAGGATATTAACACAATTTTCAGATGAAGAAATTAAATCCATCTCTAGTCATATGACAAAATGTGCTAAATCACTTTGATTAGAGAAATACAAATTACAATAACTCTGAATTACCACTTCATGCCTCCTGTCTAAGATGACAGGAAAAGATAAAAATAAATGTTGGAAGGGATGCAGGAAAGCTAGGAGAATAATGCATTATTAGTGAAGTTGTGAAATGATCCAACCATTATGGAGAGCAGTTTGGAACTGTGCCCAAAGGGCTATAAAATTGTGCGCACCCTTTGATCTAGCAGTGCAACTACTGGGTCTCTATCAGAAGGAAATCATAAAGGAGGGGAAAGGACCCGCATGTACAAAAATGTTTGTAGCAGCTATTTTTGTGGCAGCAACATATTGGAAAATGAATAGATGCCCATTAATTGGGAAATGGCTGAGTAAGTTGAGATATATGAAGGTAATAAAATATTATTGTTCTATAAAAATGATGAATAAGATGATTTAAGAAAGGCCTGGAAAGATTTACATGAACTGATTATGAGTGAAATCAGCAAACTGGGAATACAGTGTACATAGAAAAAGCAAGATTGTGTAATGATCAACTATGAAAGACTTGGTTCTTCTCAGTGGTTCAGTGATCCAAGACAATCCCAATAAACTTTAGATAGAAAACACCAGCTGCATCCAGAAAGAGAATTGTGGAGATCGAATGTAAATCAACACATGCTATGTTTACTTCTTTTTGGGTTTTTTTTCTCTCTTGTGGTTTTTCCCTTTTGTTCTGATTTTTCTTTCTCAATGTGATTCACAAAGAAATGTGTACTTAAAAAGTTTATACATGTATAACCACCAAAAAAAACCACAATTAATAAATGGGAAAAAAATAGACTAGGCCAAATAATAGAGGAAGTACAAAAAGCCAATAAGGATAAGAATACCTTACAAAACAAAATTGGCCAAATGAAAAAAAAATGTACAAAAGCTCAATTAAAAAAATAATTCCTTAAAAATTTAAATTGAATAAATGAAAGCTAATGGCTTTCTGAGAAATCAAGAAACAAACCAAACTAAAAGAATGAAAAAATAGAAAACAATGTAAAATAGTTCCTTAGAAAAACAATTGACCTGAAATGAATCCAGAATAGATCATTTAAAGATTATTTGACTACCTGAAAGTCATGATCAAAAAAAGAACCTAGGGGCAGCTAGGTAGCGCAATGGATAGAGCACCAGCTCTGAAGTCAGGAGGACCTGAGTTCATATCTGATCTCAGACATTTAACACTTCCTAACTGTGTGACCCTAGGCAAGTCACTTAACCCCAATTGTTTCAGAAAAAAAAAAAAGAAAATGAAAAAGAACCTAAACATCATCTTTGAAGAAATTAGCAAGGAAAACTGCCCTGATGTTTTAGAATCAGAGGGCAAAATAGAAATTGAAAGAATCCATGAAATCACCTCCTAAAAGACATCCCCAGTGAAAACTCCCAGAAATATTACAGTCAAATTTCAGACTCTTGGGTCAAAGAGAAAATATTGCAAGCAACCAAAAAGAAATAACTTAAATATCGTGGAGCCACAGTTTGGATAACAAAGGTTTAGCAGTTTCTACATCAAAGATATGGGAATATGATATTCAGGAATGCAAAGGAGCTAACATTACAATCAAGAATCACCTATCCAGAAAACTTGTGTATAATCTTTCAGAGGAGAAATGGATATTTAATGAAGTAAAGAACTTTCAATATTCTTAATGAAAAGACCAGAGCTGAATAGAAAATGTAACTTTCAATTACAACACTCTAGAGAAGCATAAGAAGGTAAACATAAAAGAGAAATCATAAGGGACTTAATAAGATTAAATTGTTTACATTACTACATATGAAAATGATACTTGTAATTCAAAAGAACTTTCTCATTATTAGAAAGAGTATATATAGACAGATTAGGTTGAATGTGAAGGGATGATATCTTAAAAAATATAAAATTAAGGAATGAGAGAGGAATGTACTGGGAGAAAGAAAAAGAATGGGTTGTTTCACATAAAAAAGGCGAGAAAAAGCTTTTACAGTAAAGGGGATGAGGTGGGGATATAAGGGAATATGAATGAATTTTACTCTCAATAGAATTGGCTCAAAGAGGGAATAATATACTGTAATGGATTGAAGCTCGAGTTGATGCACTGAGGTCCCAAGCACATGAGGCTAAATAGCAATTGGAAAATACTCTATTAATATATACTTGGAGAAAGAATGGCCCCACCCACTCTCTGTGCAAGTTTTGATGTGTTGTATAGGAAATGACAGAGACGATTTGGTGGGTGGAGTGAGAGAGGAGAGGCACTGCTGGCCGGATTCATGTCGTGACTGCTCTCATTTCTTATCACCATTCTCCTTAACCTCCGCAAAGAATAAACATCAAGCATTCTCCCTTATTCTGACACTGGCTGATTCTAATATACTCTGAGTGCTAAATGCAGTCATCACAATATACATAATCAATTTGGACGTAGAAATCTATCTTACCTTATAGTAAAATAGAAGGGAAAGGGAATAAGAGAGGGGGCTGAGGATAATAGAAAAGAAGATAGATTAGGGAAGGGGATAGTAACAAGACTTTTTGAGGATGAATAAATAAATGAATGAATGAAAAAGACAGAATAGAATAAAGGAAAGGGGGAATAGCACTAATAATTGTGAAAATATTTTTGAAGCAATTTCTCTGATAAAGACCTCACTTCAAAAACATATAGAGAACTGAGTCAAATTTATTTTAAAAAAATAATAGCCATTCCTCCATTGATAAATGATTAAAAGATATGAACAGTTTTCAGATAAGTAATCAAAGCTATCTATAGCCATATTGATTGAATAATGGGCTAGAAAAGGAAAATGACAGGTGTTTTACAGGATGTAGAAAAAACTGAGATATTAATGTGCTTCTGGTGGAGTTGTGAAGTGATTCAATCATTCTGTAAAGCAATTTGGAACTGTGCCCAAAGGTCTATAAAAACCAAGCATATCCTTTGACTACTATATCTGTATCCCAAAAGAGATTAAAAAAAGAAAATGACATATATGTACAAAAATATTTAAAGCAAATTTTTATGGAGATAAAGAATTAGAAATTGAGGGGTTGCCCATCAATTGGAGAATGGTAAAAAAAATTATGATATGTGATTATGATGGAATATCAACATACCATAAGAAAAGATGAGTAGGATGCTCTCAGAAAGATCTGGAAAGACCACCATAGGCTGTTGTAAAGTGAAAAGTGTACAAGGTAACAGCAATATTGTAAGATGGACAGCTAATTCTCAGCAATAAAATGATTCAAGATAACTTTGTAGTACTTCTGATGTAAAATGCTATCCATACCCAAAGAAAGAACTGATGTTGTCTGAACACATACTCCAGAATATTTTTTTAAACCTTATTTTTTTCTTGAAGCTTTTTGTTGGGGAGAGCTATGTTTTCTTTTGCAACATGATAATTCTGTAAATGTTTTGTATGATTATACGTGCATAACTTATAGTAAATTGTTGCCTTCATAAGGAAGATGAGTGGGGAGGAATGGAGAGAATCTGGAAATCAAAGTTTAAAAAAATGTACCAAAAATTGCTTTTACATGTAACTGAGGAAAAATAAAATACTAAATAATAATAATAAAGGAAGGAGTTGCATTCCTCTTCCCCTACCCCTCAGAAAAGGGCATGTGTGTGAAACTGTTTAATTGGGATGATAGCAAAAAAAAAAAAAAAATGGAAGGATGAGAATGAGAAATTACTGGGAGAACAAGGAAGGAAGAGAAAAAAATGGTGAAAATTTTCCCAAGAAAGAGGCACACAAGGAAGAGTTGGGTTTTTTTGTTTTGTTTTGTTTTTTTAATACTGGGGAAGGGAAAAAGGGTAGGGAGTATGCTTGAACCTCTTATCTAAACTAGTTCAAAGAGAGAACACACACTCACACAGAGTTGAGTTTAGGAATTTATCTTACTCAACAAAGAAATAGAATAGAAAGAAGGGGGAGGGGAAATAATAAGAGAAATGGCAGAATAATCAAGGTGGTGGTAAGAAGAAATGTGAACTTTTGATGAAGGTATAAGATAATAAAAAGGAGGGAAGATAAACAAAAGAGAATAGGATAGAGGGAAATACATCATTAGCAACCATAATTGTGAATGTGAATGAGGTAACCTCACCCTACAAAATAGCAGAATGGATTAGAAAACAGAAAATAATATTTTGGCTATGGTATCAGGTAAAGCAAAAATATAGCTCATTTAAAGAGATAAGCAGAAAAACTATATGTTATTAATAGATATCATAGATAATGAATTAACATCATCTGAACATATAGACCCCAAATGGCATAGCATCTAAATTCTTGAAGAAAAAGTTAAATGATTTACACCAGAGAATAAATAATAAAACTTTAACAGTGGGGGATTTCAATTTACCCCTCTTAGATCCAGATAAATCAAATCATAAAATAAACAAGAAAGGCATTAAGGAGATGAACAGAAATTTAGAAAAGTTACATATAACAGTTGGGTGGATAATATTGAACAGGACTAGAAAGGAGGATACCTTTTTCTCAGGTATGTATTTTCACAAAAATTGATCATGTGTTAATTAAGGCACAAAAACCTCACAAACAAATGCAGGAAATCAGAAATATTAAATATAACCTTTTGGGACTTAATAAAAATCATCTTCAATAAAAGGATTTTGAAAGATAAATTAAATATTAATTAGAAACTAGATAATCTAATCCTAAAAAATGAGTGTCAAAAAACAAGTCAGAAAAACTAAACATAATGACAACAATGAGAAAACATATCAGAAATTGTGAGATGAAACCAAAGCAATACGTAGGATAAATTTTATATCTCTAAATGCCACCATCAGTAAAAATAAATAAATAAATAGATAGATAGATAGATAAAAAAAGGAAGAATAGATCAATAAATTAGGCAGGTAACTTTAAAAAAAATCTAGAAAAACATCAAATTTTAAATGCCCAATTAAAAACTAAAATGGAAATCCTGAAAATCAAAGGAGAGATTAATAAAATTGAAAGCTTAAAAAAATAAACATTGAATTATTACATTAAACTAAGAGTAGGTGTTTTTAAAAAACAATAACATAGATATACAACTGGTTAATTCAATTTTTAAAAAGAAATAATAAAAACAAATTACCTCTATGAAAAATTTAAAAGATGAATGCATAACTAGTGAAGATGAAATTGAAGCACTTATTAAAAACTGTTTTGCCCAATTATATGTCAATAAAACTAACAATCTAAATGAAGTGGATGAATATTTATAAAAATACAAGTTGCCCATATTAGTAAAACAAGACATAAAATATTTAAATATCCATATTTTAGAAAAAGAAATTGAAAAAGCCACAAATGAGCTCCCTAAGAATAAATGCTTATTGACTTTCTGACAGTGAAATCTCTGATTTTTTAATTCCATAGTGGCTCTGTTAGATAGTGTACCTATTTTGGTTTTTGTTGTTATTTGTTTGTTTTTATACTAATAGATTTTTATTTTTCAAAATACATGCAAGGATAGTTTTCAACATTCACCCTAGCAAAACCTTGTATTTCAAATTTTTCTCCTCCACTCCCCTCCTCCTAGAAAGCAAGTAATTCAGTATAGATTAAACATGTGAAATTTTTCTAAACATATTTCTAAATATATTTTTTAATATATTTCTAAAAATATTTCTAAATATAGAAATATTTTCTAAATATATTTCCTTATCATGCTGCAAAAGAAATATCAGATCAAAAAGAAAAAAAATGAGAAAGAAAAAGACAAGCAAGCAAACAACAACAAAAAAGGTGAAAATACTGTGCTGCGATACACATTCAGTCCCCATAGACCTTTCTCTAGCTGCACATGGCTCTCTGCAACACAAGTCTATTGGAATTGCCTGAATCATCTCATTGCTGAAAAGAATCCATCACAGTTGATCATTACATAATCTTTTTTTTTCAAATAATAATCTTTGCACTATATATCCCATAGGATTATCATGAGAATTAAAAGACAAAATCTTTTGTAGCCATCAAACACTACAGAAATGTGAATTATTTAAGTGACTAAGAGTTCTTTTTGTTTTTGATATGCATTAATTATTTTTAACGTTCAAATTTTGAGTTCTGAATTCTTTTCCTCCCTCCTAACCTTCCCCACCCATTGTGAAGACAAGAAATGTGATATCAATTATACATATGAAACCACACAAAACATTTCCATATTAGCAATTTTCAACCCAAAACAAAACAAAATAAAGTAGAAAAAAAGTATGCTTCAATATGCATTTAGACTCTTATCAGTTCTTTCTGGAAAGCATTTTTCATCATAAATCCTTCAGAATTGTCTTGAATCATAGTATTGATCAGAACAGATAAGTCACTCACAGTTGATCATTGTACAATATTGCTATTACTATGTACAGTGTTCTCCTGGTTTTATTCATTTCACTTTGTTGCTCCAATAAGTCTCTCCTGGTTTCTCTGAAAGCGTTTTACTCATCATTTCCTATAGCACAATGGTATTCCACTGCAATCACATATCACAACTTGTTCAGCTATTCCCCAATTGATGAATGTCTCAATTTTCAGTTCTTTGCCACAAAAACACCACAGGTTTTACCAACAAATTAGTTCATCTTTCTCTAAAAAGGCAACATAAAGTGTGACCATGACAAATATGGAAATATATTTAAAATGATTGTAAAAGTATAACCTATATCAGATTGTTTGCTGTATTGGGGAGAGGGGAAGTAAAGAAGGGAGGGAGAAAAAATGGGAGTTCAAAATATTACAAAAATAAATGTTGAAAATTATCTTAACATATAAATGGAAAAATAAAATACTATTGAATTTTAAAAATTAAATATTGTGGACTAGTTGAAAAAAAAGTAGTGTAAGCAAAACTTAGAGAGATGCAGGATTCTTGGCTCACTAAGAAAGCAGATGAAATTCAGTTTTATGCTGAATGTAACAATCCAAAGTGCTATTTATGGGCCAAAGTCCTATGGTGCATTTCAACCATTCACCATTGAAGGAGCCACATTAATTGATAAGGATATGATCCTGGAGAGATCAGCTGAACATTTCCATGGCATTCTCAATATACCATCATCAATAAATGCTGAAGTCACTGACCATATACATCAAATTGAAGTCAATCCCTCTGTAGCTGACCTTCTAGCTGAAAAAGAGATTTTGAATGCCATTAGGTTCCTCTCATGTGGCAAAGCATCTGGTGCTGATTCTATTCAGACTGAGATTTATAAAGCAGAGGATCCATGTTCATAAAAAAAAAAACTCACTAAAATTTCCCAAGTTAGATGGCAAAAGGAGGTTATTTTCCAGGAGTTCAAGAATGCCTTCACCGTCCATGTCTATAAAGGAAAGGAAAATAAGTTTTCCTCTGACAATGACAGAGGTAGATGGAGTCTTTCTCTTGGTCATTGCCAGCAAGATTCTTGCCAAAGTTTTCTGTAATAGACTGATCCATCACCTGAAAGATGATCATCTATCGGACAGTTAGTGTGGCTTTAGAAAGGGCAGAGGAACAGTCAATATGGTGTTTGCTGCCCAACAACTCCAGGAGAAATATCAACAACCTTAAATATCAGTTAGGGCAACCTTCTTTATTTAAACAGGAAAGGAAACTGGGGATCTAAAAGGGAGCTTTACATAGTTAAGATCACATAGGTTGGTAAATGGGATTTTCAAAATAATGTCTTGATTTCTTTTTTAAACAAGATTTAGAAGGAAAAGTTCACAATTTAGAATCCTAGAACTATTTAGTTTCAAAGCTGCAAGGAACAACAATAAATGCAAATGATGAAGTGGGGGATGGGAAATGAAAGCTATTTCACAATCTCCAAGGACTGTGAAATTGTATCCCTTTTACCCCTAGCAACTGAGAATAAGTAAGCAGATTTCTGGACTACACATATGACCTCAACTCCACAGAGTATGGGCTGTAAAGAGGAAAAAAGATTAATATAACACAGCATTCCTCAAATCCCATCCTTATTCTTATACCTTTGGTGGGTCTCTATTGTCTGCAGCATAAATTCTGAACTTCCTGGCTTTCAAAATCTTCTATTTGCTGAACCTAATCTAGTCATCCAACTTTATCACCCATAATTCCTCGACAGATATAATCAGCTCAGATAAAATGAATCTCCTAGATCAAGGCTTCTTAAGCTTTTTCCACTTGCAACCCCTTTTTGCCAGAAAAATTTTTATATAACCCTGGATATCTAGGTATATAAAATAATATAAAAATCAAACATTTACTGGTAATACATCACAATTTCACAACTCTCACATTCAGTTACAAGATCCCATATGGTATCATGGCCACAGTTTACTTCCTACATCATCAATCATAGAATATTAGAGCTGAGAAACACCCTAACAATTATCTAGTCCAATCCCTTCAATTTACAAAAAACATTTGAGATCTCAAGGATAAAATGGCTTATTTAAATTATTTTATCTCAGCAACTGACAAAATTGGAACTTGAATCCAGATCTTCTGATTCCAAATATCATATCCTAACTATCTTAAATACAATACACAAATTTCCATTCCTGAAATTTTGTAAAACTCTCAAGCTGTAAACTAGCTATATCAAATGATATGTAGTTACATATTACACAAATTAACATAATGTCTAGGTGCTTCCATCCAAAAAAAAGTGATATGTGAGGTCCAAGAAAGGAAAGTTTATTTATGACTTGGGCAACAAGGAAGGCTTCATGGAAGAGGAAGAAGTATGTGAACTAAATCTCAAAGGAAATTATTTAACCATGCAGATACATTAGCCTTGGTTCTTTAGCTAAATTGTAAGAGAGAGGAATTTTGCTTTTTTTTCTTTGTAGCAATCAATCAACAACTATTTAATAAATGTCAGCTATATGCCTGGTACTTTGGTAGGTGCAGGAAATACGAAGACAAAAGTGAGAGTCCATTTTCTCAGAGAATTTATAATTTACCTGGAAGAAAGAACTTATCTATATAAAACATGTAAAATAGAAGTAAAGTGTCCACAAGCACGCTTCAAAGGAGGAGAGAACAGCAGTATGAACAGAATCTGCTGTAGGGACTCTGCCAAGAAGTACTATGAAAATTGAAGTGATTGAAGGACAGAAATAAGACATTAACTAGGCCTTTGATTTATTTAATGTTGATATGTCTAGAAGCACTAATATAAAGGAATGGAAGACTATAATGTGTACTTGAGCTAAAGAAAAAACAATTTTTTTTAAATGATGGCAGAGATTGACAAAGAAGGATTTAGCAGCATTAACTTTAAAGACTTTTTTTGCCATAAGGAGTGTGAAAATTATTTTGAAAGTTTTCAAATTACTTGATGGTTATATTATAGGAAGCATTATCCTCAAAAATATTAAAAGGATTGGTAAGGAATTGGGAAAAAAACTTGTTTGAGATGATGAACTTCATGACATGGTTCATGAAGATGATTATGATGGGGTTGGAGAAATAAATGCACAAGAATTGTTGAGGAAGATGAAAAAGATCACCTTTTATTAATTTTGACTCTTTGCAACTTCTTTTTTTTGAAAAGTCATTGCTCTTCAATTTGGAATTATGCACGAAAGGCTATCATACTGTGGATATCTTTTGATCCAGCAGTTTTTCTACTGGGCTTGTATCCCAAAGAGATCACAAAAGAGGGAAAGGGACCCACATATACAAAAATGTTTGTGGCAGCCCTTTTTGAGGTGGCTAGAAACTGGAAACTGAGTGGATGCCCATCAACTGGAGAATGAATAAGTTATGGTATATGAATGTTATGACATATTATTATTATAAGAAACAATCAGCAGGATGATTTCAGAGTGGTCTGGAGGGACTTACATGAACTGATGCCAAGTGAAATAGACAGAACCAGGAGATCATTGTACACAACAACAGCAAGATTATACGATCATCAATTCTGATGGATGTGGCTCTCTTCAACAATGAGATGATTCAGGCCAATTCCAATAGTTTTGTGATAGAGAGAGCCATCTGCACCCAGAGAGGGTACAGTGGGAAGTCAATGTGGAATACAACATTGAATTTTCATTTTTGTTGTTGTTTGTATTTTAATTTTTTCTCATTTTTTTCCTTTTTGATTTGATTTTTTGTGCAGTATGATAATTGTGGAAATATATATAGAATTGCACATGTTTAACATATATTGGATTACTTGCCATTTAGGGGAATGGGTGGGATAAGGGAGAGAAAAAATTTGGAACACAAGGTTTTGCAAGGGTGAATATTGAAAATTATCCATGCATATATTTTGAAAATAAAAAGCTTTAATAAAAACAGAAAAAAAGAAAAGTGCTCTTTAAAATGCTATCCTATAATTTAATTTTCAAATGTTTACCACTTAATTTACTTGTATAGTATTTTATTTTTATGGCCAACTCTGACTGGTTATCTTTCTCTCCTGTAATACATTGCTCCCTCTTTAACATCAAGAATTGGAGATGTGAGATATTATAACTTTAAAAATTTAGAATTAATTCCAAAATATATCTTTTAAATCCCCAAATTAAAGATGCATTTTTTCCCTTTTCCACCTCATTGGTCCATGTCTAACATAATAGGATATACATCCAAATAAAACTTTTAAAAGAACTAAAAGAATTCTTTACTTCCTCTTGTTGTTTTTTTCCTTTGTTCATATGTAAAAGCAGATAGTAAGATTTTAGTTCTCGTTGAAGCATGAAATTAAACTAAATTGCAAATATACTATAAGAAAAATAATCCAAGAAAATTGGAGTTGGAGAAGTGATTGGAGTTCAGAAAGGACTTCACATAGAAGATGGTGACTGGACTGAGCCTTAATGTAAACTAGGGATGCTAAGAGGCAGGGATGTGGAAGAACATGTGTTTCAAGCATAGTGGAGCCAAAATTAAAATATGGAGAAGGAAGAGTTTGCCTAAACTATGTTAGTTTTCCTAAACTATGGTAAGTATGAAGCAAAATAACATATATTAAGATTGTAAAAGTAGCCTGGGGCCAGGCTGTGAAGGGCTTTAAATCCAGAATTATGTTTAATCCTATAAATCATAGCTAGCCACTGTGTCCTCCCCACTATAGTATCTGTTATAGGACCAGTAATACTTAGATAATTTATTCTGAAAGACTCATGATTTATCAGTATCAGTACCTTCTCTATTGACTAGATAGCAATCTAGTCATGTTGTTTCATGAAGTGAAACATGAAGACAGTCATGAGCATTGTGACTGAAAAATTCATAATTATATTATAAATGTTCTTTGGACTTGGGCAAACCAAATCACCAACAATCACTGGATTGCAAACAGTTCACACTTAAGACAATATTGGAATTTTAAAATAATTGTTATACATGCATCTTGAGTACTACAAAGAAGATAGAAAGTTTAATTAAACTGAAGTTCTTGACTACAAGTAACTTAAAGCCAGAATAAGAGGATCATTATCAGCCATTTAAACCAATCTTTTAACCAAAAAAAAAAAATCTTCACTACAATATACCCAGGTTTCAAAGGAGGGAAAAATCCACTATCTCCTATGGCAAACCATTAAGCTTTTAGATAGCTCTATTATTGGGAAGTTTTTCCTAATATCTAGCCTAAAATTGTCTTTTGGCAAATTTCATCCATTGTTCCTTAATTCTGGCCCTTGGGGCCAAAAAGAACAAATCTAATCCCCCTTCCACGTGGCATCCTTTCAAATTCTCAAGTATAGCTATCATTTCCCCTCTCTACATTCTTTTCTCCAGAGTAAACATCCCCAGCTGCTTTAATTGACCCTTACATGACATATGAAGGAACTCAAAGCCCTTCATTATCCTGGTTATTGCCTTCTGGATCGTCTTCCCAACTTATCAACGTCCTTCCTAAAATGTGGTGCCTAGAACGGAACGTGATACTCCCAATGGGGCCTGTCCAGGGCAAGGAACAAGTGGGACTCTCCCCTCCTTATTCTTGGAAGCCTGAAGATCCCAGTAGCTTTCTTGGCTGCCACACGACTCTGTTGATTTTAATTAAACTGGTAATTCACTAAAATGCCAGATCTTTACAAACAAATTATTATTTAACTATGTTTCCCCATCCTGTATTTATGAAGTCAATTTCTTGAACTCAAGTAAAACTTTATATTTATTCCTATTAAATTTCATCTTATCAGATTCAGTCCAACTTCCTAGTCTGCCAAGTGTCTTAACTATCCCTCCCAGCTTGCTGTCATCTACAAATTTGATAGGACTATATCATCTGTGCATTCACTTAAATCATTGATAAATATTCTAAATGTACAGGACAAATACAGATACCTAGGGCACTCTGCTGAAATTGATACTGAATCATTAATGATTACTCTTTGTGTGTGATAATAGTTCAGTTCCAAATCTATCAATCAAATGTTCCTATAGAAGGGAAGTAATAAACTGGGGAAATTTTTTACATTCAAAGCTTCTGATAAAGGCTTCATTTCTAAAAGATAGAGTTAACTCAAATTTATAAGAATTCAAGCCATTCTCCAATTAATCAAAGGATAAGAATTTTATATATAATTTATACATATAATATGTATAAATATATAATTTTCAGATAAATAAATTGAAACCATTTCTAGTCATATGAAAAAGTGCCCTAAATCGCTATTGATCAGAGATTAAATGCAAATTAAGACAACTCTGAGGTACCACTACATACCTCTCAGATTGGCTAAGATGACAGTAAAAGATAATGACGAATGTTGGAGGTGATGTGGGAAAATGGGACACTGATACATTGTTGGTGGAGTTGTGAACTGATCCAACCATTCTGGAGAACAATTTGGAACTATGCCCAATGGGCTATCAAACTGGGCATATTCTTTGATCCAGCAATTTTTATACTGGGCCTGTATCCCAAAGAAATCATAAAGGAGGGAAAGGGACCCACATGTGCAAAAATGTTTGTGGCAGCCCTCTTTGTAATGGCAAGCACCCGGAAACTGAATGAATGCCCATCAGTTGGAGAATGGCTGAATAAGTTATGGTATATGAATGTTATAAAATATATTGTTTTATAAGAAATAGTAAGCAGGATTATTTCAGAGAGGTCTGGATAGACTTACATGAACTGATGCAAAATGACATGAGCAGAACCAGGAAATCATTTACCTGGCAACAGCAAAATTATATGTTGATCAGTTTTGATGGCTGTGGCTCTTTTCAACAATGAGATGATTCAGCTCAGTTCCAATGGTCTTGTGATGGAGAGAGCCATCTGTGCCCAGAGAGAGGACTGTGGGGACTGAATGTGGATCACAACATTGTATTTTCACTCTTTTAGTTAGTTGTTTGCTTGCATTTTTGTTTTCTTTCTCATTTTTTTCTTTTTTGATCTGATTTTTCTTGTGCGGCAGGATAATTGTGGAAATATGTATAGAGAAATTGCACATGTTTAACATATATTGGATTGCTTGCCATCTGGGGGCTGGGGAGAATGGAGGGAAAAAATTTGGAACTCAAGTTTTTTCAAGGATGAATTTCTAAAATTATTTATGGATATGTTTTGAAAATAAAAAGCTTTAATTAAAAAAAGTTTCTAAAACTATTATCTAACACAAATCCTTTCATCCTTTCCATAAGAGCTTCTTAAGACATATTATCAAATACTTGGCTAAAATCACCAGTGTCTCATTTTTTCTTTTTGAATTCTCAGCACCTCACATAGTGTTTGGCACTAGAAGATAAAAGAGTTTTTTGCTGACTTGTGTAGAGTTGAGGTTGATGAAATCCATCAATCAAATGATCCTACCCTATTCAAAGTAAATGTCAAGATGCTAAGCCCTAATACAGTTATTGAGAACATACTTTAATTGTTCACCAAGTAAAAACAAGGCCTGAATATAGTCTTGCATCAATAAAATCATTTCATTTAAGTGTGACAGGAACTCTGTAAGGAACCTGGTCATGGCCTGAGTACCTTGCATAAAGACTCAGAAAGGAGTAGAGAGAACATGAACAGAGCAAGAAAATCAGCAGTACAACTGGAAAAATGAAAAAAGAAAAAGTAGGACTGAGATATTAAAGGTAAGAGAGAAATCAAAGAGTCCCATTGGGCCTCCAGACATCTCCAACCAGAAGATTCCCTGATATTATCAGTTGAAACTCACTTCCTCAAAGATTCCTCTTTCTCCAGCTTTGTCTCTAGGTGCTTATTTTACTGACAGACACCATAACATATTACTGCTTCTTTTCTCAAAACCTCTCCAGTAACATGAATTTTTATTTAATTACAAAGTAGTCAGTGTTTACCAAAAGATAAATATAAATGTAAATTAAGGAACAACCAAACCTCTGCTTAAATGTTAAGAAATTTCTAAATTGGGAGCTCAGAGCTATTATGCTGGTGTTTCTAACTTTCCTTTTAATATAAATTCTCTAACATAGCAGAAGAGAGAATTACATGAGCCTGAATAGCCATTATATTACCCCAGGCTTAAAACTAACAAGCGATTATAAAAGATTTTCTATTTTAAATGTGTCACATATGCTGGGACTAGACTTGGGAAGATCTGAGTTCAAATCCAGCCTCATATACTTACTAGTTGTGTGACTCTGAGCAAGTCATTTAATCAGTGTGGAGAAGGAAGGAGAAAATGAAGAGAAAGAGAAGAGGAAGAAGAAGAGAAAGAGAACAAAGAAGAGGAGGAGGCAGGGGAAGGAAGAGGAAGAGGAGAAGAGGAAGTGTAAGAGAAGGAGGAGAAAAAGGGAAGAAGAGGAGGAGGAGGAAAGAGAAGAGAAGAAGAAGAAGAAAGAAGAAGAAGAAGAAGAAGAAGAAGAAGAAGAAGAAGAAGAAGAAGAAGAAGAAGAAGAAGAAGAAGAAGAAGAAGGAAGAAGAAGAAGAAGAAGAAGAAGAAAGAAGAAGAAGAAGAAGAAGAAGAAGAAGAAGAAGAAGAAGAAGAAGAAGAAGAAACATATATGGTAATACTAAATGCTATGTGAGTGAGGTCTGAGATTCAAAGTCTTTTCAGTGGGCAAGAAATCTAATTTTTACTTAGCTGGCACAGCCTTCAAGTACTTAGAGTCACTTCTGTACCATAATGAGACATCCAGGGAAGTTTTTACTGGAAGGAATACAGAAAAGGTCAAAAACCATATATGAAAAAATAAAAGGAGAAAAAAACAACTTAATAATAATAGAAGTTTATTCTATAGAATTTGAAATGTTTATGGTTTTGTCAGCAGAGAAAAGTCCGCTGAGGTTTGCCAGTGATGAACAATGATGAGAGATAGCAATAATGGGGATAGAACAGATGTTCAGAGACCAGGGTGCTGAGAGATGTCAGCACTAATTGGCTGCCTGGACGTGCCTGGAGAGTTATGGCAACATTAAAAGATTGCAATACTGCATGAGTTTGGGGAATAAGGGTGGAGTTGGATGAGATGGTTTGGGGATTTGGGAGAGAAGGGAGGAGTATGACAATGACAGATTTCCCCCTTTTAATTTCTAAATTTATTCCTGACTTCTCTGCTTTTCAGTATAATTCATATGCATATAATGGTTCATATCAAAAGTAACAGAAGTTCTTGCATGAATTCAATTGCTTTTATGCAGCTTTATTACTAACAAAACAATAGCAAAATGTCAGTTTTTTTTCTGTTTTGCTTGCTTATTTGAAACCTAGAGTACCAATTTTATTTTATCATTAAACATCACAGCATTATTAAGCAAGGCATAAAAAAAGAAACAGATGCTGACTAAAGGTGTTTGTTTTTGCAGAATCAAATGGAAGAGTTTCCCTATACATAGTGAAATTATCCAGATATCCCTCCTTGGAGATGACAGTATATTGATTCCACTGAGCCTAGCCCTCTTCAATGGGATCAGTTGAAGAATGAGAATGGTTTTCTTCAACAAGAAAAACTCCACGTGTATTCTGATGGAAGTGGATTTCTTCGACAAAGAGAAGATCTAACTCAGTTTCAATTGATCAAGGATGGACAGAAGCAGCTACATCCAAAGAAAGAACACTGGGAAATGAATGTAAACTGCTTGCATTTTTGTTTTTCTTCCCAGGTTTCTTCTGAATCCAATTCTCCCTGTGCAACAAGAGAACTGTTCCGTTCTGCACACATATATTGTATCTAGGATACACTGTGACATATTTAACTTGTATAGGACTGCTTGCCATCTGGGGGAGGGGGTGAAGGGAGGGAAGGGAAAAGTCCGAACAGAAGTGAGTGCAAGGGATAATGTTGTAAGAAAATTGACAGAGCATGGGCTCTGTCAATAAAAAGTTATAATAAAATTTTTTTAAAAAAAGAAAAACTACATGAAGATAAAGAATATATATTGTCTCAATTATAACATGCAGTAGTATGAGTAGCCCCACTGATTATTCTAAGACTAGTATTGATTGATGATGAGTTAACTCAGGATGAGCTAGGAAGCAAAGAGTAGGCTATATCACATAAAGAAAATTAAATGAATTTTCAATGATGTTGAATTGTTCCATTATCAAAGCCTATATTCTAATTTTTAAAAGTAATTTATATTGATTAAGATATATGGTGGGGAAAATCGGAACACAAAATCACAAGTATTCCAAAAGCAATGGAAAGACATATGGGGAGTATGAAAAAACTGTAGCATAAAACTAATAATCTTCATTAAAGATTCACTGAAATGTGACATAAAAGACACTAAAGATATAGATATAGATATAGATATATACCAGAAAATAAGGTCAAATAGAATGTTGCATATAGAATCTACAAATTATCAAATCAGACACAAAGGATGAGAAAGCATGAAGTAGTAGTATCTGCCTATCCCAGGGAAGAGCATGTCTATATGATAATGATGATGATGATAAATGATAATGATGATGAGACTGATTTCATCAAGATACCAAAATAACTTGGCCTTATAAAAGATTTTCTTATTCAGTCATGTCTGACTCTTCATCATTTCATTTGGAGTTTTCATGGCAAATATGCTAGAATTATTTGCCATTTCTCTCTCCAGCTCATTTTATAGATGAGGAAACTGAGGTAAACAGAATGAATTTACTTATCCAAGGTCTCACAGCTAATAAGTGTCTGAGGCTGAATTTGAATTTATGAAAATAAGCCTTTCTGATTCTAGGCTCTGTGGTCCACTGGACCTCTGAGCTATCCATTATATAGAATGGGCAATGTCTTCTAATTAATTTTGTGCTTTCTAAGATCATCTAGAAAGCTAGAAATCTTTAAGGGGGGGCCTTTTGAAAGATCCTTTGCTTGTTGTTATTGTTGTTGTTTATTCTTTATTCTCAAAGAGGGCTGTAATGTCAGGGAGTTGATGCCGTAACATACAAATTAATTGGATTTGAGTGAGAGAAGGCTGTGCAGTCACCAGCCTCTCTTTGTTCTCCATAGTCATCTCTGTCCAGTGGAAAGATATAGATCAGGATGACTGGAGATTGCCCTGAATGCAGTGGAAGACCTTAGCCTTTTAAAGCTAAGGTCTTTAACAGGTTTCAGTTCGATTGAGCCAATGCCAATCAATAATTATGGCTAGTGAAGAAATAAATCAGAGAATCCCTCTTTTACCTAATCAAAAACAAAACCAGCTTATCTAAGTTCAGAGATATCATCATCACCATATGATTGATGATGAACTGCTTTGACCACAGCAACTCACAAAGATTACTCAAGCACGACTATGAATTGTGGGGCAATGAAGAGAGTGACCACACCAATGAAATCATGAATCCTTGAAGTATTGAACTATCCCAGCTTCTTCTTCTTCTTCTTCTTCTTCTTTTTTTTTTTTTTGCTGAGGCAATTGGGGTTAAGTGGCTTGTCCAGGGTCACACAGCACACTGCACCACCTAGCTGACCCTATCCCAGCTTCTTAAACTGTGATTCACAACCCCATATGAGTTCTCTTAACTGAATGTAGGGTCATGAAATTATGAATTATTATCAGTAAATGTTTGATTTGTATACTTATTTTATTTGATTATATATCTGGGATCACATAAAGATTTCTTTAGCTACGAAATTTCCAAATGGAAAAAAATTTAAAACCCCTAATCTATGCTATAGTAAATTTGAAAATCTTCTTGTCACCATATAAATATTCATCTGGGAGTTCAGACTTCCCATTCTTAGGATCAGAGATTTAGAGCTATAATAAACCATCTAATCCAATCCTTTCGTTTATGTAAGGAGACTGAAGCCTAGAAAGAGAAAGTGACTTGCTTTTAAAGGTCACAGCGAAAGAGAGCCAGAATTTTAATCTAGATCTTTTAGCTCCAAATCTAGGGTTCTTTCCAGTAAACCACATTATCTTGCTAGTGTTATCATTTTTTTTCCTTAATCATTTCCAATATGTAGCCTAATAATTAAAATAGAAGGCTTCTAGAGGAAAAAGGACCCCCATGCACAAAATTATAGTAGCTCTTTTTGTGGTGGCAAAGAATTGGAAAATAGGTAGATATCCATCAATTGGAGAATGGCGGAATAAGTTATGATATATGAAAGTAATGAAATATTATTGTTCTATGAAAAAAGATGAACAGTCTAACTTTAGAAAGACCTGGAAAGATTTAGATGAACTGATGCTGAATGAAACAAGCAGAACAAAGAAAACATTGTACACAGAAATAGCATCCACATTCAGACAAAGACCTATAGAGAGTGAATATAAATTACAACATGCTATGTTCACTTTTTCCCTTTTTTCTTCTTTTTTTTTCTCGTGGTTTTTTCTCTTTTGTTCTGATTTTTCTCTCCCAACATGATTCATAAGGAAATGTGTAATAAAAAAAGTACATGTATAACCAAAATAAATGTTGTTTTAACATGTAACTGGGGAAAATAAAATTTAAAAATAGGAGGCTTCTGGGAGGACAATAAAGTAGGTCAAAAAACTTTTGGCTCTCCAAATTTCCTCCCTAGAAAAAGACAGAACCTTGTTTCAGAGGGAATGTAGAGCAATGGGAATAAACAAAAGTTAGGGTAAAGCAGTTGGTCTCCTGAGACCCAGGAAAGAGCTGACTTCCAAGGGCAAGGGTTCTGCTTGAGTGAAATGCACACACCTCCAGGCCAACTCTATCAAATCAACAAATAACAAGCCTGAGAGCAGCTGGGGTTGAGAGATAGCCTCAGTCTTAGAGAATTCCTCTCACAGATTGTGTGGGGATCTGACTGCTAAGAAGAACCTTCTTTCATTTTCAAGGGACACCAAACACAGTTGCGCTGACCAGATGTGCCCTGAGTGAGGGGGCCTCTGTGGCAAAGGAGTCAATACACACCTAGTGAGTGCAGTAACAGACAGAGAACCTACTAGTTCTGGGCACTTGCAGCTGAAAAGAGTCCCTGATTTCAGGAAGAGAGGGCAACTGTAGTTTGCAATCACCAGAGTGACTGCTTGGAGTAAGATTATTTGCAGGACAACATGACCTGAGGAGAACCCAAGGTTGAACCCCAGGACAGACCACCTAGAATAACAAGGACTTGGAACTTGAAGCATAATTCTCCATATCTCAAAACTAAAATGTGATCATACCAATAGCTGCTAAAAATAAAATAAAACAAAAATAAATAAATTAAAATGATCAGAGGAAAATAGCGAGCCACTCCAGGGATTGAGAGGATGAGGGTTCATATTCAGAGGAAGATAATGTAGCTTTAAAAAAGACTCCTTTTTCAATGAGAAACATCAAATAATCAAAAGAAAAAAAAAAGATTTCTTACAAGAATTTACCAAGGACTCTAAAAATCAAATAAGAGAGTTCAAGGAAAAATTATGGGGGGAAAGAACAATCCAAGAAAATCCAAAAAATTAGGAAAAACACAAAGTCAATCAACTTGAAATAAAGAACCCTAAACTTAAGGAAGAAAATAATTTCTTGAAAGCTAGAATTGAACAAAGAGAAGATAATGATCTTCAAAGACACAAACAAATAATAAAACAAAATCAAAAAAACAAAACAATAGAAGAGAATGTGAAATGTCTCATCAGAAAAACAACTGAATGGGAAAACAAACTGAGGAGAAATAATGCAAAAATAGTCAAACTGCCTGAAAATTATAAGTAAATAAAAAATCTTGATACAATATTAAAAGAGATAATCAAGGAAGTTTGGCCTGAAGTTCTAGAACAAGAAAGCAAAGCAGAAATAGGAAAAAAATCCACAAATCACCACCTGAAAGAGATCCCAGGAGGAAAAATTACTGGAATAACATAGCCAAGTTTTAAAGCTCCCAAGTTAAAGAGAAAATATTGGAAGTAACAAGAAAAAAAAAAAAACAATTTAAATATCATAGTGCTACAATAAGGATTATATAAGACCTAGCAGTTTTTCTACTGGTGGACCCTAGACTTTGGAATACTCTATTTCATAGAGCAAAACAGCTGGGATTATGACCAAGGGCAACTTATCCAGGAAAATTAAGTATATTTTTGAATGAAAAAAGTAGATATTTAACAAAGTGAAAAACTTTCAGATATGTGTGACAAAAACAGCAAAATTTAAGAGAAAATTATAATTAATAATATCCAGAAGAAATATAAACATTAAGGATCAATTATAAAGGACTCAAAAAGGTCAAATTGTTTGCTTCTTATATATTAAAATATCATGATCTCTTTTATGACTGTCATTTCTATTTGGGTAGTTTGAAAGAAAAGTTTGGACTGAGAGCTGGGTATGATGGGATGATTGGTGAATGTGTGTGTGAGTATGTGTATGTATGTACACATATAGGAAAAGTTAAAAAGAAATATCTCATACAAATGAAGAAAAAAAGGAAAAACAGATACAAAAGAATATATTTTTTTATATATGACTAGAGGAGCATAAAAATCTTCTAAATTCATAAAGAAATAAGAGAGAATAAAAGAAGGATCCTTGGAATTCAGTAATTGAAAGGCAAGGTAGCAGGCAAATAAGAGGGTAAAGCAGAAGGTTGAGAATAGAATGAGGGGTAGAAACAAAGTAGAGTGAAGAGGGATAAGAATAGCATGAGGAAAGTGAGGAAAATACAAAGGAGAAAAATAAACAAGCATTTACAGCTTGGTTTGTGAATCGGATGGGGGAAGGAGGGAAATTGGAACACAAGGTTTTGCAAGGATTAATGTCGAAGAATTATCCATGCATATGTTTTGAAAAATAAAAAGCTTTAAAAAATTAATTTTAAAAGGTATGATAGAAAAAGATGGGCTGGTCATAGAGCAAGAGTGAGATATAATTGATAGCCAGTATACTGCTCCAGTTTCTTCACAATGGCAAAAATAGTAAGGAAGGCCTCCAAAATTTCAAGTAGAGTCCTTGAAATAAACTCATGGGAAAACACAGACAAGTGTTGCACAGAATAGGCAAGTATGCATGGCTTATAATCTTCATCAATAGAAAGAATATTCACTACAATAAGATGGAAGAGCCATTGGTTTACTGGAGGATTAGATAATCAATGATTTCAGCTGATATTGTGTTTTGCATTCCTGAGACTATTCTTACATATCAGTGCAACTCTTTTATATTTATTCTTAGTTGTTTTGTTGTCACTGTTGTTATTGTTGCTTTTTTGAAACTATGAATTAATAGATGAATTATTTATATAGCTACATTGGTCTCTCAAAACAAATTCCACCATTTTTCCTCACTGGAATTTTTTAACCTGTGGCTTCAAAATGTCATCTTCAAGAATTTCCCATCCCTCTTTTCCCCATTTTTCTCACAAATCATTAAGCCTTTGAAGCTACCTATCCATTCTCTGAACCATTTAATATCTTTTCTCCCAAAGTAAGATTATATGCAGCCTATCTCTCTTGTTATACCACAAACTCAGTACTAGAGTCATCATTTATCTCTGAGATTCCTGTCATCTCTACTTCAGCAACCAGTTTTTCTTTATTGATAAGAACTAGGTCCAGAATCCGTTTTTGAAATTTGAATTGATTTTTTTTTACTCTCTTTACCTTCTGAAAAACTTGATTTTCATTTACCTTCTGAAATTATCATTGAAACAAGTTGCAAATTTCTCAGATGCTCATCTTTTGGCATCAGATTTTAGATAAATGTAGGCCCCACAACACTACATCATCATGCTTCCATAACAGGTTTATGATTCATTTCTCAAACTCCTTCTTCTGTCCAAGAGATATGCAACATGCTCCAACAACATTTCTGTTTTTCACTCTGTTGATCCTCACCAAAACCTCTCTATAGTGTTACATCTCTTGTATTCGTATATTTCTTTGCATGAGTATATTTTCTTTAAATACAATGCTATTCTATTATTCTTTTCAAGGTTTACTTATCCAGAATTGTAGTCATGAGCCCTATCCCACCAAGTGTCAATGATCTTAGGAGTTTAAATTTGCCTTCTCATTCAAAAGTTAATGCAACTAAGATAACAGGGAGTCAGTCAACTGGAAGAAAAAAATAGTTTTTCTACTAAATAGTTCTGATTTCACAGTCAACAACCATTTATTAAATATTTATTTTGTGCCATGCATTTTGTTAGTCATTGACAATGCAAAGAAAGACAAAAATATAGCCCTTGTGCTCAAGGCACAAATCAAAATATGCAAAAATAAAACAAAAAAACCAACCCCCAAAAAGTCCATATTATAAGATAGATGCAGTATAAATAAAAAGTAATCTTAAAAGCACTAGCAATAAGAGGGGACCAAGAAAGGTCCCTTGTAGAAGATGAGATGGGACTGAGATGGTAGAGTGGAGCAGGTGCCCCAGTTTCAGGAAGATGTGTTTGTTTATTTCTACTATATCTTCTCAGTAAATATCTCTTTATAAAAGCTAATTGATGTTAAATGTTTAAATGAAATGAGAGTTCTAATTAACCATAGTTAACATTAGGGAAAAAACACTGAAATGGGGGCTCAAGCCAATAATATTAAAGAATAACATGCCCAGCACACAAAATACTTGTATTGATTCAGTTACAAAGTGCTACACAAAGAAATAAAGAACAATTTAAATAACTGGAGGAATATTCAATTCTAATGAGCAGATTGTGCCAATATAACAAAAATATTAATACGTCAAAGAATTAACTTACCCTTTTAATGCTTTACTAATCAAATTACTAAGGGGATACTTTATGGAATTTTATAAAATAACAAACTTCATTTAGAAAAATAAAAACTCTAGAATATAAAGGGAAATGATGAACAGAAGTAAGAATGAAGGGGGAATAACACTTTCAGACTTCAAACTATATTATAAGACAGCAGTCATCAAAACTATTTGCTGTTGGTTAAAGAATGGAGAGATAAATGATGGAATAGATAAGGGAGGTTCAGAAACAATAGAATTTAATAATCCAGTATTTGATAAAATGAAAAACATAAATTAACTAGGAAAAAAACTCTTTATTTGATAAAAATTGCTCAGAAAACTGGAAAGCAGTTGATAGAAATTAGATTTAGACCAATACCTTACACCATGTTCTACAATTCCTTCTAAACGAGATCTAAATGTTAAGAATCGTAGTATTAAAAAAAATGAAAAAGGAAATAGATCATATAGCTCTTATAGCCATGTGTAGATATATTCTTAACCAAACAAGAGAAAAGGGCAATTATAAAAAATAAAATAGATGACTTTAGTACTTGAAGCTGAAAAGCTTCTGTACAAAACAACATTAAAGCATGAAGGATAAGGAAGGAAAGTGGTCAAATGGGAAAATTTTCTTCATATCCACTTTCTTGGGAAATCATTTATCAAAATAAATAATTAATAAAATTGTATTGTATGATAGATTGGGCAAATGGAAACTAATTACTCCATTAGTTATAAACAATCAAAAAATTAAAAGAATGGGAAAAATAGAAAAAAAATGAAATATTTCATTGGAAAAGCATCTGATTGGAAAATCAAATAAAGGAAAGATAATTTAGACTTGTTGTACTACTTTAAATCCATAAAAAAGAACCTAAACATCATATTTTAAGAAATAATAAAGGAAAACTGCCTCAATCTGAAAACCAGAAGGAAAGTCAAAATTGAAAGAATTTATTGATCACCTTAAAGAGACCCCAAAATAAAAACTCCCAGGAATAATATAGCCAAATTCCAGAGTTCCCAGGTAAAGGAGAAAATATGGCAAGTATCCAGAAAGAAACAACTAAAATATCATAGAGTTGTAGTCAGTATTAATAGTTTTCATGTTAAAGGTGTGAAGGGCTTGAAATATAGTATTCTGAAAGGCAAAGGAGCTTAGATTACAACCTAAAATAACCTACCCAGCAATTTTGGGGAAGGAGAAGTTGGAAAATGAGCATTTAAATAATGAGAACTTTCAAGCATTATAATTTTTAAAAAACCAAACCTGAGCAAAAAATTTGACTTTCAAACACAAGATTCAAGAGATAAAAGACAATTCATAAGAGATTCAAAATGATTAAACTGTTTATATTCCAATATAGGAAGATGATACATGTAATATCTAAGATCTTTATCATTATTAGGTCAGTTAGAGGGAATCTACATCAACAGAGGCCATGAGTATGGGTTGATTATGTTGGGATGATCTAGGAAAAAAACTGAAGAGATGGAGAAAGAGGGATGTATTGGGAGAAAGGGGAAGTGAGAGGTAGAATATGGAAATTTTTCTCACATAAAAGAAGCATGCAAGGAAGTTTTTTTTAACAATAGAAAGGAAAATGGTGGGGGCAGAGAGCAATGCTTGAACCTCACTCTCCTCAGAATTGATTCTAAAAGCAAAGAATACGCATACGCATTCATTTGGGTATAAAAATCAACCTCACTCAGCAAGGAAATAGGATGTGAAAGGGATAAGAAAAGGGAAGGCAGGGATCACAAAAGGAAGAAGATCAAAGGAGGCAATGTTTTAAACAAAACAGACTTTTGAGGAGGGAAAAATAAAGAGAATGTAAATAGAAGAAAATGGGATGAGGAAAATATGCAGTTATTAATCATAATTGTAAATTTGAATGGGATGTTTCCTCATAAAATAAAAGTAGATAACAGAATAGATTTGAAACCAGAATCCAGCAATATGTTGTTTAAAAGAGACACACTAGAAATAGAAACACACACACACAACATTAAAGTAAGGGGCTGGAGCAGAATCTATTATTCCTCAGCTGAAATAAAAAGATAAAGATAGCAATGATGATCTCAGACAAAGCAAAAGAAAAATATACCTAATTAAAAGAGATAATCAGGGAAATTATAATTTGCTAAAAGATCCCATGGACAATGAAGTAATATCAAAAAATTTTACAGCAAGTTTGTTTGACAAAGGTCTCATCTCCTAAATATAGGAATCTGAGTCAAATTTATAAAAACAAAAACCATTCTTCAAGTGATAAATGATCAAGAGATATGAACAAGCAGTTTTCAGAAAAAGAAATCAAAGCTATGTCATATGAAAAATGCTTGCTATCCTAATGATTAGAGAAATGCAAATTAAAAACAACTGAGATACTACCTCACTATCAGAAATGGCAAATGTTAGATGAAGAGGAAGGAAAACTGATACATTAATAAACTGCTGGTGGAGTTGTTAACTGCAACAACCATCCTGGAGAATAATTTGGAATCATGCCCAAAGGATTATAAAATTGTGCATACTGTTTGACCCAGAAACACCACTATTATATCTATACCCAAAAAATGTCAAAGGAAAAGGAAAATGACCTATGTGTATAAAAAGTATTTATGGCAGCTCTTTTTGTAGTGACAAAGTATTGGAAGTTGAGATGTTCATCAACTGGGAAAGGGCTAAACAAGACATAGTATATAATTGTAATGGAATACTATTGGACTACCAGAAATAGGAGGAGGTTTTGAGAAAAACATGAAAGGCATGTATGAACTGATGTAAAGTGAAATGAACAGAATCAGAAAATTATTGCTATGGTAATAGCAATATTGTGATGAGGTGAAAGATTTAGATGCTCTAATCAAGAGAAAGATCCAGGATAATTCCAAAGGATTACTGATGTTAAAAAAAAAAAAAGCCACTCATTAGAACACCAGCCCCGAAGTCAGGAGGAACTTAGTTCAAATCTGGTCTCAGACACTTAATACTTCCTAGCTATGTAAAACTGGACAAGTCATTTAACCCCAAGTGCTTCAGAAAAAAAAAAAAGCCACGCACCCTCAGAGAACTCATGGATTTTGAGAGCAAATTGAAGTTTAATTTTTCACTTTACTTGTTTTTCTTGCTATTGTATGATATTGCTAATATGGAGCTATGTTTTTGTATGATATCAAATGTGTAATTATTATCCCATGGCTTGCCTTCTCAAGGTTGGGAACAATGGGCAAAAGAATTTAGAACTCAACATTTTTTTAAAAGAATATTAAAAATAATAATAAATCTATTATATGTATATGCATATATATGTATTATAAACTATACATATTTGACAACCATCCTACATAGATATATAATCATAGATTATGAGCTAACAGTTCTCAGAAGAATTGCAAAGTATTTACAACCACATGAAAAAATGCTCCAAATCACTAATAACAAGAAAAATGCAAATTAGAACAACCCTGAGGTTTCACATTATACCCTGTAAATTGCCAAAATGATAAAAAAAAATGGCAAGAATCAAAATCAGAAGGATTGTGGAAAAATAGATGCACTAATACATTGTTGGCGGAACTATGGAATGACATAGCTGTTTTGGAAAGCAATTTGGAATTATGTAAATAAGGAGATAAAAACATCCATAGAGAGAGAATCAGATTATATTACTGGATTTATACAATAAGGAAGATCTAAACTAGGAAGAAGTCTCCATTATTCTAAAATATTTATGGTAGTACTTTTTGTAATAGCTAAGAATTGGAAACATAGTAGATGCCCATTTATTTAAAAATAACTAAACAAATTGTGGTATGTGAATGGAATGGAATGCCACTATATTATAAGAAATTATATATTTCTTCACATCTCTCAGATTGATTAAGATGATAGTAAAAGATAATGATAAATGTTGCAGAGGATGTGGAAAAACTGGGACACTAATACATTGATGGTGGAGTTATGAACTGATCCAACCATTCCAGAGAGAAATTTCGATCTATGCCCAAAGGCCTATCAAACTGTGCATATCCTTTGATCCAGAAGTTTCTACTGAGCCTATATTCCAAAGAGATCATAAAGGAGAGAAAGGGACCCATATGTGCAAAAATGTTTATGACAGCTCTTTTTGTGGTGGCAAGAAACTGGAAACTGAGTGGATGCCCATCAGTTAGAGAATGTCTGAATAACGTATGGTATATGAATATTATGGGATATTATTGTTTTATAAGAAATGATTAGCAGAATTATTTCAGAGAATCCAGGAGAGATTTATATGAACTGATGCTAAATAAATTGAGCAGAACCAGGAGATCATTGTACATGGCAACAAGATTAAACAAAGATCAATTCTGATGGACATGACTCTTTTCAACAATGAGATGATTGAGGCCAGTTTCAATGGTCTTTTGATGAAGAGAATCATTTACACCCAGAGAGAGGACTGTGGGGACTGAGTGTGGATCACAATATAGTATTTTCACCTTTGTTGTTGTTGTTTGTTTGCTTGTTTTTTTTTTCTTTCTCACTTTTTTCCCATTTTTATCTGATTTTTCTTGAGCAGCATGATAAATGTGGAAATATGTTTAGAAGAATTGCACATGTTTGACCTATATTAGATTCCTTGTTTGCTGTCTAGAGGAGGGGGGAGATAAGAAGGAAGGGAGAAAAATTTGAAACACAAGGTTTTTCGAGGATGAATGTTAACAAATTATCTTTGCATGTATTTTGAAAAATAAAAAGCTGTTATAAAAAAAGAAATGACATGTGTGATGAATACAGAAAAACATACATATGAACTGATATAAAGTAAACAAAGGCAAGAAAATAATAAACACAGTAACTACAACAATGTAAATAGAAAGAACAACTCCACACCAAAAAAAAGAGTAACAAAATTATAAATATCAAGTGAGATTCAAATGAAGACATTTGAGAAGACAGCCCTAACTTGCCCCTTGGTGGAGATGGGAGGTCCACAGATGTTACCCATTACACATAGTTTGGGACTTAGTGTATCAATCAATAGTGCTGACATTTTTTTTTCTCTCTGAAGAAGTACTATTTGTCACATAGGATGACTTTTTTGGGAGGGAAGTTAAGAAAGGATACGTGGTAAAACTATGGTGGTATCTAAAATATCCACAAAACCCTTAGTTTTTAAAAGAATGACATCCCCAACCTTTCAGAGGTGCTCTTAGAATACTGAGAGGAGATATAGCCCACCTTGCTCTTGGAAATCAATCTATTAATGTGTATGTGGGTTAGGAAAGTGAGTTTAGAGTATAGATTATTTTATTGTTTATTTTATGATTCTAAAACAGCATGCTGTTCTATTGCTTGCTTTAATCAATATTTCTTTCCATGATTGTGTGTGTATATGTGTAATAAGTAGATGATGGGAAAAGAAGCTAAGTCAGTCGAAATTGTTACCTTCCACATCTGGAGCAGAGCTATCCTCTCCCCAGAGCAACTGGGAAAGTAGTTTTTATATTGAACTCCAAAGATCAAATTCATAGACTTCAAATATCTTAATCTATATTTGAGATAACATAATTCCAAATCCAATACTTCACTTAAAGACAGGAGAGCAAGGAAATGATTAACCACCACTATCAGATACATATTGTCTCATTCAATTATAATGTAAACTTCTGTGTGGCAGGGATAGTCCCACTTTTGAATTTGTATCCCAATACTTAGCAGACTACTCACACTTTGCTGGTGATAAAAATATACTCAAATGTAGAGGGTCACAGTCAGTGGGGAAACTCTGGGTAAGGTATAAGATCCTTCAGCCCAGAGGGAACCTGCTAACAATGTCTGGTTCAGCTCCCCATCTCCCCTAAGAGCTCTCGACCTTCTTAAGAAGCTAGCAGTGGTGACAACCTGTTGAGATTGAAGTAGAGTGATACAAGGTGGCAAACTACATACAATAGCAAGTTGTTTATGTGGTCCCACGTGCACAGTGTTGTTTTTGTTACATTATATAAAGAGGAAAGAACTTGAAATAAATGGACTCCATTTTTCCACCATCCTCAGGAGTCCCACCTCATCACTTCTGCACTAGGAAAGTATATTTTAATCACCCCAGCTTGGGGGCTCTAGAAAGCAGGACACAAGATCCAAAAGTATTTATTAGATGTTGAGTGGCACAGTGGCCTGAAGTCAGGAACTGATCTTCCTGAACTCAAATCTGACCTCGGACATTTACTAACAGTGTGACCCTGACAAATCACATACTTTCTATTTGCCTCATTTCTCCTTTATAAAATGAAGATACATTGGAAAAGGGAATGACAAATAACTCCAATGTCTTTGCCAAGAAAACCCAATTTATAGAATTAAATGCAATTGACCAAAGATGTTTTATCATATATTCACTCATTCATTCAAGAGTATAAGAGACTATAAAAGAGAATAAAGGTGCTTTCTTGATTCCAGTGGTTAATTCATGAGATAATATAGGAATAGGCCTCTGTATATCCTTGTGAAAGAGCATAGTAAAGTTGACTGGATATAGAAGAAACAGAAAGAATGGAACATGTATTAGTTACTGAGTACATGTAAAGCTCTAATAATAGAATAAGGAGAAATTGGGAGAGGGGATAGAACATCTCATCTTGATGTGGATTGTCAAATTATTTCTTGGCAGAAGAATCTAAGGGAGTATAAGAGGAAGAGGATCTGAATACAAACCATAGGAGCCTGTTCTCTGTTTGGAATGAGTCTTGAGTTGGGGTGTACAGGGAGAATGATTTCTAGAACAAGAGAGAAACAGGCATTCCTGCCTATAAATCTCCCAGGAGAGATTGTGCTACTCTGGGTCCTAGGAATTCCATCAATATTTGAGAAGTGATAATAAATTCCTGACATATCTGATAATATAACTCTTTTTTAATAATAGCTTTTTATTTTCAAAATACATGCAAAGATAGTTTTCAACATTCATCCTTGCAAAATATTGTGTTTCAAATATTTCTCCCTCCCTTCCTCCACTTCCTCCTCTGACAGCAAGTAATCAAATATAGGTTAAACACATACCATTCTTCCATACATCTCTCCATCACAAGTCTGTTGAAATTGGTCTGAATCATATCATTCTTGAAAAGACCAAGTCCATCAGAGTTGATCATCACATAATCTTGCTGCTGTGTACAATGTTCTGTTGGTTCTATTCACTTCACTTAGCATCAGTTCACATAAGTTTCTCCAGGCCTTTCTGAAATCATCCTGCTGATCGTTTCTTATAGAAAATAATATTCCATAACATTCCATCACATTTATAATATTCAACATTCATATACCATAACTTATTTAACCATTCTTCAACTGATGAGCATCTACTCAGTCTCCAGTTCCTTGACACTACAAAAAGGGCTGCTACAAACATTTTTGCACATGTGGGTCCTTTCCCCTTTTTTATGATTTCTTTGGGATACAGGCCCAGTAGAGAAACTGCTGGATCAAAGGGTATGCACAGTTTGATAGCCTTTTGGACATAATTCCAAATTGTTTTCCAGAATGATTGCATCAATTCAACAATGTATTGATGTCCCTATTTTTCCATATCCCCTCCAAAATTTATAATTATCCTTTTGTCATCTTCACCAATCTGAGAAGCGTGTAGTGGTACCTCAGAGTTGTCTTTAATTTGCAATTTTTCTGATTAATTTTCAGATGACTAGAAATGATCTTAATTTCCTCATCTGAAAACTGTCTGTTCATATCCTTTGATCATTTATCGATTGGAGAATGGCTTGAATTATTACAAATTTGAGTCAGTTCTCTATATATTTTAGAATGAAGCTTTTATCAGAACCCTTGAAACTAAAGATATTTTCCTAGTTTTCTGCTTCCCTTCTAATCTTTTCTGCATTGGTTTTGTTTGTACAAAACCTTTTTAATTTAATATAATCAAAATTACCCATTTTGCATTTCATACTGTACTCTGGTTCTTCTCTGATCATAAATTCCTTCTTTCTCCACAGATCTGAGAGGTAGTCTATCCCTTGTTCTCCTAATTTGTTTATAGTAACACCCTTTATGTCTAAATCATGAACCCATATAAACCTTATCTTGGTATATAGAGGGTTAGGTAAAAACTAATCTCGTTTCTGCCATACTGGTTTCCAATTTTCCTAGACATTTTTGTCAGATAGTGAGTTCTTATCCCAGAAGTCGGAATCTTTGGGTTTATCAAACACTATTGAACCTAATCTACTTTATGATGATATAATTCTGACTCTTTAGTAATCTTTATGTGGCAGGGAAGCAAAAACCACTGCAGGGGAAACCAATGGACCAGAGCTCCAATATGAACACTATTTGTGTAAAGTAGAGAAGACTGTATAGGCATGTGTAAGTCCTTATTTGGATCATAGCTAAAATCAACCTCAGAATTTTCCGAATCTATGTCTTTTATTTTATAATTGAGGAAACTGAGGCTCAGAAAAATCAACTAGGTAGTATGTAAGAGAGCCAAGATCTGAGTATAAATCCAAATATAGGGTTATGTTAGTTAATAGTAATGATGAAAATGATCATGACAAAGACAGGAAATTATATAAGGTTTTCCTTGTAGTTATTTATGGAATAATAAGATCTTTGGAGCTGGAAGGGATCTGAGAGAACATTGAATCCAAACTCCTTATCTTGAATATAGTGTAGGCCTGGTCAATGAAGGCCCATCTTTTTTCCTACCTTGCCAATTTGAGTGATGAAAACATGTAAGCTTCTGAGTGAGGAGAAAAGGTTCAGGCCTTAATCTCACTACCCAGGATCACATGTGGTCCTTGCCTCTGCATTTGTTCTTTCCTGCCATCAAACTAAGTTATAATTTTATGAACTCTGAACTCATTAGTAGAATGAAGCACTAGAGGTCCAGGAGCTGCTATCAGTGCCTGAGTTTGTGGTCAGCCCAGCCCAAAAAGAATTGAAGTTTCAAGTGATCAGTTTGATCCACCAGAAAAGCATACTGAGAGCATCCAAGAAGTAGTGATGACTTATCTATTAGCTATGCTACATTTGGAATTAAACTTAGTGGGGTGTATGTTTGTAGCAGCCCCTTGAAATCTGAACTTATTATCCCCAAGGACCAAATAGTAAAAGAAGTAGGCCCTTACTGTTGGGGGAAATATATTTCTTTGTTATATATTTTCTCAGTAAATATTACTTTGTATAAGTTAGTTGATATAAGGGCATGAATTACTGGCTGTTAACTTTGAGAAGGATATAATTGAAAGGGGACTCAAACCAGTAGCATTAGAGAAGATAATCTTCTTCAAAGGTAATCTTAGAACTCAGAAGGAGTCAGCCAAGCTCTAAAGCTCAGTTTCTTAACTTGTGGGTCATGACCCATATGGAGTCTCATAACTGAATATGGGAGTTAAAAAAATTATGATTTATTATCAGTAAATGCTTGATTTATATACCCAGGGTCACATAAAAATAGCTTGGGAGAGAAAGGGGCACAAGTAGAAAAAATGTAAAAAGTTCTACTGGAAAGAACTGGACTCATTAATATGAGTAAAAGTTGGGATAAGGAAACTCAGAATTTACATGAGCTACAAACTTGCCCAGGGTCACTAGTAAGCATCTGAGTTGAGATTTAAACTCAGGTCTTGCTAACTTCAAGTGTTCTCTCCATTACTGAGTTGCCTCTTACAAATTTAAAGCTGTGGGGCAAAGGATCTTTCAGACTTTCCCCTTTCTAGATCTTGAATAGTCTTTTTGTAGTTAATATAAAGAATGTGAAAATTTGAAATCACATTTGCACATGAAAACATCAGGAATGTACCTGATCCCTTAGCAGTGACAATGAACTAGCCCCTGGGCATAGATAGCCCCCACACTTTTTCTCCACTTCCTCATTAGCATTGCCATGCATGAGTTCTCCATACATTTGGCATTGGAACAATGTGGCAAGCATATATTTGGCATTCAAACAATGTGGCCAGCCCAGCAGAATTGTTGGAATACTTGGAAGTTTAAGTTCAAGAAAGAACCTTAGTGTCTAATATCTCATCCTGCCAGGTGATCTTCCTGGACAATTCAAATGGAAGTGATTCAGTTTCCTGGGATGGTCCTAATGTACTGTCCTGGTTTCACAAGCATACAAAAATAAGATCAGCACAATGAGTCTATAGAATTTCAGTTTGGTAGTCAGTCTAATAACTCTCCTCTTCCACACTTTCCTTTGGAGCCTCCTAAACACGGAGGAAGCTCTGGTAATGTGGACAAATCTTGAAAGTATACTGCCAAAGTAAGTGAATTTATTCACAGCATTCAAAACTTCTCCATTTGCTGTAATTGATGGTTCCATGTATGGATGGTGTGGTTCTGGCTGATGGTGTGCCTATGTTTTCTTGGTGTTGGGCTAAAATTAGCCCAAGCAGCAGAGAATTGATCCGTATTTTGTTGTATCTCATCTTTGGAGGCTGCGTTGAGTGCACAATCATCTGCAGACCAAAAAATCATGTACCAACATTTTCTCCATTTTAGTTTTGGTTTATAGTCTTTTCAAGTTTAATTTACCATCAGTGTGGTCCCTGCCTGAAGCCAAATTTGTTCTCAATAAAAGCATTTGACAGCATGGCTAAAAACACCATGCTAAACACTATGAGAGCAAGCACACATCCTTGTTTTACTTTATTGGAGATTGCAAAATCTCCAGAGCATCGTCCATTGTCCAGAATCCAGGCAAGCCTGCCATCATGAAACTGATGTACTATTCTGATGAACTTCACTGGCCAATCGACATTATTTTCCATAAACCTTCATGATCCTCAGTATCAAAGGCCTTGGTCAGATGTACAAATGGAGTACTGTTAGCTTAATGTGAGTGAGTTAGCTCGAATCAAATGAGATATTTGTTTTTAAAATGTGGTCAGCAGGTTTTTTATGTGCTTTGTACATAGTAGGTACTGTGTAAATGCTTATTCCCTCTTCTCAGGGATGTTGAAAGAAGAATTCAAGAAGAGTTAAGAAAGAAACAAGTACAGCATTGCTTTATCCTGAATAAATTTGACTGTCAACATGCTAACTAAGGCTGAGTGGACTGGCCCAGCACATTCAACATCTAGAGACAAAGCTCTCACCTTTGAGTGCTGAGAGAGGTAATGATAAGTGCAAAATTCATCCCCTGGGGTGGGGACTGCCAGACCACAGACAGTACTCCACTGTAGGATCTTCAACCCAGAAGTTCTACTGTATCCTACAGAGAACAAAGTCATGAGAAAGTAGGAGAGGGGAAGTGAGGAAGAGACTTGGGAACTCCCACTAGTGTTTAAAAAAGAAAAAAAAAAAAAAAAAAGCTCTGATTGGCCCCTGCCTCTTTGAGATAGGTTCCCAGTTACTTAAGTTCATAAAAGAGTCCCATTCATTTGGTAGCTGCCTAAAGACTGCTTCAGTCAGTACCCACTGATCTGCTGAATAGATGTTTCTCTTTGGGGATGACCTAGAAGCTAAATGACCCTTAATCCTCTTTGCAGATCCTCATTGTTTGGGCCAAGTAAATCTTTTGTAAGCCTTTCAACGACTTATGAAGGCCCAGTTTCATCCCATAAGTGAACCTGAAGTAACAGCCTGCTCCTAACATTTGACATAGTAAGTACTTGGGAAGGCATGGGTTCATGGCTCATACTATGGTTGATTTGGAGGAAAAGCACTGGGGAACTTCACTTTGGTATCCACTTGCAGGTGTTCTGGCAGTGCAGCAGGAGTCCCCTTAATGGAACAGGGAACAGACTCCTGCTCACATGGAGTGAGAGAGGGTAAAAAAAGAGCCATGTTATCGGACACTCTGCAGAAGTTTAACTGCCCCCTAACAAGGCTTAATGAGAACTGGCCCAGAGCATTCAGCAACTACTGATTCCAGCTCTTAGGCACCAGGCAGGTAAGCTAATGGAGCTGTGACCAGACAAAGGATCTCTTTTGATCAGGATGGAAACTGACAAGTCATGGACCCAGAACCTACTTTATGATCTCCAATTCAGAAGTTCCAATTCTATGGCACTGCTGAGATCAGAGTCTTGAGACAGGATAATAAAAATGCAAGTAAAGAAGAAACTTGGCAACTCCTACCAATGGTTTAAAAAAAAAAAAAAAGACACTCTCCCCTCTCCCAAGAGAATTGTTCTTGGGAGAATGATGATTTCCTCCATTGAGGGAGGGACTGAGAGATGGGCCTTCACCAACAAGGAACTGGGCAGGGACATGAGAAATTCAAACAGAAACCTGATAAATCATTGAAGCAATAGCTCTGAATATAATCTAATGGAGTAATACTGAGACTCACAGAGTCAATACTGAGACACATCTACATCTGTACCCCTTCACTTTTCAGGGCTGGCCCTTCCAGCCAGCTTGGCTACTTCATCACAAGGAATTTTACAGATTGTTTAAAAAAAAAAAAAAGCGCATTTAAGGAAGCAGGTTGGAGCCCTAACTTCCATTTTTTCCGATGAAAGCAAAGCTATGAAAGGCCTTCTTCAGTAGTTGCTAACCAAATTCAAGAGGAAAGCCTTCAGAGAACTTGAAGAGAAAAAGGAAATGCTGCAGCATTAAACAGTTTGGAAAAGGCATATTTTAAATAAAGCAGAGAGAAGCTGCCACTGGAATCTTTAGAAGACATTTGTAGTTAGAGGCATCTTCTGCTCTGTGTTTCCAATAGTAATGAGAAGCAATAAAATCATATTGAATGCTTATTTGTGGCTCAAGATCCTGGAATGACAGGAGGGGAACCGTTTTGCAGAAAGTCTTGAATTTTTTTCTGGAGAAAACGTATCTGCGTGTTTTTGTTTGAGTATATATAGCCATTGCTGATTTTTTTTTTTTAGGCTGGCATGTGCTTTGAGGAAATAAACTGCTTTTTAAAGAGTTTAAATATCTTACAAATGAAGACAACTATATGAATCATTGATTATTTTCATCTCTTTAAGAGAAATAAGTGTTTCTCAATTCAATTTTTATCCAGTTTCTACCAGACTGTTAAACTATTTTTTGGCAAATTGTTAATCATTGCCAAAAGTAAAAAGTGTGTGAATACAAAAAACAAACAGATATGATATTGGATCTGGAATCTGTGCCAAACTGTTGCTAATAGGATCAACTCACTGTTTATCTAAGATTTAGTTGTCTTGTATCAAAAATTAAACAAAGATTTTATAAATAAAAATTAAAAAAAAAAAACTTCACTGTCCTCCAGAGCTACCTAGACTTTCCCTCATCGTGCCTCATTTTGGTAGACAGAGACCTGAAAGGGGCCTCCCTTTCTGAGGGTATTGATGTGAATCACTACATTAATGATGTAATGTTGACCAGGCCAGATGAGGTTATGATGACTAGATGCCCTGGATTAGATTGTGGTCCATATGTGATACAAGAGGTAGGAAATCAATACTTAGAAAGTCCATGGTCAAACTTAGTCAAGTTTTGGAGAAGTTGGAAGACCCAAGAATGTTACATAGCCAGAATAAGCTATTGACACGAGCTTCTTCATAATTTCAGAAGGAAGACCAGAGACTTTTTAGCCTCGTTAGGCTTTGAAGAAGCCATCTTCCTCATCTGGACATTATGATGGGCCCCATTGATCAAATTACTCTCCAATCCACCTCTTTCAGATAGAGCTCAGAATAGGCTACAGCCCTGGTAAATCTAAAACAGGCTGTGCAGCCATCTCCTCCCTTAGGCCTTCCAGATCCTGCAAGATCTTACAAAGTTTCTGTCAGTCTCTCCATAAAGAACAGATCAAATAAGCAACAGTTAAGCTTCTAATACTACAAGCTTTTCAAAATGACCATTTACTACGTCATGTTTGAAAATTAGCTGCTTACTATTCCAGGGCCTTAGTTGCTGCTAAACAGTCATGATATAGTCATTGTCCTTGTTTAGAATTTTTTATTATGAGTTTGGTGATACAAGATAATTCCTCTCACAAGAGTGCATGTACAACAAGGCTTCTATAACTAAATGGATATGGTACATTCAAAATCATATTTGTCTGGGTCCTTCCAGTATTAGTGCTCTTCATAAACAATTTATGATCATACCTAGAACTCTGCCTCTTCTACTAGCTCAATTGATACTCACCTATAAGGACCTCTCTCTTGAGAAATGATGTTTTTGTTTTGTTTATCAATGACTCCATAGATTACAAAAGAGGCAGAGGCAATTGGACTTCAGCAGCTACTAATCTTCCCAGGGATGAGGGTCCTGAAAAGTTCTTTTAGTGAACTGATATTCAGTCTACATGGCTGACATACAAGAGTTTTGAGATTTAGAGCAGAGAAAATCTTAATCTCTTCTAATTTCTGATTGACGGCCATAGGTTTAGCCAAATGGTTCCGGGCCTGACAAACACAAGACAAAGACTCTTCTCCTTGGGGAAAGGAGCAAAAAAGAAATTTTGGTAATGCTTTCTACTGCTTACAGTTGTTTGTGGGACACGTTAGTACCCTTTTGCTAAACAGAACAAAAGATATTGGGGAAAGGATCCATTGCCAATGTGGATATTCTGATTGGTGATGCTCTGTTGTTCTAATTTAGGGGTGATCCCCCTAAATAAGGACAAAGCAGATATTCCTGTCCAACTGGGCTGCTTGAGCCAACCAGAATACTCATCTAACCTAACTAATCTTCAGTCTGTCTCCATCTGGCAAAATGGCACTCTCCCCATCTTAGGAGAAGAGTTTTGACTCAGTTAATCAATAGGAACATCATTATGCAACAGACTGCCTACATTAGGTTTCTAACCTCCCAGTAATCACATCTGTGACAAATCAATACCATACCAGCTGGGAAAGAGCTCTCTGATCCAAAGTGGCTCTGTGTTTACTTGAGCTAAGTAATACTACATATTCTCCCTATTTTAAGGCTAAGTAAACTCCTTTTGTTAACTGTTCAATTACTCTGAGTGCTTCATTTAATCCCAATATTGAACTTAAATTAATAGTGCCTGAAGTTTTGTAAGAGATGAATGGCAATAGTGTAAGGGGGTGAGGGATCACCAAGCAAAAAATAGTGTAGAGTTTAAATGACTGAATAATAAGATTGAGATTGGGAAGAAAGGGGAGAAAGTGAAGTTAAAGCAGGACTTATTATCTGATAAAGTACTGAGGGTTAGAGTGACTGAAAGTCTTGAAAAGAATGAAGGCTTAGAAGGGCTGAGAACTGAGAGATGGAATAATGGGGGATTATAATGTGAGAAACATCAATTTCTACTTAGGGAAGAGGAACATTTATGAGTAATGATCCAATCCAATGAGTAGCCATTCCTATGTGTTGTTGTCATTCATCCATTTTCAAAGAGAACCAGTGACATAATGGGATTATGTCTTCATGATATGAATTGGACTTAATTGAGCCAGATTTGTACAAAGTCATTAGCCTCTCTCTCTTCTAAAATCTTTAAATTCTGATGGCAAGACAAAAGAAAGGACTTTAAAGATGGCCAGGAAAGCAGTCGATGTCTTCTATGTTTGAACAAGGTTTCATAGTGCTTGCTTCAGCCACTTTCATGGCTGTTGGAAATCTTCACGTGCTTAAGATAGACATCCTCCTAACTCACTGGGGCCTGTTAGTTACCCCTAACCTAGTTCAGCCCATCTGCCAAGATGGTTTTACCAGAGTGGGGCCATTGTACATGTTACAGCTTCTTGGAACCACAGGTAAGAGTTGTAGTAGAGGTAGACTCGGAGGTAGACTGAAGGAGTAGATGAATTTGCAGATAACTAGGATACAAAAATTCTGCAGAATTCTGAATGTGCTTTAATTTCCTAGAGGCAGCAAGGTGGCTCAGTTAATAGAGCACTGAACCTGGAGTCAGGAAAACCCGAGTTCAAATCTTACCTCAGATCCTCACTAGCTTTGTGACCCTGGACAAGTTACTTAAGCCTTATCTGTATCAGTTTCCCTTCATCTATAAAACAGGGATAACATTATCTCCATCCTAGGGTTATAGTGAAGATCAAATGAAATAATATTTGTAAAGGACTTAACACAATGCCTTGGACATGATAAGTATTTAATAAATGATTTTCCCCCTTCTCTCTGTGAAAGAGTTGGTTTTTGAATGGTTCTGAAAGAATGAGTAGGACTTTAACCAACAGAGACTTTAAGGAAGATTATTTTAGGCTGAGAGAATGGCAAAAAGGTAAAAGTGTGGGATGTATCAAGTAGTCTATTTTGCCTGGGGAAATGTGAGATGTTGTTGGAAATGTAGAAAAGTGACAGATTGTGCCTTCAATACCAAGCTAAGAAATATGTATGTTATCCAGCAGGCAATTGGGTGTCATTCCAATACATCATTGTCAGATAATGATACTATCAAGATGACAGCATGATATCTCCATTCTCAACTTGCTTCAGTGACTTCCCCAGCAGGCTCATTTAGCTTAACAAACTAAAAAAAACCTCTTCTCTGTTAGCACCAAATATTCCTCTTGAGAGTTGTGAACCCAGCTGTGATCTTTCTGCTGCTTACATCATCATCCATTAAGATTCTTTATTCAGATCTTATCAACCAATTCTGTCAATGAAGAATGAAGTAGCACAGGACACATCTTCATTCTGGAGAGCTGCGGGGGTGGAAGTAGGGGGTCATATGTGGTCAGGTTCAATGATGTCAACAGATCTGGCTTGAATAGTCTGTTGGGAAAAGAATTGTTGAGCAAAAGGACAATACAGGGACAGAGAAAGTGATCCTGATCGCATGTGGAAAAACTAAACAAAACCAGAATGGGGTGGAAGGAGTTTTTTGAATACTATATAAATAAAAAGTATTAATTTGTGAAAGTCAGTCAATAAATATTTATTAAACACATACTACATTTTAGTCACTGTGCAAAGCATGGGGGATACAAAGAGAGGCAAAATATGGTTCCTGCCCTCAAGGAATTCAAAGTCTAGTTGGGGAGATAATATTCAAACAGTTATATACAAAGTATAGGCAATATGAATTGGAAACAACAGAAGGAAAGTACTAGAATTAAAGGAATAATTGGATAGCTTTCTATGTCAGGTGAAATTTTATTTTTTTAAATAACTATTTATTGACAGAATCCATGCCAGGGTAATTTTTTACATCATCCCTTGTACTCAATTCTGTTCCTATTTTTCCCCTCCCTCCGTCCACCCTCTCCCCCAGATGGCAAGCAGTCCTTTACATGTTAAATAGGTTACAGTATATCCTAGATACAATATATGTGTGCAGAACCAAACAGTTCTCTTGTTGTACAGGGAGAATTGGATTCAGAAGGTATAAATAATCCGGGAAGAAAAACAAAAATGCATTTTACATTCATTTCCCAGTGTTCTTTCTTTGGGTGTAGCTGTTTCTGTCCATCCTTGATCAATTGAAACTAAGTTAGATCTCTTTGTCGAAGAAATCCACTTTCATCAGAATACATCCTCAAACAGTATCATTGTTGAGGTATATAATGATCTCCTGGTTCTGCTCATTTCACTTAGCATCAGTTCATGTAAGTATCGCCAGTCCTCTCTATATTCATCCTGCTGGTCATTTCTTACAGAACAATAATATTCCATAACATTCATATACCACAATTTACCCAGCCATTCTCCAATTGATGGGCATCCATTCATTTTCCAGCTTCTAGCTACTACAAACAGGGCTGCCACAAATATTTTGGCATATACAGGTCCCTTTCCCTTCTTTAGTATCTCTTTGGGGTATATAAGCCCAGGAGAAACACTGCTGGATCAAAGGGTATGCACAGTTTCATAACTTTTTGAGCATAATTCCAAACTGCTCTCCAGAATGGCTGGATGTGTTTACAATTCCACCAACAATGTATCAGTGTCCCTGTTTTCCCACATCCCCTCCAACATTCCGCATTGTCTTTCCCTGTCATTCTAGCCAATCTGACAGGTGTGTAGTGGTATCTCAGAGTTGTCTTAATTTGCATTTCTCTGGTTAATAATGATTTGGAGTGGGGTGAAATTTTAGCTGGGTCTGGAAGAAAATCAGTGAGGGAACTATGGAGAGAGATCTTCCTGCATGGGAGTCAACCAGTGAAAATGCCCAAAGGTGAAAAATGCATTGTATTCAAAGAATAGCAAAGAGACCAGAGGTGATAGGGGATAAGATATGAGAAGACTGGAAAGGGCTGCAGGTTTTATAGAGTTGTGAATACCCAACAGAATTTTATTGGAATCTTTACAAACTGTTAAGTCATTAGAGTTGATAGAGACAATAATTATCTAATTTAGCCTGGTTCAGTATCATTGATCTGATCTTACAAGGAGATGTTTGGGGCCAGAACCTGAAACAAGGTACTAAGTAGAACTAATTGATACAATGCTTGTGTTCTTACCTTTAGAGAGCTCATATAAGCAAGAAATATTTAAGTACTCATTGGAATTTATTGAATAAGAGAATGACTGGTTCAGATCTGAGCAGAAGGAAGGTCACCTAGATACTGAGTGGAGAATGAACTGGAATGGGGAAAAAACTTGGAGGAGTCGGATCAACCAGTCGGCTACTGTGATAGTTCAGATTTGAGCAACAAGCATTTGCAGTATGGTGGTGACAGTTTCAGGGAACATAAGGAATCTTGTAAGAGAAATGTTATGATGGTAGAATTGTCAGGACTGAATGTGAGGATGGGGGAAAGAGTAGAATTGAGGATGATACCTAGTAGGTTGTGAGCCAGAGTGACTTGGAGGAGAATGATGCCTTCAATATTATGGAAGGGAAGTTGGGAAGAGGGCAGGATTTGGAGCAAAAGTAACAATGAGGCCAGTTTGGGATGTGAGTTTAAGATGTCTATGGGGTATCCAGTTTGAAATATCTAACAGGTAGTTGGCCATGCAAGACTAGAGGTCAGAGGAGAGATTGAGACTCGATTAATAGATCTAAGCTTAATTAACATAGAGATAGTTAAATCCATGAGAGATAATGAGCACCAAGTGAAATAAAAGGGGAAGAGAAGAGGGCCTGGTTGGGGCCCCCAGATCTCTGTCATTACATAAGGGTCAAGTGACTTGCCCAAGGTCACAAAGCTAGTGAGGATCTGAGGTCAAATCTGAACTCAGGTTTTCTTGATTCTAGGTTCAGTGCTCTAACTCATTATTGCAGTAGTTCCTAATTCTTGCTGCCTTTTAGGGTCTCCCATTTCTAACCCTCATTCCATATAGATACCAAATGCTTATCCTTAAAGCACAGCTCTGAGTGTCATTCCTCTGTTTCAACCTTTCTGGATTGATTGCAGTTCCTCTATATGTTTTCTACATTCCAGGTAAATTGGCCTCTTTTGGATTCCCTCCCCTTTACCAGAATATCTTCTTTCCTTCCTTCTGACTCTTAGAATCCTTTCCTTCTTCAAAGCTTAGCTCAGGTGATCTCTCCCACAGGAAGACTGTTTGAATTTGCCCAGTTTCTAGAGCTCTTTCCCCGGAAATCATTTTGTATAGATTCTGTATTTTGTTTTCTATGTACATGTTGTTTTCCTGAATGAAAACTCCCTAAGGACAGTTTTTGTTTTCTTCTTTGTAATGCTCAAATTTGCAATTAGATATTTAATGAATGCTTGCTAAATTAATCTGTTACTTTTACTATGAAAACTACTTTCTTCAGGTTTATCAACATCTCCAAGATTATTAACCATCTATTAATGTAATGTGATGTCTTTCAGAGGTACAATTCTTGACCTTTCTGCAGCTTATGACACTGTTGATGAGCTCCTCTTACTCTCCATTCTCTCTTCTCTTGTCTTTCAGAGATACTGCTCTCTGGTGATTATCCTCTTCTGTCTGGGAACTCCCCATTCTCCTTTCCTAGATTATCTCCTATTCCTTCTTCTTATGTTATTAATCTTGTGTTAGCCCTCATTTGTTCTTTCTCTGTATTCTCTTCCTTAAAGATTTCAAGAGTTAAAAAGCTTCAATTATTTTTTCTGTGGAAATAATTCCAAATTTTGTCTATCTAGTCTTAATTATCCTTCCAAACTCTCTCATATATACATATATATGCATGTATGCCTGCATGCATAGATATGTCTGTATATATGTGTGTGTATCCACACATATTGTGTGTGTGTGTATCCACACATATTGTGTGTGTGTGTGTATGTGTGTGTGTGTGTATAATCAACTTATTATGAACATCACTTCCTGGATACCCCTTAGGTATCTCAAATTGAGCATCTCCAATTACTCATGATCTTTATGTCCACCACCTCTCCCATCTTTAAACTTCCCTATTCTTTCTAATGCATTTCTAACCCTTCCACTTATTACCTAAATAACTTTGGATAAGTCATGTGACCTCACTTTTCTCATTTGTAAAATGACTCTTAATGTTCTTTCTAACTCCAGATTTATGATCTGTGATCTGATCACCCAGGCATCGTAACTTTGGAGGCACTCTTGACCCTGCAGCTTCCCACATCCAGTCATTTGTCAGATCTTGTTAGCTCCACCTATATAACCTCTATTAATATTGCATCTAGTAATGGATTGTATTGGTATCCTTCTCAACCATTTGACTATCTTGTTCCTTTAGGCTTTCACTACTTCTTGCTGATATTTCTCTAATTGCCATCCAAATGTTCCTCTTCCCTTCTCTTCTCCATAGACATATCCAGTTGTGTGACCATGAATAAAAAATTTTAATTCTAAGTTATGGTATATGAATATTATGAAGTATTATTGTTCCATAAGAAACAATCAGCAGGATGATTTAAGAAAGGCCTGGAAAGATTTATATGAACTAATGCTAAGTGAAATGAGTAGAATCAGGAAAACATTGTACACAGCAGCAAGATTATGTGATGATCACCTCTGATGGATGTGGCTCTTTTTAACAATGAGATGATTCAGGCCAGTTCCAATAGACTTATGATGAAGAGAGACATCCAGCATATAGAAAGAGGATGATGGGGATTCAATATGGATTACAACATAATATTTTCACCGTTTTTGTTATTGTTTACTTGCTTTTTTCTCTCTCTCATTTTTTCTGTTTTTGATCTGATTTTTCTTGTGCAGCATGATAATTGTGAAAATTTATAGAAGAATTGTACATCTTTAACATATATTGGATTACTTGCTATCTAGGAGAAAGAGTGGGGAGGAGGGAAAAAATATGGAATACAAGGTTTTGTAAGGGTGAATGTTGAACACTATCTTTGCATATATTTTGAAAATAAAAAGCTATTATTAAAAAATTTAAATTCTCTGTGTCCTAGAAAATTTTGTAAGAGTATAAATCGTAGATGAGATGCCAACTTATGGTGCTGTGAAAGTTTTCATACTGAAGTAGTTTTAGCTGATAAAATCACAGGCTTAGATCATCTCTGACAATATTTTTTAACATAAACATTTCTGATTATGTAGGTGTTTCTTATTGTTTTTGTTTGTATGTTTTGAAACTAAGGTTATAAGAAATAATCATTTTAAGCAATATCTTCCTTCTATCTATTGGATAAATAGCAATAACATTATTTTAACTAACATTTTTATAGTGCTTACTTTGTGCCAAATACTTTCCCAAGTAATTTACAAATATTATATCATTTGATGCTCACAACCCTGAAAGGTGAGTGCGGTTATAGTTACTCCTGTCTTATAGATGAGAAAAAAACTGAGGCAAAGAGAGGTCAAATGATTTGCCCAGAGTTATATAGCTAGTGTGTGAGGCTGGATTGTATCTTCATTTCTTCCTGAGTCCAGAACTGGCACTCTTATCCCACCACACCACCTAGTTGCTCAGTCTCTTGAGACAATTCCAAATCCAATGCCTCCCTACCTTTCCAGCCTTCACTTCCACTATTCCCTTTCACTTTCTAGAACAAGCAGATGGTCATCATTCCTCAGATATCTCCCTCACTTTCCTGCCCTGTGTGTTTGATTATGTTATTCTTTAGACCCAGAATGCTCTCCCTGCCCTATCTACCAATTGTCACCTTACTTGTCCTTCAAGGCTTAGATCAAATGGGTGACACTATTTCAAGAAACATTCTCTGATTCCCAGAAGCAGAAATGGTCCCTCTTTTCTCTGAATCCAAAACATACTTTGAATTTCTCTCATAAAATATTATATTTGATTTTCATGATATAGTAGTAATTTCCTAAGTCTACAATTTTCTCATAAGTAAAATGAGGACAATAATTTCCACCATTTTCCTTAGTTGAGTTATTGTAAGGATGAAATGAGATATTATATGTAAGATATATTGTGATGAAAAAAACTCTACATAAATGTGAGCTATTACCATTAAATCTCCTACTTTAGAAAAGAAATTCCTGCCTCTCATTACCACCATTCCATATAATGTTAATCAGTCAACAAATATTTATTAAGTGCCTACTGTCACATATATGAACAAACTTAATCACTAGAAAGTGCCTGAAATTCATGGGATTTTGTGAAAAGTTGAATTCCTCTTTTTATAAATTACATTTTAAAAAACCCATTCAACTCTATGGCATGCGAGGGATAACTGAATATGGCTCATGGATTTGACTGATGAATAGTTTTTATATACTGTATAAGCAGGTTTTACAGAATTTTCTTTAAACTCTTTAAATGTTCCCAGATGTGGTTTGTAGGAGCCTGGTATAATTCCAACACCTGCTGCATAGGACTGACAAGGATTCATTTTGGCAAGCACTGAAGATTCCATTTCAGAAACTAAATGATCCAGAATTATGTTCTAAGCCATATTTTCAGATGCAACAGACCCCTGTCTTATTTACAAAATAGCACATAGCTTTATAATTAGAAGAGAGATACGTAGGTTGCTAGGAAAGCTGTAATTTATAGTGGAGACAAGAAAACAAAAATGTTTAATTCTAAAACAAGTCCCTGCTTTTTGGGATAATTGGCAACTCCCACTTAAATTCTAAAAAGATGTTACAGCTAAATGGAAGAACTTGTTACTTCCACTCAGGTTTTTCCCAGATTCTCAACATGGTATAAAGATGATTTTGAGTTTTCAAAGACTGTGCCCATGAAATGCAAACATTGGTAGGTTCCACCAAGATGGAAAACTTTCAAATATGAGACTGGATGACTACCCTGTTTTTAGGGATGGTCATCATCAGAAGGCTGGTACCAAAGGAAAAATCTTGGAGGACTTGCTCTGCTTAAGTGAAGGAAATGCCCTCGATGAAATCTTGGATTCTTCAAATGCTGAAGTAAATCATTAACCAATAGCTTTTTTATTATAATCGGCTATCAGAGTATGTTTGGGTTTCAAATTGGCACTAGTTCTTTTGTCTCCCCCATTCTGCTTGCCACATTTCTGGTTGTTGAGGATCTATGATGCCAGTTCTCAAAAGCTATGAAGAGGCAGAAAGAAATAAGACAGGAATTTGAGTCAGGGAGCAACATATGAAAGAGCTTGAAATTGTTTGGAGTCAATGGGAGTTCCTTCCAATTGTTTGGAAGGAACTGACCTAGCTGCTGGTAATGAGAAATGGCAAATGTGAGAGAATGTGCCATTTCTGAGCCTTCATTTCTTATGACATTTTAAGTCCCTTGAAAATATGGACTTTGTCATTTTTCTATCTTTGCATGCCTAGTATTGATCCATTTTCTCATACTTCAACACTCTAGAGATCCATGATTTCATTGGTATATTTGTTCCCTCCACTAATGCAGATCATAGCCCTTCAGTGCCTTGGTAGATAATTCTGTGAATTGCTGGGTCAGAAAAAAAAATTAGTTCTTCATGACCAATATTGTGTAAATGGACATTTCTGACCTTGCTTAGCCAGATAACAGATGACAAACACATAATCTATCACTAGGTCCACACCTGCAACTTGATTCTATTCTGTGATCATAACCTTCAATCATTTAGGATTACCTTACAGTACTATGAAGACTTTAGTGGTGAACCTGCCTTATAGGAAGCAATTAATACATATCTGATGAATCAAAATCTATAAAATAGGGATGATATTTGTAATTTAAATATTTATGTAATTATGTCTCACCTTCTTCATGGGTAAATCACATTTGTAAACCACAAAGCACTACAATATATGAGCTATTACCATGATGATAAACCCCCTTACATATTTGAATTGAAACATAATCAATGACAATATAATGATTAATACAAAATGGTTGTTAGGTACTTATCAAATGAGCAATTATACATTATAAGTGCCATTGATTTTCTGAGAAAGGAAAGATTACTGTGGATAGGGATGGAGGGTCCCAGAAGCTTCTGTGAAAAAAGTAATACTTGACCCAGATCTTGAAGGATGAGTAAAACCCATGGAAATGCAGTGTAGGCTGAAGGAGAATTGGGAATGGGAATCTGCAAAGAATGGAGTACCAGATTGGTAGAGGAGAACAGTAGGAGGTAAGCCCAGAGGAGAAGTAGGTCAGTGTCAGATCATGGAGAGACTTTAATGCCAAGTCTGGGCTTGATTTTGAAGGAAAAGGGAGCCACTGAATACTTGTGTGCAGGCAGAGAACACACAAGAATATGAATTAGAACCAGTGTGTTGAAATTATAGAATGAGTTATAAGGGAGATTAAGCTTAATGCAGAAAAACCTAACAAATATTAAAAAATGTGACAGCTGCATCATAAGAGACTGAGTTCCTCATCACTGGAAGGTTCAGAGTAAATTTAGAGGACCATTTCTTTGGAATTTTGTAAAAGACAAGCAGTCCATTGGGGAAATTATTGGATTAGGTGACTCTTAAAGTTTCTTTTAACTCTGGTACTGATACCTTTAGAAAAGTCTAAGAATTTTTGTCAATTCTGAAACAAAATAGCATTTTTAAATTTCCTTTAATATTCTTTTTTTTTAATGGTAGCTGTGGTTACAAATCAAGTCAGTGGTCCATCACTAGTCTACTTTTTTTTTCTCTCTTGTCAATGGTGAATACTGGTAATTTCATCAAAGTGACATTCAATTCATTAAATATTTAGTTCCTACTAGGTATAGGGCAGTATATTCAGGACTGGGGATAAAAAGATTCTGCCCTTCTATAACTTAAAGTTTAGTTAGGGGTGAAACATAAATAACTATAATACAGGTTAGAAAAATGATTATTATTACTTCTGCTATGTGTAGGAGGAATCAAGGAAAACATTATTAGGAACTGAGCTGGGACTTGATGAAAGGAAAGGATTTTAATAGAGTGAATTGATAGAGTAGGGAGGAAGATCATTCTAGGCATGTGATGCGGCCTGCTGAAATCCACAGAGGTGGGAGTGGCAGGATGCAATCGGAAATAATCATCAGTTCCAATTTGGCTGCAACTATAGAGTTTTTATGGTGTGTGTGTGTGTGTGTGTGTGTGTACATGTTTCCTCAAGATTACTAGAGGGTAAGGGAGGTCTTTGTTTTAGATTGTAATTAGATATTTTTGGTTGCTTTTCCTTTGCAAATCAGAGAAGTGTCTTTGAGATAACATGTTCATGGTTTAATGCCTATATATTGATAATTGTGATACAGTATTGCTGTGTCCAGTATGAAAGATATGAGCAGTATACATGCTACATCTCTAGAGCATTAGTGATTAACAATTTTCCTAGAACATGCTTTGTTAATTAACTTTGTCCAATTTTTACATTTTACTTTCAAGCATAAATATACTTGCTTTATTGTGGCATGAGTCCAGAGAGCTTGTCCGAGATCCTTATAAACTATATATCCCAGGATAAGATTTGTCTGATGGCCTAGAAGCCTTGAGTAACCAATCCCAATTATTTAATTTCTTTTGGGATGAGAGAGAAAGAGAGAAGAGGGAGAGAAAAGAAGGAGGAGGAAAAAGAGGAGGAAGAGGAAAAGGAGGGAAAAGAAGAAAAGGAAGAGGAACAAGAAAAAGGAACAAGAAAGAAGAGGAGGAGGAAGAGGAAGAAGATAGAAGAAGAAAAAACAAAGAAGAAGGAATAAGAAAGGAGAGGAGGAGAAGGAAGAAGAAGAGGAAGGATAGAAGAAGCAGAAGAGAACAAAAGATGAAAAGAAGAAGAGAAGGAAAAGAAGGAAAAAAGAACAGAAGAAGAAGAAGAAGAAGAAGAAGAAGAAAAGAAGAAGAAGAAGAAGAAGAAGAAGAAGAAGAACAGGAGGAAGAGAAGGAAAAGGAGGAGGAAGAGGAGGAGGAGGAAGACAAGGAAGAATAGGAGGAGGAGGAAAGACCTCTGGAAGTAGAGAAGAAAGCCAATGATAATTTGAAGGGAGTATTCGCCCTGGCATTGGAATTGAGCTACAGAATGGACCAGGACTAATGAGTCCATCTGAACAGCTTACTCAGCAGAAACATTGTACCCAGAGAGGTACAGCATGAGAATACCCTAGAAAGACAAATGTCTCTGGAATTCTTCAATACCAGAGGCATTTGTATGTGGCTACATATATTTCCTACATGAGTACCTCACTAATATTGTGCTCTGAGTTTGTGCTTGTTCTTCACACTGAAGTTGTGTATATTTCTGAGAAAGTACACCCCAGGTTTGGGTTCAAGTTGGCAAGGTATACCTATAGAGGTATACCAAGGGAAGAAGACAACTATACTGCCAAGAAAATGGTAGTGATTGTTCCACTGACTAGGGTTTTGAGTGAGTTTTTATAGGGGTGCAGTTCTACCTGCACAGTGATAGGGCCTATCTCCAAGTGCAAAGTGAGTGAAAATCTGCCCCATATTCTGATCTTGATCATGTTGGGCAATGATGGCCTTAAGCCAAGAAACAGGAAAAGTTATGGTCTCTAATCAGGATACACAATCTGGGAAAGCCAATATGTGTGTGGAAGGGGGGAGATGGAGAGGAAGGGCACAAGGATATTAGCAAGTCAGCTAATAAGTCTCTATATCCAATTAAAACTGCATCAGAAGTCAGAGTTCCAAGATGGATCCCAGGTCACAAAATAGAATCTTGTTGTTCAGTCATGTCCTACTCTTCATCACCCCATTTGGAGTTTTCTTGACATTTCCTTCTCCAGCTCATTTTACAATGAGGGAACTGAGGCACACAGTATCAAATATTTTGCCCAGGGTCACCCAGCTAGTGTCTCAGGCCAGATTTGAGGTCAGGAAGATGAGTCCTCTCAACTCCAGAGTGGATGCTTGATTCACTGTACAGTGTAATTGTGCCTTAAATAGAATCTAAGAAACAGTAAAATACCTCACAACAATGCATCTTTCCTCTAGAGAGGGATGAGAATGGAATGTATGGGCAGCTATTATTCTTATAAAGCCAACTTGGTAAATGTTTTAGTTTTGAGCTAATAATGTCTATTGATTACTGTCAAAAATAAGCACTGGTAAGGACTCATGTATCATGTAGAGACATAATTTTTAAGAAATTGAACTTATAGTTAAACTTGAGTGTAGCCACTCTCTGGGAATATAGCCTATGATTATGAGTGTGAAAAGGAAATACTGTGAAATAAGAATGAACATGGCATTAAATGTCAGGCTAAGAATTTTTGTTTTTTTTTTTTTATTTTGAGTGAATGGGAAACCCCTGAAGAATTTTGAGCAAGGAAGTGATATAGTTATATCTACGTTTGATTCTGGCAGCATGGATTAGAGAAGGGAGAGGCTAGAGGCAAAGAGATCAGTTAGGAGGTTATTACAATAATACAACTGAGGAGTGAGCAAGACTTGAATTACAATAGTGGAAGTATGAAAAGAGAAGGATACCTTTCTTTATTTGCCTTCTACCCTTTAGTTCTCTGACCTTTCCATTTCCATCCAACATAAGAAATATAAAAGTTAAATAAGCAGAATCCGTAAGCTAATTGGATGAAAGGGGGAAAACAGGAAGATGATCCTAATATTTTGGAATTGGTGACTGGAAGAATGATAATCTCAACAACATAAATGGAGATTTGAGGAGGAGGAAGAAGTAGTATTGTAGGTAAGGACATGTTTGGACCATATTGAGTTAGTAGCATTAGAAAAACATCCAGATGGGGAAATTTAGCAGGCATTTTGGCACTAGAACTGATGGAAAAGGTAAGAACTAAAATTGGAGAGTCATTTTTATAAGGGTCATAATTAAAGCCATGAAGTATGTCCAAGAGAACAAGGAGAAAAAAAAAGAGAATGCTACTCTCCTCAGGGATACTTACATTTATGGGATTGGGGGAAGAAGAATAAGATTAAATAGCAATGAACAAAATGCTAAGAGTACTAGGAAATAGCATTGTCATAGAAACCAAGGAAAGAGAAAGAATTTAGAAGGAAGGGATAAATGACTATATCAAATATTTCCCCCCACCAAAAAAAAAAAAATCAAAGAGAATAGGATTAGAGGAACTTTAGAATGATTCCATTCAGTAAACAAGTAATAAGAGCACACTATGTATATTTTCTACTCTGCTTCTTAGGGACATACACCTTAGAAGAAATGTTCCTTCTGCCCTCATGGAACTTACAGCCTACAATGCAGCTTTCAGCCTCATTGTACCACTCAAAAGAGTTGATTTCGTGTCCATAGCATATAATTCAGTGGAACTCTTAAGTCTTCTTATATTTTGTTCTCCATTTCTAGACTCCAGTCATACTGGTATAATTACTCCTTCCTCTTAACACTCCCTTTCCCTTCCCTGTATCTTCAGATTGGGAACCAGGGGTCCTCAAACTTTTTAAATAGGGGGCCAGTTCACTGTCCCTCAGACTGTTGGAGGGCCAGACTATAGTAAAAACAAAAACTTTGTTTTGTGGGCCTTTAAATAAAGAAACTTCATCGCCCTGGGTGAGGAGGATAAATGTCCTCAGCTGCCACATCTGGTCCACTGGCCATAGTTTGAGGACCCCTGTGCGCATATTCCCTTCTTACCAGCACCATTTAGAATTTCTGGATTCCATCAGTACTCAGGTCAAACTTCACCTTCTGCAGGAGGCCTTTTTTAAAAAGTCTCTCTCCATTGCCACACCTCCTCTCATACTTCCAACTGCTAGTGTATTTTCCTATAAGATTATCTTCCTTCTCCTTTAAGATTATCTTCCAGCTAATACCTACGTATCTTATATAAACCAATTTATGTTATGGGGAATATCCTATTAGAATATAACCTTGAGGTCAGGAGCTTCTGCAACTGTGTATCTCATGTCTCAAACTATTTCAACTAATTGAACTAATTCAAATTCTTCTTTGCTCATAGAGCACAGCACTTTCTCTGATGAGGGCAGTCCTGTGCCAATGTCTCCCTTGTCATGCAATCATGACAAGGTTAAGAGAGACCACTGCAGCTTCTGAAAACAAGAAGCAACAAAGTATGGGTCAATTCTCTGCTGTTTGTGCTAATTTTGGTCTGACAATTAACAAGAAAACACAGGTTTTCAAACCTGGCATAGAGATATTTTTGGTCTTCAAGAATGAAGGATAATAATCAACCAACTAACCAACTCCATGCAAGTAGGAGCCTATTTAACGTTCTGTTGAGAAGGCTCACCAATATGATATTTCTTTGCCTTCTCAATGGGTAGGAAAGGAAGTGAAGAGGAGAGAATTTTAAACTGGAAAAAAGAGAGAGAGAGAGAAACAGAGACAGAGTTAAGAGAGATAGAGGACTTACCGAAAAGAAAGACCCTTGCCCTGAGTGCTTCCATCCCATAATTAGCCATTCTATCACTCTCACCTTTGGATTTAGAATGCTCTTCACCCACTGCAACCAAAATGTGAGCCATAAAGCTATGTCATTTCAATCATACCAAATGTTGGGGAACAGGAATGACCTGTTGCCCTTTAGTTCAATGCTGAGAAAAAATGAGGTACTTGAATATTAAACTGTTAATGAAAAGTTTGCTTAATCCTAACATACCAAAGTTGTACAGTAGCACTTAGTCCCAATTTTCATATGGAAATACATCTGTTCAGCAAGATAGGGTGTGAATATATTCTTTGGACATTCACCAAATAGAAGGGGCCCAGACAAGTGAGAGAGAGGCATCTATGTTCCTAAGTAACCAGGAAGCCACATCAACACAGACAGAGATAACCAAGAAACTTTGTCAAGGGAGGTATAACTTGAACAATGTGAGCCCTGACTTTGCTAACTTTTAAAATCTACCCATGCTCCTGGGTTGGAGGGCAAAGGGGACAAAAAGGGAAGAAGAGAATCCTGATTTGCAGATATTGAGTCCTCTCACATATGAGTCCATCATATAACTCCCTTCTACTCATGTACTCTCAACTGAGGTGAAATTATACAAATAAGGGGCTTCTATATAAAGTTAAACTAAAATAAAAAGTAATACTCATCTACCTGGCGATATGAAAAACTGAGAGAATGCCTACATATATGGAAAAAATGAGAAATGTCACTAAATCTCCCTGAGCCCCAGGTTCCTCATTTAAAATTGGGGTGGAAGAAAATTGACTCTAAGGCCCCTTCTTACTCCAAAATTCCATTAATAAGCACCGACTATGTGCAAGGCATTGTATCTCCATAAAGATTTTCAAGAATATAAAAGTTCTGCTATCTAGGAGAAGAGGGGAAGGAAAGGGAAGGAGAAAAAAATTTTGAATACAAGGTTCTACAAGGGTGAATGTTGAAAACTATCTTTGTATGTATTTTGAAAATAAAAAGCCATTTTAGAAAAAAGACTATAAAAGTTCACCAGACAATCAGCTGAGTTAATGTTCATCCTTTCTGGGTTGTTTTTTTTTTTTTTTGTTTGTTTTTTGTTTTTTGTTTTTTTTTTAGCAGAGATATTCGTGTTAGTGTATGACACTATTAGAATGATTCAACTGACAAAATACATAAAACATTTCATTTTTAATATGACTCTTCACTCATTAGCTTATGCTTCAATTGTAAACTTATCTTACTCCTACAAGAGAAGATGAAGTGACTCAAGAAACATTTCTCCCCATCTAGGTTATCAGGGGACAATGACTTTTTTTGTTTTTAAGAGAGGTGGGGCTTTAATGGGTAAAAAAGATCTGACTTGGCAAAGGGAAAACTTATCCTTTTAATGTCACACAGAGAATGAAAGGAAGAAAAAAGACAAGTGTACACTTGGAGATAAAATAACAAATTGAAGGTTCTTACTGAAGAGGAAGCAGCTGTTTGTCTTCCCAAGAACATGATAAAATCAAGCCACAGTAGTTATCCAGTGACAGTACATTCAATAAGGGTGAAAGGGGCTAAAGAAGAGTTATGGAAGTTATTATCTGAGCAGGGGCACTGAGACAGTTATTTGTAGACATAATGACAACAGCTGACAGATCTTCTGTCTTCTCAAAGTATCTCCAAAGACTAATCAAAACAGATGACTATTACCCACTTGTTATAATTCAAGGGAAGATGGAATGTGCCAATAATATTGCTATAAAGAACGTAGGAAGCATTACAAAGATTCATGAAGTCTTGGGCAAAAGACTGAAAATGACAGGGGCACAAATTGTTTTTTCTTGCTGTTCTTTATTAAAAGTAAGAGAAATAAAAGACAAAAATTGATTTATGAAGTAAATAGCTGGCTAAGAAAGTGATATCTGAGAATAGGATTTAAATTTCTGAATCACAGCTTAAAATAGAGGAATAATAGACTCTTAGCCAAGATTGGAATAAAGCTAAGAAAGAATAGTAAGAATATGTTTGCCTTTTGTCTTAGAAATGTAATCAAATGGCTTAAAATTTTAAGAAGGATGGGACAGGGAGAAATTCATAAGCCAAAAACCACAGGGACTAGTTACTATGAAGGAAGTATAGCGATGGAACCTCTCAGAATTTCACAGGAGGAAAAGATCTATGAAAAGAGCCATTAATAAAACCCATGACTCAGATGCTGTTTTTGTTGTTTAGTTGTTCTGTTGCATCCAACTCTGACTCTGTGAACCATTGCACACCAGTAATGTCCATGGAGTTTTCTTTGCAAAGATAATGGAATGGTTTGCCATTTCTTTCTCCAGTGACCTCATAAGCCTATACATAAATACTCAAAGTTTAGGCAACAAAGCAGAGGAACTGAAAGTTCCAGCAGAAAAAGGCAAATATAATAGTTATCACTGATACTTGCTAGGATGAAATCTATGGACTATGGCTCTGGATGAGAATATCTTGTTTTTTAAAAGAGATAAATAAAAGGGGACATAGTTGCATTGTATAATAAGAAGGAACATACATGAGAGGAAATCCAAGATTAAAGCAAATAAATATGATGTAGAGCAGTGTTATAAAACTCAATTAGAAACATATCACTCTGGACCACATGATGATTTCCAAAACCATAAATTAATATCATCATTGCTGTATTGCATTTTTTTATTTTATCTTACTTTGCTATTTTATTTATCTTGCTAATTATACTTTAATCTAGTTCAAATTGGGTAATTATGCAGACCTCATGTAGATAGCAGGATTTAACACCTCTGATATAGACCATTTAGGTGCAGCTTGGTAGAGGGAAAAACAGAAGTAATTTTACCATCAGATAGATAGACTACTTAGATAAAGAAAAAATAGATTAAGAATTCAGGATACAGATCATAAATCTGGTCCAAAGGGATGATACAGTGCTGTGTGACTTCAATTATCCATAAATATGCTGGAATTCTTTGCTGAAAAAAGAGCAACTAATAATTTCTTGACTTATCTTAATGAAAATTTCATTCTTCAAATGGTGGTAGAACCAACCAGAGGAAATGTTATTCTGGATCTGATTCTCACCAGTAGAAAGGACTTGGATAGTAGACAGGAACTTTGGAGGGAAATAACTACTCCTTCCTAGGCTTCATAATGCAGAAAAGAAATCCAACATACATTCTAGAATTTGAGAGAGGAGATTGTAAAAAATAAATAGGATTTTGTGGAATAAAATTACTTGGGATAAGGCAGTTTAGGAGGAATGGGAAGTTCCTAATAATGAAATTCAAGGCACAAAAAGAAACAATTTCTGATGTAGAAGAGAAAGCCATTTAAAAAGACTTATGTGGATGTATAGGGAACTTGCCAATCAACTTAGATTTTAAAAAGATATATGAAATTTTCTATACTGTCAGATTCAGTTAAATTAATTTTACTGAACTGTTTTAAAAAATTATTTGTTTCAAGGGATGAACAACCAGATAGGAGAGAAGATATATTTGAAAATGAAGATGATGTAAAAACAAAATACATCAAAAATACTTAAAATTATATATAGATGATACAAACAAGAGCAAGATAACAAAGGATGAATACAAGAGTATAGCAGAGACCTGTAAAAATAGTGTCAGGAGGGCTAACACTGGCAATAACATGTGTGTATGTGTATGTATATTGGATACCAAACCCTTATGAGAGAAATTTGGTACAAAAATTGTTTCCTATTTAACACTCCTCTTCTTATTCTAGATACATTAATGTTAGAAACATTTTAGTTCCCAGTAATCAGTTATCTTTTTTTAATCTTTCATAATTGTCCCAATCTCTTGTTTGGTTCATCTTTTATCTCTTTTGCCCTTTGTGGTCAAACTCTTTTAAAAGGCTGTCTAGAGTAGTTGTCTACAATATATTTTCTACCCTCTTACTCATTCTTTATTCCTTACATCTTTAGACCACATCATTCCACCAAAACTACTTCTCTATCAACTCTAAAGTTCTGATACCATGACTTTAGCCTTCTGCATTTCTTATTACTTGCTGCCAGTCACTTACCTCAAGCATGGACAATACTGGGTTAAGAGAATGGGGAAAGGGGGAAATTTTTTCAGGTAATTTCAGATTTCTGTCTTTGAAGGTAGTACAGTGTAATAGAAAAATCACTATATTTAGAACACCAGGAAAAAAAAATCCTAGCCCTGCTACTTATTAGTTTTGTGACCCGGAGAGATGGATTTACTTTTCTGAGTCTCAACTTCCCCGCCCCTCAAATGAGGAGGTTGGTATGTAGTTGAGTTCTAAGATACCTTCCAGCTTTATACTCTATGATTCTATTGTTTTATTTGCATAAATAGATTACAGGTAAGTATTAGATGAATAAAAGCATTTTAGAATGGTTATATAGCAAAAAGAATACTTTCTAGATAAAGATAAACATTACTCCCAAAAATTTAAACTGAAAGGAAAACTCCATTGTTGCAGGAGCAAAAACAGGACATCACACTGAAGGAAAATTCAAGTGATTCAGAAACAAAATTACAAGGACATGGTAATTAGAGAGTAAGTTTAAAATAGGGATGTAATTTAAATAGGATATAATATAAAGAATGCCATTATTTTGGTCTCTTGCACTATTTATTACCATTAATCATCTCCCCTTCATTGAAATCCTCCTCTTATGACTGATCATGCTATGGAGATGATCCCTGAAAACTATGCCACCAGATCACATACTGTGCTATATTCTACAAAGCTGAAAGGTTTTAAATACAGTTCTGTTGGTGTATGGTGGTCTTGGCATCTGAACAGTGCGTGAAAGAAACCTCATGATATTTTTCATCCAGCTCTCTCCTCTCTGAGAACAAGTATCTTCTGCACTATAAGTACTCACTTGTCCTTCTTCCCTTCCTTCTGTTTCATTCTTTTATTCACCAACTTATTAACACAAGTCAAGATTCACTTACCTTTTCAGATTCTTGTATTTCTTCTGCATCAACTCCTAGAATATTTCATTTGATCCAAGTTTTTATACAGAGTTTGATCTAAGTATTTTTATAGGAAACAAACAATTGGATGAAGAAAGTCTATTGTCCAGAATCTACAGAGCTTGTCCATTTATATGTAAATCTCACAGACACTACAGATGGACTATAAATCAGGCACAGAATTGAGTTGGAGGAAGAATTGGCTAGAAGATCTTTGGGAAATTGAATATTGCTTTAAAAAAATAAACAAATCTATAAGAATTGCACATGTTTAACCTCTATTAGATTGCTTGCTGTCTAGGGGAGGAGAGAAGGGATGGAAGGGAGAAAAATTTAGAAGTTATGCAGGGATGAATGCTTAAAATTATCTTTGCATGTATTTTGAAAAATAAAAGGCTACAAATATAAAAAATAAATAAATAAAAACAACAAAAAATAAAAATAAATGTTTTTGTTGATAGTTTTTGTTTTAACATTGCCTAAATTTCTTATTGTATCCCTCCCCTTCCCCTTTCCCAGAGTCATTTAGTTTAAGAAAGGATATTTTTAAAAGAAAAGGGAGAGGAGGAAAATCAACAAAATCATACAACACATTGAAAAAAAACCCTGAAAATTTGTGATGCTCATATTAGTGGTCTACTTACTTCTTCTGCAAAGGAATATTTCTTCTCATACTTCTTTGATGAGACCAGGATTATTCATTACCCTTTTGCAACATTAACTTTCAAATGCATTATGAGTTACTATTCTCTTTATTTACATTGTGGTAGTCATTCTGTATACTGTTTCCTTGGCTTTGCTTAATTTTTATTCTGTATCAGATCATGTAAAGCTATCCATGCTTCATAATATTCATTGTTTCTTATAGCACAGTGATTGTATTACAATTTGTTTAGTCTTTCATCAGTCAATAAACATCTACTTTGTTTCCAATTCTTTGCTAAGACAAAAAGTGCTTATTTTGGTGTAGGTGGGGACTTTCTTTTTTTTTAATCAAAGACTTTCTTGGACGTAAGCCTATTGATAAAATCTCTAGGTCGAAGCATCTGGACATGGTAGTCACTTTGTTTTGCATAGTGTATTTTTTTTTTAAGCTAAGCTTTTTCTTGGGAAAAACTTATTTTTAAAAAATATTAATAATATTCAGGTGTATTTGTAAATGGGGGAGGGAGAATTTTTTTCTTTGTTTCTCCAATGAGTATCTGTGAGCCATTCTTTATCCCTGCAATTTTTCTTTTGTTTTGTTTTAATTTATAACAAGAAGATCAAAATTGCTATGATTCAACAGATCTAGAGTATTTCCATTCACAGATTACTGGTTAAGGATCTCATTTTGGTTTTCCTAGGGTTTTTTTCATTTAATATTTTTCCCAATTACATGTAAAGATAATTTTCAGCATTCCTTTTTTTGTAAGATTTTGAGCTCCAAATTATTTTACATTCCTCCCTTTCCTCCTTCCCCTTTCAAGATAACAAACAATCTGATATAGGCTACACATGAGCAATCATGCTAACTGTAGTTCTGTTGAAGTCTTGTTGTGAAAAAAGAATCAAAACAAAAGGGAGAAATCATGAGAAAGAAAAAACAAAAAATATTTTAAAATGAAAATAATATACTTTGATCTGCATTCAGACCCTCATAGTTCTTTTTCTGGATGTGGATGGCATTTTGGGGGAATTGTTTTAGAACACTGTATGGCTGAAAAGAGCTAAGTATGTCATAGTTGATCATTGCAAAATGCTGCGGTTATTATGTACAGTGTTCTCCTGGTTCAGTTCTGCATATTTCACTCAACGACAATTCATGTAAATTCGGTTTTTCTTAACTATGCCTTCTCATCATTTCTTATACCACAATGGTATTCCATTATATTCATATACCACAACTTGTCCAGCCATTCCCCAACTGATAGGCCTTCTTTCAGTTTCCAATTCTTTTCCATCACAAAAAGAATTACTATAAATGCTTTTGTTTATATGGGTTCTTCCTCCTCTTTTATGATTTCTTTGAGTCACAAAAGGATGTCATTGTTATTGTTTGCCTTTTGTTCTTGAAGATGACCGTGATATCAGGAAGGGGATACTAGGACTTGCAGGTGAACTGGATTTAAGTGAGAGGTCTATACATTCTCTCTTCTAGAGTCACCTGGATCCAGTGGCAAAATATAGATCAGGATGACTAGAGATGGTCCTAGAAATATAACGAGATCTTGGTCTTTTTAAACTAAGGTTTTTCTCAGATCTTACTTTGTCTGAGACAATGCCAGTTCAGTGATTAAGGATAGCTAAAAAGAAATGAAACAAGAATGACTTCTTTTACTTAAAAAAAAAAAAAATCAATCTTGGAGTATGTAGCCAGAGAGACTCTCAGAGTTTCTGGCCAAAACAAAAACAATTGCTATTTACACTAGCTCTGAACCATCAGGACTAAATAATGACCAAATGAGGCTTGAGCTGGGACCATGTTTAGAGTCAATAACCAAATTAAAGTCTGAGCAATTTCAGTAGAAAGATATGGCTGGAAGCCAAATTGCAGAGAGTTAAGAGCAGGAAAGAAGCAGAGGTATTGAGTGTAGATAATCTCAAGGGATTTAACCAGGAAAGGAAGGGAGAAGAATAAAATGATCACAGAGATGGATAGATCATGTGAGGGAGTTTTGAAGTTGAAAGAGGCATGTTGGGAAACAGTCAGCAGACAGGGAGAGATTGAAGATAAGTGAGAGAATGAGGATAGTAGAGGGGGCAATTTTCTAAAGAAGATATAATGGAATGGGATTATTTGCACAAGTAAATGAGTTTGCCTTTTCAAGAAGATGTATCTCTTTGTGTAGAATGTGTAGAGGGTGAAAGAGAAGATAATGGTGGAAGGCATCTGAGTAAAGCATATTAAGGAGGAGGGGAGAAGAGGGAATCATGGGAAATTTAAAGAGGTATAAAAAGGTTAGGAAAGCTGCTCTGGTGAATGGGATCCCAAGTCACTTGTTGATCATGACCCCATTTAGGGTTTTCTTGGCAAACTAGAGTGGTTTGCCATTTCCTTCTCCAACTTATTTTGTAGAAGAGGAAATTGAGCCAAACAAAGGTAAGTGTCTTGCAATGATGAAGTTCCAATTGATATTGTGTAATATAATTTGTAGCCCATCAAGTCAACTTCATTTCATGATTTTCTTTTGCTTCATTCAGCCATGTGAATAGGAGCGAAAGTGGCAGGTGATGGGAATTATCCAAAACTGACACTTGGCTAAGCAAGATCTTCAACAGGATAAGGGAAGTGGAACAGTTGTGGGTAGTGACAAGATTAACAGTATGGCCGTTTCTGTGTGCAGCTGAGGTGATGTGGGGATCATGAGAAATAAGCAGTTTGAGGAATTGGGAAGTAAAAGAGTATGAGGAAATATGAATGTGTATGTTGAGGTTCCTTAGTGTGAGGTCAAGGAATTGGGGAGGAAATAAACTACCCAAGGTGGCACAGTTAATAAGTGTCTAAGGCCACATTTGAATTCAGGAAGGTGAATTCCTGACTCCAGACCTGAACTCCATTTTTCCTGCCACCTAACTTCCCTTCCTCAGTCAATTAGAAAATTATAAAAGGATTTCCTTGCTTGAAAGGGATGGTTGTATGTTTGTTTTTACTGCATATTTAAAGTAAATATTCCTTTGTAAAAAAAAATTAATCTGATCTTAAATGATTAAAATTTGATATGACATGCTGGGTACCCCTAAAACTCAAAGTAATACAGTTGATGAGGGTTTTAGCCAATGTCAGAGACTAGATGCCTTCATATCCTTTAAGGGTATCAGAGATGGATAAAATGTAACATACTTGGGCCTTCAAGTTGTGAGGGACTGGGAAGTCACTCTTAAAAGAAGTAATAGATTCTCCATCACTAGAGGTATTTAAGATGGCTCTGGATAATCTCTGGGGTTTGAAGATATTCTTATTCAGAAAGAGGTTGGACCAAATGGTCTTTGAGGTTTCTTCTAACTCTGAGATTCTGTGATCATTAGATGGTTGGTCATTATGTGACAAAATTTTAAAACCAGAACAACTCGTGAATCCTATTTGCTAGGTTGTGGTTGTTTGCTTTGTTTGAGGGAGGACCCATATGGACAAAATCATGGATTCTTGAAATACTGAAGTAACTAATCATTTCCAAATGATAAAGGATAATTATCTAGTAAAAAGAAAAACTATAATGAAAAAAACCTTTCTTCTACTATGAACATTAACAATACAAAATATGCCCTGAAATTTGACAAGAATCTCATGGAAATAGTTTTCAGCCTTATTCATTCATTCATTTAACAGATGTTGAATAAATGTTTATTATGTATAGTGTACTGCATTTCAATAGGTAATTCTAATTAGTTTGACTCTGTCTATAAAAGTATATTTGTTCTACTACGTCAGTTAAATTATAACACCATAATATTTACAGAGATCATCTATCTTGTGTTATAAAAAGTGTATACAACTCATTTTGCAATGGGAAGCAATGTGTTGCTAGAGTCTGAAATTCCAGCACCCTAGGTTCTAGCACTCTACATTTTGTTATCTTTATCCCATTAAGAATCTCAATATCTGTCTTTATAAAATAGAATGATTGGATTAGATGAACTCTAAGATTCCTTCTGATTCTGTGATTCTAATCACTATAGAGGCATCATTCCACCATTTGGATTTTAAATAAAGAAAAAAAAAAGAAAAGAAAAGAGAAGAAAAGGAAAGAAAAGAAAAGGAAAGGAGAGAAAAGGAAAGAAAAGAAAAAAGAAAAATTAGTTTAAACAATATATTATTTAATAATGATTGAGCTCATGCCAGAAGAAAAGATAAGGAAAATGCTTGCTTCTCTCCCAGGTCCATTCCTCCTTTCTGGACTTTACTACTTTTCCCCAGCAGCCTTTTAATCTTAGAGAAGCTTCTACCACTTCAGCTCTCCTTCTTTGATTGTTTAATTCTTATCTGGAACCTTCATTAAAGGAAATGCTTAGCCCAGTCATGTTCACTTTTCTCCTGGCTCTGCTTCTGACTTTTATACCTTACTTCCCTCATCAGTACCTTCCCTTAACACTACCACCTCACCCTATTTTTGAGCTAGCTTTCATGTGTTACCTTCCCCCTTTAGAATTTAAGTTCCTTAAAGGTAAAGGTTAAGTTTCTTTTTGTTTGCATTTCTGTTGCCACAGAACAATAGCTGGCACATAATTAATAAATACATTATTTATCCATCTGTCTATCCAATTTGTAGAGGTGAGGGATTATGGGTATGGAATATTGCATCTACTGTTAAAATTGGCTAAATGTATGAGTTATTTTTTCTGAATTTATATCCCTTTGTTATATAGAATGATTCTGGGGGGAGGAGGGAAAAAGATATATTTGGAAAGTCAAATGATATAAAAATAAATTTGAATATAACAGACTAATAAATGTTTAAAGTAAAAAAAATTAAGTATCGAGATAAAGAGGAGAGAAAATATTCTTTAAAATATATCAAGAACTTAACAACTTCCATAACACAAGTTGTTTTACTTCCTGCCCATTTTGTGTTTATGTAAATACCACTATTCCACATAATCATAGTTTCTCTCTCTCTCAGATTCTGAAGGAATCAGTACATATCCCCAACAAGTTGTCAGCCAAAATCTGCTTTCATATTCCCACAGAGAACAGATATATGATCTACCTCAGAAAAAAAAAATATTTTCTTTACTCTAATTTTAAAAAACTCTTGAGACTCAAAAGTAAATCCATGACCTCCATTTGCTTGTGAAGTTTCTTACTAAAATATGTAGTTAAGAAGTTCATTTTTTTAAATGCCCTAAGGGAATGATCCAAAGATTATGACAAATCCTCAAAATAATTTCAAACTACTAGCAATCATGTGAAATGTTGCTCCAAATCACTAATAATAAGAGAAATATAAATCAAAATAATAAAATGGAGATTTCATCTCATGTTCAACAAAGATAGGCTAAGATAATTAAAAGATGGGAGTAATTGATGTTAGACAGCTTCTGTCCTCTTTTGCTTTCTACACTGTCTCAATGAACTCATCAGTTCTCAATAGCACAATTAGTATCTGTTAAAAATAGTATCCACTATTATAAAAAGAAAACTTCAAATTTATATACTCAGCCCTCACCTCTCTCCAAAGTCTCCAAATCTCTCATCACCAACTGAATTTTAGACATTTCCAACTTGAAGTCCAATAGACACCTCAGACTCTCCAAAACATAATTCATTACCTGACTCCCTTAAAAAATCATCTCATTTTCCCAGCTTTCTCATTTTTGTTCAAGGAACCATCATCCTTTCAATTACCCAAGTTTATAACCTGAGTCATGCTCAGCTCTTCACTTTCCCATCCTCTTTCTTTCACTTAATAACCAATCACTTGCCAGGTCCTGTCAATTCTATCCAGACAACACTTCTATTCATCCCTTTCTTCTACTCACACAGCCACTACCATGGTCTGGGTTCTTGCCTGTAATTTTTCAATGGCTTTCTAATTGCACTCTCTGCCTCTTGACTCTTCAACCTATCCACCACATGGCTCACAAAAAATCACATTTCTAAAATTTAGTTCTATCCATGTCACTCTTCTGCTCAAGAAGTTTCAATGGCTTCATATTCCTGCTGGGATAAAGTAGAAGCTCCAGTGTTTAGCATTTAAAACCCTTTGCAATCTGATTCCAATTGTTCTTTTCAGATTGAGTATATTACTCTCCCACCATACATTACATAGACAAAATTCAGTCTCCTACCTCTGTGCCTTTCTTAGGTTGTCCCTTATTCCTGTAAGGCCAGTCCTCCTGATCTTCACACAATATCCAGCTTCCTTCATAATATAGCTTGAGTGTTGCCCCCTCTAAGAGGCCTTTCCTGATCTCCCAGTCAATAGCACTCTTTGAAATCACTTTATGTTAATTTACTCTATATGTATTTTATATGTACTTATCTGATATTGTTTTCCTCAATAAAATATTTGTATTTTAAATATATATGTATGTATATATAAATAAATTTATATTTCAAGCTCTCCTTGAAGGTAGAAATTATTTCCTATTTGTCCTAGCACCTAGTACAGAGCCTGGCATATAATAGGCATTCCATAAATGCTGGGAAATTGAAATAAAGAACTTCCTCAATATTATAATGTCTAGCAAAGTTCAGAAAGATTGTCATTTCATTACTTCTGAATTATACCTTTCTTAATGTCATCTAAATTGTGTTAGCTTTCTTTGTTGCCATGTCACATTATGTACACTAAACTTGTAAATCCACAAAAACTAATCCCAATCATCTTCAAATGAATTTCTGTGCAGCCATATATCTCACCTTGAATTTGTAAAGCTGACTGTTTCTAATCCCAGTGCAAGACATTAGGTGGCTCTTTATTAAATGTCATCTGTTAGAGTCAGTCAATCATCCAACAAGCATTTATTAAGCACCTAATATGAGTTGGGCACCAGGGATACCAAGACAAAAATGAAAGGTCTCTGTATTAAAAGGGACCACATTTTGTCAAAGAAGACAATATGTACATATATAAGTATATATAAATCATATGCAACATTATGGAAAGGAGATATTAGCTGGAAAGAACTTGGGTAGGAGATAGAATAAACTGAGTTCTGAAGATATCTGGAGATCCAAAAGGTGCAGATTAGAGTGCATTCCAATATAGACAGAGATAGAGATAGAGACAGAGATAGAGACAGAGATGGGAGGTAGTCATGTGTGAAGGACAGAACATCAACTTAGTTTTGCCTGAAGATAGATGAAAAAAGTAATGTAAAATAAGATTGGAATCAACTTGATTGAGCCAAATCATAGAAGGCTTTCAATGACAGATTCTGCCTGATGGCAAGATCTTTTTATATCCTGAATCTGTCATCTAACTAATCCAAGCTTTGTATCTTCTGCAAATATGATGAGTAAGACATCTATGTCTTCTCTAAGTCATAAATGAAAAATTCAAACAACATAGAGCCACATACAAATTTCTGGGCCACTCATTGGAGGCCATTCAAATTAAAACCAAGCTAATTATGATTAATCAACAAAGTCCAAAAACCATCTTCTTATACTACTGACTAACCTACATCAGGACAGCTTAAAAAAAGAAATTAGTGTTAGAGACTCTATCAAAAATCTAGGTAACTCAGGAACAGGACTAAATAAACAAGATCCATAAATAAGATACACAAGAATGCAGGAGCCCAGTATTTGACAAATCCAAATATACAAGCCGTTGAAGAGGGGCCTCTACATTCAATAAAAACTTCTGAGAAATGGAAAGCAATTAAGCAGGGTGTAGGTTTAAGCTAGAATCTTATGCAACATACCAAAATAAACTTCAAATGAATAAGAAATTTAAATACAAAAATTAGAAAAGAGAAAGTTCTTAACTATTACTAGAGAGATTTTTACCCTAAAAGGTGTTTCTAAAAATAAATAAAACAGACAATTTAGATTACATAAAGTTTTTCTAAAACTTTTAGATGAATAATATTAATGCAACTCAAGTCAGAAAAGTTATTTTTAAAGAGGAAAAATATCTTTGTTCCAAATGTCTGATATCCAAGATAATAAGGAACTGACACAAATATACAAGACTAAAAGTCATCTAATAAGTGAGTGGTCGTTGGAGGGGATGCGGGAAAACGGGGATACTGATGCATTATTGGTGGAGTTGTGAACAAACCCAACCATTCTGGAGAGCAATCTGGAATTATGTCCAAAAAGTTATCAAAATGTGCATACCCTTTGATCTAGCAGTGTTTCTATTGGGCTTATACCCCAAAGAGATACTAAAAAAGGGAAAGGGACTTGTATGTGCCAAAATGTTTGTAGCAGCCCTGTTTGTAGTGGCTAGAAACTGGAAAATGAATGGATGCCCATCAATTGGAGAATGGCTGGGTAAAGTGTGGTATATGAATGTTGTATATTATTGCTCTATAAGGAATGACCAGCAGGATGAATACAGAGAGGCTTGGAGAGACCTACATGGACTGATGCTAAGTGAGATGAACAGAACCAGGAGATCATTATACACTTCAACAACGATATTGTATGAGGATGTATTCTGATGGAAGTTGATTTCTATGACAAAGAGACCTAACTGAGTTTCAATGGATAAATGATGGATAGAAACAGCTACACCCAAAGAAGGAACACTGGGAAACAAATGTGAACTATTTGCATTTTTGATTTTCTTCCCGAGTTATTTTTACTTTCTAAATCCAATTCTCCCTGTGCAACAGGAGAACTGTTCGGTTCGGCAAATATGTATTGTATCTAGGATATACTGCAACATATTTAACATATATAGGACTGCTTGCCATCTTGGGGGGAGGGTGGAGGGAAGGAGGGGAAAAATCAAAACATAAGCGAGTGCAAGGGATAATGTTGTAAAAAAATTACCCTGGCATGGATTCTGTCAATACAAAGTTATTATTAAATAAAATTTAAAAAAAAGAAAAAAATAAAATAAAATAAAATACGTGGTCATCACAAAAAAAATAATAAGTGAGTGGTCAAAAGATATGAACAAATAGTTTCAAAAGAAGAACTGCAAACTTCAAAAAAACATTCAAAATATTGATACTTTTTGACCCAGTGAAGTTGCTGTTGGTTCTTTTTGTCTATTTTGGGCTGTTTCAATTTCCTTTGAGCAAAGCATAGTTTCTTTGCTGGGCTTCTTTCAGAACTATGAATCAATATCTAGTCTATCCTTGGTTCCCAATGCAGACACTTCCATAAGCTGATCTGTGGCTCACATGAACACCTTGATGGGAAAATGGGAAGTCCCACATCCTCTGAACCTTTCAAGATGTTCAAGTTCCTCCAATCAAAGGGGTGAGGGAAGGAGATCTAGGTCAAGATCTCTTTTCCCCCTACAAATGGTTCCTTCTCAGAGGTTTTACTAGAATAGCATGCTTACTCCAAACTCTTGAATGACTAAACTAACTTAATAATTTATGGACTCCTAGGGAATGACCAAGTTTTATTGACATATCTGAAAACTACTGGCTATGTTCTCCTATAAATATTCCACAGAGAGACAGTGCAACATGCTTAACATCTTCTTGGTATTGACATTTAAAAGGTATCAATATAACACTTGAGCTGTCCATTTATTATTTTTTACTCTAGTTACATAGCAAGTTTATGTTCTTTTTCTGTTTATGCAACTCTCTGATGCTATTTTATGCCATTTTTGCAAATTAATTATTGGCAATATGCTACAATACAATTTTGCTGACCTTGTCTCTCTTAACTTCCCTCTGGATGATGCCAATTCTGATTCCTTGGAGTCTCTGATATTCTTTGGGTGAGATTAGGTTAAAGTATATAATTTGTGGGCAAGAGATGGAACAAAATATATCACAAAGTGCTGGTGTTTTTCTTCTTTAAAATAATATAATAATGGTTCTCTCTGGGAGCGAGTTTCTTGGGGAGGTTTTCTGGAGGCAGCCTTAGTTTCAGTTAAGAGTAATAATCACCCAAAATGCAGCCAACTGGTAAAAATGCAAACATTTATTTTCTCCTTCCAAAACAGCCTGGTTAGTTGAGGCCTATCTCTCTGCTTGGTTCTAAGAGCTGTTGCAGCTTTGTCCTTTGCTTCTGCCTCTGCTTTCTTTAGCCTCCAGCCAGCCAAGTGGAAAATGGAATGAATCTCTCTTGCCTCTGAGAGAGGGCTTCTGGCTCTCAATCCCCCAGAGTGCTCTGTGTCTATCCCAGCGTGCTCCTCTCCAATCTAATTCCGCTGAACTCTCTCTGAGAGACTCTGTCTGTTTCTTATATATGAGAGAGTGGGATTGTGGGATATCTCCCAATGTGCTCTCTTGCCCTAAGAGCTTTAAGGGAGGTATGAATTCAGATATCTCATACTAAACCCTGAAATCTCCCAAATGTGTGAACTCCAATGAGTATAAAGGTGTGAACACAAGCATTGTATCAATTAGTTCTACTTAGTATCTTGTTTCAGGTTCTGGCCCAAAACATCTCCTAGTAAGATCAGATCAATAATACTGAACCATGCTAAATTAGATAATTATTGTCTCTATCAACTCTAATGACTTAATAGTTTGTAAAGATTCCAACAACTAAGGAAAAGCATGATTGGAATAGAAAGTGGGCCAATCATGTAGCCAGAATAAGGAGTAACAGAAGGACAACTGAATTGGTATTCACAAAATATTAAGCCTTCAGTACACTGGGTAGATTCTTTCTTCTTTTTTTCTTTTTATAACAGAAACTTTTTATTGACAGAATCCATGCCAGGGTAATTTTTTTACAACATTATCCCTTGCACTCACTTCTGTTCCGATTTTTCCCCTCCCTTCCTCCACCCCCTCCCTTAGATGGCAAGCAGTCCTATATATGTTAAATATGTTGTAGTATATCTTAGATACAATATATGTTTGCAGAACTGAACAGTTCTCTTGTTGCATAGGGAGAATTGGATTCAGAAGGTAAAAATAACCGGAGAAGAAAAACAAAAATGCAAATAGTTCACATTCATTTCCCAGTGTTCTTTCTTTGGGTGTAGCTGCTTCTGTTCATCATTTATCATTTGAAACAGAGTTAGGTCTCTTTGTCAAAGAAATCCACTTCCATCAGAATACATCCTCATACAGTATCATTGTTGAAGTGTATAATGATCTCCTGGTTCTGCTCATTTCACTTAGCATCAGTTCATGTAAGTCTCTCCAAGCCTCTCTGTATTCATCCTGTTGGTCATTTCTTACAGAACAATAATATTCCATAACATTCATATACCACACTTTACCCAGCCATTCTCCAATTGATGGGCATCCATTCGTTTTCCAGTTTCTAGTCACTACAAACAGGACTGCCACAAACATTTTGGCACATACAAGTCCCTTTCCCTTCTTTAGTATCTCTTTGGGGTATAAGCCCAGAAGTAACACTGCTGGATCAAAGGGTATGCACAGTTTGATAACTTTTGGGGCATAATTCCAGATTGCTCTCCAGAATAGTTGGATTCGTTCACAACTCCACCAACAATGCATCAGTGTCCCAGTTTTTCCGCATCTGGGTAGATTCTTTTTGAAGGATCTAGGAGGATATAAACAAAAGCCTCCTCTCTTATCTTTTGGGTTCCCTGATTTCCTTCAGGTCCCAGATAAAATTGTATTGTAGCATATTGCCAATAATTAATTTGCAAAAATGGCATAAAATAGCATCAGAGAGTTGCATAAACAGAAAAAGAACATAAACTTGCTATGTAACTAGAGTAAAAAATAATAAATGGACAGCTCAACTATAAGAATCTTTCCAATCTCTTATAATGCTAATGTCTTCCATCTGAGATTATCTCTTTTATTGTGTATTGTATCTTATTTGTACATATTTGTTTGCATTTTGTCTCTCCCATTAGACTGGGAGCTTCTTGAGAACAAGGATAGTTTTTTGGCCTGGAATAAGGCAAGTGATAAATGCTTGTTGACATGACTTGACGAACCATAAAGAGTGAGAAGGTGTGAATGAACAGTGATCTGTACTTGTGGAAGGACTATTCATTAATGAAATCCCATAATCACTAAAATAATCTCTTATTGATATGTTTGGATTGTAATATGGAGAAATTGAAGTCAGGACAGCCAGTTAGAAGGTTGTTACAACAAAACATATGGGTAGCAATAAGGATCTGTAAGGATGTTGTCAGAATAAAAAAGAGACAATGGATAATAATTTAATAAATCACTGCCATCTCCTAGGCACTGTGCTAAGCACTTTACAAATATTTCATTTGATTCTCACAATAACCCATCAAGATAGGGTTTTTAATATCCCCATTTTACAGTTGAAAAAAACAAACAAACAGAATTTAAGTGGCTTACCCAAGCTAAAAAGTATCTGAGACCAAGATTCGGCTTCAAGTCTTCCTGACCCCAAAACCAGTACTCTATCCTTTGAGTCACCAGCTGTCTCTGCTTCATAAATAGAACAAGAAGACATAGTCACTAATTGGCTATGAAAAGTGATGAATTAAGTAAAGATAAACTAGAGTTTCAACCCTTCTGGTACCACTGTCTAGAAAAAAAGGTCGTCATATTGAGGAGCAGATTTAAGGGAAAATATTAGCTGATTTTGCAGTATTTGTGAGACTTCCTAGTAGAGATGTCTTATAGGCATATGGAAATTTAAGAGCAAGAGCTCAAGAGAAAGAACGAAGGCAGAGATGTAGATTTAGGAGTTATATGTGCAGGAGTGATAGCTGAAGGCCATGGAGGTATGTGAGATGGTTAAAGAAGAGAATGCAGAGAATAGAAGGCCAAGGACAGAATAATCCACCATATTTGGATCATGAATTGGTTTTTGGTCAGTAGTAAGTTTACATAAAACCATCCACACTCTTGTTTGGTCCCCCTTTTAAGCAATATGTATACCTATGACAGATGGCCAGGGTTACCAATACAATTATATTGATATCTGAATTAGGCTAACTGGGAAATATACAAAGTATAACTGGAACTTTAATTTCATTAGCATCATGCTTTGCCAGTTGAACAAACTGAAGACCCAGATGATAAATAGAAATATTTAAATGCTCAAGGATGAAGTTACTGAGAATTAGTTACCAAATAAAATGAAAGTAAAGCTCATTCAATCACAAATTTATTTCTTATGAGCATATGAGAAGGTTATAAAAAGATAGTAAATAATAATTTGCTGGAAAAAGTCATATCTAGGATTTGTGGTAGGTTGATAAGGATAGACTTTTTAATTAAATAGCTTGTTTCAAGGTATGGAATCTGTGTAGAATAATGTCCTACTACCCAGAGAATCTAACAAACAGTATGTATAGCATCAGCAGATGTGGAAGGACAAAGAATTAATTTCAGGGAGAATAATGGAGTGGGAAAGCAAACGCTATTCTCTGGGGTAAAAACCTGAGGGAAGCTGGTATCTTCAAATACTGCACAGGACAGAGAAAGAAAGGACATTTACATAGCAAGAAAAAAGACTAATTGGGGTGTGATTCTACTTCTGACAGGAAATTAGTTGAGCAACATTATAAATAGCTCATAAGTCAAATCTTATTTGTGTGTTTGCTCTTAAAATGCAGTCAGCAAAGAGGTAACCTGTAATTATTTCTATGTGGGTTGGGCAGGCATGCTCTCACAAAGTCATTGGAAATGCACTTAATTGGAAAGACTTAGTGGTTCTGTGAATTAAAGCCTTGGATCCTAACAGTCTCTGTTATAGCTGAGTATGTACTTCCTTCCGGAACCACTAACAGAGTCCTTGTTCTCCAAGGAGGGGAACATACTGTAATCCATCAATTCCCATTAGCCTAAAAGGGAGAGACATTTGTTGGAGCCATGAACAGCTTATTGGCTGGTCATCAGCAGGAGACCAAGCCAATTACCAACTCTGCCACTACAAAGGATGATGGAGAGGAAGAATTAAGAGGAAAGAAAAAAATTAGGGTTAGGATTAAACATGGGAAGGAGAAAGGGAAGGAGGAAGAGGAGGTGAAGAAGGAGGAAGAGGTAAAGGAGGAAAGGGAAAAGTAATGGATAGAGCACAAGAATTGATACCAGTAAGACCTGAGTTTCAATCACTTAGACACTTGTTAGATTTGTGACTCTGAGTAGGTTCCTTAATTTCACAATGCCTTAGGTTTTTCTTCTCTAAAATGAGGGGGGTAGACTCCATGGCCAGTTTCTCCCACCTATCATGGAAACAAGACTCTTTGTCATTCTAGATGTCCTATCCCTCTCCTTTCTGTGAGCTGAGCCATTCCTTTCCAGATACTTCCTCAAGGAAAAATGGTTACTGGCCCTATCTCAACTACAACACAGCTGTTCACAGCCTCTTATCCTCATCCCATCCCAGCCACTGATAACTCATTAATTATGTAGAATGATCCCAGTATAAATATTCTTTCTCTATGCTGGGAAGTGGTATTTTTCTTTTTCATCTTTGTACCCCTAGGGCCAGAAAATAAAATTGATGGCAAAAATTGTACAGTTTCAAAATCCTCCTCCTCCTCTCTTTCTCTCTCTGCCTCTTTGTTTCTCTATCTCTGCCTTTCTTCCACCCTACAAAATGACCCAATTTCTTCTTCTCAACTGACTTTCCAATAATATATCTACATTACCAATGCTTTAATTGACATTTTATTGAAATTTCTGGCTTCAGACGCAGCATAAACATTTAAAGAAAGATTAAACAAGACAAAATAAAGGTACTTAAAAGGAAACAGACATTTCAGTATCCAAGGGAAAAATATCAACTCTAATTCTCTCCTTGGAAAAAGAAGCCAAGGAGCCTAAAGACAAGGGAATTTAAGAATCAGTACCTTAGGGTCTACAATGAGATTTTTCAGTAATGGAAAATTCATCATGAAGTTGTATGCACCAGCTAGCCATACAACTTGCTCCTGAATTTCTGATATCCACTCTTCTTGATGACTGTTTCATCACATCTTCTACTCTGCTTCTCTGGCTTCTACACTTCCTCTTGGTCTCTCCACTCAGTTATCCCCTTAGAAAAAGAAAGGTAGCTTTTCAGCTAAAGTCTGGCCTGGCTTAGAGCAAACTCCTTAGAGATGAAAGAGGGAATGCTGAACAGACTTCTGATCAAACAGTGAGCATTCATCTCTAAAACCCCAGTCCCTTTTTTAGCATAAAGACAATAATACAATGAATGTTATGGAATATTATTGTTCTGTAAGAAATGACCAACAGGATGAATACAGAGAGGCTTGGAGAGACCTACATGGACTGATGCTAAGTGAGATGAGCAGAACCAGGAGATCATTATACACTTCGACAACAATATTGTATGAGGATGTATTCTGATGGAAGTGATTTCTATGACAAAGAGACCTAACTGAGTTTCAATGGATAAATGATGGACAGAAACAGCTACACCCAAAGAAGGAACACTGGGAAACGAATGTGAACTATTTGCATTTTTGATTTTCTTCCCGAGTTATTTTTACCTTCTGAATCCAATTCTCCCTGTGCAACAGGAGAACTGTTTGGTTCTGCAAATATGTATTATATCTAGGATATACTGCAATATATTTAACATATATAGGACTGCTTGCCATCTTGGGGGGAGGAGAGGTGGAGGGAGGGAGGGGAAAAAACGAAACATAAGCGAGTGCAAGGGATAATGTTGTAAAAAAATTATCCTGGCATGGATTCTGTCAATACAAAGTTATTATTAAATAAAATAAAATTTAAAAAAAAAATAAAAAAAATACATTGTGGGATAAAAATTAAGGAAACAAAGACAAAAATAAAATTTAGTTCTTATCTCTAAAAAAAAAAAAGACAATAATACATATGAAATAACCCTGGATTGAGGCAAAAGACTTGAATTCTGTTCTCTGATGTGTCATTAGCCAATGTGGGACCCACTTTCTGAAATGTCTTTCCCCATTCATCAGCATCTGCTAAAAATCTCACCCTTGAAAAGTCCCAGTTCATATATTGTCTTCTTCATAAAATCTTACCTAACTGCCAAGCTAAAGGCAATCTATTTCAGATTTTGCTGTGGTCTGAGAGAATCACTGGATCTAGAATCAAGAGATCTGGCTTTGAAATCTGAGTCAACCATTTAATATCTGTGTGAAATTGAGTGACTTGTTTAATGATTTTAATGCTTCAGCTTCCTCACTGTAAATGGGAGTGGCACTATCTACTATTTATCTCATGGAACTATTGTTAGGATTCATTGCAATAGTGGGTGCACATGTTATAAACTGTAAAATATTATGTAAATGTTAGGCTTTTTTCTTTCCATAAAATGAAGGGATTGGACTAAATGGGCCTGATGAAATCCCTTCCAGATTTAAATTTTTTTGATACTGTGATGCAAGGAGTATATTCAGAAGCCAAAAAAAGGATATTTTATGCAAGAAAATATAAGATAGTAGAATAATTTGGTACATGTGAAAATGAATTGCTAGAGCACATCTGAAAATTAGACACTGTAAATTGTTAGAAATACACATATACACACATAACACTGATTCTATCTAGATAGAGTCTAGGTAGATTACAGTCTTTCCTCTTCTCTTAATCACAATCTAAAAGTACAGCAAGACAAGCCTCTCAGTAAAGAAAAGCACTTGTACCTAAGTTGTATCTCCTGCTGTCTTAGGGATGAGGAAGAAGGGAGAGAATAAGGGAATCACAGCTAAGCAAGAGTTTGTATGTAAAGGCTCTAGAGATTAAAGTGAATTGCAAATTCCCTGTTATCAATAATATGACATGGTAGTCAAAAACCATAGATGTCAGGCTCTCTTAGTAAAGGCCAAGAGTCAAGAATAAGAGAGAAGTTAGCCCTCAGATTTTCTGGATTGAATTCATATGCAGTTCTGTGATTGGTTTGCTTGTAATTTTAGGAAAGACATAAACAGCTAAAGCCAGTCTAGAAGAAGTTGGCCATTCTAATTAAGAATCCTTTGGAGAAACTGGGGATGGTTAGCCTGGAGAAGACAGGAGAAACATGATGGCTGTTTTCCAGTTTCTAAAGTACTGTCATGTGGAAGAGGGATTAAGGTTCTGCAGAACTCAACAATGGATAGAAACTGCATATAGATGGATTGTAGCTTAATATAAGGAAAATGTTCCTAACAATAGAAATTTATCTGAAAGAGGAATAAACTACTTTGGGAAGTAGTAGATCCTTGGTCACTAGGATCTTCCATTAAGAAATTGAATAATCACTGTCAGGAATATTATAGAAGAAATTCCTGATGATACTAAATGTGGATTGAATTCTGAAGTTTCTTCCAGTTCTGAGATTATATCACTCTGCTTTAGACAGAAGCTTTGAAGTCAGAGCTTTGGAGATGTAAAAAAGCAATAGAGGTAGACTAAGAAAGGGGAGTCCTAGGAGCTTGCTCTAGTTCTGCCACTAATTTCCTGTATGACCTTGGAAACAGGACTTTTTTTTTCTTTCTAGGTGTCATATTCATAAATATGAAGACAGAGCAGTTGCACCCTGGAAGCAAGAAGATAGAAAATACTGCCAATAAACCTAATGGGGCATCAGCTTCTGTCCAACCTTGAGACTGCACTTGGGCAGCTGTCCAGGACTGCTGGGTCAGTGTTCCTAAATAAACATTTATCCCTAAGCTATAGAACTGAATGTGGGAGAATAAAAGAATCAGGTGAGACCTTTTCTGGTAAAGCATTATGAGGAGAGGAAGATGTTTGTTCTCCCATGAATTTGTATTTCTTTATGCTAAATTTATGTATGTCCTTAGAGGCAGTGAGATATAGGGGAAAGAACACTGGACTTGGAGTAAAAAGAAGTAAATTCAGGAGCACTTGGATAGTGCAGTGGATTGAGCACCAGCCCTGTAGTCAAGAGGACCTAAGTTCAAATAGGGACTCAGACATTTAATATTTACTTAGATTTGTGACCCTAGGCAAGTCACAACCCAATCATCTGCCCAAAAAGAAAAAAATAAAATGAATTCAAATCCTAGTTGTATTTGCATAATTTGGGTTACTTCTTTTTTTCTAAGCTTCAGTTTCCTCAAATATATAATAAACTGAATACAATTGTTGATCTCACCTTTCCTTCAAAGCATAGAACAAGTGCCAGTTTCTACATAAGGGCTTTCTTGATCTACCCACCCATACATGCCCCCACCATTCCCTATCCCCATTATTAGCACTTTTCTCTTTAAGTTACTTTTAATTATTTAGTTGTATATGTATCATATCTTCCAGTAGACTTTAAACTCCTTAAAGGCAGGCATTTTTTTCGTTATTATCAAAGCCTATAAATCTTATCCCTGAATTGTTCTTAAAATGGCCTGCAATCTTGGGCACAGAAACCCTGGAGGCAATGGTGATTACATGGCATGAAGTCAGTGACAGCTACATCTTTGAGAATATCTTCTAAGACCTTCCCTGTTTCTCTGTAAGAAATAGAAATGTCTGGATTATTTGCTATCTAGAGGAGGGGAGAGCAGAGGAGGGAGATAGAAAAACTTGGAACACAAGGTTTTGCAAAGGTGAATGCTGGAAACTGTCTTTGCATGTATTTTGAAAAATAAAAAGCTATTATTATTAAAATAAATAAACAAAATGATTGTACATGTAAAAAAAAAATAGAAATGCCAGCAAAGAGGTAATAGTTTCAGGGCAAATGGCGCTCTGCAACCAATAATTATCCCTCTGGCATCTTTAGGAATGGCAAAATATATCCCCTCATATTGGTGATCAAGTAGAAATGAAGGTAGAAATGAGCTCCTGAGTGTTTGGAGTCAATGAAAAGATTAGTAGTGTGAATGACAAGGAGAGAGGGAACGTAGAGTAACTGAATCAATGAAGTCTGTATGATGCAGAATAACTGTTTATGTTGAGAGAGAAGGAAGGAGCATTTAGTTTCATTTTTAGCACAAGTTTGTATTGCTTGTGTCAGAAATAGAATAACTTAATTGGTACCATTACCTATGCCCAATAGTTTTTAAATATATAGCTTTTTGAAGATAGTAAAAAGAAATTACATGAAAATTCTTACTGATTCAGGAATGTATACCAATGACTTAATTATATTGAATTAAGAGCACTACAGAAGCATGTGGGTTTTTTTAATATTTAATTTTTCATTTTATTTTATTCTCAATTACATACAAACAAAATTTTTAACGTTCTTTAAAAATTTTTTTTTGATTTCCATGTTTCCCTCCCTCCCTTCTTTTTTCCTTCCTTGAGAGGGCAAGCAACTTGATAAAGATTATATATGTACATGCAAAACATTTTCACATTAGCCATGTTGTAAAAGAAAATGCAGACCAAACAACTCAAGAATAATAAACTTTAAAAGTACACTTTGATCAGCATTCAGACTCCATCAGTTCTTCCTTTAGAGGTAGATAGCATTTGTCATCATAAGTCCTTCAGAATTGTCTTAATCATCACATTGATCAGAATAGCTAAGTCATTCATAATCAATCATTGCACAATATTGCTGTCATTAGATACAATCTTCTTCTCATTTCACTTTGCATCAGTTCATGTAACTCTTCCCCCAGGTTTTCTGAAACCATTCCTGCTTATCATTTCTTACAGTACAATAGTATTACATCACAATCATACACCACAATTTGTTTAGATATTCCCCAACTGATGAGAATCCCCTCAATTTCCAATTCTTTGTAATCAAAAAAAAAGAGTTGCTATAAATATTTTTGTACATATAGATCCTATACTCTTCTTTGGAATACAAACCTAATAGTGATATTGCTGGGTCAAAGGGTACTATAAGGCATATGCTTTTGGCACAGTTCCAAATTGCTTTCCAAAAAGTTTAGATCAGTTCACAATTCCACCAACAGTGAATTAATGTCCCTATTTTTTCCATATCCCCTCAAATAATTATCATTTTCATTTTCTTTCAAATTAGCCAATCTCATAAGTGCTGATAGGTATAAAGTGATACCTCAAGATGTTTTTTCATGTGTAGTTTTCTAATCAATAATGATCCTGAGATGACTACAAATAGCTTTGATTTCTTTGCTTAAAAACTTCCTATTCATATCTTTTGACTATTTATGCATTTGGAAAATGAGTTGTCAGAGTAACTTGTTGTAAAATTTCCGCCCAGTTTCTCATTTTCCTTCCAATATTGACTGCATTGGTTTTGTTTGTGCAAAAGCTTTTAATGTGATGTAAATCAGAATTATCCATTTTACATCACATAATGCTTTTTTATCTTTTCTTTGGTCATAAATTCTTCCCTTAAATGCATAAATATGACAGGAAAAATATTTTATCTTCTACTGATTTACTTATATTATTCTTCATGTCTAAATCATATACCCATTTTGACCTTATCTTGGTATATGGTATGATTTGTTGGTCTATACCTAATTTACCAAACTGCTTTCCAATTTTCCTGGTAATTTTTGTCAAATGGTCATTTCCTATCGCAAAATCTTAGATCTTTGTCGCATGAGACTATTATGGCCATTTATTACTGTGTATTGTCTACCTAATCTATTACATTGATTCACCTATCTATTTCTTACCCAGTAGCAGATTATTTTGATGATGGTTGCTTTATAATTCAGTTTGACATCTGATACTGCTAAGCCACCTTTCTTCATATTTCTTTTATTGATTCCCTTGATATTCTTGATATTTTGTTCTTTCAGATATATTTTATTATTTTTTCTAGCTTTATAAAATAATTCTTTAGTAGTTTGATTAGTATGGCACTGAATAAATAAATTAGTAGAATTGTCATTTTATTATATTGGCTTGACCTACCCATGAGTAATTAATATTTCCCTAATTGTTTACCTCTGACTTCACTTGTGTAAAAAGAATTTTGTAATTGTGTTCATATTATTCCTAAGTTTGCTTGGTGGGTAGAATAAGAAGAAGTCTGAAGGATTTATGATGACAAATACTATCTACCTATCTCCCCATGTCCCAAGTATTTTATACTGTCCACAGTTATTTTAAATGGAATTTCTCTTTCTATATTTTCCTGATGGAATTGATTGGTAACATATAGAAAGGCTGATAATTTATGTAGGTTTATTTTATACCCTACAGCAGCATGTATTGAGATTTAGAAGTTTCATCACTGTAGAATTCTTGGTATTTTGAATAGGATTAATAACAAGATTTCTGTGCCATAATATCCTAGAATGTGTAAAAATAAAAACTGTAGGAAGGTAAGAAAGATGGGAGGAAGGAAGGGTGAGAAGGAAGGAGAAAGAAAAGTAAAAAGGGAAAAAGAAAGGAGAAAAAAATGAGGAAGAAAGGGGAAAGTTAATTGCAACAACTTATCATGACTAATTCAAAGATGGTGACTTTATCAAATGGACCAGGCCAAAAATTCCATATAAAACATCATAGAAAAATTATATAAAGCCAGGTAGGATGATTCCTTTTCATCTGTTATAACATATGTAAAAACAAACCATGGATTAGTCACATATGTATGATACTATTGCATGGTTGGTGACTGCCCTCTGCAGGCCCAAGAAAAAATACTTTTGAAAGAAAGAAATCAAGTCAAGCATTTATAAGTATCTACTATGTGCTAAGAAATAGGGATGTAAAGAGGGAAAAGGCAGTCCCTCCTCTCAAGGAGTTCACAGTCTAATGGGGGAGATAACAGGCAAATAATGATATATAAACCAGCTTCAGAAAGGTGAGAAAATGATTGTTTTCTTATCATATTAATAGCTATTGAATAGACAGGACTGAAAAATCCTTTTTTTCTTATTAGTAATCAACTATTAGTAGGTTGGCTTATTAATGGGTTTTTTTTTCTTTTTACTTCTTTATTTAAAGACTAATCCTTCTAGGTCAAGACAACCTCTGAAAGATAGGGCTGATAATGAGATTGAGTCAACATTCTCCTCAATCCTGGATAGATCCCACCCATCTGAGAGAGTTTACTTCTGATTAAAGGGTAAAAAGAATCACATTAGGCCATGATTCATCTACTTAAGTGATCTGGATGGAGATGGATCCCTTTATCCAAAGATTTGGAAGCTGCTAAGTGTCAGGAGAAGCTGAAGACTTTTTGTCCATCTCTTTATTAATATAACCACTGCCTTATTAATTGTTAACCAATCAGAGTCGACTTTCACGCTCAGGAAGGCACCCTTTTACAAAAGTATTTAAACATTGGAGGGGGAGATTGGTTCCAAGGGAGACTACTAACCTCAATGTATTATTTGCTAATTACCCAGAAACTCTCTCAAACTTTTCATTTATCTCAGAGGATAAATTTGAACTAATCAAAGAGGGAAGGTACTAGCATTAAGCAGAATTGAGAAAAGTTTCTTGTGGAAACTTTTAAGCTAGATTTAAGCTAGAACTTGAAGTTGCTAGTACTCTCTCACTGGAAATTATTTTATATATTAATTACATTTAATTCACTGTGTGCATGTTTTCTTCCTAGACAAAAGTAAGCTTCTTGAAAGTGTCAGAGGCTTTTTCATTTTTGGTTTTGTATCAAGGTCTAGCATACAATATGTGCTTTGTAAATACTTAATGAATGACTTCTACTCAGTGGCAATTCTGCTATCTGGTACTATGCCCAATAAGTCTAATTTTTCTTCTAAATAGTCTTCTTTTATCCAGGCTTACTACATCTATATGTAAACATTTGTTTCCCCATTTCTTTCATATGATCCTCCTTTGTGTGGTTTCAAGGCCCCAGTAATCCCATTGTATTTTTAGTTTTTCTTCTCTTCTCTCTATATACTATTTCACTTGGTGATCTTATTAGCTATCATGGATTCAATTACTCTATGTTGATGATTCTCAAATCTATTTGTTCATCTCTAACCTTTCTGCTGATCTCGTGTTACATCACCAGATGAACATCTGGTACTGGATGTTCTATAGACATCTTAAACTCAACATGTCCAAAACTGAACTCAGTATCTTTCCCTCCAAATTCTCCTTCGTTACTACTACCACCTTTCCAATCCAGCAGATTTTCAATATAGATATCATTCTTGATTCCTTGCTATTTTTCACTCCCCATATCCCATCTGTTGCCAAGGATTGTCCATTTTACCTCTGGAGCATCTCTTATATATGTCCCCTTCTGACCTCTGACATTGCTACTATCTCTGATCACCTCACACCTGGAGCACTGCAATAATTTGCTGATTAGTCATAAATCTCTTCCCACTTTAATCTATCCTCCAAATATCAGATATCAAAATAACCTTCCTAAAACACAGATTTATTACCTCCCTATAAACTGCAGTAGCTCCCTATCATCACCAAGATCAAATATAAAATTATCTATTTGGCATTCGAAGCTCTTCACAAACTACCCTTCTATTTTTCAATCTTCTATATCTTATATTGCCCTTCCCTCCCCATGTATTTTTCACTCTATTTGGCATTCGAAGCTCTTCACAAACTACCCTTCTATTTTTCAATCTTCTATATCTTATATTGCCCTTCCCTCCCCATGTATTTTTCACTCCAGTAATACTAGCTTCCATGCTCTTCCTCACACAAGACATTCGATCTCCTGATTCCAAGCATTTTCACTAATTGAGCCCCCATGCTTGAATTCTCTGTTTCCTCATCTCTACCTCCTGGCTTCTCCTATTTCCTTCAAGTTTCAGTTAAAATCCCATTTCTGCAAGAAGCCATTCCCAATTCCCCTAAATGCTTATTTGCCTTGTCTCCATCTTGTTTGTTTGCACATAGTTGTTTGCTTGTTGTGTCTCTCATTGAACAGTAAGTTCCTTAAGAGCCTTGCCTTTCTTTGTATCCCCAATATACTTATCCTCTTCATATTTATTCTATATATTTATATATGATGTCTTCTCATTAAAATATATAAGCCTCTTACTATCTCACTTTTTGTATCTGTGCTTGGCTCATAGATCTTAATAAATGCTTAATGGCTCACTGATTGGTTGAAATAGTACAGATATTTTTAAACTGGAAGATATTTTAAAGATAATCTAACCTTACTTTCTAACTATTGACCAGTTGTTATTCCAGTTTCAAAAAAACTAGCTGGAGATCTGAAACATGTAATATTGCAGAGGAAAATGCTCATTTTTAAATACCTCATACAATTCAGGGGTCCTCAAACTACGGCCGCGGGCCAGATGTGACAGCTGAGGACGTTTATCCCCCTCACCCAGGACTATGAAGTTTCTTTATTCAAAGGCCCACAAAACAAAGTTTTTGTTTTTACTATAGTCTGGCCCTCCAAAAGTCTGAGGGACAGTGAACTGGCCCCCTATTTAAAAAGTTTGAGGACCCCTGTGACCTAAGTGCTCACTCAATATCTGCTGACTAAATGAAAGGAAAAGAAAGGAAACAAATCATCTGATATGTGAAAGCAAGAAATCTTTGAGTTTTGAAGATGTCACAAATAGTAAACACTTAAATGCTTGAAACTTTAAATATTTATGAAAAATATTCAAATAAAAACAGGCAAAACATCTTTGATGAAGTGTTTTTTTCTTGTTTGTCAGATTTGACTAGTCTCAAGTCCTCTAATTTTTTCCTTTGATTATATCCATACCTGCTTTTCCAGTTCTACCCTAATCTAGGCCTTTTAAATACCTTTGTCTGATTTTTTAAATAGTCTATTAAAGTAGGCTTTCTATCTTCAGTCTCTCTCCTTTAATCCACTCTGCATACTATTGTAAGATTGATTTTACTAAAATCTTATATTTATTTATTTATTTTAACATGTGTGATTATTTTTCAACATATTTCCATATGAGTTATGTTGGGACAGGAAAAATGAGAACAAAAGGATAAAACCATGAAAGAAACAATAAAAGGTAAAAATAGTATGCTTTGATCCACATTCAGTCTCCATAATTATTTATCTGGTTGTGGATGACATTTTCCATCCAGACTTTATTGGAATTGTCTAGGATCCCCATAAACAGACATATTCTAACTCAGTGTTACTTTTGGCAACCATCTCTCCTCTCTCCCTCTCCTTCTCTCTCTCTCTCTCTCTCTCTCTCTCTCTCTCTCTCTCTCTCTCTCTCTCTCTCTCTCTCTCTGCCTTAATATTTACTGCATTGAAAGTTGAAGTTAATAAACAAGTTTTTAAATCTCCCTTTTTTTCAGATATTGTACTACAAATGAAATTTTTATAAGAAAACATTTTTTCCCACTAACATACTCTTCCTTTTCACTTCCCTTCCTAACTTCCTGGGCTTCCTTAACACTCAGCTCAAATCCTCATTTCTGTAAGAATGACTTTCTTGCCTCCTCCTTCTACTCCTAATGATTTCCCTAGGAAATTGCCCCTTATTTACACATTTATGTGTGTGCACATGTACAATAAATGTACACACACATTATGGTATAAATCTATATCTATACATATGTACATATGTGTAAGTACATTGTGTGTGTGTATGTTCGTTTTAGAGGGGTTTGCATACTGTTTCCCTCATTAGAATGTGAGCTCCTTGACAGCACAGGCTATGTTTTTGCCTTTGTAACATCAGCACTTAGCACAGGATAGCACATAGTAGGTGCTTATTAAGTGCTTGCTGACTAAGTATAACTTTTAACATATCTTAATAGGATAATAAAGTTACTGCATATTTCCTACATCACCTTGACAAGCTGCTTGTACTCCTTTTGGGTATGTATATTCTAAGCTGGGGGAGCTGTACCATTGAAGAGGGTTCTTAATCTGAGATTCATGAACTTTTTTTTATTTTATTCAACTTAATTAAAATTAAAAATGTATTTTTCTAAATACATGCAAAGATAATTTTCAACATTCACCTTTATAAAACCTTGTGTTCCAAATTTTTCTTCCTCTCTTCTCCTATTCCGCCCCTCAGAAATTTAAATTTTTATATGTAAATTATACATCAAAGCTACTAAATATGTAGTGTCCTGCAATAGTTTAAAAAAAAAAAAAACAGAACTACCCAAGAAAAGCTGTTTTCCGGGATCTTATACACAAATGCCAACTTCCTTTGACATAAAAACTAACATTTGGTTTGGATCACTGATTTTGAAAGTCAGCATTTAAGCTTTATTTTCATGCTGGGAATCAAATCATAGCAATTTCTCTGACTTATTTCAAATGGAAAAGTCAAAATGGGTACATTTGTGTGATAAGGTAATCAGATTCTTTTCCTTGTTGAAATGACATGTTAAGCTTATTTTTGGACATGAGTTTAAAGAGTTATGCAAAGACTAACTTCCAATGCATGTATTCCTGAAAATAAAGCTCAAACTGCTCATTGACCACTGACCATTCCACACTTTTTTCTAAACTTGATTTAAATCTAAAAACATTGTTATTAAAATTAGCTTTCTCTCTTATACAGCCTGAGCAGAATATTGTTCTTCTGATGATAAAAATATTCTTGTGAGGTCTTCTCTCTTTTTAATATAGAGTTCAATTTCGCCACAGAATTAACTCATAAGATTGAATGAGATGGAGAGTTGACTTTTAAGGCTAATAGTTACTTGGATGGTGCTTCTTTTTCCTTAAAAAAAAAATCTGTTAAGAGTGACAGTCTCATTTCCCAGTATAAGAATATTTTTTCCATGTCAATGTTTGTACTAATATTGAGTGCCCAATGTTCAGGTGATATTACAGTTACAAAGACAAATTCTGACAATTTAGTTTCTATTATTTATACCTAGATTATTTTATGGTGCATTATTTATATACATGCCAGCTCTTTACAACAAAGCCAAACCTTTGGTAGTGTTTGTTGAATATCTCCCTCTACTTGCATAAAGATTTCTTTCTCATTTTTTTAGCTGACCACAAAATATTAGAGCTAGATGGGACGTTAGAACAAAGACCTTGTAATGTCAAGGTTAGACTTGATTTGGGGATTTAGAAAATGAAACTGTAAGGAAACTTAGAAATCAATGCCTACAATTTCAGGGCCGAGAACAACCATAGACCATAAAAGGTCTGATCTAAAGTAATCTTGAAACATGTAACATTAGATTTGAGAAGCTCATGTCGTCCATCCCTTTATTTTATAGTTGAGAAAACTGAACTACAGAAATAAAGTGACTTGCTCAGAGTCACACAATCAATCATATGGTTGGACAGCAGAAGAGTTATTGATCCACTGTCAATGTGGCTGGTTTCCAGAGGAGTACCCAAGGGTCTGTGCTTGACCGTTTAACATTTTCAATCAGAGACTTGGATAAGAGGCATAGATTATATGCTCATCAGATGTGCAGATAACACTGAGATGGTAACAAAAGTAAGAAAGAGAGGATACAATAGGATCTCTAAAGGCAAGAGAACCAGGTGAATCCAAGAAGCTACAATTCAATAGGAATAAATGTGAAGTTCTCCACTTGAGTTAAAACAACCTTGACAAGTTAGGGAAGGCACAGATAAAGAGCAGCTGTATTGGAAAAGATCCTGATTTGAGTGGAACTGAGCTCAATCTGAATCAACAAGATGATATGGCAGCCAAAAAAAAAAAAAAATGCAACCTTGAAGTGCATTAGGAAAGGCACAGCTCCCAGGAATGAAGTGATGATCCCTTTCCACTCTGCTCTTATCAGATACCATCTGGAGTGTTGTATTTGGTTCTGGGCACAATTTAGGAAAGATATCATTAAGCTGGGGAGTATCCAGAGGATGGCAACCAGGACAGTGAAAGGTCTTAAATTCACAGACAGGAAGAACTGGGCACATGTAGGCTAGAAAAATAAGATGCAGGAAGGATGGCATTGTCTTACAATATTTGAAGGGCTGTAATACAGAGGAAAGATCTCACTTTGTACCTTTCTTTCTAAAAAAATTATCTTGTTTGCCACTCCTGAGTCAGCCTGACCCTCCCTCCCCAATTCCTGTACATTCTACTTCTTTCTCTTTTTCCATTCTATTCAATAAATATTTGAGTTTAATTCAATATACATTTATTAAATGCCTATTTCACACATAACACTGCAGCAAGTGCTAGGTGAGATACACAAAGTTTAGAGAAGACACAGTCCCTTTCTTCAGTCTAGTACAAAGATGTAGATAATGTAAATCATTATAGAGATACAAAATGCTGAAGTTGAAGCACAAAGATTATTCCAGACTTCAAGATGGAATCAGGGAAGGTTTTGTTGATCTGTGTAGCTAGAGTATTCAATAGCCAAAAGATAGGGAGGGCATTTTAAGCCCAAAAGCATGTATGAGAAAAGGCACAAAAGCATGAGTGCATAAAGCTTAGTTAAGGGGCAAAGAGTAGTTCTGTTTGATTGGAGAGTAAAATTTGTGGATTGGAAACTGCTGGATGGATGACTAGAGATTTTCTTCAATCTTCATGATCTCTCAAACTACTCCAGAACAGAAATTATGTGCCAAAGATAAAGCAACTTTAGTTGTTACCATGATCACCCAACCCCCTCCCAAGAGGTTAAAAAAACAAAAGTCATGTAGAGTCCCCTTCTCCACTGCCCACCGCTCCCAGTGTGGAATTTATACCAGGAATGGATCAATGTTAAGAAAACAATTAACATAATTAATCATATTATAAATCAAAATGTTTAAAACCCACATGATTACCTCAATAGATGCAGAAAAAAACTTTTGATAAAGTATAAAGTGCATTTATGTAAAAACAAAACAACAGTTCTACAAAGTATATACATAGAGGGTCTTTTTTAAAAAACATAAAAAGCATCTATCTAAAACCAAAAGTAATCATCACATACAAAGGAGATCTACTAAACCTTTTTTCCAATAAATGCAAGGGTAAAATAAGGATGTCCTCTTTCTCCACTATTATTTGATATCGTTTTGGAAATGCTAGTAACAGCAATAAGATGAAAAAGAAATAAAGTAAAAGATGATAAAACTATACCTGTTTGCTGATAATGATATCATACTCATCTTGTAAAAAAAATCATGAAGCCAATTTCTTGTACCCAAGTATAAGACATTGTATTTATTCTTATGAATATGTAATCTTTATTATTAGGAATTTAAATGTCTTTGTTACATTAAAGAGTTTTTAAAAATAGTTTTTATTCTGAACACCAAAAAGGATCATTTCCAATATACAATATATAATGCAAAAGGATTGTATGTAAAATCAAGATCTGAGTTCAAACAAATCCAGTATCAGATACTACCTGGGTGACCCTGCATAAATCATTTAACCACTATCTAACTCAGTTTCCTCAACTGTAAAATGGAGATGATAATAATAGTACCTATGTCAAAAGATTGTTATGAAGATTAAATGAGATATTTGTAACGTGCTTAAAACCATATTTGGCACATTACTTATTATATAACTGCTTGCTTTCTTTACTTCCTCTCTCTTATGAATATATGAATATAACAGACTATCATTGTGCAATAAGACCAAATATAAGAAATGTAAAGAAGCACAGGAAGATTTGAACAAAATGATCTGAAATGAAAATTTCATTTCATTTGCAAATTCATTTGCTACCAAAACAATATACACTATGACTACAATGTAAATAAAAGCAATACTAAAAAATAATTGATCCAAGGCAATCCCAATAGACTTTGGACAGAAAATGCCATCTGCACCCAGAAAAAGAACTATGGAGATTCAATGTAAATCAACACATGCTATGTTCACATGTTTTTTGATTTTCTCTCCCATGGTTTTTCCCTTTTGCTCTGATTTTTCTCTCCCAACATGATTCATAAAGCAATGTGATTTAACAATAAATTTAAAAAATAAAAGATAACTGAATTCAAAATAAATGCAATGACCAATATTAAATATAGAGGATAAATGATTATGAAAGCCAAATGTGGATATTCACATAATTGATTGCTTTTGCTCAATTCTTTTTGTTATAGGGGAGGAGTTTGGGGAGAGAAGAAATCTATAGATATTGGGAAATGATTTTTTTTTCTTGTGGCCACTTTTTTTTTGTTATTGCTTTTTATTTACAAGATATAGGCATGGGTAATTTTTCAGCATTGACCCTTGCAAAACTTTCTGTTTCAACTTTTCCCCTCCTTCCCTCCCCTCTCCTCCAAATGGCAGGTGGACCAGTACATGTTAAATGTTAAAATATATGTTAAATACAGTATATGTATACATAACCAAACAGTTATTTTGCTGCACAAGAAGAATCGGACTTTGAAATAAGGTAAAATTAACCTGAGAAGGAAATCAAAAATGCAAGCAGACAAAAAAAAAGAGGAATTGGAAATGCTATGTAGTAGCTCATAATCATTTCCTAGAGTTCTTTCGCTAGGTGTAGCTGGTTCTAGTCATTATTGAACAAATGGAACTGTTTGGTTCATCTCATTGTTGAAGAGAGTCACGTCCATCAGAATTGATCATCATATAGTATTGTTGTTGAAGTACATAATGATCTCCTGGTCCTGCTCATTTCAGTCAGCATCAGTTCATGTAAGTCTCTCCAGGCCTTTCTGAAATCTTCCTGCTGATCATTTCTTACAAAACAATAATTATTATTTAATTTATTTACAGAACAATGATTATTATTTAAAAGACATTAATTTTTTTAAATGTCTTCAAATTAAAAAAACAAAACTGATTTGGAACTATGCCCAAAGATCTATCAAACTGTGCATGCTCTTTGATCCAGAAGTGTTTCTACTGAGCTTATATCCTAAAGAAATTATAAAGGAGGGAAAGGGACCCACATGTGCAAAAATGTTTGTGGCAGCCCTCTTTGTAGTGGCAAGAAACTGGAAACTGAGTGGATGACCATCAGCTGGAGAATGGCTGAATAAGTTATGGTATATGAATGTTATGGGATATTATTGTTCTTTAAGAAACAATCAGCAGAATGATTTCAGAGAGGCCTAAAGAGACTTACATGAATTGATGCTGAGTGAAATGAGCAGAACCAAGAGCTCATCGTACACGACAAGATTATACAATGATCAATTCTGATGAACGTTGCTCTTTTCATTAGTGAGATGATTGAAGCCAGTTCCAATAGTCTTGTTGTGAAGAGAGCCATTCATCTACACCCAGAGAGGACTGTGGGAACTGAATGTGGACTACAAGATAGTATTGCCACTCTTTTTGTTGTTGTTTGCTTACATTTTGTTTTCTTATTTTTTTTTTCCTTTTTGATCTGATTTTTCTTGTGCAACATATTTGTAGAAATATATATTGAAGAATTGCACATGTTTAACATATATTGGATCACTTGCTGACTGTGGGTGAGGTGGGGGAAAGAATGGGAAAAAATTAGAACACAAAGTTTTGTAAGAGTGAATGTTGAAAATTATCTATGTATATATTTTGAAAATAAAAAGCTTTAATCAAAAAAAAAAAAGCAGAGCAGTAAAAGGGAGGAGAAATGGGATAAGATCTGGTTGCTATAGATGGGTCAAAAAATTTTTTTTCTTTGAAACCTCATTCAAAATCTATCTCCTCAAAAAAAATAAAAGTTTTTCTTGATTAATTCCATATGACAATTCTTTGCTGTACTTAGCATACTTTGTACTTATTTCTTTCTTCCTTTCTAATGCTTTACACTTCTATTTGATACTTCAAAGGATCTGTGATCTCACCCAATTGGCTCCTTCCTTCAAGGGACAGTTTCAAGTCTGCTCATCCTCTGACACTTGCCCTGACTTTCTATAAAGCCCTCCAAAGTGCTGAGGACTGCCTCTAGGTTTTTTGAGGTTACAAAGGTACTGAGGGAGTAAATATTGTCTCTTATCCCTTGCTCTTGCAACATGAACAGCTTTCTTTCCCATTCATGCTCTTTTCAATCACATTTCATACCATCTCTAATACACAATGGATGGTTCAACAATTATACTCGGCTCAGCACAATGTCACTCCCAAAGAGAACAGCTGAAAAATATCCCGATGTACAAGGAATGTTTCTTATTGCACTGGATATCTATCTTCACAATGGATGATCGTATCTTTATTTCATGTTTCTTTTGTTATTAAAAATCAGAATTAGCTTTCCTGGTGTCTTTTAAGCAATCTTATACAATTTTAAACAAACACTTATGACTCTGGAAGGATTGTCTTTATAGTAGCATGGTGTTTTAGTGAATCCAATGCTTTTGTGGTCACTAAACAATAAGCATGGTGGAATCTCAGTACCTCTCAGTTGGATGTGATACATCCATCATACAAATGACACAAAATGTGACTTTATAAAAGCCTGTCTGCTTTTGTCAGTTTTGTAATGTTTTCTAAACTTCTTATCCAGAAGAACTTCTTTCAGTCTAAGTGACCTGCATAATATCTTGAAGACAATATATTCTTTTTTTGTTCCTGCTTATTTTCACCCAGATGCCACAATTTCCTCTCTGGTTCCTGTCCTTCCAGTGAATTCCAATTACTCAGCAAAAATATATTAAACATCTACTAAGTAGACACTGTGATAGGTACTGGGGACATGAAGATAAGAGCCAAATAGCTGATGCCCTCAAGCCGCTTACATTCTCTTGAGAGAGGGAAAGCTACATAATACTGTGCAGGGGAAATGGAACTTTCTCTGACGTCAGAGGAGCTGGCTTTCAATCCTACTTCTGACCTTTATTACCTATGCCATTTTGGGCAAATCAAATAAGTTTCTGGGACTACAGTTTCATCTGTAAAATTAGAGAGTTGGGCTAGATGATAGCCTCTGTGCTCCCTTATTATACATAAATGTATAATCATATGGTCCTATGACCCTAATAAGCAAATATAAAATACATGTAAAGTCAATACAAGTTTGGAAGGGAGTGCTAAAAACTAGAGGCATCAGGAGGGTCTTCTGTAGGAAGTAGCCTTTGAGGAGATTCTTAAGAGAAACAGGAAATACAAAATGCCACTCCAAATGGCATCTTATCCCCTTCCTTCTGAGATTATCTCCAATTTATCCTGTTTTATGTTATTTTCACAGTTATTTGAATGTTGTCTCCACCATTAAGTTATAAGTTCTTTGCTGGCAGGGACTAATTTTGTCTTTTTTTGAATCCCTATCACTTCACATAGCTCCAGGTACACAGCAGGTACTTAATAAGTACATGTTTACTTAACTTGCTGCCTTTAAAACAGTCACTTTATTTAAGACTAATGAAGGACATATAATACTAATATCTCTCCCCAAAAGGGAACATGTTGTAGCATACAAAACCTTAACTAAAACTCAAGAAACTTTTAGTCCTACTTTGCTGTCATTTACTACTATGTGATTCTGGCCAAGTCATTTGTAGTGGGAAGGCTTGAACAGTTCCTTTCTATAAAAAGAAGCTGGACCATATAATTTCTTAGGTTCATTTCTAGCTCCAAATTCTGTGATTCTAAGAAATAAGTTTCTTTTAAAACTCAAAATTTTTATAATAGCTTTATATTTTTCAAAAATATGCAAAGATAGTTTAACATGCACCCTTGCAAAACCATGTGTTCCAATTTTTTCTCCTTCCCTCCTCCCTATGCTAGGCAGTAACCCAATATAGGTTAAACATGTGCAATTTTTCTAAACATATTTTCACATATATCATCCTACACAAGAAAAATCAGATCAAAAGGGAAAAAAAAAATAAGGAAAAAACAAGCAAGCAAGCAACAACAAAGGTGGAAAATACTGAGTTGTAATCCACATTCAGTCCCTATAGTTCTTTCTCTGGATGCTAAAACTGAAATTTTAAAAAACAAAACCACAGGTTTCTCCCTTCTGGTTTAAGATAGGTATCTTTGGATAATACTAAAATATCAAAAAGTGAGTGAAGTTCTCCCTCCAGTGGCAACAATCTGTAAGAGCAGCTAAATTAATTGCCAAAACCTACATTTAATTTACACATGGAGAAGTGATAGTTTAAAGAATACTTGTCTTTTTGGTCAGTAAGAGGCATTAAAACAGCATGTGAGAATTAGAACGGTACCTAGAGTTATTCAGATTTAGGGGGTTTTAATCTAGGGTCTTTGAATTTGTTTTTTCTTCAATAGTATTTTATTTTACTTTTTCAATTACATGTAGATAATTTTCAACATTCATTTTAGTAAGATTTTGTGTCCCAAATTTTCTACTTCTTCCTTCCTTACCTCTCCCTTCTCTAAAACAGCAAAAAAACTGATACAGGGTATACATATGCAGTCCTTTTAAATATATTTCTATATTTGTCATATTGTAAAAGAAAAATCAGACTTAAAAGGGAAAAAAACAGGAGCAAGAAAAAGCAAACAAACAAAAGGGTGAAAATACTACACTTCAATCGACATTCAATCTCCATAGCTCTCTCTCTGGATGTGGATGTCATTTTCTATTTCAAGTCTATTGAAATATTCTTGGATCACTGCATTGCTGAGAAGAGCTAAGTCTATCAGAGTTGATCTTATGGATTTTTTAAAAAATATTTTATTAAGTTACTTCAACATAATTAGTTTCCTTCACAATCTCATATATTTTGTGTTATCCATTTACAAACTTATTCTCCAGATTGCCAAAGGATATGGGCCTCAAAAAAGGTTAAGAATCTCTACTTTAGTTGAACCCCCTCATTTTACAAATGAAGAAGCAGAAGTCCTGAGGTGGTTTGCTCAAGGGAAAAAGAAAGCCATAGGGATTCCTTTCAATGCAACAAAGAAAAAATTTCAGACTTACATACAAATTTTAAAATGACTTGGCCTTTTTGTATTATTCAAAGTATTCAAAGAAAAATTAAATGCACCAATTTGAAAACACACAAAATTTCATGTCAGGAACTTTTATTTTTAACACCCCAAATCTCTCACATAATAGAAGACAAAAGCATTTATTTAATACACATTGATTTAAAGTGCTATGTGTTCTGAATGTCCCAAAAAGACAAAATGTGTTGTCAACAGTACTCAACTATTTATGCATATGGTAGAAAAAATATAAGAAAACAAACGCAGCAAAAATGTGTCAGAGACAACTTATTGTTGATGTGATAAACCTAAAAACATAAGTACCCATTGAGCCTTCAGTTGTCTTTTGGAGCATCCTCTGAATGCTGTTGATTAAAATACCATTGGCTTAGATTCTGTGTCCCTTGAGTCTCTTCCCAGACTTCTTGGTTAGTTAAGGCAGCTTCTTTACTGACTTCTGAGGATAAGTTAAGCACGTGGGCAAAGCTCCTGCAAACAAATCAGAAAAAAAATTGGCATTTTCTTTGTCCAATGACATGTGTTGGATGACCACAGCAAAGTCTATATTAGTAAAGAAATGGTATAAAAATAAAGGCCTGTTTGGTTAAAGAAACCAGGAACATTTAGCCAAGAGAAGATTTAAAGGGAATGTGTTCACTGACCAAAATGGAAGAGCCATCATGTGGCTTCAGAGAAAATGACAAGGACCAACTGTTTAATCATTTCTTACTTTCTGTGACCCCATTTGGGATTTTCTTGGCAAAGATACTGCAGTGGTTTGCCATTCTCTTTTCTAGCTCATTTTACAGATGAGGAAATTGAAGCAAACAGGGTGAAGTGACTTGTCCAATATCACATAACTAGTGTCTGAGGCCAGATCTGAACTCTTTCTGATTCCAGGTATCAAGTTCTATCCACTGAGTCACTTAGCTGCCCTGAGGACCAATTAAAGAAATTAAAAGATGGAAGACTTCAAATCAATATAAGGAAGAACTACCTAATACTCTGAACTATCCAACAGCAAAACAGGGTGTCTCACGAGACAGTGAGCTTTCTATTACTAGACATATTCAAAGACTGCATGACCAATTGTTGGGGATACTGAATGGAAAAATTCATGCATTTGATATAGAGTTGGCTTATTTATATACCATGAGGATCTTTCCAATTCTGAGATTTTATGTTTTGAAGGCTACAATTGCATCCTTAGGATGCATAGTTTATCTCCCCCCAATTAAGAGAGCTCATAACACATATCATAAGGAGGCCTTGAACAAGTGATTCCAAAATACACAATCCGTCTTTGCTGAATGTGTATTTTTTCTTTCATTCATTTTCATCTTTTTGTTCTTTCTCACCTAATGACTGCAACCTCACTATTTGTTTTATAATTTTATCAGTAGTACAAGAACTGACAGGTGACTGACTTAATAAACTCTTAATAAGCTACACAAAATGATACAGCCACCATCACACATCCAGAGAAGAATCTCAACTCAAGTCTTCTTGGCTCCAAGACCAGTACATACTCTATACCTACTAGAGATCATTTTTCACTTCATGACTAAATGGGTATTTCAGAGAGGAGACAAGAGGCAGAAACAGGGACAGAGAGAGAGGCAGACAAGCAAAGAAAGCCAGACAAAAGATACAAAGACAGACTGAGACTGGGCTGGAACTAACTTTTATGGCCAGTTCCTGGATTCCCTGGCCTCCTGCAAGTCTCAGTTAAAGTCCCATCTTCTGCAAGAAGCCATTGTCAGCCCTCCTTAATGTCAGTGCCTTCCCTCTGATATTAACTCCAGTTGATCTTGGAGACATCCTGTCTGTACAAGGTTATTTTTGCATGTAGTCTTCCTTTTCAGACATAAACTTCTAGAGAGCAAGATTTTTTGCTTTTCTTTATGTTCTCAGAGCTTAGTGTACTGCTTACCATAAAGGTTTACTGGCTGACTTTTTTAGGGGCACCTAGGTAATGCAATGGACAGGAAGCTGGACTGGGAGTCAAGAAGATTTCTCTTCCTGAGTTGAAACCTGGCCTGAGCCTTACTGTGTGACCGTGAGCAAGTCACTTTACCTTTTTTGCCTCAGTGTCCTCAGTTGTAAAATGAGCTAGAGAAAGAAATGGCAAATTGCTCCAGAATTTTATTAGTCAAGAAAACCCCAAAAAGGATCACGGAGAATCAGACACAATTGAAGTAACTGCACAAGAACACTGATTAATTTTCTTTCTAACTAAATTATCATTTGATTCTAATTAGCCTTTACCTTACTTTATTTTCATCACAAAAACAGAACCCAAAGGCAAAAGCCACTTTGAAGAGCTCTTTTTGCCACAATGCTAGCAAAACAATTTCAGTGGCTTCTTAAAAGAAATTTTCCAGAAGAATTAATTATTTCCTTTAATATCCAAACTACATTTGATGCATTTTACATAGAAATTCTTATTAAGAATACACAAAACAAAATTTCAACTTTTCCCAATGATTAAGGAACATCATTAGAAACTCTTATAACTTTTTAATAAACACAACTTCAAGTGGTGATTCAATGGTCTAAGGCTTTTTGCTACACGACCAAATGGCTTCAAACTACTTTTGCAATTCTGTTTTTTTTAAATAATTCTAATTCAGACAACTTGCACTTATTAAGACCCTACTATGTGGCAGGCATTTCTATGTTCTGGGGTCGGCAATCAGAGTGATGATGATGATGATAGCTAACATTTATATTCACTTCATTTGATCTCTGTACCTGGCTCCAGAAGACATCTTGAAAATACATTCTGCTATGGATTAAGAAACCAGATTATCAAGTCTTTTATGATTGCAAACAAAGCAATACAGGTCAATAGATTCAAAATATCTTAACATAAATTCAATGTACTTTTCAACACAGTTCAGCAAAAGGCTTTTCCCCCACTTACTTTGCTAGCAGAGTTGTGGTTCATATTTTTCTGGACAAATAAAATGTTACAACATTTTTTAAGCAAGTTTATGTAGTATTATACCTTTTGAGTTCTAGATCCTTTTTTTTCACTACTTCTTTAAATTCATCCAACACGTCAAATACTTTAGCATGCTGCCCTACTTGGTCAGTTGTAACTTCTGCCAACAAGTTTTGTGTGATAGATAGTTGGTGCTGTAAATCATCTATAAAGAAAAAATAAACATTTAGAAACGTGTTTTTAGCTATCAGATTCCCAGAATATCTTTAAGTCTTTAAAAAAAAAAAGTTTATTAATGAGATAAAGATTCAGTTTTAAAATAAAAATAACAACAACTCATATCTGTATAATATTTTATAGTATGCAAAGTGCTATCCTAGTATTATATTATATTGACAGTTCAAACAGGGTAGGGAAGGGACTAAGCATTTATTAAGTACCGACTACAGATACCATGCCACCTGTTTTACAAATATTATCTCATTTGATTTTCACAACATCCCTGTGATATAGGTGTCATTATTATCCTCATTTTACAGTTGAGGAAACTGAGGCAAACAGAGGCTATAAGACTTACCTAGAGTCATACATTATAGTGCCTGAGGCTGGATGTGAACTCAGAACACTGGCCTAAAATCAAGCATATCTATCTACTGCACTATCTAGCTCTTTGCTAAATAGTATTATCTCCATTTCAGATATGAGGAAAATGAAGTTCGAAGATGTGAACTGGCTTTCCCAGAGTCAAACGGATAGTCTCCACTAAGGGAAGTTATTTGCATAGTGAGTCTATAATATATTATGTAGAATGGCTATGACATCCATACCTAAAAATTTGTCCCTATCTCCTTCCATGTGAATGGATTTCACAGGTAATTCATGTCTAGTAGAGTCCAGTGCAGTTGCAAAAGTTTTATAATCCTTCTTAAAACTCTCAGACATTGCCACAAAGGGAGCAAGCAATTCACTCTGCAAGCAAAAAAGAAAAAGCATTACTATAAACTAAAAACTGTAACTGACAATCCAGTATCTCTTAGTCTGCCACTCTAAAATACCAATCATAACATTATATTTCTGTACTTGGAGTAACTTGCTATTACTGATATAGATCAATGGTTAGAAAATTCACTCTAAATAAGTTTTTTGGCACCAAAACAAGGGAGAAGTAGTGGGGTTTCATACTACTTCTTACATGTGTACTTTAACTAAACAGAGTTAGAAAGCAGAAGTATGCAAACAGATTTTTCTTTTATTATAAATGTCACCACTTGGTGAGAAACCTCACAGTTTCCTGTTAGTTATTTTCACCTACAAATGCACAATCTCTAATAAACGTTAATACAAATTAATTAGACTAACCTGAGTAGCAAGTGTGTCCACCATTTCCTGTTCTTTCTGATGGAACAGAAGTTTGCGTTTTAATTCCTGCACTTTTTTTTGCACTCTGTCCTTTTCTTCACATAGCATGATGAGATTTTTTTCTGCTTTTTCTTTTGTTACAGCAACACGTTTATTCATCTGTAAAATCCAAAAGTGTTCCAGCAACTTTATCATAACTCTTTACCAAAGCATTCTTTTACAAGGATTCTCTCTATTAAGGCAGAGGCAGCACAGCACTGTGGATAACACATCTCTGAACATGGAGGCAGAAGGTCTAAGTTCAAAATCTATTTTTAAAAATGTTAATCCATGTCACTTCAGGCAAGGCTGTCAGTCAAAAAAAATTTATTAACCTCCTACTATGTACTTGGTATGGTACTAATAGACTAGAGATATAAATACAAATAAAAACAAAGATAGTTCTTGCCCTTCCAGGAGCTCACAATCAAATGAGCAACTCATTTATACTCCACAGAATGAATAGTCTGGCCTAAGTCTAAATCTATGAGCCAATGAGATCTGAAAAATGTCTGAATTTAAACTTAAAATGTTGGCTGGGGCAAGATTCCGTACTTTGCTTGTAGTCACACAGCCAATATGTGTCAGAGGCAGGGCTGGTGGGCCACCTGGCACACCATACTCTCTCAAACTCTACTATAACAGGCAACATAATCAAGGGGAGTCCAGTTATCTCCATCACTTCAACACTCCCTTCCTTTAAACTCATGAAGAGACACCAAGAATCTGAGGAACATATTGTGATCCCCTCTAGACTACCAGCTCTGCTTCCAGCCTGACCTCTATAAGCTCAATCAAAGGGTGGAGAATAGACTTCAATTCTCACCATCACTACCACCATCAATGAACTGCCATAGTTAAGTAGGTATATACAAAAGCCTTGGGAATGCAAGTCTTCTGCACCCAGACTTGGTTTTCAAGTAGTCCCTAGAGCATTAAGCATCCATGAAGAAGAAGCCAGCTACCCCTAGCCCCATTGCTACCACAGAGCATGCAAGGTACCCTAAGAAAGATAGGAATTCTTCATGTGCCAGGTGAATTAAATCACCACCACCTTTTTTCCTCTGATAAACCATTTCTTCTTTCACAACATGACTAATATGGAAATATGTTTTACATGATCATAAACATATAACCTATATGAAATTATTTACCATCTTAGAAAGAGGAGAGAGAAGAAAGGGAAAAAAATTTGGGACTCATAAATTTATAAAAAATAAATGTTAAAAATTGTATTTATTTGTAATTGGAAAAAAAAAAAAACGTTATTTAGAAAAACCCCACCTCCACCTTGCCTATTTCCCTCAAACAAAGAAACAGATCTATACCGTTAGTCCAGGAGCCTCACAAATAGCATCACCACCCACCTAGAGACGTGCTTCTAATCCAGACCAGACAACCATCAATGAAGGAATCAACTCTGGAGATGACTTGGCTACTACTTCTGTAGGAAATGCAGCCTCTGCTCCCCCAATAACCACAATGAAGACCCTGAAAAGATATCTTTCACCTCAAACATCCCTAATACTGTCAAATGGTTTTAAAGAAGATGTGGGTATGGCTTTCCCAGTGGAAATAATATTCAAGAAAATGCATTATCTTCTGCTTTGTCATTGTACCTTTAGGACCAGGGAACTTTTCCATCTGACTAGCAAATGAAATATATTGTCTTTTCTATTATAATATAAGATCTTAGAGAACAGACATTGTTCTGCTTTTTTATTTTTAGTCCTAGTGAGCAGCAGTGTTTTGCACAGAGAAAGCAATTCATGTTTTTCATTCATTCATTGTTCTATAAATATATTTGACTGCCTTTAATTTTACCTTCACTGTCAGAAGGGTTAGAAGTAATGTCTGTGACTCCATCTTTCTGATATCTTCTGGGGAAACCTAAAAAGCAAGTATTAAAAAAAAACATTGGGAATGAGTTCAATAGGCAACACCCCCATATATACCATGAAGAATATAGCACCCTCCAAAATCTATAAAGAAATAAGGATGGAAAGATAGGTGGTTGGGGAAGCAAAGGGTGAGGGAAGAAGACAAGGGAGAGATCCCTGGGTGGAGGGAGGTTAAGTAATAGTAAGCCAAATTACAGAGTAGAATTTAATGAAAGAATAGCAGAGATAGGAAAGACAAGTGTGTATGTAAGAATATGTGTATGTGTGAGTCTGTTTATGTATATATCTACATAGCTATACATAAACATATCTTTTCTTAACTCTGGATTATTTGAGGATGGGTGAGCTGAAAAGGGGGAAAAAAGAATAAAATAAATAAGATATGCAGCAGAGAATAAAAGAACAATTTGGATACTCGTGAATATAACTTCTTCTACCAATATATATATTTTCTTAAATTGATATTTGTTGTTATATATTTTGAAATATATTCCCTGATGTTCTAATGAGCATATGATAATATTCTCTTTTGTTTTGTTTCATTTTGTTTTGTATTGCTTTTCAGTTTTTTTCTTTTTGCTTATTCTGTTTCTTCAAATAAATCTGGGGAAAAAAATTCATAATATATTTATGTTCCAAATTAGTTCACACATATCAGTATCCTCCCAGGACTAGAAATTCCTACTCAACATTCAAAAATATATTTGTAGGATTGCAAACTATCCTCATCTCCTTTAAAGTTCTGGGCCTCATCTGCAAAATAAAAAAGGTGGCCCAGATGATTTCTCAAGTCCCTTCTGGTTCTAAATCCGATAGTCCTCCGTCCTTGCCCTTTATGTTTGCTCTGGATCTTTGTTGCAGTTCCTGTTGAGAAAAACATTTAGACTTGATACATGCTGGGTACTCTTTGGGTCTAACTATTTCTAGTTTGCTCAAAGTCCCTGGAATAAAGAAGCAATAAATTCATCTTAGGGTACTGTCACTGTAGCAATTGGAAAAGTAGGAAAATAAATTTAAAAGGACTGTGAAAAATGAACTCAGCAAAGGCTGGAGTTATGGGGGCAATGTTTTCTTTGCACTATCTTTGTCCCTGTATGAAAGGTCTATATGCTGTAAACAGTGATGAGCAAATCTGACCCTCAGCCTGTTTACAGGCCTTATGTACAAAAAGCTATCAATGGTCTTTATGATTTTAAACACAACAAAATGGAATTCTGAAATGTAAAAGCCAGGTGGCAGTCAGATTTGGTCCATAGGCTATATTTTGATGATCCCTGCTATCAAGTAGGTAATTGATCATTTATCTACGGTAACTAAATTCTATTAAACATTAAAAACCTGGATGGAAGACAGTCCCCAAGAGATAAGTGGTCAAAGGAGAAGGACATAAAGAATTCCCAAGAGGATTGTAAATTATTAATCATATGAAAGTTGTTTCAAATAATTTTTAAGAGAATTGTAAATCAAAACAACCTTCACCTTTAGCAAACTGGCAATGATGACAAAAAATAGGAACAATCAATGTTGGAAAGGTTATGGAAAGGCAGGCACATTAATGCACTGTTGGTGGAAAAGTAAACTGATATAACCAATCTGGAAAGCAATTTGGAATTATGCAGAGAAAGTATATAATTTGGCCCAGATACTCTATGGGTAGGCATATTCCTTAAGGAAGTTAATGACAAAAACAAAGGTCCTATATACATCAAAATATTTATAAGCAACATTTTTTGTAGTAGTAAAAATTGTAAAGAAAGCAGATACTCACTAACTGGAAAATGGTTAAATAAACTGTGATACTTGAATGTAATGAAAAATCCTATGCTATTAGAAATGAGAAACATCGATACAAGTGAAAACACAGGAAAAGAATATCATGACTCAACATAAAAAGAATGAACTGAGGCACAAAGGTTTCAGCACAATCAATTTGTTAATAAAGCACAAATTTACCTGTAAATTGGATCTCAGTTTTCTTAGTAAAACAAAGACTCCAAATCAGGGGAATGATTTTGGAGAATATTATATAGAACAGAGCAGAGTAGCTGATACCATGTCTAAGGACAATATGATTGGTTATATAAATGAGGCAAGAAGAACAATGGTTCCTTCTCTTCCTTCCCTCCTATGACTAAGAAGTGTTCATTGTTTGAGTCCACCTGCAAAATAGTGGCAGAGGCTTCCCTGGGTAGCAAAGCAGACATCCTTGAAGAGTAGCTTAGTAATATAGATATTAGGTCCAACTCTGTTAAAGCAATCCACATCCTCCAAGGTTAGCAGAATTCTTTAAGCCAAGAATAGAATAGTGATTAGCAAAGAGAATAGAATTTCTTAACTCATTACAAGCCAGGTGAATTTCTACACTAAGTTCAGAAACTATGATTTAGGCAGATACAGGATAAAACCAGTTAACTGTAAAAAGGATCAATAAAAATGATATAGAACCAATCTCAATTATTTCAGTGCAAATGAAATGGAATGTTGTAAAATTATGAAGTTTTAAAGAGATATAATATATGCTCCTTTGCAGAGATAGGAGAAATTCACAAGGGTGGAACATTGCATATAACAGACTCTTTTAAGGGAATAAGTGGTTTTCCTGGAGTTGTTTTTCCTTTTCAAAAACTTATTTGTTATAAGGGAAGGCTCTCTGGGAGGAAGTATAAGGTCCCAGGGGAGAAACATAAGTGATGTAAAAACATCGTGTCAATAAGTCTATTTAAGAAAAAAAAAAGCTTATTGCAAAGAATTGCACTAGGGGTTTGGGAAACAAAATAAAAAGGAAAAAAATGTCTACCCTCAAGGAACTTTTACTAGTACAGTTCTTAATCAATATTAGAAAGGGAATTTTTAATTCCACACGGAATAACAATGTTCTCTACCAAAATAAAAATGCCACATGACGAACAATGAAGTACACAGTGGGTGAGGAGCCTGAAACACATCAACAACAAGGAATTCAGAAGTCATCAAAGAACTATAGGATAGAAGATGGGTTGGTAAGGATGCAAGAAAAAAGAAATTAATGGGGAGCCAGAGAGCTCTTTTGAGACCCTTTACTATTTCTAGAAAAAGGCTTCTAACACACTGGATAACCTTCCTTGAAGAACTTATAGGACAAGAACAACAGGTAAACAGAATAGGCAGGCACAGAGGCACTGCAGTCTATATTGTTGCAGATCAAGGAGATGATAGATTTGTCTTATAAATGACAGTTTAAGCAGGGTATTTGAGTGCTATACAAGTACTGGTGACTTTATGAAAAATTCTAGAAAATGATACTTCGGAGAACAAGAATTGAACACCCACAAAGAATAAGTTAATATAGCACTAGACTTAGTAGTATGACCCTTTTGTTCCATCACTGAGTAAGGAACAAAGTTTCCCTCTAGACACTGAGAAGTAAAGGGTTGGACAAGTCACCATATCATCTTGAATTGGTATCTGTCAATAGGTAGAGAACAGCGTTTCTCTGGTGAAAGAAAATAGGCCAGGGAAAGGATACAGCAATGAGGGCAGCAATGCTACAAGCCTCAGGCAGAAGGTTAGAATACCTGTATTAATACATTATGACATTTAAAAATGAAGAAGCTGGGATTTTAGAATTGAGCGGTTAGTAGGAGTGGCTCTGATGGCAAGTATTTATTACATTGAAGAGAAGACAAGTGCAAAAATGGAGAGAGAACTAGACTTGGAATCAAAAAGACTTGTCCTCTATAGGATTTAAATTCTATCTATGAGGTAGGGGGAAGGAAGGAATAAAAGTTTGGAACACAAGATTTTGTGGGGATGAAAGTTGAGGGCAGTCTCTGCATGTGTTTTGAAAATGGAAAGCTATTATTTAATTTTTTTTTTTTAATGTAATTCTATCTATGAAACAAGTGACTTTTGGCAAGTCAACTTACTTCTCAGAGCTAGCTTTAGTCTTTTATCTGTAAAGAGGGATTATAGTAGTATCTACTTCATAAGTTTGTAATAATTAAATGAGAAAAGGTATGTAAAGTGTTTTGTAAACCTTAATATAATATGTAACTATAAGTTATTAATACATCTTCTCATTTGATTTTCACACCACTTCTGTGTGAAGCTCAAAGTATAGGTATTATTATCCTCATTTTTAAAGATAGGGAAACAGAATCTCAAAAAAAAAAAAAAAGTTAAATAAAGGACATCTAGTAAGTGGTATAGGTGGAATTTGAACCCAGGTCTTTCCTGATTATAAGTCCAGAATTCTTTCCACTCCACCATGTTGCCTCTATATACTAATTAACTCTGGGATTCTCGAAAAAAATATCTGTCAGAATAATAGTTCCATGTCAAAAGCATTCTACTAACCCTGAAAGACCCAAGATTCCATTGCAGCCCACTAGTAACTAACACACTTTGAAAAATTGTGAAAATCTCCAAGCTATCCTGTAACAACAATTCAGTACAAAATGGTGATACATGTTGAATGAATTCCTTAGATATACATAGTCCGATTCCTGGAAGCCTGATTCATTGAGAAGGAATGACAACTATTACCCCACAGATTAAGAAAAAGCACCATAAGTCTGGAGCCCCAAGAGACTGAGATGTTATTTTAGTGGCTCAGCTACGTAAAACAGAAAATAAGAACTAGGTTCTACTTCTTCCTCCCTACCCCAACCCCTGGGTTATCCCTCCCCCTAATAACAACATTAATGTTGCCTTAAATAAAATTTGTCTTTAAGAGATAATTTGGAGTAAGAAATTCTGTCTAGAGGAAACAAGTTTCCTTATGTTTTACAAGATTTGAGGATTAAATTTACAAGTTTTGGGGGACAAGTATAAACATGGAAAACATTGGCTAAATGCATTACTCTAGAGTACCAAATATAATTGTATTTGTCTAAGAAACTAGTATTCAAATAAATAATTTGAAAATAATTTCTTAAAAAACCTCAGCAAAATGTATTTGCTTTAAGGAAGCTACTTCTATCTGTTTGACAGAATGAAAATTTATGCTTATGTACATTTAAATCCCAGGCATGAAGTAATTATAGATATGTAGATTTTACTTCTTAAATGTGTTACATACTTCCTTCATATAATTCCTAAATAATCCCTGATACAACACTTGTTGGTCCAGAAAAAGTAGATGTTTTCTTTTAACATTCAGCTGACAAAATTGGTAGATATCCTTCCATTTCATTTAGATTATCAAATTTATTGGCACATATTTAGGCAAAATAACACCTAATTATTGCTCTAATTTCCTTTTCATTGGTGCAAAGTTCTCTCTTTTCATTTTTGAGACTAAAAATTTGATTTTCTTCTTTCCTTTTGCTAATCAAATTAACTAAAGGTTTATCTATTTTGTTGGTTTTTTCATAAAATCAACTCTTAGTTTTATTTATTAATTCAATAGTTTTCTTATTTTCAATTTTATTAATTTCCCCTTCTATTTTCAAAATTTCAAATTTGGTATTTAATTGGGGGTTTTTAATTTGTTCTTTTTCTAGATTTTTTAGTTGTAAGACCAATTCATTGACCTTTTCTTCTCTATTTTATGCAAGTAAGCATCCAGAGAAATATAATTTCCCCTTATAACCACTTTGGCAGCATCCCACAAATTTTGGTTATGTTGTCTCATTATTGTCATTCTCTTAGATGAAATTATTGATTGTATCTATGATTTGCTGTTTCACCCATTCATTCTTTAGGATTAGATTATTTAATTTTTAGTTAACTTTTGGTTTATTTTGTCTTGCCTTATATTGCATGTGATTTTTATTGCATCATGATCTGAAAAAAATGCGTTTACTACTTCTGCGTTTTTGCATTTGATTTTGAGATTTTTATGCCCTAATACATGGTCAATGTTTGTATAATTTCCATGAACCGCTGAGGAAAAAACTCCTTTGTCTCCATTCAATTTTCTCCAAAGATCTATCATTCCTAACTTTTCTAACATTTTATTTACCTCCTTAACTTATTTAATTTGTGTTCGATTTATCTAGTTCTGAGAGTGCAAGGTTGAGATCCCCAACTAGTATAGTTTTGTTGTCTATTTCTTCTTGCATCTCTCTTAACTTCTTCTCTAGGAATTTGGATGCTATACCACCTGGTGCATATAAGTTTAATAGTGATATTACTTCATTATCTATGTTAGTACCCTTTCATAAAATATAGTTTCCTTCCTTATCTCTTTTAATTAGATCTATATTTGCTTTTACTTGATCTAAGATCAGGATTGCTACGCCTGTTTTTTTTTTTTTTTTTTTACTTTACCTGAAGCATAATAGATTCTGCTCCAGCACTTTACCTTCACTCTGTATGTATCACTATGCTTTAAATGTGTTTCTTGTAAACAACCTATGGTAGGATTCTGGCTTTTAATCCAGTCTGCTATCTGCTTCAGTTTTATGGGAGAGTTGATCTCATTCACATTCACAGTTAAAATAACTAATTCTGTATTTCCTGCCATCTTATTTACCCCTAAGTTAAGCTTTTCTCTTTCCTTTTCCCCTTCCTTCCTCTCTAGTATTTTGCTTTTGATAACCCAGCTGACAAAATTGGAGTCAGCTAAGTTTGTTTCAAGGCCATTTATGCCCCCTTACCCCTTGTCAACAAACTTTTGTTGCTGACACTCAGAAATAGAGAAAAAGAAAAAAATTAGGCAGACACTGACTATTAAAGTTTCCCTAGATTTTGTAATTAAAGCATTGGCTCATAAAAGGTCAAATCATTATTTTTATTTCTGACCAAAATAAAAACTGCTGGACTTGGCTTTGGCCTTCAGATTTTTTAGATACAATGAATATCTTCCACTTTGACAAAGGTAGCAATGATGCTGGCATATCCAAAGACATATTAGTAAAGGGCAAATTCTGCAAGGTCCAGCAAAGCTAGCAAAGCTCAAGTAGAGCCCTGATGGGGAACAGTTCATCTATCATAGGCAGGCTTAGAGACAACTTTTTCCAGAAGGCTAGTCACTAGATTATAAAATTCTTTTGGATACAGCAACACACAAAACAAACTAAAGTATGAAGGGTTTATGGCCTGCATTTGTAGGTATCCCATGGATGAAATCATGAATCCTTGAAGGAGTATATAAGGACATAAGAATTCAATAAATTTGTATATTACATAGGTCTAGGGACAAGTTTCTTAAAAGTTATCCCTATAAGAATATGGACATTTAAAGGGCAATTTGTTAATTTCTTTTGTTTTTCTGCTTAAGCATGATTGATCCGAATTTTTCTTACACAAATATTTGAATGCTTGGAAATAAATGGGACGGTATTAATTCTAATTGGAACTACCCTCTTTTTAAATTCCCAGTTCTTTCATTTTAGTGTTGCTTCCACTAGACCAGGCAGCAGTTTTCAATGGAAAAAACCCTAGAGGACTTATGAGCTATGACCTAAGGCACTGAATCTCTCAGCCTCAGCTTCTTCAATTATAAAACAGATGTCACTGAAGCTGCCACCGCTCAGGATTACTAAAAGGACCAAACATGTAAAGTCTTTGTAAGTCTTAGGTACAACATATATAATATGTATCATTATTACTTAAAGGTAAAATGAAAAACCTATCTTTGATCCCTATAAAAACCCCACTGATCCTTCTGTCCTTGCATCCTGTTTCTCCTTTCTCATCATTAGGTTATCTCTCCTTTCTGATCCATATACCACATGTCAATCAGCTGAAGAGAGTGAGTGTATATAATGACTGTTTCTGGTCTGGCTAGAAACTCTGACAATCTTCCCTTGTAGAATGATTCTGTTTTGAAGGTAAACTACGCCATCTTTTGCCTTCCTTCTTATCTAGTCTTTAATTATTGAATGTGTGTTATCTCAAATTGGGACCTAGGAAAGATTTTGGCTTGAAAAGGCCAAGTCTCCCACTGTATGAGAGGCCATTGTCAATTATCCTGGTTTATGTCTTGTCACCAGCCTCCAAAGCCTCTGGAGGAGAGAGTGAGACTGATGATTCTGCACAGCTCTGCCTCACTTAAATCCAATTCACTTGGAAGCCAAGCCATCCTTCTCCTGATATCACTGGTCTTCTTCAAGACTGAAGTTCAAACAACATTCATCTAATACTTAAACAGATCTGTTGCCTCACTGGTAAGGATCTGAAAAAGCCCTACTCCAGTGCCAAAGAATGAACCTTCTTTAGAGGCCTCAGCACCTATTGAGTCCTTCCCTTACCAGAACCCAGCTGACAGGTAGTATAATAGATCTCTTTGCCATGAACCAAATACAAGTTTATAGCTTCGGCCTTAACACAGTGCTCAACAAAAGGATTCCCATTGCAATAGTGGGTCCACTTAATTGGCTGAAGGGATTAACCAGGTTCTCTGAATATCTGAGGGGCAACAAAGTCAGATGCTTGTCCATTGTCCTTCTGGTCTAATATCTTTGCTCCAAAGCACAAGTTCTGGTTCCTTCTTTGCTATGATAAAGCTGCACCAGCCATTGTGCTCTCTTCAGAGTATTTCATGTTTTGTAGTCACACAGCTCATTGGGATAATACTGTATCTTGAATTAATTCTGTCCTATGTCTTCCCAATTCTTTGAGAATATGAATAATTTTCTTATGTTATTCAGTACCCGGCATAGTCCTAATCACTCATTGATCCTTAAATGTTTACTGAATCAGTGACAAAGACACTTTCTCTTCTCATAGGATGATAACAGGGGTTTGAAACCTTTTTTGTGTCTTGTATAATTTTTAGCAATCTGGTGAAATCTATACATCTTTCTCATAATAAAGTTTTTTAAATAATTGAAGAAAATATTATCTTTAAGGAAATACTAAAGTTCAATGAAAGAATATTGAAAATAAAGATTTTTTCCCCATTCAAATTCATGAACCCAAGGTTAAGACCCCCTCCTTTAGAGTATTTTTTTCCCCTTCAAAACACTTACTATGTTGCGATTTTTTGATGGTTGTGGTTTTTTGGTGTTGGAAATTTGTCCTGTATTAGCTTTACTGGCTAATTGTGGAGTCCTTCTCTTGATACTTTTATCTAAATCAAACAAAGAATAAATAGTATTTCAACATGATTCTACAAAATGTAGAGCATTCCAAATGAAGACACTAAAGTAACTCTGAAGCAAATTATGTACCATTAATAGCAGAAAGATCCAGATCAGGAGGTGCAGTTCTGTGTCCATCTAACAGAGTTGATTGCAAATCATTCTTTTCAATCTGATTATTATCTAATAATCAAGCAGAAATACCTGAAAGTTAGCTCATGAAATGTCAATGAGGAAAAATTTAATTTAGGAATGGATGTCTCATTAATGTAACTTTATTCAAAACAAACATGCAAAATTCCTCACAAACACAAAACCTGTTTTTCCTACATTTTTCAATTTTTTTAACCCTCATTCTATTTTCATCCTTTACTGTATTTAGTGCCTGCCTTCTTCCCATTTAGGCAAAATATTCTCTGAAAGTTGCCACTTATCAATCTGATTTTCATTTTCCTTTTCCCTACTGTCATTTTGACCGTATTAATTTTTACTCAATATTAAGATTAAAACAATCTGCACACAAGAAAGATATGTGGAAAGAGCCTGACTGTGTACTACTGAGTCAGATGAGTAATTCTTATGCAGTAAACTCAAGAGCAGTTTTCCTGTCTTACCTATACATCTACAAAAATATTCTCATCTCTGCACCTTTTCTCATAAGAACAATGATTTATAGTTTTAAATGACCTCCATGATTTGGTTTAATGCCTCCCCTCCCCCCACAACCCTTTTACATATGAAGAAATTGAATTACAAAGAAAAGTAACTTTCCCAATTATATAGCTATAACCTTTTAACCTAGTCTTCCTACCTCCAAGTCTTGCATTTCATCTACTACACTGAACTGTCTCAAACTTCTCATTTCACTTCCACTACTTGAAATGAGACTATCCACTAATGAGATAGTAGATTATCTCAGAAATTCACAGCTTAAAAGCTGAATGGACCTTAGAGATCATCTAATCCAATTTTACTCAACTTCAGATAAGACCAGGTCTAAAGAGGTAACATGCCCAAGATCACAAAGGACACCCAGCTCTTTTCATTATCTCACCTTCTCCCTGACACTGTTCATTGCCAAGCACTAGCATATCCAATACAATGGAAGTACTATACTGAATAAAATAATTCAAAGTACTTTAAGTACTTTGAAGGAGTACAAAAGAAATGAAAAATCATCAATTCTGCCCTTGATGAATTTATACACACGTGCGCTCACGCACACATACTTTCCCCAATAAGATTATATTGAATCAGCTCTGTACTTAAAAGTTAAGGAGAATAATTATAATAGGATGATCAGAAAAAGCTTCCTAGAGGACCATTCCCTTCAATTTTATCAGAGATTAGAATAAAATATTCATAAAAGTACAAATAAATACAACCTGTCTATACTATAAATTTGAACTAGACAACCATAATAATCATTAACCTTTTAAGAATTTTACTTGTTCTGAGAGAATGTAGAAGAGCTTTGGGAATTATGTTTCGTAAGAAAACTATATAAGATTAAATGAATTATAACTTCTGCTCTTGACATATTTCAATAAAACAAAAATTATTAACTATCCCTTTAGTGAGCAAATGCATTAAAAATCATCCCAGTGATTTTAGAACTAAAATTTAATTTAGGGATTTAAATTTGGGATCATACTTTTTAAAATCTGCCAAAATATATGAAGGTGCAACTAAAGTTCTTTGGTTTAGAAACCAGAAGTCACTTAAATATAGTTTTATCATTTTAATTCCTCTTCATACTTCACTGGGGTATCAGATACCTTGAAGGACAGGTGAAAGATATATACCTGGCAGGAGAGAACTAAGCCTTATGAACCCAAGCCTTGTTTTAATTGTTCTACATGCTGAGGGGCAACATGAACAAAAAAGATGTCACTATCTTTAAAGAAATTGGTAATGGCTTAAGAGTAGAGATATCAACCTAAAAAGAAAACAGTTGGGTGACTTCCCTGAATTAATCCTGACTGAGTATTACCCTGCTATACAAACTTTCAATGAAGAGGCAAAGGACCTGAGAGGTAACATGTAGCAGTAAACTGCAAAATCTGAAAAACTGAGAAAAGACACGCATAATCCCTACTTTTTAAGAGTTTACAATAATAATTGTAAAGAAAACTAGAATTCATAAAGAACAGAATGTGGTACTAAGTGCTTAAGAATTTAAAGAGACGGGGCAATTAGGTGGTGCAATGAATAGAGCACCAGTCCTGAAGTCAGGAGGACCTGAGTCGGGAGGACACTTCCTAGCTGTGTGATCCTGGGCAAGTCACTTAACCCCAACTGCCTCAGCCAAAAAAAAAAAAAAAAAAAAAAAAAAGAATTTAAAGAGACATGTTTATGGTGTGAGCTAAGGTAGTTGCAAAAGAAAAAAGAAAAAAAGTTTGATATATGAATTGAGTAATGTTACTTGGAACTACTGGATGACTTAAAATTTCCCACAAAGTTGTAAACTACCTTTGCTACCTTTTTGAGACACATTAGATTTTTTTCCACTTTCAATCTGTTTTCCACTGGAACTGTTGACTGAAGTATCTGCTGCAAGTACCTGCAGTAAGAAAAAAAATTTAAAAAGATTTAAAAGCCACTAAAATACATCATCCATAAAGTACAAAAATATATTACAAATAATCCAGTTATCTTTTTCTCTTCTTGCTGAATCAAAATTTCCTTTTTCATTTATTCAAACATCTACTGATTACCTAGTATAGGCAAAGCATTCTAAAATTTAATTTTGACACACTGAATCCTCTAAAACCAGTAACCAAACACATATGGACCTTTCTAGAGCTTCATGTGAAGCCCTAAAAGAAAGATGATGTAAAACATTGCTATTACAAAATAAATTAATCTAACCAAAAGTAATATCATGTTCTTTGAACAGTCTAACATAACGTAAATATTTTTATAGCAGCAAAGTCTTTTTAAAAATTTTAACTGTTACACTCGACTGATATCCCTGATAATCTAACTTATTCCCTTGGCCATTCCCATGTCAATACTTCAGTTAATTTCAATGTTCTGTTTTCAAAAATAAAAGGATAACTAAGAATATCTTCACACAAAGGTTTAATTCCAAAATTTCCTAAGTAGAATCCTATTCTATCAATAGAGGGTGGATCTACCTATAGCAATATGACATCAGTTAGGAAGTAACTAAGAGATTAAAAATAAAATATCTCTTTTAAGAAGACACAAAAGAGTCAACCACAACAATGGTCATTAAAAACATTTGAATATAAATAATGAAATTTGGCAAAAAAATGTAAGATTCTCTTATTTAGAATAACAGAACCTCAAAGTTAAATGGCATAGTCCAAATTCCTACTCAATAAATAACTGTCTTGTCTGAGTCTGTTTAAATACTTCAAATGATGGGGAGCATACTACCTCAGAAAGCAATTTAGTTCATTCTCAAATAGCTCTGTTATGAAGTTTTCTTTCATCAAAGACTGCCTTTCTTTAAATTCCCCTTTAGAGAATTTTGAAATTCACATTAATTAAAATGAATTCCATAGAATTTGCTACAAGGATATTTATAGTAACTTTTTAAACAATAATTAGAAAAATAAATAATATTATACCTTAACAACTTTTTTCTTTTCACATTGCAAATACCGAGACTCTACTATTCTTCCAGCTGTGGAAACAAAAGAATACTGTGTTGCTCAAAATACTTCCACTTATAGTACTTCATACTTTATAATTTTTTTTAGTTCTAGGAAAAAACATATCATACCAAAGCAGCAAAATTTCAATTTGCCCTACCCTCCCTCCTCCAACTCCAAGATACTCGACAACCTTTTGGAACACTCGGCTATTCTGCTAGTTGTCTCATTCTCCAAAATAATAGTTTCTTTCTGTCCATATCAGAAACTTACTTTATCATCATCAAAAATTTACAAAAAGGGAATGTGTGTGGCAGCATGGATACAATGCTGGATCTGGAACCTAGAGAACTCAGTTTCAAAACCCACCTCTATCACTTACTAGTTGCATGATGTAGATGTCATTTAAATCTGAATGTCATTTAAATTTCTCATAACCTCAGTGTCCTTGCCTGTAAAACAGGAAGAAAATTACTTACTTGCATTAAGTTGTTGTGAGGAAAAATCTTTTGCAAGCCTTAAAATACTATACAAATGTGATTTGCTCATCATTTTTTGAGTAAATGAAACTGAAGAAGCCACCCACATGTTTTTATCCCTGCAGCCAATAAAAAACAAGGGCTTCAAAAGAGAAAGGCATATTTGGGAAGTCAACTGCTTTCTTAAGAAGACAGTATCTGAAATGTCCATCAATTGAGGAATGGCTGAACAAGCTATTGTATACAACTGTGATGGAATACTATTGTGCTACAAGAAATGATAAGCAGGATGTAAATCCGAAAAGAGTTACATGAACTGATATCCAGAGAAATGATCAGTAGCAGGAGAACAATGTATATAGAAACAATAATATTGTATGATGATCAACTGTGAAAAAACTTAGCTATCCTTAGTAATACAACAATTCAAGACAATTCTAAAGGACTTATGATGAAAAATGCTATCCATCTCCAGAGAAAGAACTGATGCAGTCTGAATGAAAACTGAAGCATACTTTTCCTTTATTTAATTTTTTTTTATTATTTTGGTCAGTATTTTCTTTGACAATATGGTTCACATGGAAGTGTATTTTTCATGACTGATCATATATAACCTATGTCATATTGCTTGTCTTCTCAATGAGGGGAGAGAACAGAAGGAAGAGAATTCAGAACTCAAAATTTAGAAAAAGAATTGTAATGTTCTCTTCTCTAAAATATAATCATTCTCTGGGAGCAGATTTCTTTGGGGCTTCTGGAGGCAGCCTTCATTTCAGTTCAGAGTAATAATCACCTCAAATGCAGCCAGGAGCTAAAATCCAAATCTTTTATTTTTTCCTTCAAAATAGCCCAGTTAGCTTTCTTAGAGACCTATCTCTCTCCTTGGTTCCGAGAGTTCTTGCAATTAGGCCTTTGTCTCTTCCAGCTTCAGCCTCTAGCTCTCTCTGAATCCAAAGGCTCCAGATAGCACAAAGGTGGAAAATAGAATGAATCTGGTCTTGCCTCCGAGAGTGAACTCCTCCTCTAGTGGGCTCCTCTTCTAGTGGGCTTGTCCTTATGACTTGTCAATCTCGTGGAGCTTCCAGTGGACTTGTCCTTTTATATGCTCTTTTAAAGGTGTGAACTCAAAGGTGTGAAAGGTGTGAAGCAGAGTAAGCACTTTAGTGAACCAGAGAACTGCTAAACACCATGCTAAAATTAGACAACCGACTTAGCACCTTGTAATAATCCTAACAAGAATGTCAACATTGTTTTTCACATGTAATTGGGCAAAAAAAAAAAAAAAAATTAAAAGTGCTTCCCTTTAAAAAAAAAAAAAGATATCCGAGAGTTTTCAACTTCTGGAGCACAGAATAAAAAATAGAAATGATAGGTTTCTGGGCAAGGATGGATTGCAACTAACAAAGACTGGTAACAATGCATTTTCCTGGGCTTTACAAATCTAACATAAAGGGAATAAAACTAAAAAAGATGAAAGATAAAAGAAAAAAGTGTCTACTTTCCAAGCTGGACTCTACAGAGTTTCTAAAACATAGGAACAGCAAACAAACCAACTATATAATGAAATTCAGAGATGGAAAAAAAAATCCAAGAAAAGAACAAATAATAAAACCCATGGCTTCAGATGGCTATTTACAAATGCATAAAACATGGGTAAGAAACAGCATCAACTAAAGATGCTAATGCAAGGAGATAAATTTGATCCCTAAAGTATTAGTAGGATGAAATTCATGACTGTAGTATTGATCTGAGTCTTATTCAAATAGGCAAAGGGTTGATTAAAAAGGGAAAGGTAATAAAGTAACAACTATCTACTCTTGATGACTTCAAGTTATTAAGACTCCATGAATTAGTAATTCAAAGTACTGGCAAAAAATGATTACTAAGTTTATAACGGACCTATGAAAGATTGTGAATGTCTGTAACCTCTAAGTCAGTGAGCTTGACTTCAAAACCTGACAAAATTCTAGGATGTACTATTAAAGGGATGAGTAATGATCTACTAGAAAAAGTAGTTTTCACAATGCCCCCACATTCTATTAGGGACATGTTATGCTCAGCCAGCCACATTTCCTTTATTGACAGTTATCAGATACTAAATCAAGGGAATGCTACAGAAAAGCATTTGATAAAATCTCATATGCTACTAAATGATGCTAGTTAGATAGATTCAAAACTGGTTAACAATCAGACTCAAAGAGTAGTCATTATCAACATCAAGTTAGAAAGAGGTCTCTAGAGTGTCCTAGCTGTGCTTAGCTTTGAACTATTTTAATATTTTCTACAACAATCTGGATACAACAATAAGATATATGATTATCAAAAATGCATGACAAATGTGAAAGGCATAGCTAATATACTAAATGACAGGACTGACAATTCTTATAGACTAACATATTGAATCCAATTTAATAGAAATAAGTGTACACTTTTACACAAGTTTAATAAGTCAACTTAATAAATACAGGCCAGGTGAAGTGAAGCTAGACAATAGTTCAACTCAAGATGAATAATTCATCAAGGGATTTTAAATCAGCAGCCCAAATAAGAGTCAATAATGTGACATGTCAGTCAAGAAAACTAACACAATCTTAGGCCACATTAAGAGATATGTAGTGATAAGTAAGATTTCGGAAAAACCTCAGAAGACTTACATGAAATGATACAAAGTAAAGTGAGCAGAACCGTAAAAATGTTGTACACAGTAACAACAATAATGTACAATGAAGAACTATGAATGACTCAGCTATTCGCAGCAACAAAATGATCCAAGACAATCCTGAAGGACACTGAAACAAGCTTCCTCCAGGAAAAAAATTGATATTGTCTGAATACAAACTACAACATGCCTTTTTTCACTTTGTTTATTTCTTATTTTAGTCTTCTTGCACAAAATGACTAATATGGAAATGCTTTGCATGACTGTACATGCATAACCTATATTGGATTGCTTATTACCTTAGAGATGGGAGAGGGAAGGGAGAGGGATAGAATTTGGAATTCAAAACTCTTTTTTAAAATTTTTTAAATTGTTTTAACATGTAATTGTGGGAAAAATATTAAAAATATGTTTAGTGTTTAGGACTACAGAAATTATAGTACCCAGCATATTCTGTAGTCAAAATATTTGGAGTATTCTGTTAGGTTCTGGTTGCCATATTTTATGAAGAACACTAATAAGATAGTGTTCAAAGAATGGTCAATCGTTAACAATCATTTATGAAGCACTATGTAACAGGCACTGTGATAAGTGCTGAGGGCAAAAAGAAAAGTCAAAGCCTCTTTTCCTCCTCTCACCCTCTGTCAAAGAAGTCACATTCTAATTGAGAAGACATGTAAAAAAATAAATACATAGACAAACAGACACACATACATATATACAGAATAGTATCTGTACAGGAACATAATCTGAGGAAAGATGCTAGCAACTCAGGACTGACAGGAGAAGGAAGAGAGAGAAAATGGGAAAAGTCTCCTGCATAAAGTGAGATTTGAATTGTTTGAAAAAAATAAAAAAAATTAAGAACAGAGAGGGTTAGGGGAAGAACATTCCAGGTATGGAAGAATGGCTAATGCAAAAGCAAAGAGACAAAAAATGGGGCATCTTGTATATGCAACAGTGCACAAATGAGTGTAGCTGGATTAAACACAAAAAATAGTCAAGTTTAAGAAGACTGGAAAATTAGGAAGGGTGCCCCAAATGCCAGAGGATTTCATATATGATCCATAGAATAATGGGGAGCTACTCAAGCTTGGAAAGGTTGACATGATCAGACCTACATTTAAAAAAAAAAATCATCTTGGTAGCAAAGTGGAGGATGAATTGGGAGAGGTCTAAAGACAAGTTAGAATGCTAATGCAATAGATTAGTGAAGAGTTAAATGCCTTAGCTAGTGTTGTGACTGTGTCAAAGGAAAGAAAAGGATACACACAAGTGATGTTGTAAAAGCAGAAATTATAAGATTTCTTAAAAGTCTAGATATGGGGAAAAAAACTAAGAAATAAAAGATAACACTGAACTTGTGGGTTCAGCAAGAGCAATAGTTTGGGGAAAGAAAAGGTTTAGGGGAAAAAGCGATTGAATTCTGTTTTGGACATGTTGAGTTTGAGATGCCTTTAGAATATACATTTCAAAGGAGTCTGAGAGGCAGTTCATAATACATCACTGAAACTGAGGAGAAAGACCAGGGGAATCATCTGGGAATCATCTGCATAGAGATAAATGAACTAACAGTTAATGAGAATACCAGATAAGACAATGTAGAGCTAAGGTACTAAACCGAGGGTCTATGAGCATATTTTTAAACTATTTTGATAACTGCATTTTAATTGTAATTAATTTAATCATTTGTAATCCTATATATTTTATTTTATGCATTAAAAACCATTATACATAAAGGGACCTGTAGGCTTACTGTAAAAAGGTCCATGACACAAGAAAAGTTATTAACTCCTACTATAAGGAAAAGAGAAAACAGTACAAGACAGAATCTTGGAGGACACTGGTTAATGGGTGTGACATGAAGAAACAGCAAAACAGCCTGTGGGGAAAAAAAAGTCTGATAAAATCAACTAGATTTCAGCATCACAATTATGTCATATAAGGAACAGCTCAAAAAAAAAAAAAAAGTGAGATGTTTAGCCTATAGAAAAGAATTAGGAAATGGGACAATTATAACAAGTATTTGAAGACTTGCCTTGTGGAAGGGAAATTAGTTGTCCTGTTGGGCCCCAGAAAGCAGAACAGGTGAAAAGGGTGAAGCTGCAAAGTCCAATTTATGACTGACCTACAATAAAACTTACCCAAAGTGGAACAGAGTACCTTGACAAGTAATAAACTATTCCTTACTGGAAGTCTCCAAGCAAAGTGCTGAATAGCCTTCTTACTGTCATTGTAGAAGTGATTCTTCATGAGTTAAGAATTTGGCTAAAGATTCTGGGATTCTTTAAGACCTTAAGATTCTTTAAAGATTATGTGACTCTTAAGATTGTTTAAGATTTAGAATTGTCCACATAAATGAGGTTATCATTTGGAAGGGGTCTTAGAACACAGACTCCAATAATAGTTCACAATTATACAGAGTTTTGAAGTCATGAGATCAGGAGGCTTAAAGATGCAAAGGCTTTTATAAATCATCTAATTCCATTAAATACAGATTAGGAAACTGAGGCTCAGAGTGATTAAATGACTTGCTCAAAATGTCACTTTTTCAGCCTAAATGCTCTAGGCTTTTAATCCTGACTTTTCGGAGCTACAAGATTCCAATGGAACAGTAGGGACTTGCTCGAGTAGGATGAATTCCAAGGCCACAGTTCCACCCTCTCTGGCTTACCTGGCACTCTTCTCCCTTTACCCTTGGAGTTCACAGGGGCACCGGATCCGGCTTCGCTGAAGGACCTCCTGAAACAGCACAAAAAGAACCCTAGCTCGAGAGAAGGCCTTCAAAAGTGACCTTAGAGATTTAGCAGCTGTGCGACCCTGGGTGCCTCTCTGACCCTCTGTTTCCTCCTCTGTAAAATAAGGATAATAAGAGCACTCACTCCCAGAAATGTTGTGAAGTTAAAATAATATTTGGAAAGCTCTTCGTAAACTTTAAAGTGCTACATTAATAAAAACTATCACAATTCTTGGCGTATGTCGGCTGGGATCCGAACCCAGATCTTCTTCCGTTCTTTCAACCCCGCATTACACCAATTAAATTAGACGTGTCTCTCTCCCTTTACAGAAGTGTAAACTGAGGCCCGGAGAAAAGGAGGGCGTTGACTAGAGGAGCGAGCAGGATGCAAACCCAGCTTTCTTCTCTGCGACCCATGGCCTGCCCCAACCAACAAGGTGGGGGAAACGGGTTCCGAGGGGGTCAAGGGACACACAGTTGGGGTCCGAAGGACGTGGGAATCGGGGGTTTCCGAGAAAACTTGTAGGAGGCCTTCTCTAACCGTAACCTTACACGCTTTCACCCTCAGCCCTCGGAAAGTTGCCCCACAGCGCGAGCGCCATGTCTTCCTTTTCCTAAGTCAGTCAGTCAATCACTTAGTCAATCAGTCAATCATCGACTCACCCCGGAGGCCTAAAACGGGACTCCGCCATTTTCCCGCGTCTCCGTTGAATTGACGAGGAGTTAAGTGGAGCCGGGAAGCGCCTCAGCCCCGCCCCGAAGTGTGGGCGAGATCATTCCCAGAAGGGTAGGACCAGGAATTCCCCCAGAGTACGAGGCTGACTCTTTTGCGGAGATATCAGAACTATAGAGATGGATATATATATATATCTATTCAAAGGTTCTGAATGGGTCCAGAACAGAGACTCGGTTGGCCCTGGAAAGGCTCATTTTCCCCTTTGAGGTTGTTGTCCCCCTACTTTCACACTTGGTCTCGTCCTTAGGTGGGGCGCGGCGTCCTAGACCGCCAGGCCCCGCCCGCAGGGGCACTTCCTTCCCTTTCCTCGCCTCCGGCGCCCTCCCTCCTCTCCCCCCCCTCACTCCCAGCACGCCCCGCCTCTCCTCCTCCCCTCCTTTGCACTCACCCTTCTTCTTCTCTCCCGCCCCCCCACCCCCTCCGCCCCCAGGAACCCGGAAGCGAGTCGCTGAGTGGGGGCTACGAGCTTAGCGGCCGGGAGGAGCCCGAGCCTCTGGGGGGCGGGCGGGCGGACCAGGGGATGGCGGGGGGACAGGCTCCCGCTTCTGCTGCTGCCGCCGCCACTGCTGCTATCGTTCACATCCCGCTCCTGTTTGGCCGCCGCTGAGGTGAGTCTGCCCCTGACAACGCGCTTCTCCGAGACTGTGGAGAGGGGTCGGAGCCGCGGGGGCGGGGGCGGAGGCGACTGCGCGCGGGGTTGAGCTGGGGCTGAGAGCCCGGGGGGGAGCCGCGGGGGAAGCCTGAGGCCCGGGCCCAATGTGGAGGAGGGGAGGGGGGCGGCGGGGATGAGAAAGAAGGGAGACTGAGGAGGAACGGGCGGGACTCGGAGAGTGCTGGGGAGAGGGAGGCTGAAGAGGAGGGGTGGGCTGAGAAGGGGGGTGGCAGGGATGTGGAGCGCAAGGGGGAGAATGAAAAGGAATGAGGAGGAACGGGGGTGAGGGGAGTGCTGAGCAGGTGGGGGAGGGGAAAGGGAGTCCGAAAGGAAAGAATCTGGAGGGAGGGGGCCCTCAGAGAGGTAATGAGGTGGAGGGCGGTATGAGAAAGAGGGGGCTTTTCTTAGGAATTGGGTAAGGGGGTCCCCGAGAGGGAGCCGAGGAGGTGATGAAAAAGACCTAAAAAGAAAATGATCTGGGGGTGCCTATGAAGGAGGCTTCTTGAAAAGCAAGGGAGTCTTTTGAAAGGCTTGGGATGGGACATAAGGAGGGGATCAAATAGTTTTACCGCGAAATGTGGAAGGGAACTGAGGGAATCCTGAAAGAAAGATTACTTCTTACACTCCAAGGCACAGTTGGGGTGCTGTTATATGAGAGTCGAGGTTGAGAGTGAGGGAATAGTTAAGAAAATGACATTCAGAGTTTAGGGAGAACTGCCAGGGACTGTGGTTTTTGTCTTTGTATCCCCAAAGCAGCACCATTCCTGGCACACACGGTTGGAGATTAATAGCTGCTGAATCTATTGCCCCAGGACACAAATCAGAGTCTCTCTGATTTTTCTAGGGTTCCAGGGCTGGGGGGTGAGGACCTCAGTTTTGGCGGGATGTGTTCACCTAGCCTGGGAGGGCGGGGGTCAAAATACTGTCCAGTGTGTATAGGATCTTCTTGCTGGAAACTTGTTTTACTGGTGAAAGGGGATGGGAGGCTGTGAGAATGTTGTGGCTGTCTGAAAGCTTTGTCTTTAAATCAGTATAATTGAGCCAGTGGCCTGGAGTCACAGGAAATCTGTCATTCGGGCTACCTCCCAACCCTGGATGAGGTCAGTCATCTTCAACCTATACTGAAACACAATTGGCAGGCCCTTTCCATTCACTCTTTTTTCCTTAGCCTCTTATTAATCCAGACTGCTCTCAGTAAATATATCCTACTAAGTAAAGGACTGGTATTTTCTATCTCAGCTTTGTTTCTAAGTAGTGACCTAAATGTTGTGAGTACAGGTGCCTTAGAAATAGTACCCGAGTACCTTCAACATACTGTCATAGAGTTTGAGTAAAAAAGGAATTGACTCCGTGTAACTGCTAGATGTGCTTTCCGGTTATAGCTAGTCTGGTTTTTTTGCTCATGATAGTCATTCAATGAATTGCTTCTCTCCATGACTAAGATGATGTGTGCCCATAGCAATTTTAAAATAGATTCTTTGTATAGATTGTTCAAAATCTCTTTAAAAAAAAAAATCCAAAATCCTGGAACAATGCATCAAATTCAATAAAGGTAAATAAAATCCTACACTTTAAAAACTCAACTTCACAAGTCTAATATAAGGAAGTCATGCTTAGATGAAAGCTGTGAAAAAATATTTGGGAGTTTTAGTAGACTGCATACTAAGTTTGAGTCAACAGTGTGACATGGCAGCCAAAAAAGAATAATTTGGATTGCATAGTGTCATAGTTATAGTTCCAGGCCTGGGAATGTAGTAGGCCACATCTGGAGTATTTTATTAAATTCTTTGTGCCACATTGATACTGATAAAAAGGACAGCCAGGATGATGAGAGGACCAGAGACATAGGAAGATTTTTAACCTAGAGAAAAGATTTTCTGAGGATACAGGAGAGCATTCTTAAAAGTTTTTGATTTAGGTTTCATTTGGGGGGTAGGGGAGAGAATCTCTTTCAGTTAGAGCTATCCAAAAATGGAAGAGCATACCTTGGAAGGTGATGGATTGCCCCCTCACCAGAACACTTGATGGGTTAGGTGTAGGAGAGCTTCCTCTGCTGATGCAAGTTAGATTACATATCCTCTGAGGTTCTTTTTAACTCTTAAATTCATTGATTGAGTATTAATAATTCATTTCTTCTGTTTTCTCTTATGTTAATTTGACATGGTCATTTTGGGAGGTAGGGGTTCTTTTTAAACTTTTTCTAGTAGATTTTATTTAGTGAACTTTGTCCACTTGCTTCTACAGATTTTTTACCTTTGATTTTGGGAGAAAAGTTAAGGGATTCTAATTTTATAAATAAAACTGAGAGGAAAAAGTGAAAACTTTTATTTGGCTTTTATGATTATGCAGCAGTTCATATTGGCATCAGAAAATTTGGGTTTTGTTTTCTGTTCTTTTGATTTTGCTTTGGAATCTTGTTTCTATACTTATATTTATATAGTGCTTTAAAGTTTGCAAAGAATTGTCCTCACAACAAATGTATGAGATAGGTTTTTGTAAATATTATTATCCCCATTTTACACCTTAAAAAATGAGTCTAGGAGAGTTTTGGTATCTTTCTCATAGTTACACATTTAATAAGTTTTTAAGGTAAGAATCAAACCTAGATCTAGTACACTTCCCATCACTTCTGCTCTTACCTCTAAGTAGTCAACAAGCATTTATTTTGTGCCAGACATGGGGGTTCTGGATATAATGGATGTGCAAAGACAAAAAATCCTGGAATTCCTTACTTCCTCCTCAACCAAAATCCCACTTTCTGCAAGAAGCCTTTTCCAGTCCCCCTTAATGCTGTTGCCTTTCCTCTGAAAAATTTGTCTATCATATATTTGAGTTTTATCAAGCTTTTTGCCTTTTTTCTCCATCCATAAGGGAGATTTCAAGCTCCTTCAAGGCAATAGGGACTATTTTATACACATGTGTACTTTATACAAAATGAATAGGAGGCTGTTTTTAGAGAGAAATGGAATCTTGAAATAAAACAGATTCTGGGTAAAGATAATGAGGGAATACAGATCTGAGGATCACTTAATGCAAATGCATATAGAGTGGAAATAGAGGAGTAAAATAGTAGGTAGACTAGAATATGTGGATGAAAGAGTTGTGGCAGGGAGCAAAAAGATTGAAAGGGTAGGAAGGGATCATGATGTGAAATTGTATATGCCAAGAAGGAATTTATACTTGATTGTTCTTAGGGAGCTATCTTAAGTAATACTCATTTTTAAATGCAAATAACTCAGTGAGCAAATAGCTCAAACAATGGAGAAAAATTAATATAGCTAATTTGCAAAACAAGCACAACCTGCATTTTTTACTTTGATGAAATTTTAAGCAACAACATTTTAATTTTTTGTTTTAAAACCGATATAGCTATTTGATAAAACTACTTTGAAAGTATATTGAGTTCAGTTGTTTCCTTCCTTCTAAAATTAGGATTTCTCCAGGTTTTTTTTTTCTCTAAAAGACTTATTAAAATCATTATCACATTATATTGCAGTGTTTTGTTTTGTTTTTTGAAGGCAAAGATTAATTGTTACATTTTTTCTTTGGCTCCAGATATTCAAGAGTACTCCAGTTCTTGTGTTTAATTTTATTCTTATAACTTCTTGGCCCTGCTTCTCATTTCTTAACTCTGCTTTCAATAAGGAGCAATATTGTACTTGACCTTGATATTGAAAAACAGTACATTCAAGGTTTTCCTATTACAAAAGAGATCATTTTTGAGGTCCTTTTTACTTTTCTAGGTCTATCATCCTGTAATTAAAACATGTTTGGTCTGCCTTCCCTTTTATTTCTTTCCATCTTTATAAAGGCAGTAATAATCAATGTGCAAACAATTTTCAAATCTGTCTGTACCAGGCAGCCCTTTCTCACAGTGATGAACATTGATTGAGCTTCTACAGTCACCTTCTTAGCCATACCAAGAAAGGCCCTACTCTTCTGTCTGAGAATGCTGAATAGATTTAACAAAGAGCTTTGTCTGAGGCCTTACTTGGTTGTAATGTGTGTCACTCAAATTAGGCAGCCCACAGCTTTCCAGAAACAGCTTTGAACCATAATTGAAGGCATCTTATTTCCTTTCTTATTTTTATTTTGGCATGTAAATGACCTCAGTAATTTAGACAATTTTTTTTAAGTAACTGATGAATTTTGTTTTACTCATATCCTATTTGAGACTATTCAGACAGAATTTTATGATATACGGTGATTCAAGAACTAGACCTGTTGGTTTAGATGACGTGTTAAAAAAAATTAGTTTGTTATGACTCAGTTATATCCCAACTTTCTGCCCAGCTTTTTTTTGGGGGGGTGGGGGGAAGGGTTCATGGGATGATAGAATTTAAACTAGACAGTAATTGTTTTTATATTTTAAAGGAAGTTTGCAAGAATGGTTTGTTTACTTATAATTAGTCATTTAATTTATAACTTTTACATGGTATTATACAACAGTTTTATATTTTTGAGACTAATTTTGAATATTGATATATGATCTCTTTTTGTACTTAAAAATCTGCAGTAGACTTTTCATATTATAGCAAGAGCGATACACCTGGTTTATGAGTGTGGCAAATTAACATATATTTCATTAAATTTTTTTTTAACATAAAAATTATTTTACATGTGAAATCTTTTAGGTTACAAAATAATTTGGGGAGAAGAAATAACTAATATTAATCAAATTAAGCAAAAAGTTTCTGAAGATGCAAATCTCTGGTTCTTAGCACTTTTTATCATTACTTAAGTTTTTTAGTTTCCTCATCAGCAGTTTTAAAATGAAAATAAATCTAAGCCTCATTCTAAAAGAGGACATGGAAGGACTAACATATAAAAAGATTGGAAAAGTAGAAAAGGGCAGAATTTTAAAAGGTTTTAAAAGCCAAACAGAAGATTTTATACTTGATCCTGGAGGTGGTAGAGAACCACTGAAATTTATTCAATTGTTTAGGGGTAGGAAACTTTGACAGGTGAATGCATGAAGGCCTGAGATGCAGAGAGACTTGTTACAGGAAGATCAACTAGCAGACTGTTGAAGTAGTCCAAGTGTGATGACCATTTCCAAGGTGGTGGCAGTGTCAGAAAAGGGCAGATGCCCTCCTTCGAAGGTAAAATAGACAGGACTTAACCACTGGTTGAATAGGGGAAGACTGGGAAGTTGAGAGTAAGGAGTCAAGAATGCTAACTAGATTTCAAGCCTGTGCGTCAGGGAAGATGATGGGACCCAAAATTGAAAATGGAAGGGTTTGGTGGCCAAAGATAATGAGGTCAGTTTTGGACATGTTGATATCTTCAGAATATGCAGTTTGAGATGTCCAAAAAGCATTTGAAAATTTGAAGATGAAAAAGGTAGGGCTCATAGATGGATAGTTATCTGTATAGAAATAACTTAATCAATTGGAGGTGATGAAATGACCAAGAAAAATAATATAAAGAGTGAAAAGGGCACACACAGAACAGAGATTTTGAGGGCCATCCATATTTAAATGGCAGGACAAAATAAATACAAGCAAACATGGATGAGAGAGTTGTAATTACAGGTGTATCAACAAAGCCTTCAAATAAGTCATATCACTTGACCCCTGTTTTGAAAGGTGCTAGATATTCAGAGATGTGGAAGTGAAAAGGGATTGCATTTCTGAGCAGGGGACAGCCAGTAAAGGAATGTATGAGGAAGAAATTATTGCATGTGGATAGTAAGTAAACCAAGCTGACTGGGCCATAAAGTATATGAAGAAGAGTCAATTGTATTAAGTCTGGAAAGATAGGCTAAAGAGTAAAGGTATATTTTGAACAAATTTAATTATACAAAAGAGTTTATATTTGATTCTCAAGGCAATTGGGATCCATTTGAACTGATTAATTAGGATAATAACATAGTAAGAGCTGTGTTTAAGAACATTCCTTTGGCAATTATGGTGAGTGTAAATCGCAGAGAGGCAGAAAGACCAATTATAATACTGTAAGGAGAAGTGAGGGTGTGAATTCAGTAATGCTTGTGATTCGAGAAAAGGGAACCATTAGGAAAGGTAATTTATAGATTAGGGAATATAGATAGGGAATTTAGGAAGATCATAAAAACTGATACAGAAGGGAGTAAGCAGAACCAAGAGAAAACGTATACAATGACTAAAATAATGTAAAGATAAACAATGAAAGACTTCAGACTTCTGATCAGTGCGGTGACCCACAGTGAGTTATGATGATTCACAGTGAAACATGCCTCTTGCCTCACTGAGAAAGGTGGTGGACTGTAGGTATGGAATGAGGCATACATTTTCAGATATTACCAGTGTTACTATTTTGCTTTACTACATATTGTTAAAAGAGAGAGTTATAATGGGGGAAGGAGATGTGCAAAGACACAGGTCTTAAGGAATAGTAACATTTAGTGAGGGTGTTTGTTTTTGTTTGGGTTTTTTTTTTTTTTTTTAACAGTTTGGGTAGTAAAAAGGTATTTGGGATGGCATCAGTAGCTAGGGAAAATTAAAGCCAATCTAAGATTTTGATGTGGAGCAGTTTGGAGCCCCTGTAGGATATTTACCTTGCAGTGAGGATCATATGAGATAAATAATTGTACTAGATGCTATATCAATAGTAGTTATTTTTAAGATACTTGCAATAGTAGGCTTTTGAACTTATTAGAAAATCCCCTATTGTCCTTTATCTAAATCCTCTTTATCTAAAGTCCTCTTCTAAAGACTTATGTGTACCTACCAGTGTGCTCATTGTTTTTTGTGTTTTTTTTAAATAACTTTTTATTGACAGTACATATTCATGGGTAATTTTTAACATTATCCCTTGCACTTACTTCGGTTCCGACTTTTCCCTTCCCTCTCTCCACCCTCTCCCCTAGATGGCAGGCAGTCTTATACATGTTAAATATGTTATAGTATATCCTAGATACAATATATGTGTGCAGAACCGAATAGTTTTCTTGTTGCACAGGAAGAATTGGATTCAGAAGGTAAAAATAACCTGAGGGAAAAAAAAACAAAAATGCAGACAGTTCACACTCATTTCCCAGTGTTCCTTCTCTGGGTGTAGCTGATTCTGTCCATCATTGATCAATTGGAACTGAATTAGATCTTCTCTTTGTTGAAGATATCCACTTCCATTAGAATACATCCTCTTACAGTATTGTTGTTGAAGTGAATAATGATCTCCTGGTTCTGCTCATTTCACTCAACATCAGTTTATGTAAATCTCTCCAAGCCTCTCTGTATTCATCCTGCTGCTCATTTCTTACAGAACAATAATATTCCATAATATTCATATACCACAATTTACCCAACCATTCTCCAATTGATGGGCATCCATTCATTTTCCAGTTTCTAGCCACTACAAAAAGGGCTGCCACAAACATTTTGCAAGTGTGCTCATTGTTACAAATAAAAATTTAACAAATTAAAAAACAAATTTTGATTGTGTTTTCTCCCATTATTATTTTAAGATTAATTTTATCCCTTTACTAATAATCTAGCAAGTTTTGAAGCAACTGATTATTGCTATTATAAGAACAATTTATGTTCAACAATGCACTTCCATTGCTTTTTTATAGTAGCAACTTTCTTTGTAAACAGATTTGTAGAACAATAATAGTGCATGGTGCCAGAATATCAGAAATAATTATCAATGTAATAGTCAATTTTTGATGAAGTTTCCTGAAAACATCATCATGGTGGGCAACAAGTTTCCCTCCCCCACCCCAACTCCCACCTGCCCTCTTTGGACCGATTTACCATGATCATGCTCCCAGGAAACCTCTTCATAAAGAGATTTATCCTGTGAATTGGGCACCAGCTTTGGTACTCACACCTCGTCAGTATCCCTACTATTTTCTGTTCCCTCTGATTGGAGGACTTCAGGATAGAGTGAAGAACTCCTCTTAGAACCTCCCAGGCCATTTATTTCTTCATTTCCCAATGAATTAATTTCAACTTATACTTAAAAGTAGAGTAAAAAGCCAGTAAAATCCTTGCTACTGAATGTGATAGATAATAAGGTTCAAATCTTTATTTCCCTACTAACAATTATACAGGATAGCTTTCTTGTTTTTTCCTCAGTTCTTAAAGTAAGGAATATTTTATCAGCAAAATATTTTGAAGAAAAGGGGAATGGAATAAGTATTTTTAAAGTACCTGCTATGTGCCAGAAAAATTAAATATGTGATCCACAGGGATTCTTATGTATGGTTTAATGGCCCCGTTTTCTGTTTGAGTTTGCTAGAGATAGTTGTTACAGAAGGAATTGAGAGTACTTGCAGTTGGGGTGGTTGGGGTATTGTGAGCATGAGAAGGAGAAGGAGGAGGGAGTTGAACTGGGTCTTGAATGATGGGAGAAGATATAGTTAAGGCATTCTAGATGAGCATGACTTAGTCCATCAACATTTATTAAATGATTATGTGCAAGCACAGAGACTAGAAAATCTAAGCAGAGTTTAGTTGGCTGTGTTATAGTGAAGATTCCTTTCATGTGTCAGTTGTCTACTAAAGTCCCTTCCAAATATCAGAGTTTTATTTTGTGTAGTAAAATCTATGGACGTAGGAAAGTAAGATTTTTTTTCCCCCCGTGGAAAGTATGGATTAAGATTTGTATAAGGAACAAGTACAAACCAGGTTATATAGGTAAAATCTTCAATTTATACATAAAGAACCAGCCAGAAGTGAAGTGGGCTGCCTTAAAATTTGGATTATTCCCCATCTCTGAAGGTCTTCAGGCAGACTGACCACTTATTGGTTATGCTATTGTGGAAATTTGTTTTGCATATGGATTGGACTAGTTGGCCACAGAGGCTTATAAAAATCTTTTTCAGATGGTATGTAAATTATTAGATTAGCTAGAGACACCACTTTTGCCAGTCTCACTTATATTATGAAGAAGTCTTAAAAGTTTTAGTAGACTTCTCTTCCCACCATTTCTATTAGTGGGCAATATTTTCAAGTATATGAGGGGAAAACTTTTTTGTGGCAGACCACATATTTTCTGTTCCAATTGTGACTTTCTGATAATGGTATCGTTAATCATATAATTTTGAAACTGAAGATGTGTTAGAGATTATATAGTCCTAGCTTATTATTTTACAAAAGAAATAGGTAAATATTTAAGATGTCCTTTGTATTACCAAGTTTTTAAATTTTTGACCATGTAAATTAGAGGAAATTTGCATGAAAATAGGAATAAGCTTAAATATAAATTGTTCTTCCTGAAAGATTTTTGGTAAAGCTCTAGACTTCTCTTTTTAGATTTAGTATGATTTCATTGGACAAATATGTGGCTTCCAATTATGGTCTTATATAAACCAAATAGTTACTTTCCACTGATTGGAGCACTATTTGACTTATTTTCCAGTAAAACCCAATAGTACTCCCAACTAGCATACGTAGTGTTGATTCTCAGTTTTATAAGCTTTACTGTGCTTTGGGAACATATTAATTGAAGTTTTTATTCACAAAATTTTATCTCCTAAACTATTTTATCCTGCTTCCAATGTTTATGTTTATATGATCAACTGTTTATAAAATTCAGGTCAGTCATCCCCCCAAAATTTTTCCCTTTCTGTAGGAAGAGGGACTGATACTTTTACTCTGAATTATGAAATAAGTAGACTTTTCTCCAAGGATATTGTAATACAGGATAATTTTGCTTTTCCATAGACTCTTCTTTCTCAGTGGTCTGTAATTGATTAGTGAATTATATAATATTCGAAGTACTTATAACTTGCCTTCCACTTAGTGAAGCATGAACAACAGATTGTCTTTTGATAGTTCTCACTTGGCAGACTGATTCTATCGGTTTGGGTGACTTGCTTTGCTTCCTGTTGATTTGTTCAAATACATATTGTTAAGGAAAGGGAGAGAAGAATGAAAATGAGAAAAGGTTGGGATTTTGATATTGTTTTAGTAGTTTAGTGAAAAAAAAAATTTTAAGTTAATTATTTTATCAAAGTGCAATGTCTATTTTATTCCCAAATTTAGATTAACTTCCTGTCTGGCACTTAACTGCTATTGTTTTTTGGCATTTATATATCATATTATACAGTACTTTGTGTCTTAATTGTATTACTAATTAGATTTAATTAAATGGTACAGAAGCTAACTTGTCTTCCTTCTCCTCCACTCTACCTACCCCCTCCAAACTTGTCACTTGTTTTACCTTTTGATTACTATACCTTTATAGAATGCTTTCTTAAGAAATCAGATATAAATGTTGGGGTGTTGTTGCCTTAATTCTGAGCAGGTTTGGGGTTCTCATAGTACTTCTGTATTATAGTTTTATGTCCACATGTGACAGAGATTTGGGATCAGGCAAATGATCACATTTTGGTTGACTTCCAAGTCTCTGTCTTGGTAAGAAAGAGACCTAATGAAAAAGGCCTGTGGTTCCAAAGAATAAAAGAGAGGCCCCTACGAACTAAAATGATAAGAAATGGATTTTATTTTGTTATATCCAAGTCCCTATGGATTATCTTCAGCTCTAGTTTTAAATAAATATATTTCTTTAGAAAAATAAAAGCAATGATCTTTGTCTTTGAATTGAAAGAAAAAATTCAGAAAAACAATGTATAGTTGCCATGGTTGTAGTACATTTTATGGGTGTCACTCTTATGAGTACAAAGAATCATTGATGTAGAGCTAAACAGGACCAACATAGCCATCTAGTCCAGACTTTTCGTTTTACAGATGAGAAAACTGAGTCCTAGACAATAAATAAGTTGCCCACATTCACAGAGGAGTTAGGAGATCTAGGGAAAATGAGCTGGTCTTGGAGTCAGCAGAGACTTGGGATCAAGTCTTGTCTTTTGAGGCATTAGTTATGACAATAATTGAGCAATCCACTTAAATTCTCTTAATTTTACTTTTCTTATCAATAAATTGGGCATAATAATACCTGTAGTACTGACTGTACAATCTTTGTAAAGCTCAAATAAAATAACATAGACTGCCCAGAAATTTTAGTGCAAATTTAACCTTTAATGAATTCACCAGTTTTTTATGAAAAATGTTTTGTCAAGTCTTCAAGTGCTACATAAATATCAGCTGTATTTTATTCCTTAAACATAGAAGTTACTTAATTTATATTCATTGAATTTAATTTTGATCAAGAAAGCTGTACAAATTATTACTAAGATCAAATGATTTTTCACTGAACTTTCTTTGGATAATGTTGGGTTTTTATATTTCTTTCATATTTTATTTAATTGCTTTAAAGATCAAGTATAGATTGGAGTTAAAGTTTGTTTTGTGGACAAAAGCAAACTAGTTATTGAAGATTAATATAAATAAATTGAATTGGATTTGGCCATTCTATTAAATGGAATTACTCTTTTCTCTAAAAACAGATTTCTGTAAAAATAAAAACCTTTTTATTTGTTGAAAATGAGAAATTCATTGTTGGTGCTTTTTCCTCAGCAAACCAGAATCTTAGAATTATAGAGCTATAAAAAACCCTACAGGTCATCTAAATTTGTCATTTTGCAGGTGAAGAAACTGATGCCTAAAGAAATTGTCAGATTTAAAGAAGACTAAGTTAAGACTAGAACCCAAACCCAAATACAGAAGTAATTCTCAGATTAACAAAGAATTGTGCCATAACAAGTTTGTTCTAAAGAAGTCTTTACTTCCTGTTCTGTCATCTTTGTAGAACGTTAGATCAGAAACTGGAATCATCTTGGTCAGAGTTAGGCAGCTCTATTCTATATAGATATAACTAGGGAACCCTCCTAGGAAGGGTTCAAAAATCCTGGATTTTTCTAAATCCAGCTAGACAGTAAATAAATAAATCTGTTATCTATGCATGAATGAAACTAAGACTTGTCAGGCAATACTTTGTTTCCCCATCTCAGATGTGTAAAGACTCTGACTTTCAGGCAGTAAGTAATTCACTTTATTAGATTATCAAGTAATTTTAAGTAGTGTTTGGGTTTTTTTTAGAGCAATTTTGATTTCTTTTTTTCCCCTTTAATTTTAAACTTGACAGGTCTTAATAAACAGTGTCTAGAGAACAGAAAAAGTAGTTCATATTGACTACTCTATTAGTGAGTAAATCTCTATTAATATTGTTTAAGTATATAATAAATTCAAAACTTTAGTTTCAGAGCTTTTTTATTTGTTATCCTGCTAAACTTCCTTCTGTCCTCTTCTGTGTTTAAAAAACATATTTCAATGACTCTCCTTCTCTATCTTTTGGGGGTGAAGGGCATCATCACTAGGCACCTCCACTCCTCCTCTCCTTGCTCCAAACAATAAGCATGGGCAGTTAAGCTAATCCACTATTAGCCTGTTGAAAAGTTACCAATGGTTTCTTAATTGCAAGATCTAATGGCCTTTTGTCAGTCCTATCCTTCTTGACAGTCATCCTCTTTTCTTTCTAAGTCTCTTCTCTGTAGGCCTTTTTACACTGATCTCTCTTCTAGTTCTCTTTCTACCTTTCAGAGTACTTTAATTGTCTTTGCTGGGTCTTCATCCAGATCACATTAACTAATTATAGGTGTCCCCCATGTTCCTGTCCTGGGCCTTTTCTCTCATTGTTTTATACTATTTAATTTGGTGATCTCATCAGTTTCCATGGATTCTGTTACATGAATGCACTTGATTCTTAGATCTGTCTATCCAACCCTAACCACTTTCCTCATCTCTAGATTCTTATTTTTAATTGCTTTTTGGTCATTTTAAATTGTCTGTTCTATAGATATCAAACTCAGTATATCCAGTTTTCCTGCTACTGTCCAGGATACCACTATCCTCTCAATCATACAGGCTGGTTTACCCTCATAATATTTCTGGTATACACACTCTTTTCTTCTCTAAAAATGCTGCCATACTGATGAAGGACCTCATTACCTCATTCCCAAATTGTTTCAATAGACTTCTGATTGGTCTCTTAAGTTTCTATCCATGCTATTATGTCTTCCATTCATTTGTCAGCTTGATCTTCCTAAAGCTCAAGTTTGACAGTGTCATCCTCCTACCCCATTCCGTAAACTTTAGTGACTCCTTGTTACCTCTAAGATTAAATATAAATTTCTCTGTTTGGCATTCACTACCCTTCATAATCTGACAGTGGTCTTTGTTCCTCATACATGACAATGCTGTTTCTGAACTGAAGATTTTCATTATACTCCATGTCTACTTCCTCCTTCATCTCAACTTCCTTTCTTCTTTGACTTCCTTCAAGGACAATCTAACAACCTACAAGAAGTCTTTCTGAATTCCTCCAAATGGTAGTCTTCTGTCTGAAATTGAAATTATCTCCAATTTATTTTGTATATATTTTGTTTGTACATTTTTGTTTTTCCCATTATTAGACTGTAAAATTCTTGAGTGAAGAGATTTTTTTTTTTTTTTTTTTTTTTGTATCTCCCATTCTCATCACAATGTGTGGCACATGGTGGGTGCTTAATAAATGTTTCTTGACATTAACTTGTCGCATTCTGCTCCTCTCTGTCACAAAATGAATTATATTTGTTTTTCCTTTTCACAGTAATAATTCTATAAATTATTTGGTTTTGCTCATTCTATTCTGTATCTGTTGAATCTCTGAATCATTTTTGAATTGCTTTTTTTTTGTAAGTAGCAATAATATTCCATTACACTCCTGTATTCTGTTTGAGTCCCCAATTGATGGGCAACTTCTTAATCTTCCTTGACTCTTCATTCTCACTCACTCCATATATCCAATCTGCTGCCAAATCTTATCATTTTTAGTTTCATCATGTCTCTCATATGTGACCTTTTCCCTCCTCCTACAGCTACCACCCTAATTTAACCCTTTTTTCCCCTCTCATTGGGACTATTGAAATAATCTGCCTGTGGATCTCCTTGTTTCAAATATCTTCCTATTTCAGTTCATTCCCCATTCAGCTGTCAGAGTGATTTTCCTAATTGTAGATCTATGTCATTCTTCCTCTTCCCCATTCAGTTAATTCTAGTGGCTCCCTATTACTTCAGAATCAAATATAAGACTCCTGTTTGGCATTTAGAACTCTTCATAATCTGACTTATTCTTACCTTGCCAAGAATAAAGCCCATATGCTTTATTCCTCTCCATATTCTATAGGTGAGCTATCCTTGCCTACTTGATGTTCTTTGCAGGGAAAGGGAAAGAAACTTATTAAGCACCTAATATGTGCTAAATGCTTAACAAATATTATTATCTTGTTTGATCCTTACAAGAATCCTTGGAGATGGATGCTGTTATTATCCTTATTATACAGCTGAGGAAACTGAGGCAGAGAGAAGTTAAGTGATTTGCCATAAGTCACACAGTTTGAGACTGGATTTGAACCTTAGATCTCCCTGTCTCCAAACCCAGAATTTTCTATTTTGCCACCCAGCCACTTCTTGCCTTAGGCTTTGCTCCATGCTTATGATACTCCCTCCCTCTTCCTTAGTTTTCCTGGTTTCAGTCAAGTCTGGTCTCAAATAGGGTCTTCTATGAAAGGCCTTTCCCCTCCAGCTACTCTTGCTTTCCTCTGTGAAATTAATGTTATCTATCTCTTCTCCATATATATTGTAGTACCTAATTATTTTTATGTTGTTTTCCCCCATTAGGATGTTTGCTCTTTTAAGGGAGGGATTTTTTGTGTGTTTTTATCCTGAGCTCTTAGAACAATATAAGCACTTAATAAATACTTGTTGACTGATTTACTGGTGCAATTTTTCCTCTTAAGATTGCTTTGGGAATTAATGAAAAAAAAATCAAATGAAGGTGGCCTAGCTGTACCTGATCTAAAATTATATTATAAAGCAGCCGTCACCAAAACCATTTGGTATTAATTCTCCCTGTGCAGCGGGAGAACTGTTCGGTTCTGCAAATATGTATTGTATCTAGGATATACTACAACATATTTAACATATATAGGACTGCTTGCCATCTTGGGGGGGGGGGAGAAGAGGGAAAAAAACGAAACATAAGTGATTGCAAGGGATAATGTCGTGTAAAAATTATCCTGGCATGGATTCTGTCAATACAAAGTTATTATTAAATAAAATAAAATTTAAAAAAAAAAAACCATTTGGTATTGGCTTAGAAATAGATTAGTTGATCAGTGGAAAAGGTTAGGTTCACAAGACAGAATAGTCAACTATAGCAATCTAGTGTTTGACAAACCCAAAGATTCTAAATTTTGGGATAAGATTTCATTATTTGATAAAAACTGCTGGGATAACTGGAAATTAGGATGGCAGAAATTAGGCAAGGACCCACACTTAACACCACATACCAAGATAAGATCAAAATGGGTCCATGACCTAGGCATAAAGAACAAGATTATAAATAAATTAGAGGAACATAGGATAGTTTATCTCTCAGACTTGTGGAGGAGAAAGAAATTTGTGACCAAAGATGAACTAGAGACCATTACCGATCACAAAATAGAAAATTTTGATTATATCAAATTAAAAAGCCTTTGTACAAACAGAACGAATGCAAACAAGATTAGTAGGGAAGCAACAAACTGGGAAAACATCTTTACAATTAAAGGTTCTGATAAAGGCCTCATTTCCAAAATATATAGAGAACTGACTCAAATTTATAAAAAATCAAGCCATTCTCCAATTGATAAATGGTCAAAGGATATGAACAGACAATTTTCAGATGAAGAAATTGAAACTATTACCACTCACATGAAAGAGTGTTCCAAATCACTATTGATCAGAGAAATGCAAATTAAGACAACTCTGAGATATCACTACACACCTGTCAGATTGGCTAAGATGACAGGAAAAAATAATGATGAATGTTGGAGGGGATGCGGGAAAACGGGGACACTGATGCATTGTTGGTGGAGTTGTGAACGAATCCAGCCATTCTGGAGAGCAATCTGGAATTATGCCCAAAAAGTTATCAAACTGTGCATACCCTTTGATCCAGCAGTGTTTCTATTGGGCTTATACCCCAAAGAGATACTAAAAAAGGGAAAGGGACCTGTATGTGCCAAAATGTTTGTAGCAGCCCTGTTTGTAGTGGCTAGAAACTGGAAAATGAATGGATGCCCATCAATTGGAGAATGGCTGGGTAAATTGTGGTATATGAATGTTATGGAATATTATTGCTCTGTAAGGAATGACCAGCAGGATGAATACAGAGAGGCTTGGAGAGACCTACATGGACTGATGCTAAGTGAGATGAGCAGAACCAGGAGATCATTATACATTTCGACAACGATATTGTATGAGGATGTATTCTGATGGAAGTGGATTTCTCTGACAAAGAGACTTAACTGAATTTCATTGGATAAATGATGGACAGAAACAGCTACACCCAAAGAAGGAACACTGGGAAATGAATGTGAACTATTTGATTTTTGATTTTCTTCCTGAGTTATTTTTACCTTCTGAATCCAATTCTCCCTGTGCAGCGGGAGAACTGTTCGGTTCTGCAAATATGTATTGTATCTAGGATATACTGCAACATATTTAACATATATAGGACTGCTTGCCATCTTGGGGGGGGGGGGAGGGGAAAAAACGAAACATAAGTGATTGCAAGGGATAATGCTGTGTAAAAATTATCCTGGCATGGATTCTGTCAATATAAAGTTATTATTAAATAAAATTAAATTAAAAAAAAAAAAGATTGCTTTGGCTACAATATCATTGTTATTTTCTTTGGTGGATATATTCTTTGATTTGTTTTATTGACTCACCAGTTTTTTAACTATTAAATTGTTTATTCTCCATTTCTACCAATTTCTGCATTCTTGAGTTGGGGTAACTGGACTGATCACTGATTTTTTTTCTTACTCTGGTATGTCTGAACCCAATATTGGTTGGTTTTGGGAAGATTGGATTGTCCTGTGTTGGACATCTTTTATAGCTCTATACAATATCTAAGATCAGAGTGCTCCCAATTTTGGAATTTGAAAACTATTGACTGTCAGCCCTCCCATCATCTCTTCTTTTATTCACAGTTAGGGCTCTAGCAGACTCTCATAGAAGCACTCTCTTTTTCTTCCCCCTAGCATCAGTAGCCCTGGATAGTCTCTTGTGGGTCTTGGCAGGCCTTCAGTTTATTTGCCTAGGTTCACACTAGCTTTTGTGGTGAGATTTCTTTTCCCAGAACTTACAGGTATTTATCCTTTTTTAGTATTGTGCTGATTGAAGACACTGTTGATACTTCTCTTTGAATTTGAGAGGCAGTATGGTATTTGAAAAGGTACTAAACTTGGTGTCATTAACCTCTTGATTCACATCCTACCTCAGATATTTGTGTGACCCTAGCTAGCCATGCCATTTTGTACTTCAGTTTCTTCATCTAAATGAGGGAATTGCACGCGATGGCCTTTCTAGCTTGAAATCTATGATGTTAGGGTTTCTTAATCATTATTCAATCTATAGCTTTCTTTAAATCTTTTTTCTAGAGTTACATGTATCAGAAAAGGTCTTCTCTGCCATTTTCTCATCCTTGAAATCTTTTAAAATAGTATTTAAACAAACTTTTCAAAGCCTTTTCTATTTTGAAATCTTATCTCTTTTTTCCTTAATCCCAAAATTTAAATTAGTGAAAAAACAGATGGGAGTTGAAGTTACTGGGCTAAATAAAATGTGAGGCAAATGTGATATCATGGCAAGATCCCTAGAGAGAAGACAAAAGATGATAGTCCTGAGTCAGCCACTAAAAAAACTGAATACCCTTGAAGAAATCACCCATGAGTTTATTCATGCGCTTCAATAACTGGCCCATCTTAATTCACAGGGCAGTTTTGTGAGAACCCATCGACATTCTTATACAAAAAGCACTTTGTAACTATAAAGTATGATTGCTCAAGTATTCATTAAGTATTTGCTATATGCTAAGCACTGTTCAAGGTCCTGAGGGTTATGAACAGATAGAATCAATCCTTAACTTTCATAGGAGTAAAAATCCTAAAAAAAAAAAAAAAAAAAAAAAATCAAAATAAAACAAACAAACCTCAAATATTGACATAGTGATTTTATGGAAAATAGGTTATCTTCTGCAATCTCTAACAATTGTAATCTTTTGCTAGAGAATGCAGAAAACACAATTCTTTATAATTCTGATTATTAATTCTGATAATATGCACTTTTCCTAATCCAGTAACCATGAAATAACCCATAAATTTCAATACAGAAAATAAAATTGGTAACATGCAAAAATGCATTTTACCAATACTAGCAATTGTCTTGCTAGTAATTCACTAGAATTCTGTGATCTTTTGTGCTCATGTCTGAGTTTTGAAAAATTGATTTCAGACAGCAGTCATTTTTTATAATATAAAATCTGTAGTACTACAAATCTTCCCTTCTTTTTTGGAAGTAAAATGGTTCATAGATTTGTTAACAGCAAACTCTTAGCTGATGTGACTATAGATATTGTCATGCAAAGTTTCCCTAACATCTTATTTTCTCACTAAGCTGTTGATTTAGAACTGAAAGGACTTGCACTATACTTTGGGAGGAACAAAATTGCAACACAAAACTTGAGATTTAAAGGCAAGCAATGAAAATATGCAACAAACACAAAAGGAACTCTTTACATTGGTAGAGTGAATAAGACCAATGAGCTGCCCAATAGAATATCAACTCCTCCAAAACTTGCATATATCATACCTCTCTTTTTTTTTCTCTACTCTACATAGTTCATTTACCAGTGCAAAAGATTGCTAATAAGATTCCTAATAAGGTCACATGAATCCTTGAAGTGAAGAGTTAAATGCATGAATGTTAAGGATTGACTGTAAGGATAGCTAGAAGGTGCAATGGATAGAACACTAAGTCTGAAGTCAGAAAGACCTGAGTTCAAATGCAATCTCAGACACATAACACTTGCTGGCTGTGTGACTCTGGGCAAATCATTTAACCACAATTGCTTCAACAACAACAAAAAAAGAAGAAGAAGAAGAAGAAAGAGTGAGAAAGGACTGACTATAAATGAATTGATTTTGTGTTTAAAGATCTTAACGTTTCATAGAAGAAAGGCAGTATGTATCTGTGATTCCCTACTGCAGGGAAACTAAGACTGGTGGATAGCTTGAGTTCAGAAGTTCTGAGTTCCATTAAGGTTAAAATTCCTTTGAATGCCTGCATTAAGTCCAGCACCATTTTGGCATGCCCTGGGAAGCAAGATAACACTAAGCTGCCACAGGAAGGGCAAACTAAAGTGACCCAGGCTGGAAATGATCAAAGCTTCACTGCTGATCAGAAGTAGGATTGGGCCTATTAGTGTCTACTGTACTTCTAGCCAGGAAGAGATAGGGAAACCAAATTCTTCTGAATGGGAGGACATGGGAAAAGAGGGAAGGGAGTATGCATAAATGCAATGTTCTCTTCTCTCAAAATATAATCATTCTCTGGGAGCAGTTTCTTTGGGGGCTTCTGGAGGCAGCCTTAGTTTCAGTTCAGTGTAATAATCACCTCAAATGCCGCCAGCTGTTAAAGTCCAGTCCTTTATTGTCTCTTCCAAAATAGCCGGTTAATTTTCTTAGAGGCCTATCTCTCTCCTTGGTTCCAAGAGCTCTTGCAGCTTGTCCTTTGCCTCTCCAGCTTTAGCCTCTAGCTGTCTCTGAATCCAAAGCCTCCAGCAAGCACCAAGGTGATATATGGAATGAATCTGACTCTTCCTCCGAGAGTAGGATTGTGGGTTCTCTCTGGGCTTGTGGGAGCTTCTCTTAGACTTGTGAATCTTCTCCACTGAATCTTGACTTGTGAATCTCCCAAAGTCTCTAGTTGGCTTGTGGGCTTCTGACTTGTGAATCTCCTCCATTTGTGAATCTCCCGGAGTGCCTATCAATTCCAGTGACTAAGCACCTTGTAAGAATCATAACATCCCCCACTTTCTTTTGATTTTGAACATAGGTGGTCGACCTCCCTGACTTCTCAAGGAGGTGAGAACCCCAAAAAAGAAAGTGATCACGCCTTTCCTGACTGCTCAAAAAAAGGAGTGAAAACACCATAAAAAGGAGGTGATTGCACCCTCTCTGACGTCTCAGGAAGGGAGCTGAAAACACCAAAGGAAATGGGGAATCAAATCAGATTAGTGGGTTTCTGAAGGGGCTCGCTTGAAACAGTTATACATAAATCCATCAATATGGGAGGTATTACACATAATTACATAAATTACATAAGCACATAGTAACACAGGCTAGTAGTGATGTGACAAATAACATGTATCAACATGAGGAAATTATACATGTCCATAAGTCCTAGAAATAATCCAAAAGGAATCCATTATCCATTACTTCATGTGCCAGGAATCCAATAATTCCTGCAAGTTTTGAAGTCCTGCAATAGTCTCATCAATAATTTTTCATCTCAGGGAATCCAGTGATTCTTGCTGGTTTTAAAGTTCTGGAACAGTCTTATTTTGTGTTAGGGAATCAATGATTCCTGCAGATTTTGTTCTTAGGTCTTCTCCTTTGTTTCCAGATTTTTCTCTTTTTCTCTTTTTCTCTGATGGACAAGGCAGATACGGCTCGTTGACTCGCATCTGATTCCTTCTCCATCTGTAGAAATACAAGCAAACCCTCTTCCCCAAGCAGTTAACCTATCTGGTCCCTTCCATTCACCACTTTCTGGGTCTCTCCACATCACCTGACGATTATCTAAAGATAGTGGAGCTGCTTGCACTGGACACTGCCCTTCTGATGGGTTATAAAACCTGTCTGCGGGAGCCAGTGCATTTTTGTCAAAAATTTTAAAAATTAATGGTATAGAGAACTAGATTTAGAAGTTCTCTAGAGTTACCTGTGGCTCCCCCTTTCTTTTGTTTTTGGAGGAGCGTCTTAATGCCTGTTTCTTCTCTCTAAGATTGCCTGACCTTGAGGATTAAAGGGTATGTCAGTGGTGTGTAAAATCTTATACTGTGCACAAAAGTGTTCAAAATGTTTAGAGATATATGCAGGGGCAATATCTGTTTTTACGTCTTATGGCATAATTGCAAATGCTTGGATGAAGAATTCCGTGACCACTCGGGCTGTCTCTTTTGCTGTTGGTATTGCAAAAGTGAATCCTGAAATGGTGTCTACTACAACATGGATAAAAAACAGGCGACCAAAAAGATTTATAATGGATCACATTCATTTGCCAGATTTCATTGGGTCTCAAACCACGAGGGTTCTTTCCTGGAGGGAGCATAAGAGCGTGGAAAGGAAGGCAAGCTGTACAGCTTTTTACTATCCTCCTAGCTTCTTCTTTTGTTATCCCAAATTATAAACATAAAGCTTGAGCAGCCTGATGGTATTTAGAATGAGATTCCTGGGCTTCCTGAAATAAAGGAGTACTGGCTAACATAGTTAAAAGGCTATGTACCTTTGAGTTTCCATCAAAAATAGGACCTGGAAGTCCACTATGTGAGTGGATATGCAAGATATAAATCTTAGCTGGATGTTTTCTCACTTGCTCTTGAAGTTCCTTAAAGAGCTGATAAATATTAGAAGCTGCAAATTTTCTTTGAATCTCCCGGAGTGCCTATCAATTCCAGTGACTTAGCACCTTGTAAGAATCATAACACATACATACATATATATGTTTGTGTGTGTGTGTGTGTGTGTGTGTGTGTGTGTAAGTAAGTGTGTATGAACATGTAAGCTTATACATATACACATACAACGAATACCAGATAATTGAATTATTAATACCCAGGAGGGTCTAGAAAGGTCCTTACAATAGGACATAATGTTTACATTGAATTTCGAAAAAAACTTGGGCTTTTTCACAATTTATAAGTGCACATTATTGTTTCTAGAACTATCAATGGGTTTTAAATATCTGTGATACCAGTCCTCATTAACAGAGAATCTTAACATTTGTCTAATATGGCATAATTATTGAAATTAATATCACTTCCTTCATTTATTTAATTAGGTACTCTGCTACTATGTTTAAGAAACTTAGTGATTTGACTACAGGGATAGTAAATCAGTTATGCTTTCATAAAGCTTCAAGGAGGTAGAGAGCAGTATATGAAAGATAAGATGATTAAGTGAATAAATTATACTATAAGGCAATATGTTATATAATTATGATGTAAAATTTATGTGACAACTATCACTAGTAATCCATGTGATTAGAAAAGGTTTTCTGATTGATAGGACATGATGATAGTAAATTTTAATAGGTAGAAATCGTGAAAAGTATGTAGATTTATCCTCTATCTGTGTGGAAGCTCCACAGATCAGGGTAATTCTAGTAGTCAGTAATTAAATAGATAATCTTGAAGAGTTGATGAGACCCTCAAAAGTTAAGAGACTATCAAGGTCAGGATTTAAATCCAGAGCCTAATTCACAAATCTTGAATACTAATCCCTGTATCAAATTGCTTCTTAAATTGTGATGTAACTTGCTTAAGAAAGAAAAAGGTTTAGCAAGTTACATTTATTTAACTCTAATCTCCACCTCTTGCTTGACAGTGAAAAATAATGACACAACTCCAGGGCAGTTGGTTCTAGACTAAAACAAGAATGGTTTTGGATTTGCTTATTAGTTTTCCTCAAAACTCCTCCAAGATAATTTAGACAGATGATTTTAGAATAGAGCCAGTGCTTTGTTATTAAAGTCATTGATCAGTTTATATGGGGACTTAATCTATTACCTCAAAACTGGCTCACTTCCTTTTCAGTCACAGATGTCCTTGATAACATTTTTTTAAGCCACATATAACACATGGTCATTATTGGCAGTGTGCTTTCACTCACCAGGTAAATAGTTTTAAATATTTATTTATTTGAGCCATCTCTCTTTTTTCGCCCCACATTTCTGTGGCCACATTTGATTGTGGTACAGTGGAGAATGCACTGGATTTGGAGTTAGAGAGCCTGAATTCATACTCTTGCCTTCCAGTCAGTTAGTCAACATTAAGAAACTACTATATGCCAAGCACTGAGGATACAAAGAAAAAAAAAAAAAGTAAGACCTTGCCCCCTGGGAGTCTACAATCCAATGAGAGAAGAGAGCACATCCAAAAAGAAAGCTGAGAAGGGACAAGGAGCATGGTGGAGAGACCCAGAGGAGTGCAGCTGAGTGGCACCTTCTGGGAACCTCTGAGGTTCTGGGAAGAGCTCCTGGCCCTTTCCCCTCCAGTGGAGGATCCTGAGAAGGTGAGAGTGGTACCTAGGTGACCCATTGGATAGAGTGCCACACCTGGAGTCAGGAAAACCTGAGTTCAAATGTGATTTCAGATATTCACTAGCCATGTGACTTTGGGCAACATACATAATATGTATTTCCCAATCTTGTTGTAAAGATCAAATGGGAGAATAATTGTAAAATGCCTAGAACATAGTAAGCACCATATGAATGTTTGCTGTTATTATTGCTAAACTGAGGGCATTGGTCTAGGTAGCCTATAAAAGACTCTCAAACCCTACTTCTATAGTCCTATGATACTATTTATATATACATATAATTCTATTAGTCTATGCTATTTTTATATCCTCCTAGCTCTTTTTGCACACTGATACTAGAAGAATGTTCTTAAAGCATGAGTCTAATCATGTCATTGTTCAAATACCATTAGTGGTTCTCTCTTACCTGCAGAGTAAAGGCTAAATTTCTTAGCAGCTCAGAGAAAGTCTCTTATTACCATACGGCATTACTCTGTTGCTTCAATCTTCTTGTTATTTTCCCCAGCTGTCAAATAATTATTTTTTTAATAGCTTTCACAAAACCATTTCTATACTCTTGCTATATTGTTCTCTCCACCTTTAATTCCTTTTCTCTACTCAGTAAGATCTTCCAAGTTCCCCTAACCAAAAATCATCTCTTCCTTTCCTTATATCTTTTCCTACCTCTCCTCAGATACTTCCATTTGTGTCCATATCTTACTTTCCCTGTTAAAATGTAAAATCCCTAAGGTCAGGCAGGGCCTCATCTTTGTGTTTCCCTTTATTCTGTCCCCACACAAACAGCCTCACTTGGTGCCTTATTCATAGTAATCTAGCAAATTTTTGTTGACTGAATGACTTTTATTACTTACGTGGAGAGTTCTGACAGGAATTAAATTTTACTAAAGCAAGTACTTAGAACAGGAGAACAGACACAAGGATAAATAACCTCTGTAATTTCTTTTAATTTGTGTCACTAGATTTAGGTGATTTTTCTGGGAAATGACACTTAGTATTGGTAAACAATGTGCCGGTCTTTGGAATTAGAATATGGATAGTCTTCTAAAATTAAGTATAAGAAATAGAAGGAATTAGATTTCATCAAGCTTAGTTTGACCAAAGGCTACACGGAATCCCTGGACAGGTTCTGTATCCAACCTAATATTCACAGGAAATCTCTGTTAAATGAGGCTTTTAAGTTGTGCCAATGCAATGATAATTGAAGTTCTTCATGGTGACCCTGAGGCACTGCAGCATCCTAAAGTGCCTTCTGAGTCATCAGATTTAGATAGATTTAGTGTTGTTTTAAAGCATTTTATCATGTTCTTTGTAAAAGTTTTATCATCTGTCTTACATATTGTAATTGTATGAGCCAGTATATTTTATTACCAATTGTGTTTTTCCCACCGATGGCATTTTAATAGTGGATGTACTGAAGTGTGACTGTTAAAAGTGTTCTTAGGACATGAATTAGGAGGATGGTAAAAAGATACAAGGCTTGGAGACCTAAAGTTTAAATCTCATGTCATAATTTTGTTAGTTTTGGACTGTGAGCAAATCATATAACTTTTCCAACTCTCAATTTTGTCATCTGTAGAATGCAAATAATAATATTTGCCATACCTGTCTCATAAAATTCTTGTAAAATGCCTAGAACATAGTAAACACTATATGTAAGCACTTAATGTCTTGATGCTATAAGCAGTGTGAAGATTGGGGTGGTTTTTTTTTTTTTTTTTTTTTTTTTTTAATATCACAGTCTGAGTTTGTTTCATGAATGTACAGTGCAAGGAGCTCCAAACATATTAGTCCTAGAGAATTATCTGGAGCACTGAAAGATTGAGAGAGAAAGAAGGGAGGAAGAGAGAGAGAGAGAGAGAGAGAGAGAGAGAGAGAGAGAGAGAGAGAGAGAGAGAGAGTGTGTGTGTGTGTGTGTGTGTGTGTGTGTGTGTGTATGTGTGTGTGTATGTGTGTGTTTGTAAGCTTAGGCTGGTCCTCTATCCACTATTCCAAACCACCTCTCATTTATTAAGCTTTAGGGGGAAAGTTTTTGTGGGTTTTTAAGAAAACATTTTTAATTTTATCAATGTTACCTCTTTTTTGTGTGTATGTTATTATGGCTATTTTGATACTTTTCTGGATCAGTAGTCTCTTTGGGGTACACCTTCCTCTACCGTGACTCAACCCTTCCATTTCTTCACATCCTGAGTGATTCTCACCTGTGTCCTCATATTTATCCTTCATAGGATATCTCCTACCAGGCAGGCCAGAGGCCTTCATCAGAGACTTTTAAGACCTCTAGATTGCCAGTGTAACCCTTGGGCTATGTATATGTTGTGTTTCATTCTTATTGTATACTTGACCCAGCATCTTTTCCTACATGTTCTTAATTATATCTTTTCCCCTTCTTGAATGTACATCACTGTTGTCAGTACACACCCACATACATCTCCCATGCATCTTTACATTGTCCTTTGAATCATTCTGATTCCTTTGAGATCATATTGTTTAATGACATAACCATTACTGGAAGAATTACCCTGTAATATAAAAATAATAGCTTACATTTTTACAGTTCATTAGCACTATTTAGAAAGTAATTTTCTGCTTCTCAAGTTTGTCAACAAGCATTTAATTAATGATAACTACCATTTATATAGTTCTTAAAGGTTTGCAAAATGCCTTACAAATATTATTTTATTGTCATAACATTCTGGGAGATAGGTGCTGTTGTTATCCTCATTTTGTACATGAGAAAACTGAGGCTGAAAGGTTAAGTTTTTTGCCTGGGTCACAGTTCCTAAATGTCTGAAGCTGATTTGAACTTAGGTCTTTCTGACTCCAGGAACAATGCCCTTCCAAGCTCTCTCTGAGTTTAGGCACTGTGCTAAATGCTAAAGCTACAATTAAAAGCAAAAAAAAAAAAAAAAAAAAAAAAAGTCATTCCCCTCAGGGAACTTATAGTCCAGTTGGAGGAGATTATACCAATATCTATCTGTAAATAAGACATAGATAGATGGATATGGATAGGATAAATTAGAGATAATCTCAGAGGAAAAACCCCAAGACTAAGGAGGACCAGAAAATGTTTTTTGCAGAAGGTGGGATTTAGTTGAGAGCTGAAGAAGATAAGGAGATGGATATAGGGAGGAGAGTTCCACACATGGATGACAGTGCTCAAAGATAGAGTATCTTGTGAAGGAGAAGCAAGGAGGCCTATATCAATGGACTCTAGAGTACATAGAATAAGTAAAAGACTATAAAAACAAGGAGCCATTTTATGCAGGTTTAAAAGCCAAATAGAGAATTTTATATTTGATTCTAGAGGCTATAGGAATCCACCAGAGTTTATTGAATAGTAGGGAAAGTTGCATAGTCAGACTTGCATTTTGGAAATACTTTAGTAGCCAGAGACAAGAATGTAAGAAGAAATAGTAATGAGTGTGTGATATGAGAGAAGGAGGAGGGAGAGAAGAAGGATTCGTTGGTGAATGGCTTCAGATTTTTTCAGTGAAATGTCAGGCAAGATTCTCACTCAAAAGAATAAGGATAATCAAAAGGTTTAGAAAGGTTACTGTGGTTAGTAGGATAGTGAAGTTAGGAAGATGTAAAAAGATTGCCTTGCCACAGTGAGGACCCAGCTGAGATTATATAACAAATTTGTGGTGGATTTAGCATGTTTTCTTAATCACTTTAGCTGCATTCAATGAGAACCAAAAGTAAAAGGCAGCAAATAGGAGTTATCCAAGGATGAAGTTTTACAGGGCAAAATCAGCAATATGATAAGAGGAAAAGAAACAAGAGTAGAGTTGAACTGGTTTTTGAAGGAGTCAAGATGGAGAAGGGAGAAGAATATAGCCAGTGAATGGGGTGAATACCTGGGAAAACTGAGAGATGGAGGGATTGCAGGTTATGCTGAAGTCAAAAAAAAAAAAAAAACGGTTAGAGTCTTAAGGCAGAGGGAATTGTGGAATAATTAAACAAAAGTATTTCAAGATAATGATAAATGTTGGAAAGGATGTGGGAAAACTGGGATACTAATACATTGTTGGTGGATTTGTGAACTGATCCAGTCATTTTGGAGAGCAATTTGGAACTATGTCCAAAGAGCAATCAAACTGCATCCCCCTTGATCTAGCAGTATCTCTACTGGGCCTGTATCCCAAAGAAATTATAAAAAAGGGGAAAGGACCCATATGTGCAAACAATGTTTGTAACAGCCCTTTTTGTAGTGGCAAGGAAATGGAAACAGAGTAGATACCCGTTAGTTGGTGAATGGTTGAAAAAGTTGTGGTACAGGAATGCAATGGAATATTATTGTTCTATAAGAAACAATTAGCAGAATAGTTTCAGAACCGCCTAGAGAGGTTTACCTGAACTGATGCTAAGTGAAGTGAGTAGAACCAAGAGAACATTGTACATAGAAATAACAAGATTCTGTGATCATCAACTGTGATGGACTTGGCTCTTTTCAACAGTGAGGTGATTCAGGCCAATTCCATTAGATTTGTGGTGGAGAGAGCTATGTGCATTCAGATAGAGGACTGTGGGAACTGAATATGGATCACAACATAGTATTTTCACCTTTGTTGTTTGCTTGTTTTTTATTCTCATTTTTTTCCCCTTTTTGATCCGATTTTTTTTTGTGCGATATGATAAATGTGGAAATATGTATAGAAGAATTGCACATGTTGAACTTATATTGGTTTACTTGCTGTCTGGTAAAAGGGAGGAGGGGTGGGAGAAAAATTTGGAACACAAGGTTTTGCAAGGGTGAATGCTGAAAACTATCTTTGCATGTATTTTGAAAATAAAAAGCTATTAAAAAAAAAAAGATTTCAAGTTCCTGAACATGGAAGTAGTTGAGAATAATAGTAAAATGAAGAATTTGATCATATCTGAAGTAAAGTAGATGAATGTATCTTGGGAAATAACTAAATTGAGGAACTAGGAAGTGAGAGTATTTAAAAGAATTTGTCACAGTTCTCTGATATCATGGAGGGAGAGACAGACAAAGAAAGAGAGACAGACATCAGGCACTAAATTCTTAGAGTAAGGAAGGGGATGTCCTGGAAGGGATTGATATATATTGTCTGCCAGAATTTGGATGGGTTGATAAATATGGACTGAATAAATCTTAAAGAATTTGTTGCTGAATGATGATATAAGAGGGGAGTCTGGAAGTGGCAGTGGAGGGCAAGAAGTATGCCAGCACAGTGGGCTTGATGGGGTGGGAGGCTGACGATGTACGAGTCAAAGTGTAGCTGGTCCAGGAGAGAGTGGCTGGGGAAGCTGTGTCATGAAGAAGGCGGCAGGTTTCGCTGAGTGACAGAAGGTGAAGTGGGATTGAAAAACTTTTCAAATGAAAGCATTTGATTTGTGTAAGAACATTCCCTCCATTTCACAGATGAGGAAACCAAAGCACAGAGGCAGGACCAAGATTTGCATCCTAGACTTATGACTTAAGGCATAGTTTGCTTCCTCCATTTATGAACGAATGTTCTAAGTCTATGTGGTGAATCTGCTGTGTCATTAATTGAGGATGCTGTGGTGAATTTAGCCTTATAGAAACTGGACTGTTCTGTGAGAGATTTCTTGTCTTTGGTCTTATGCCCAGTGCCTTGGTTTTTAAAATAGACTTTGTAGTGAACTCAGGTTAATTTTAGTGATTTGGGAGTTTGAATAAGTTAAAACTTGCTGTATTCTACATGCATCCTGCTCTTTTTAAGTTATAACTTTTGAAATCTTTTTAGAAACACAATACTGCACACGGAGCCAGGGAGGCATGCCGGAGTCCGGCTTTGGGCAGAATGAGTTTAAAAGACGCTGGCGGTGCTGTTTGCCAGGAGAAAGCAGCCTACCATCTCCATATTTACCCTCAGCTGACTACAGAAAGTGCGGCTTTCTGCAGAGTAACAGCCACTAAAGATACCACCACTTCAGATGTCATCAAGGATGTGATAACAAACTTAAACTTAGATGTCACCAAGTGTTATGTTCTTGTGGAAGTAAAAGAAACAGGAGGTGAAGAATGGGTACTTGATGCAAATGATTCACCTGTGCACCGAGTATTGCTCTGGCCTCGGAGGGCCCAAGATGAGCATCCTCAAAAGGATGGATATTATTTTCTTTTGCAAGAGAGAAACACAGATGGGACCATAAAATATGTAAACATTCAGCTGATCTCTAAAGCAAAGGAAGAACGAAGTTTGGTTGAAAGGGGCTTTCTTCCCTGGCAACAGGAAGACTTTGATGATCTTTGTAATCTTCCTAATTTAACAGAAACAAATCTGTTGAAGAATTTGAAGAATCGTTTTTTACAACAGAAAATATATACTTATGCAGGGAGTATCCTTGTTGCAATTAACCCCTTTAAATTCCTACCCATTTACAACCCTAAATATGTCAAGATGTATGAGAATCAGCAACTTGGAAAATTGGAACCCCATATCTTTGCCATTGCGGATGTGGCTTATTATACCATGCTCAAGAAACATATCAACCAATGCATAGTTATTTCAGGTGAAAGTGGGTCTGGGAAAACACAAAGTACAAACTTTTTAATTCACTGTCTGACTGCATTGAGTCAGAAAGGGTACGCGAGTGGAGTAGAAAGGACGATTCTGGGTGCTGGCCCTGTATTAGAGGTACATTTTTTTTTCCTTTTAATCCTGTGATATTTCTGTACATCTTATATTATTTTGGATTTCAAACTTTCAGACCTTTGGGGTTACAATGTTATGAAACATTTGTAATTCTTGTTTTAAAAAAATAGCAGTTTCTGGAAATAACAGAAACAAGTATTTGAAGCACCTTTTGAAGCAGTAGGTTAATCCTTAGAGAGGGCAGTTAGGTGGCCTAGAATGAGGAAGACTTGAATTCAACTCCAGCCTCAGACACTTACTAACTGAGTGACCCTAGGCAAGTCACTTAATCATGTTCGCCTCAGTTTCTTATCTGTAAGAGGAACTGAAGAAGGAAATGGCAAACCACTTCAGTATCTTTGCCAGGAAAACCCCAAACAGGGTCACAAAGTCAGATACAGCTGAGTAACAACAATTCTTAGTGTTTTTCTTTCTATACAGTCAGTATAAGTGTTGATCTATGCCATTTTCTAATGAGATTTTCCTCTATACCACATATTTGAAAAACATAATTTAAATGAACTCTTTATGATAAGTTAATCATCTTTCTCAGATAAAGCAACCAATCTTCATTAAAAAATCTTTGGAGTATGGTATGCAGAGAAAATGAGATAGAATGTTGGGTCATTAGCTGTTGAATTTAAGTAGCATAGAGAGTTTATGATTATTTCAAGGACAGATTTTCACAGCCCACATAGGTAGAAGGGCCTAGCTGTCTGTGTATTGACTAATTTTTAGAAACTCTTCTGTAACATTACATCTGTGATATGAAATATAAAAGTTGCCACATTTTATGATTCTTTTTTAAAAATATGCTTATATGTCTAAATGATTATGTAACCATCAAAGTAGTCATCTTGAAAACTACAGGCTGTAGACAGTTTTGTTGCCATTGCTCAAAATCTTTTTTTTTTCCTCTTTTGGAATTGCTTATATTAACTGCAGTATGGTCTTTTCAGTGCCCTTGGAGGTAAAAAAACAAAATTTATCTTTGGGGACAGGTTTGATTTTTTTGGAAGCAGCTTTCCAAACAACTGATAAATAAATCAGATTATTTGAATTGTGCCACTTTAAGTCTCATATTAGGCATAATGATGACGTGGATTTTCTTATTTGCTTTGTAAACAGGCTTAGAAAGCAATTCCAAACATGTTTTGAGTTAGGACATCATTGTTAAATAAGTGAATAGCCTCACAAGATGATTGCTTTGAGGGACAGTGCTCCTCTGCATGTATTAGTTCTAGGCAGCTTGCTTAAAAAAAAAAAAAAAAAGTTTCATTATTTTTCAAACTCTGCGGTGCAATCCCACCAAAGTCAATAAGTATTTATTGCCTTTCAGTTGTAGACCAAGTTAATTTTTAACTTGGCAACAAAATAGTCATAAATTTGGAGCATTTGATGGTTTGTTTAAAGGATTCCCTTGAGGCCTGAAAAGATATGTAAGATAAGGAAAGTTTTTGGTTTGGTTTTGTTTTTAAATTTGTTTTCTATTCCTTGAAAGGAGAAGTTGACTTGTTTTGAGGTTTGCTTGAAGCTTGTTGCACTTTAACTGTGCAATTTTCAACAAAAAACAGGAAGGGGTCACTGTGGAAAGCTTGGTTCAATCAGCTGATCATGCCCAGGTTTGAATAAGTTAACTGTTTACTGTCTCTGGGTGCATGGCAGGGACACAAAAGGATGAAATTATTGACTCCATTTTGTACCATATGGGAAATATGAAACTAAAACAATTTATATTTCAACAATCTGCTCTTTAGACAGAATACAAACAAAAACAGTTTATTCAGAACATTGCTGTAATTAATATTTAAACTAGTTTCATGGTGAATATTTAGATAGCAGATATTAATTTATGATTTTATCTGTTGTATGTAATTTTAGGAATATTAACCTTCATAAACACAATTTAATAGATATTAGGTTGGAGGAGGAGGTCAACCATGAAATATTGCTATTAATCATAGTAAGTTGGTATGAAATTGTTTACAGTCTCTATAATAGGGCTTGTTGACCTTTTCTTGTGGATCCCTGTGACAGACAGTATGGTGAAGCCCCTGGATCCTTTCCCAGAGTCATATGTTTAAATGAATAAAATAAAATAAAGAATATAGGCTTACAAAGAACACCAATCATATTTAAAAAACAACTATCAAAATATTTTTTAAAAACCAAATTTATGGATCCTAGGTTAAAAACACTGTTCTACATTTAGTTTGCTTCTCTCCTACTTCTATCTCCCTCTTTAAAGTTAAAAATGTTAGCTGTGTTCAATTCAGCAAATATAGATCAAGCTTCTTTTATGCACAATGCCCTATACTTGGTGCTGGAGAAAAAGAGATAAACATTTCCCAGATGGGGTACAGAAATAAGTCAAAGGTAAATTGTAATAGGGATAAAGAATTCCACTGAGAGATACTCTTTAAGAAGATCTGATTGAGAAAATGCCACCTCCACTCCTTGATATTGCATATAAATTTGGGCTTTTTTCAAGGTGTTTTTTTTGTTTTGTTGTGTTTTGTTTTTGCTTACTTTCCTCCCCCCCCATCTTTTTCTTTAAAAAATACTATTTTTTTAGGTGGAACAGCTCTCTAAAGGGGCAGAAAATGAATATTGGGAGAAATTTAGGTAGTGTAAAAATTAAAAGATAATTTAAGAAAAGAAAAAATAATAATAAAATGTAGTGTGGTATTTTTTTTAAACAACACAGAAAATGAAAATTTGTGTGGAAAAATCTTATTTCAAATAGAGAAAACATAAGGACAGGTTATGGCCCTTATAAAGATGGTGACAACTGAGTTAAGTTTTTGAGGAAAAAAATTTCAACAAGTAAGAGATGTGAAGGGAATATGTGCAGCACGGGGTGGGGAGGGGATGGGGGGAGTTGTCTGTGTATATGTGTTTTGTGATGAAGGAACAACCAGTGGTCCAGTTTAGCCAGAATATGAAAGGAGAAGTACAGTGAAGAAGTAAGATTTGAAAAATTAAGTCAGGACTATCTTGGGGCTTTAAGTGCCAGGATAAGTCATTTGAAGGAACTATTGAAGATTTTTTTTGAGTAAGAAAGTGACATGGCCAGAATGATACATATTTTGGCATGTGTGTGTAGGATGGATTAGGGAGGGAAGAGATTGCTCTTAGGGAGTTAGAATAAAAGAGGTGATAGGAAATTGAAATAAATTAGTAGCAAAGGGACTAGAAATGGGGGAAGAGGGTGAAAATGAAAGATATTATGTAGGTAGCATTGATAGGACTTGCCAAGTGACTGGATATCAAGATTGAATAAGGGGAGAGAAGAGTTAAAGATGACCATGAGATTTTAAGATAAAGTGACTAGAAGGATAGTGATGGCATCAACAGAAACTAAGAAGTTTGGATGCAGGCCAGGTTAAGTTCAGCTTTAGCTATGTTGAGTTGGGCTGTTCATCAGATATCTTGGTGATATCTAGGCACCTGAAGATACAAATATGAACTCATGGTGGGCTGAGAGATATTGAGGAATTACCAAGGAGAAATATCCAAATCAAAGAAAAGGTGACAAGGAAAGAGAGGTGCTAAAAGTTAATGGTATTATCCAAACTCATTATCTTTTTCCCTGGGCAGTGCCAGTTCCCTATTAAATTGCTTGCTTCATCCTTGACTCCTCAATGTATTTCCCCCTCTGCATCTAATCTATTACTAGATCTTTTTTACTTTACCTTTTACTTCTATAACATCTCTCCATTCCACTGTCTTCTCTAATATTTCCACACCCCAGTGCACGTCTTTATCATTTCACCTTTGCACTTTTGCAGGAGCTTTCTATTGGGTCTGCCCATCTCCAATCTCTCCTCACTGTCATCCGTCCTCCATTTAGCTGCCAAAGTGATTTTCTTAAAATACAGGCCCAACCTACTCACCCCTTATTCAGTTAACTCCAATGTCTCCCTCTTGCCTCTACGATCAAATACAGAATCTTCTCTTTGACTCTTAGAATCTTTCATAATTTTTTTTTTCCTTTTTCAGTCTTTTTCAGTCTTCTTTTTGTTTGTCCTTGATTTTCAGAAAGGACCATGACATCAGGAAGGTGATGCTATGATATGACAACAACAAACTCCAGCCGTTCTAATCTTATAATTCCCCTCCACCCCACATTACCTTCAGTCCAGTGACACTGAATTTCCAGTTTTTCTTTAGACTCCTTTCTGTTCTCTGGCTTTCTTCAAGTTCTAACTAAAATTTCATCTTCTTTCCTATGCCCTCTTAATTAAGCCTCTTGATTTTTTCCTGTTTATCTTGAATATAGCTTGTTTTTACATATTTGTTTGCTTCTTCTCATCCTCCTCATTAGATTGTATGCTTCTTGAAAGCAAAGATTGTCTTTATTTTTAAGTTTCATTTTAGTTTCAGTTCCAAATTCTCTCCCTTCCTCTGTCCATTGAGAAAGCAAGAAATACAAAACCCATTACAAATATGAAATAATGCAAAACAAATTTCCTCATTAGTCATGTTCGGGGGGGAGGAGGGGAGTAGAAAAAAATTTTTTTGCATTTATCTTCAATTACTTTCCTTTGGTTTTATCTTCTGTATAAGTGTTTTTGTTTTTGTTTTTTAAAGTAAGTTGATCGATTTAATCTCTATGTATCAACATTGGTGTTTTGTGCCATTTTTTATTTTTTCTTTTTTTTCCTCCCTTCATTGGAATAATTTCTTTTCCTTTCCATAATTTAATTCACAAGGGTTCTTCCATACCTCTTGGGTTGACTTCTCTTAAAGAATCTTGTACCATAGAATCATGTCTGTTCTTTCTTTAAAATCTTGAACATCTGTTTTCTCTACACATATCAGCTGTATGTGTGTGTCCATCATTCCTTTTCTTAACTTTCATAAATTCTTGAGGTGGTATGGTCATTTTTTTCCTAAATTTTCTATCTTTTCCATTTAGGCTACCTATTCCTTTTTATTGATTAGAACAAGATGAAACTATCACTTTCCCTCATGTTTCCTCTGCTCTCTTCTAAAGAATGAAATTAATATTAATTAAATTAACATTAAATCAACACTAAATTCAACCAAGAGACATTCTCTGATCTCTTCTATAGTCTGTCAACTCTATCATTCACTTATGAACTCTGTTCTGTTCTTTCTTATGGCCATTCTTTCCATAATTTATTTCCACTATACTATTGCTTCGGTTTCTTTTCCCTTTAATTTCATTCAAATATCCTCTACTTTATTTCTGACTATTTCAGTGGTTTTTTACAAATAGGTATATCTTCTTGATATTCAGTGACATTCTAACATTTTTTTAAAAATCTATTCCTTTTAAATAAACATACTCATCCATTGTTTTACTTACGTCATGACATAAAATCTCACTAATGGCTTTAAGGTTGCATTTGCTCCCTTGCAATAAGAGCTTTAATTACAATACAGAAAATGTGTTAAATGCTTTCTATTTGGGGTACACTGCTAGGTGTGCTGAAGGAGATAAAAAGTTTACTTAAGACACATCTTTTCATAATGATATTAAAATTCTAACACATCAACAAAGTTAGCTATATTGCATAAGTATTTTAGAGAGTTATGAAATGTAGTGATATATGAGGGAAAATATATATATATGGGTCAGAGCAGCATTTGAGTGAGTTGAGCTTTCAGAAATGGTAAGAATAGATAAGAATTTCAGTAGGCAGAAGGAAAGCATTTAGTCATATGGAATAACTTGTATGAATGTAACTATATATAGAACGAATGAAAAAGAAGGGTAGGAAAATAAAATAGCATGGAAAAGAGGTTATTTGAACTTTACTAGCCAAACAATAATAGGAAGCCATTGAAAAAAATTTAATAGATGAGTCCCATGACCAAGTGTATGTGTAAGAACTTTTTTCTGGAGATGATCTAAAAGTGATAGCCATAAGGATAGAAGATGGAACAGATTTAGATGATGTTTGAGAATTAAATTGATGGGATTTTGTAATTATTTGGATGTGAAGTTATTAACATAAGAGATCATATGAAGCATAGTGTCAGAGTTAGAAATAGTGAAGTCAGAAGGAGGAACTGGTTTAGGAGGGAAAAAAAAGAACTTGATTTTGAATATATTGATATGCTGGATATGAATATTGATAGTGGGATTGATAATAGAAATGTGGGTCTAGAGCTCTAGAAAAAAAATTAGGATTGTAGATTTGGATTCCATATTTATTTATTATACTAATTAGCTTAGTAGTAGTAGATATGTTTTTCTCTCATCATTTTCGCTTCTTGATTTTAAAAGTCTTCCTGAAAAATACATTGTTTTCTATCCTTTATTTACACACATTCCATTCATGATCCAGAGTTCATTATTTTTATCTCTTAAATATTTGTCTAGAAATCAAGAGCATGGCCAGGTCCACTGTGTGTAGAATTATGAATCAAGGACAAAAAATGAAAGACTTTAGGGACAAACCTGTTTAGGAATTTGGAATCTGAAAATGGAATTTGGATTTCTGGACTGCACTTATAAAATATAAAAATGATTACACTAGATATCCCATGAACATCTTACACTTAACATATCCAAAATAGAATTTATAATCTTTCCTCAGAAATCCTCTTCTTTTGTTACTGTTAAGAGTAAATTATCCTCCTAATCACAGACTTAGTGCTGTCATCTTTAATTATTCATTCTTACTTCAAGTAGTCCAAACCAGTGGCCAGATTTTCTTTTCTACTTTCTCAATACTGTATGTCCACATAGCTTCATTCACAGAATCCAGTCATAATAAGACCCTCATCACCTCTCACCTGAATTATTGCAATAACCTTTTGATTGCTCTCTTTGCCTGTTGTCTCCTTCCACTATAATCTTGCCCCTCTGCTCAACTTGCCAAAATGATTTTCCTCAAGCACAAATGTTAACTGTCTCCCCTCTATTCAATAAACTCTTCTTTCTTCCCATTACCTCCAAAAGCAAACATGAAGTCCTCTTGACATTTAAAACTCTTCTGGTCCCTTCCTTCTTTTCTAGCCTTCTCATGATTTACTCCTTCTCATACACTGTAGTTCAGTGATATAGGTCTGCTTGCTGTTCCTTAGATAAGACAGTCTGAGCTTTTGTACTGGCTGTCTTCCATGATAGAACTGTTTTTCCTCCTCACCTGTACTACTTAACTTCCCTGACTTCCTTCATCACTCAGTTCAAATCTCACCTTTTCTGCAGGAAACCTTTCTTGGTTTATTCCTTATTCTCTTTTCCCTCAACCTCCCAGTTGTTTTCAGATGACCTTCCATCTTCTCTGTGTAAATACATGTATACACACATCCACACCCACACTCACACTTCTTATAAATATGTAATTACTTACATATTATCTTCTCCATCAGAAAGTTCTTTAAGGGCCCAGTGTTTTTTGGGGGGGTGCTTTTTGTATTTTCTGTCATTGTACCCTCAATCCTTAGCAAAGTAGTTGGCACGAAGATCTTATTAAATTAAAGTAAATAAAAATAAAGTAAATTGAATTTACTATGAAGATATATAGATAAACTGAAGGACGGGGTCATTGCTTTTGATGAACTTAAAATGATCGTCTTATTAGTTTGGTGGAAAATAAATATCTACCTCCCCTCCCCCCCCAAAAAAAAAACAGCTACAATACAGTTTTTAATCAGTGCCCTAAAATATATGTATTGTGAAGAAAATGGATGGTTGGATACTGAGAATGTTAGTTCTGTTGTCAGAAATAAGGTTAAGAAACTGTTGAAGAAAAGTTCATGCCAGCCTAGTCATTTGAAATATTTTTTCTCTTCAAAGAATTACAGTATCCTAAAATAGAGTAGTAAGTAACTCTCATGCTCAATATTGACAGTGCTTGGTGTGGAAAATTGTTTGAACAATTTCCCCGTCTTCTTCCTTTCAGCTAGCAGATAAATTAGAACTGAAATTTTAGGATGATCTTAGTCTCTCAAATAAGGAAGTATTTTTGGTCAGAAAACTCCTTGTTAGGTGGCAAGGATGAAAGTTAGCTGCTGTTTCTGGCTTATTTCAAATAAACATAGTCTTGTAGTTTGTGACAAATGATTTAGGACTTTTTTTAGTCAATGAAAAATAATCATATTTTGAGGAAATCACTTCCAAGAAAAGGATGGAATTGTAGTATTTTTTAAGGATTAAAAATATCTGTGCAGTTTTGAAGTAATTGGTTAAAAACTACAGACTTACAATGGTGGACTTTTACCGCTAGAAGATATTTCTGAAATAATTTAGTCCAGCCATACTACTTATTTTTCAGATGAATAGTAATATCCAGAAGTGAGAAGTCCTACACATAGTTCTCCATATAGAATACTGGTCTCCTAGCTCCCAATCTAATGTTTTTTCCCATTATATTCAAGCTATCAAACTCCTCATGAAGTTTTATATTAGAAAACTAAATGAATAACTACTGGCCTTTTTAGAACATGCTAAATTTCTGCATTGCAAAAAAGTCACTTTTCATGTCCATTTTTGCGGATAGAAGTAGCCTTAAAGAGAAAGGACACTAATGACATTAGAATCATAGAAACAGTTGTATAATTAAGACTTAAAGGACTTTTAAGAACATATAGGCTATTTTATTTTGTTTATTTCTTATATAGACGAGAAAACTACAAAGACTTTTTTTTCCTAGCAGAATTCAGTCTTGGTTAACTAGTTTACACAATCTTAGTTTAGAGGTTCTCTCTGGAATTTGTTTTTGGATGACTCAACTGTTAAACCAAAGCCAGCTTCCCTAAACCAGACCTCAACTATCTGAAATCTAAACTCACAAGATGAAATTTATAAGAAATAGCTGTAAAAGTTTATGCTTGGTTTCAAAAAGTCAGCTATACATTTATAAAATGGGGAACCCCTAACTTAATAGTATTTTATTTAAAGAAGACCCGGTAGTTTTAGTTGGCTTATAAAAGCCAATGGACACCAATAAAGTGAATCTTGGGCTGCATCTATAACTTTATAATGTCTAGAATGAGGGAAGTGATACTTCCATTGTCCTCTGATAAGACAATTTTGAAGTATCCAAGGAAAGTGTCATTGTATTTTTCTCTAAGGCCTTTAAACATGGCAGATAGCTTAGTAAATAGTTGATTGAATGAATGAATGAATATCTAAAATTTCAAAAAATGCTGTCGCAAGTAAAAACCTGACCTCACGAGTAAACTTTATTGTGATGAACTGTATTTTGTAGTGCTTTACTGTGGGTTATACCTAGTTATCTGTGGTAAACATTCTTACAATAAATTGTTGTAACTTTCTCTTAGTTTTTACTCATAGTCCAAGCAGTGTACTCCAAGAGGGGAGAGGAGAAGGAGAGAGACTTTTCATTGCCAACTTCCCCCCTTCTTTCTTATAGCCCAGCTGTGCTTGTGGTCTGAGTTGAAGCTCTTGGCATAGGTTTAATGATACCTCATCTCTGGTTTCCATTCACCATGTTACCAATCACACATAATATACTTAGATTATACTTAGTGGGCGTTAGCAGCAGTCTATTTCAAGGAGAAAGTTACTTTAGTAGGCTTTCCAAACAAGCCTGGAAAAGAAAATAATTTCCATGCCAAAAAGTGGAATTGGCATTCCAATTTTAGTTAACTTCTCAGAGGTGCCTAAATTATGAATGCTTATTAGTAACTTTTATCCTTCTTATGCTGTTTTCCATCTCCACCCCCTTTCACACAGCTGTATACCCTAGAGAATGTTGTTTCAAGTTTGAAAATATCTATTTAAGTGATATGTTACTTCAGAATTACAAAAAATACTTTTAAATATGACTAGCTCATGTTTTTATAGCACTCTTCTCATAACAGCCTTGTGAGGTTGGGAATACAAGTTCACTTCACAAATAAGCAGATTGAGGTTTAGAGGGTTTAAGTGACTCTGCTGCAATCATTGTGCCTTATCCAGGCATATGAAAGGATCCAAAGGCAGATCTTCCGGAAAAAAAGGTCCAAATCCTATTACACCATGTTTGCAGTGTTTCTCTGCTTATCTTCCTTCCTTTTCTCCCTCTTCTCCCCATAAAAATACTGTTTCTTTACCCCCTGAAATGTTTTTGGTAGTTGTTTCACTGATTTTTAAATAATTATAAGCAAAAGTAAATCAACACTGTAAAATTCTTAAAGCTACATTGATTATCACTGTGTCATTTTTATAATAAAAAGTACTACATATTCTGTCCAGTCATATAACAAAACTGTAAAAAAGTTTCATAAAAACAGTATTTGCATTAGTAAAGCTGAGAAATAATTCTAATGACAAGTCAATGAATTTCTATAAGGATATTTAAGGAGTAAAAAGAAATTTGTTCTGCACAGAAGGAAGAGGTAGCTGGGTTTTTTTTTTTTATTTTTTATTTTAGCAAGATCCGCCAAGCAGGGTCAGAGGAAAAGGAGTCAGATGGGAAGCATTGGCAAGTCCCTGCTGAGAGGGATTGAGCCATATGTTTTCTCCTTGATAATAATAGAAATGATCTATTGTCTTCCTGGAATATGTATCCAAGACATGATAATGACTCTCCTGAGACTTGCCAAACCAGATAACTTCTCTCCGATTCTGTGGTACACATGATGCTACAAGCAGGTATTACTCAAGACTATGGAGTCTTGGTTTTTAAAAAAAAAAAAAATTTTAGAGGAAATAGGTGATATTTTTATCATTTCATCATTTCAGGTTGTGTTTGAAAACTGAATTCAGAGTTCTAGTAAATTACAAATTCCTGGCCAGGTAAGAATATATTAGCCTATGTTCCAAATCCTTTAAACTAAAAAGGAAAGGGAAGGGTAAAAAATTGCTTACAAAGATGACTGACAGAGACAGGCAAAACTTTACAGGAGACAAAATCTGAAGGAATAAAACTCAGGATATCACATGCAAAAAACATAAGTAACAAAATGCACTAAATAACTTTTTGAGGCACATTTGACCAAATAGGTACTGCTGTAATATGGTATGTTAAATGTTAATTGCTGGACATACAAATACAAAAAGGAAGAAAATCTCTACCCATAAGGAACTTACATCTTAATAGGGGAAGAATGGAGGAGGGTAGCAGGAAAGAGAGGTTTTTGGTCTGGGAAGTCACAGGGATGGTGAATAAAGCCATAGGGTAGTGTTGATTTAATTACTGTTCATAAAGCAAGAGATAGAAAGTGTTGAGGGCAAGGGTATGGAAAGATGACCAGGTAGCAGTATTGTTAAGTCTGAAACAGTGTAGGTGTATTGATCTCTCACTAATCTGGAGAATTTAGGATCCCTCCATCCCCAAGTAGAAACTTTTGTAAGTCTGAGAAGCAGCATCAAGTGGCAGGGTGCCATGGCAGGAAGATGTCTGAGTAGAACCCAGTTCCTGAGTCTGGTCCAGTATGGAGGACTCTTAATTGTGAACCCCATGACAGAAAGATTGCTCTGGAAAGGGACAGTTTATTCAAAAGAGGTTGGGGGAGGGGAATCGTGCAGTTAACATGCACTTAATAAGTGCATACTGTGTCTGTCACTGGGCTAAATAATGAGGGTATAAAAAAATTTTTCTGATCTGAAAGAGTTCCCATTATAATGGGAGATACAATATGTAAAATAATTTATGTAAAGATTAATTGCACCTGATCTATTTAGTGGAAAGGCTCTAGCATTAAGGGGACCAAGGAAAAGCCCTTGCTTTAGTTGAGAATTGAAGCCAGGAAGCAGAAGTAAGGAAAGAGTACATTCCAAGCAGGAGAAAGAGCAAATGGAAATCCTGGAGTCAAGAGATGGAGGTTTTGTTCAAGGTGAAGCAAAGATTTTAAAGTTTTTTAAGTATATGAAGAGGAGTAGAATATAAGAAGATTGAAAAGAGGGGAAGGGGCCAGGTTTTAAGAAAATGTAAAAGATCATTTTGGTACCTGAGTAGAAGATGGACTTTAGAGTAAGGTGAGGGTAGGGGGTACTAATCACCAAACTTTTGCAGCAATCCAGAAGTAAGGTAATAGTACCACAAGAGAAGTAGTATCAGAAGAGAGAAGATGTGACAAAGAATTGACAGGACTTGACAACACATTCATGGGGGAGGAGACAGGAAGACAGAGTGAAGAGTTGCCAACCTGGCTGACTTGTGATATCTTCAACAACCATAGGGATATTTGGAAGAGCCGTAGGTTTGGGAGTTCATATATAGATGAGTTATATGTTTAAAAGTTATATTTGTGTAAAATTTTTATGAGAATACAGAGAGAGAAAGACCACAAGAGTCAGAAAGAGCTGGTTTTCATGTCCTGCCACTTGATCCTGACGAAGGTACTTTTAGTGACTCAGGCATCTAACTCTGTGACTATTAGATACTAGTTTACTTTGAATAGAATAAATTCCTTACATAAAAGAACTGTCCTGAAATCAAACGTCCATTTTGATCTACATACAAACTTCCTCATCGAAACCTTAATGGAAGCATGAGAAGGGATAGGTAGACTTTTACAAGCATTGTTTTATAGATGACCACATCTTTGCCATCATTCAAGTGACTGAAAGATACAAAGGCTGTACAAATTCTTTTAAGGCAAGAATTATTTTCAAGTTTCCTTTGTACCCAGAATATCTGGCACATAGTAAACAAAAAATGAATGAATTATTGAATCAATAAATAAAAAAGCTTTTTTTTTTTTTTTTTTGGATGAGGCTATTGAGGTTAAGTGACTTACCCAGGGTCACAGAGCTAGGAAGTGTTAAGTGTCTGAGATTAGATTTGAACTTCGGTCCTCCTGACTTTAGGGCTGATGCTCTATCTATTACACCACCTAGCTGCCTCTAAAAAAGCATTTATTAAAAACTTGCTACATGCATACAAATTCAAGGAGAGGAGAGGAAAGCTAAGACAGCCCATGCCTTCAAGATACATTCTAAGGAGAAGAATTTAAGAGAATGTTGATCAGAGAGGGACATTTATTTCCAAAGTTACAAGAATAATGATAAATGCCTTTTTTTTTTTAAGTACTTAATTCAGTAGAACACAATGCAGTTTTAAATGATCTTTTCCAACAGGGTGTTTCTTTTGTGTTTTTAAGTTACAAAAGATCCCTGCAGTCATTTAAGTGTTTATCAATATCCTATGTGTCAAGCATTTTTATGAAAATACAAAAACCTCCCCTTCCCTTAACAAGTTTACATTCTACTGACAAAATAACAGATACATTGATAAGTATACCAAGTAAATTCCAAGTAACTTCTGTTAGAGATTACTATAACAATTGGGATCAGGTTGGGAGATGGCATTTACTTTAGAGAAAGCCAGGAATTCCAGAAGGTTATGGTGAGAAGAGTACAGATTTCCATTTATTGGATCACAGCATGAAGGTAGAAAATGGAATGTCAGATATACCTAATAAGTAGGCCAGTGTAGTTGTAATATATGGTGTCAGAAGATTAATGTGTGATAGTCCTAGGAAAGTAGGCTAGAGCCAGATTACCAGTAACCAACAGGTGAGTTTGTATTTTTTATTAGAGGGGCAATGAAGTCCCTTAAGCCTTTTGAGCCCAGGGATATGGACCTGTACTTTAAAAGTATCTCTAGCTTTTGTATGAAGTGTGATCTAGAGAGGGGAGAGATTAGAGAAAAGGAAACCAACCAGGAAACTATTTCAATAGTGTAGAAAAGGTGATAAGGGCCTAAACTAGAGTAGTGGCCATGTGAGTGGGGAAGGGAAGACTCTGAAAGATGTGGAGATAGAGTTGATAGGACTTAGCAAGTGTTTTTGGATTTGATGAGGAAGAGGGGAAAAGTTGATTAGAGTTTTGGAACCTGAGTGACTGGAAAATTAATGGTGGTCACAATAGAAATAGGGAAGTTACAAAGGGGCAGAGTTTGAGAGCATAAGTTCTGTTTTCAACAGATATCTTAAACTTAAGATATCTGAAACATCCAGTTGGAAATGCCTGGTAGGCAATTGTTGAGTGCTATTTGGGTATTTAGAAGAGAGATCAAAACTGGATATTTAGATCCAAGAGTCATCTATGTAAAGATCCGTAGGGGCCAGTGAAATCATCAAGAGAGTGTAAAAAGAAAAAAAAAGAGAAAAGTCCCAATACAGAGCCTTGAACTCCACCCATATGTAGGGGCAGGACATGGAAAATGATAGCAGAAAAAAAGACTAAGAAGAACAAGTAGGAAAAGTGTCCCAAATAACTAGAAAGGAAAGAATGGCTAAACAACTTTTGATATATAAATTAATGAAATCTTATCACACCATTAAAAAATAGCAAATATGAGTGATTCAGAAAAGCATGGGAAGACTCACTTGTATTAATGGCCAGTAAAATAAACAGATCCAGGAAAGAACAGTAAAATGAAACTGAACACTGCAATTTTAATGACAGCTTGATTCTACAGAGAAGTTGAGAAAATGTGCTTCCTTTCTTTTCAGAGGTCGGGAGCTGTGAGTGTGGAATATTGAATATATGACTCAGTTCAATGTGCTGATTGATTTTGCTGAACTGCCCCCTTTTTTCTCTTTTAAAATCTTTGTTGTAAGGGATAGTTTGTTGAGGGAAAAGTTAAGTAAGAGGGCTTGTATTTGGAAGTGGATGTAATAGAAATGCAAAAGGCAAACACATTTTTAAACAATGTGTTTAAAAATCATTGGCCACCTTAGAATTTTACAGGTTCAGTTTAGTGATGAGGCTAGAAAACAGATTGCAAAGAAAATTTCTGGGAAATGAGAAAGCTGAGGCAACAAGTACAGACATTTTTTCCCTAGGAATTGATGAAAGGGAGCCATATAGAATGGTAATTTGATGGTGAAATCAAATGAATGGTTTTTTTTTTTTTAAGATTTACATACTTGAGCATGTTTCTAAGCATTCCTTTCTAAGAAAGGAAATAGAAAATTTATTCAATATACTCAATAACCCTTTGATCTATATATAATATGATTTTTATAGGTCCTGCCACACAGGACATTTAATACAGAGTTCAGTTCAAAGAAAAATTCCTTATACATGGCAAAGTCATCCAGATACTTCTGTTTGTGCATACTGTAAGGATCGTATCAAGTTCCAAAACATTACAGAGCATTTTTAATGAGCATTCAAGAATTCCACCTTCACTATCCATACAGGGAAAACTGAGTGGATAAAAAATATCAAATATTTAGATCATGATGTTCAATTAGATAGTCAGACAATTCAAATGAATGATAATCTGGGCCCAGAATTATAGAAAATGAACTTGCCATTGAAAATTGCAAAGTTCTTTTAATGATCCCAGACTCTCCTTGAATCAAACATAATTTTTACAACTCTTCTTCCTGTAATTTGTAATTATGAATCATGACATACTATAGTTTCCAAATTAAAGTTGGGAATTATTCAAAGGACAGAAGCATATGGTGAACTTGGCAGGTTGCAACATGTTAGAAAAAAAGAATTATGAATAAGATTTTGTGTAATGAATGTCATCAGAAAAGTATGTATTCAAAAATATGTAATCATAAATGAAGAGCTTGGCCTATGGCAAAACATGGCATATTCTATTTTGGTTCTGAACAACTTGCACATTCTATTGGTGTCCTTACAGTGTCAGTAGAACTCAAGAAAGGCACCCCACCACCATCCTTACGAACATTTGATGGTCCAACAGACATAACATTGACAGAAGTCACATGCTTTGTATAAACATCATAAATGGATTGTAGTCTTCATCATTGGGGGTAATATGAACATCAGTGAGAATGTAGATCCATTCACATATCTCATGACCAGCATGTAGTAAGTGTATAGTAAATATTTGTTGATTAATTAGTTCATTCAAGTAAGGAAATTGGAGTTGGGAAGACATTAAGGTAGAGTAGTGGGGAGAACAAGAGGCAAGACATAGAAAAATATTTGATTATAATACAGAACACCTACAGGAAAAGGGAACTAACTAGAAGAGGAGTTTCAGAAATAGAAAACAAGCCTGACATGGAGACACAGTGGTAACTGATAGACCTTTCAATTAACTGAATACCTTTTGTTGCTTTATGCCAAAAACAAAATAGTTAAAATTTTCTTGATTTGCCTTAATGGTAATTCCATCCTTTAAAAGGCAGAGGAAGAGGCAGAACTTCTTGGCATAATGGCAGAGAGATAGGAAGCAGTATGGCTACCTTTCACAAAACTCTTTTATTAGATATAGAAAGTGCCCCATCCCGAATCCTAATGGGGAAATCCAGAAAAAGTTACAGGAATTCATTTATTCAGGCCAGGTCAGCAGAGAAAGACAAGCAGAGAACTCTGTGGCCCCTGGGACAGGGTTAGATCAGGAACATATTATGTATTCCAGCACTCAGGGAGAGTCTATGGACCAAGGAAAGAGAAAGTTCCAGACCCTTACTCGGGCATTGCAAGAGAGGGAGGTGCCAACTGTCAGCTTTGTTTTTTTACCCAATTTTAAGTCACAGATCCAATATAGACTGAGAACGGGGTAGGGTGTTAATATTCCTAAGTAGGGAGGTCCTAGGCAGTGTACAAAAAAAAAGAACAAGTCTAGAAGCAGCCACATTTTGGCTCAGACCCCAAGTGCAAAGCAAAGTCAGGAAGTAGACTAGGAGAATGAGCAAACAAAAGAGTTTCCTTCATAAAGAGCTATTATATTGTCAGGGACACTCGAGACAAACCCAGAAGAAGAGAATGACTCCAAAATGTTTACAAGCAAAGAAAGCCTCAGAGAAGAACATTGCTTGGCAAAAATTCAACTGGAATTCTAGAAGAGATGAAGTAGGAATTTTTTTAATTTTTATAAATGAAATGAGAGTGCTAGAAGGAAAATTTCTAAAAGAAATGAGAACTGTGGAAGAAAGGAAATTAACAGCTTGGTAGAACAGTTACAATAAGTTCCTTGCAACATAATAATGCCTATGTAATAAATTCTTGAAAATTAGAATGAACCAAATAGAAGCTAGTGATTCTATGAGACAGAAAGGAATATTAAAGTCAAATGACAGAGAGAAGAAGAAAATGTAAAGCATCTCATAGCAAAAGGTAGAGCAACCAAAATAGAAAACTATATCCTATTCTGAATCCATTTCATACCAACAAGACGGAATTTGTTTTTGGATGGAAATAACAAAGAAATTTGGAGAGAAGTAAAAGGAAGTACCATCAAGCATCATCTGATATGCATCCCATATTGTTGAATACAGATTACAGAGGGTTCAGATAACAGGATGAGTAACATTTATTGTTCTAAAATTGAGTAGATTATGTCATTCATTTTCATGTTGAAATTTTGAAGATTGAAAGAATTCTGATCAGGGGAAGTGGATCAGATTTCAAGGTAGAAGGCCACAATGTGTCTCAGGACTAGGCATGGAATCAGAAAAGCCTGAGTATCAGATGCTCATTAGCTTTGTGACTTCAAGCAAGTCACATAACCATTGCCCGCCTCAGTTTTCTTACCTGTAAAAAATGGGGATAATAGTAGCATCTCCCAGGGTTGATGTGAGGATCAAATGAAATAATATTTATAAGTGTTATATATTAATATTACTATTAGAAGGAGCAGATAATTTTAAAGCTGATGGAACTTCATTAAAGATGATGGAAGCAAGGATATGGGATGAATATTTTAAAATTATAATACAATCCTATAAATAGTGTTGTCCTTCAAGCTTAGCATGAGCTGCAATTAGTGAAATAAACAAAAACAATGCCAAAGCTAATTTTTTAGCCACCTTCAGGAAGAAGGAATCAGAAAGAAATACATTCAGGGTAGATGACAGAATGAATAACCAGTGAGAAAGAGAAGGCAGCACTTATTTTGCTTATACTTACTCTATCAAAAAGAGTGATGTTTGAATTTAAAAAAAAAAAAAAAAATTGAAGCGAGAATAAGAAGTCACCTAGCTACCTTTGATAAGTTGTTAGCAGACCTTGGTGAACTCTATTCTGTCATAGAGGATAATTGTCAGATGTGACCCAACCACTGGGAAAGATGCTGGGAAACTGGAAAAACACCACACTGCTGGGGAAGAGCAAATGTCTCAATTTCAAAAATGAGAAAAGAATAAAGACTGAAAACTCTTATGCACATAATCTTGACGTTGTTACCTGATAAACTGGAAAACATTATTAAAAGGACCATTAATGACCATCTGGAAAAGTAACAGGTCATCAGAAATAGCCAGTATGACTCCATCAGGCTCAGGTCATAGTAGACTAAGCTTGAAACTTGGGGTCCTAGGCTAGTAGTTCAGAATGAGTTTCACACTCTTATTTTAGAGAAGATAGGCACTGATTCAGTGACAATACAAGTGGATGAATTCAAAAGTAATTGGGATAGGTACTTAACTCCTTGCTATTTAGCTATTTTATCAGTGATTTAGATGAAGGCATGACTTAAGCATGTTTGTTAAATTGGTAGATGACATAAAGTTTTCAAGAGTACACACTGGTATCAAAGTTTGGATCTAAAAAGGACTTGCTACATTGGGCCAAATACAATAAGATGAAACTTAATAGAGATAATTGTTTAAGTCTCATATTTAAGTTTTCAGAAAATCAACTTTATATAGGTATAATATTGGGAAGACTAGACAGCAACTCACCTAAAAAACATGTGGGGTTTTCAATTCATTGCCTGCTCAATATGAGTCAACAGTGTGATAAGGCAGTCAAGAACATTGATTCATATTTGAGCTATGTTGAAAGACCCAGTGTCCAGTATTATTAGGGAAATGATAGCCTTACTGTACCCAGTCAGACCACAAGTGAAGTCTAAGTCTTGGGTACTAAGATAGGATATTGATAAGCTGGTGAGTATTCCAGAAGTGGGGGACCAGGATGGTCAAAGGTTTTGAATTTATGTCATGAAAATTGAGAATGTTTGAGTATATGAAGAAAAAACTCAAAGGGAACATGACGATTATCTCCCATTATTTGTAAGATTCTGATAGAGAAACTCTCTTGTTTGACTTCACCCTGCAGGACAGAAATAGTTGAATTAAGGTCTTCTTGACTCCATTCCCGGTGCTCTATCCACTGTACCACCTAGCTGCCCAACACAGAGGTGGTCATTGTTGTTTGTCTTTCATTCTTGAAAAGGACCATCCCATAAGGGAGGTGATAATCGTGATAATCAAGTGAATTGGATTAAAGTGAGGGAGGGCTACACAAAGTCACCTGCCTCACTTTCCCCTCTAGAGCCATATGGGTCCAGTCACAAATTACAGATCAAAATCACTGGAGATGGCCCCAACAATACATAGCTCAGACTTTATTGGAAGACTTAGGATCAGAGTATTGGTAATTTAGAGTAGAATTTACTTCTTAGAAGCCTTTGAGAATTGTTTCAGTCTTTATATTGGAATCTCTGCCTGACTTACTGAATCCGTGCTAATTGAATTTCCATTTATATATGAGAGATCTATAGTATCTGGAAAGGTGATGGGTGTGCCTACAGTTACATAGCTGGATTAGCAAAATTTGAACCCAAGCCTGCTGACTCCAAAGGGTCCTCAGCCCGCTTTCTCCTGTACCATACTCCCTCCTGGGCATAATCAAAAAAGCATTTCAAATTCATACAAATATAAAAGCTATAAATTGTAGCAAAATTCAGCAGCAGATTCTAAATATCGGATGTGTAACAACAAAAGGAGGCAAGCACTCCCACTGCCTGAAATCACAAAAGAGCAAAAGAATATTAGATGTGACCACAGTCTTCCCTGTAAGTTGAGATGTCATTTCCCTTCCTGGAGGCCTAAGTTACCTCCTCATTAAAATGAGAGATTTAAACATGTGATGTTGAAGGTCCCTTCTTGGACAAAGATGTAATTTATGACATTTGCCATTAAAATGAAATTAACTTTTCAAGGATTAATGGTGAATATCAAACTAGAAATATAATTTTAATGTAACATTTTGTTGAATCCATATCAATTTTATAGGCTTTATGGAGGAAGTGCTATTAGTATTTTGCCTTTTTTCTAGTATGTTTGCCATATTACATAATTGCTTATATCCTAAGATCTCTTCCTTCTATCATTGCATTTCATAAAAGCCATGTTATTTAAATCATTTTCTTTTAACATTGTTATTTTATTTGTATTAATTTGTTATAAAATTTTATGTGGGTTAAAATTCCAGTGATGAGTATAAATGATAATAGTCCTACTTCATATGAGCACTAAACACAGTTCTCACAGCTTGGAATATAGAAATATAAGCCAGATATTTTTAGATTGGCTTTTGAAAAGTTGCTCTATGCTGAGACTACATACCAGACATGTGAGATCATTGGAGCTATGGAGCAGGTTTAAGCCATATACATCACTTATGAGAGTAATTGCAAAATAAAACATCTTGGTATTTAGAAGTCAGGCAAGACTAGGTGATCTTCTCAATAGTTGCATAACTGTAAATTTACCATTTTCTGGGTTGTTTAGATTTTTTGCATTAATCAACAAGTCAAGTCATCCAGTCTTATTTAAGTGCCTGCTATGTGTTGAGCATGTGCTAAGGACTAAAAAAAGAAATTCCTGTCCTCAGCAAGCTCACAGTTTAACGGAGGAGACAACAAGGAAATTATTATATCTAAGCAAGAGATATAGAGAATTAACTGGAGATTATCTGGAGGGGGGAAAAGGGGAGAAGGCCCTGAGATTGAGTAGGAATGGAAAAAAAACATTGCAGAAAGGAAGGATTTCAGCTGAGACTTTAAGGAATCCAGGAAAAAGAAGAGATGGAAATAGAAAGATAAGAATCTCAGGGGTGGGAAGTAACTAGTGAACATAATTGGATAGCCTGGAATCCAGTATCCTTGGAATGAAAATAATATAGAGATTAATAAGGTATAAGAAAGTTTAAAAAATAGAAGTGGGCCAGGTTAAGTGAAGCAGTAATCATGTCTTGAGCAGGTAGGTAGTGCAGTGGACAGAGCACATTTACTAGATGTTGACTGGGCAAATCATATAACTGTTTGCCTTAGTTTCCTCAAACGTAAAACAAGCTGGAGAAGGAAATGCAAACCACTCCAGTTGCCAAGAAAACCTCCCAAATGGAGTCGCCACAAAGAGTCAGATAAAACTGAATGACAACAAAAAGCATTTATTATTTCCTCTATGCCAGGCTCTATGCTAAACATTGAAGATACAGAGAAAGGCAAAAGACAATCCATGAGCTGGAAAAGTTCACAATTTAATGGGAGGGACAACATGCCAACAACTATCTATAAACCAGCTATAGACAAATAATTAAGAAATAATCAGCAAAGAAAAATAACTAGAATTAAGGGAAATCAGGAGAAGTTTCTTGTAGAAGGTGGGATTTTAAGTGGAAATTGGAGGAAACCAGGAAACCCAATAGATGGAAATGAGGCATGAGGAACTAGAGAAAATGCCTGGAGCCAAGAAATGGAGCAAAGAAGCTAGCCGCTGGATCTAAGAACCTATGGTAGGGAAGAAGGAGACAGCTGATTAGAAAGGTGAAAAGATAGGGAGTTTAGATCCTGAAGGGCTTTGAACACCAGAGAATTTTATATTTGATCCTAGAGATGATTAAAAAAAAAAAACTGCTAGAGTTTAGTGATATGAGAGTGACATGGTCTGATTGTATTTTAGGGAAATCACTTTGACAGTTGATGATGGAGAATTGTGATAAACAAATCAGCCAATAGGTTATTGTATCAGAAGAGAGAGGAAAGCATATTCTAAAGATGTTACAAAGGTAACAAAATAGAGGGATTGAATTCTGTTTTGGACATGTTGAACTTAAGATATTCACTGGACATCTTGTTGAAAATGTTTATTGAACGCAAGACAATATTGGAGATTAGCAGAAAGTGAAGAGGGGACCCCGAAATGCTTAAGAATCCTTAAAGGAGAAAATCTTCTTAAAGGATTTTTAGAGTTTCAGGGACCCCACTTCAAGAGAGGATAGATCTGGATTAATAGATTTGAGAATCAGCAATATAGAGATAATCATCAAATCCATAGGAGCTGATGAGATCAACCAAGAATCAACTTCAATTCATGAAGAGCAGGCTCCATAAGTAAGGTGACTCCATGAAGACTTGTTTCTTCTCTGCTATCTCTCATATGACCACTGCTACTATCTCAAAACCAAAGAAATATACCAAAGAAGTCAATGAAAACAGGAAGAGGAGAAGGGGATACAGTTCCCCACAAAGTAAATTAAACAATCAAGTCACATTGTAGGTTCACCACTCTGCATTCAGTGTTACTCATGTGCCTACCTCATGCTAGATAAGACAAATTAGGTTCAGATTATTACGACTCTGATCTAGCACGCTTCATCTTTTTGAGCCCCAGTTTCCTCATCTGTAAATGCGGGGTATCTTCCAAGGTACCTTCCAGCTTTGCATCTATAACTTTTTGGCTCAAAGGTAGGAAACCATTCTTACTTTCTATGAGTGGATGGAATTTATTTGCCTGAGATAACAGAACTAATACTGGAATAATATATTTTTTCCCCTTCAAAAAACAAAAAGCAAACCTTGATGCAACAATTTGATCTTGGAGTCTATAAATTTGATCTTGCTTTTTTTGTATACAAATAAATTTATTTTGATAAATTGATTTCCCTAGTAATCTTCTGTTTTATTTTATGTACTTAAAAACTTTATTCTGAGAAGGAGTCCATATATTTTGCAAGGCTCCCAGAAGTCTCTGTGATAGCTCCTGCCTTAGGGAGAGACTACAAAAGGAAGATTTAGTTTTGAATTGGTCTCTTTATTGTAAAAGAAAAATAAAAGTAATTTTTTCTTCACGTTTTTTACTTGGGCAAACTGCCTTTTGATAGAAAAGCTGAATCCTTTAGTGTCCTTTCACAAAATTTAAAAATAAAAAATTCTGGGCACATGAAATTTTGTTGGTGGCTTTTTTTTTGGGGGGGGGGGGCTGAGGCAGTTGGGATTAAGTGACTTGTCCAGGGTCGCACAGCTAGGAAGTATTAAGTGTCTAAGACTAGATTTGAACTTGGATCCTCCTGACTTTAGGGCTGGTGTTCTAACTACTGCACCATCTAGCTGCCCCCTTGTTGATGGCTTTTAAGAAAGATTCAGGAATCCGTACAATATGGAAAATATTCCAGCATAATTTTCCAAGATGTGAGATCATTTTTTATAGCACATCCTTTATTTTTACTTTTAGCTCTAACATGGTTAACTCTTAAAATTTCAGTTTTAAAAATCAGTTTCATAAGGTTCATTTTATTTCTGTCTACTTGGATACTGCTTAGACTGTGGTTTTAAGTGTTCTTGTACAGACATAGCACTATTTTTGGAACAGGAAGTTGGTCCGTCTTGTGACCCTGATAAAACAGTCACTTTATGATGACTGAAGAAGACTTCCTATTATGAAGATGCTTCCAGACAGTGATCTCCTCTCTGATGCTGCTTGCTTTTGCCTTCAGGGGAAACTTCCTTACACAATATATTCATTCTTGTTGACCTAGTTAGGTATTCTAGAACATTTGGAAATTGTCACATATTTTATCTTCTCAGCCTCTCACAGCTCCTCTGTTTTCTTTTTTTTTTTCATTGTAATGCAGAATTTTTGATGTTTAGCATTAGCTGATTTAGCAGAATAAATATTCTGCTCTTTTAAACATTAAATTATTTAATTAAAATATTTAATCCAAGTTTCCAAAAACTCCTTTAGAGTAGTTTGTCTTTTGACTATGAACAGACCAGCTCTGCTAAAAGCTGCGTCTTGAGCCTTTATTCCGTTCCTCTTTTTGACTTCTACTTCCAAAACATATATAGGAATAGCTCTTGAAATTACATCATCCATGTCATAGCCGTTAGCTATAAGTGCACCCCAAGTCTCTGTCCTGTTCCTTTTTATATTCTCTCCTTGATGACTGTATCAGCTCTCCTGCGTTTCATAGTTTATGCAAGTGACTCCTATCTCTATATACTTAGCCCAGATCCCTTTTTTAAGCTCCAGTCCCACATTGCCAACAGCCTTCTAAGGCATTTCAAACCAAATGCTGCATAAAAACAGAACCTTTCTCCTCCCATCCCCCACAGTTTTCCAGGTTCACAACCCCAACTTTATCCTCAACTCTTTACTCTGCCCTTGCTCCATAAAGCAAATCAGTTTCCAAATCCTGCCATTTCCACCTCCACAGCACCTCTTTTGTATGACTCCCTAGCATTACTCACCCAGACCACAGGCCTTAACTCAGTCTATCACCTATTGCCTGGAGTATTATAGTGATCTTCTAATTGACCTCCTTGCCTCAATTTCTTCCTACTCCACTCTTATCTTCCCTATGACTAGCAGAGAAATTTTCCTATAACATAGTTCTAAGCATGTCAGTCCCCTATTCAATAAACTCCAGCTGCTCCTATTGCCTGTAGGATCAAATGAACTCTCTTTTAGTTTTTAAAGTCTTTCATAACCAAACCTTATGTTACCCTTGCACAACTTTCCACAGTCTATGATGCTGTTCCTCTCTCTGTTCCTCAGAGCCCACCGTCTCCCAACTCCATGCCTTTCTACTGAATTGATTCCCACGCTTGGCATGCACTCCTTCTCCATGTCTGCCAGATTCAGTCACCCAGTTTCTTCACAAAGGCCCTGCTACACAAAGCCTTTCCTGAGTATTCACTCAGGCATTAGTGCCCCACCATACCTGTTTTGTACATATCCTGAATTTATATACATGTCTCCCTCAGGAGGTTGTAAGCACTTTAAGAAGAGGGATTGTTTAATTTCTTGTCTTTGAATCCTCTAGGATCTGACATCTAGCTAAAAAAAGTTGATTGATTCAGAATGGTATGATTATACTTCCAGTCATTAAGCCCACTGTAAATCTGAAAGAGACATTATAGAAATTACTAGTAGCTATTAGGATGCCATTTTCTGTTTTATACAATTCTTGCTCAGCATTGACCAAGGCCTTGAATTCCAGTTTCAGTTCTACCATTCGGCTTTAAACAGTGTGATTTCAGATGCTTTTGCAGGTCTGCATTTCCTTATGAGGAACAGTTGCAGAATTTTGATGTTTCGGAATAATAATCTTCCACAAGCTTCTAGTTTCATAATGTATTTCACAGCTTTTAAATGCCTAAATCTCAAGTTTTACATGATGAATAATATGCCTTTAGATGTGTGATATTTTGGATTTCATCATCTGAAAACTTCCTTTTATTTTCATTGTAGGCATTTGGAAATGCCAAAACAGCCCACAATAACAATTCAAGCCGTTTTGGGAAATTCATTCAAGTCAACTATTTGGAGAATGGCATTGTCCGAGGGTATGTACAGCAATTTTAACTTTATCTAATTTCAATTTAACATTTTTAAAATGTCTACTCTCTGCAAAGGACTATGTGTATATAGTAGGTGATGGATATATGGAGAGGGACACAAAAGCTGCTTATTATATTTTACTGGAGGGATAAATAGTAGACTTCAGAGGAAGAGAGAGTATTAAAAAGAAACCTTGAAAGAAATAAGGATTCTGGGGATAAAGATGATGAAGGGAAATGGATTCCCTGGATTGAAAATGTGTGTTGTATGATTATGTGAGGGAATGAGGCAGAAGATATTGGGGTGAGTCAGGTATTTGAGTTTTAGGTAGTCTAGTTTTGCTGGAAAGTATCATATGTGTGAGGAAGAGGAATATAAGTCCAGTAAGATGAGTTAGAACCAAATTATGTTTCTCAATAGACCTTTAAATGCATAGCTTAGGCAAAAGTGATAAGGACCTGAACTAGAAAATAAACAATATTATTGGGAAGAAAATAGAAAAGATTCTGTGGAAGTAGACTTAGTGGGAGTTGGAAACTGAGTGTATGTGGGAGGTAAGAGTAAAGTTAATGAAATTATAAAGTTGGGTATTTTAGGTTATGAAGATGTTCAGCAAAAATGAAAAAACTTGGAGGTGGGGGAGCATAGTCACAGGAAGCCAGCTACATGAAGGACTAAGGACGATAAAAGTTGAGTGGGGGGATTAATTAATGGGTAAAGGGAGATGGGGTGTGTGTGATAGAATTGTATTAAAGACAAGTCTTGTAAGAAGTGATAATGGTGGAATGCCACTCATCCCATCCTCCGATCAGTTACCATTTGGGTCTTGCCATGGGGGTGCCACTACCTGTAATGACCGCGTTAGCACCCTGAATACCTTAGAATCAGCCAGAGTCAGGATAAGCAAAAGTCCTTAGTCTTTGTTCTTGATCTTTAGAAGTAGGATTGAATTAGATGGAAACAGAATCTCTGTGACGGCCTTCTCCCTTGTCTACCGGCAATGTGACTCTGGCTAGTTCCACCCCCTAGTCCCTCCTACAATCCTCTGTATACACCAATTATTGAGCCAGCGGGAAGGGCCATTTTCCAAACATATGCCCATAGAGTATTGTCCAATCAGTAGTTAGCCTTAAGTGCTCAGCTGTCCTGACCTCAGTGCATCGACTCAAGAGTTTCAAGCCCATTACAACTACCTGCTTTGAAGTTTCAAAATGTTATAGCCGGTCAATTTATTTGGATCATTTTTGCTATCTTCTGTAAGCTCTCCTTGATGGTTTTGTGTAAATTGCAGATAATAAACTTATCTATGTCTTATCCAAGTCATTGGTGAAAATGTTAAGTAGCACAGATCCCTGGGGCAATCCACATCTGAGGATGAAATCTAATTGTTAATAATCAGGCCATTCAACCAGTTCCAAATCTATCTAATGTAGCCTGTATCTTGCTGCCTTTCACAAGAGTAGAATGAAAAGTGCTATTAAAATCTAGTTAAACGCTACAGTTTTTTAAGGTACTAGCTTAGTAATTTTGTCAAAAAAGCAAATAAGTTTGTTGGATAGACCTACTCTTTCGAAAAATAATGTATTAATTGATATCTTTTGTTTTACTATCACTGTCATTTCTATGTATCCTGCTCTCTGAACTGAACTGTCCTTTTTAACAAAGAAAAGATTAAGTCAGAATGATTAAAAGTTACTGTGCATGAGATAGCTAGGTGGCACAGTGATAGAACACTAGCCCTAAAATCAGGAGGATCTGAGTTCCAATCCAAATGTCAACCGATTATTATCATTATTACCTGTATCACAGAGTTGTTCAGATCCCCAAAATGAGATCTATTAAAATACATTAAAATCATATACTATACAAATACAAAGTAGTATTATGCTATTTCTAAAAGTAATAGGGTAGCTGTATAGAATTTGTCCAGAGTTATACTATTTGAATTGTCTTAGGAAGATTCTGAAGATTCCCTGGCAAGATAAGATACCAGACATTTAGGTCCTTTTTCAAACTTTATATTGCCAAATATTCCATCTCTGCTGCAGAGGGTACAATTCTGTTGGGCTGGCCACATTGCTCAAATGCCAAATGTATGCTTGCCAAAAAAATTATTTTTTGGAGAGCTCACAAGATAGTAAGAAAAAGTAATAAAAGGACACTCTCAAGGTCTCTCTTAAGAACTTTAGAATTAATTGTATTATGTGAGAGACACTGGCACAGGGCCACCCTGCATGGCGTGCCCTCATCAGAGAGGGTGCTGTGCTCTGTGGTCAAAGCAGAATTGAATTAGCTCAGAAGAGACTTCAGATGCACAGGGTTAGAGAGTCCACCCCAAATGTTCATAGAGACAGACTATTTGTGTCTGACTTGTGGCCAAGCATTCTGAGCTCATATCAGTTTGCTAGTCAGACACAATGTAATTCAACTCTAAAATGATGTCATTTTGATCACCTTTGAGAACAAAGGATAACAACAACATGAAAATGGAGGCAGCTGGGTGGTTCACTGGATAGATCCCTGGGCCTGAAGTCAGTCAGGAAAATATAAGATCAAATCTAGCTTCAGATATTTACTAGCTTTGTGACTCTGGAAAAGTTATTTAACTCTGTTTACCTTACCACTATAGAAAGTACCTGCTGTCAGCTAAATTAGTGATTATACAGGGCCCACTAAATCAGATAGGCTCCATATTGATTTCATTTTAAAATATAATATTATCTGTGTTTTATTGTATTTTTATTTATTTTGTTAAGTACTTCCCAGTTACATTTCAATCTGATTTGGAAGCACTTGGTGGAAAGTAGAAGAGACTGCATGCATGTTAACAAAACCTTTGGTCTTCACCAAACTCTGGAATGATTTAGATGGGAAATAGTGACTGATACAGAGTGGGTTTTATGGAAATGGGAAAGGAAGGGGTGAATCTTAAAAACATGTTGAAGAAAGAATAGCAGCACTTGCTATATAGGAGATAAAGGGAAGAGAGAAAGCAGATTCCAATTTCCCAGCTAGTGTGGTGGAGATCTGTTGACTGAATAGTAAAAGGGAAACTTTAGAAGGATTATTGATTTGTAAAGCAACAGTTTTAGAGGTTGATGATATGTTGTAGTAATGTGAGGGTCACGTAGGCAACCCGGGAGGGGGGAAATTCCATGAGGAAGAAAAGAGATTAAATGCCTGAGGAAGTGAACACAGAACAAGGATTCTTTGTGTCATCGAGTCCTTTGACAGTTTGGTGAAGCTTTATGTGAACTCTTTCTACAACAATATTTTTAAATTCATAAAATAAACTACATAGGATTACAAAGAAAACCTATTATACTGCAATACAATTATCAAAATATATTTTTTAAACAAGTCAAAAACCCCTGCTAGCTTTTGCAATGAGAAGTGGTTGAATATTAAGTAGAATGAGCAAGAGGGCGCAGCTATGGATGATGTTCCAACCCTTCCCAGGAAAACACCTAACAAATAATTTTAGGCAGGAGAGATAGAGTAAATAATCAGGATCTGACTAGTTGGTTATTTCATACCTTGGCTCCTCAGACCCAGACAAACCACAGCCTCCACCAAGGAATGTGGAATCCCACCTCCCAGTCTTTATAGTACTTAGATTCAACCTACTAGGGGGCCATTCCCTAGTTTTGACTTCTGGCCTGTCCATGTCCATGACTTCCTTAAAGATTTGAATCAAAATTCACGTCATAGAGTTATAAAATCCTACTGCTGGAAAAACCCAAATCATCTGAGAAAATTGAGGCTTACAGAGAGTGTGACTAAGCAAAGGTTACCAACTAATTAATTGATAATTTATACTGAACCCCTGTCTCTTGCTGTCTTGTCCAAGCAAACAGGCATTTCTCTCTCTTTTTTTAAAATAGATTTTATTTTTCCAATTACATGTGAAGACAATTTTTGACATTTTTTTTTAAATGAAAGTTTTGAGTTCCAGATTTTCTCTTTTCCTCCTCCCTGCCAAAGATAGTAAACAATTTGATGTAAGTTGTGTATGCAAACAAGCATTTCTGAAAGGTACCAGAAAACTGAAAACAAAAGTGAAGCAGCCTCTCCCTAACTTGGAGGAACCCACAATGGGAGAAATGTTCCTATAGAGGAATATGCAAAATAAATATGAGCTATTGGGAGTGGAAACTCACTAGCTTCAGGGATCAGAAGAGCTGAGCCTGGAGGGAGGAGGGGCAGGTTTCTAAAAGGCTACCTTTAAGAATTGGCCCCCATGTTACTGTAATAGACTCAAGGACCTACTCCTCCAGAAGAGAAGAAAATGTGATTCAGTAGAGGGAATCAGGAAACCTGGGTTCAAATCTCAACTACTTGTGTTTCCTTATAGGTTGTATTACTGCTTCCTCCTCATTTCCTTGTGAGAGTTGCTAGAGATGACTTATGGGTAGTTCCCTTCCATATTTTTGTGACAAAACAAAGACATAGAATATAAAGTTGTCTCATAACAAGCTAAGGAAAACAAAATAAAGACATCCAAGATAACTTGAGTATGTTTGCAGAGCAGCACATCAAGTACAGTGACATGTACTGCACACTAAATGAACATTGGAAGTGCTAAGAATAGGCTGACTAAGCTCCAGGTTAGATGGGTTGGCCACGGGAACCTTGTAGGGAAAAGTATGTTTTAATCTTAGTCCTGAAGATGGTGAATGCTCTCAATTGACAGAGAAGAGTAGTTCACGCAAAAGTATAGACAATGACTAAGTTGTATGCAGGGAACCACAAAGAGCCTGGCTTGAAGAGAGCAAAGGAACTATATTAGAGAATAAAAACAAGGGAAATTTCATAGAATAAGAAGGCACATGGACAGAGCCTTCAGTACTCAATTGAGAAATTTGGACTTAGCATCCCAACAAGAGAGTTGAATGCAAAGTCTGGAGCTGTGGAGACTCCGGGCCCAGCTTTTACCAGCTAGCAGTGATCCTAAATAAGTCAGCTTCGTATATAAAACGGTCATAATGATCATGGAAAGAAAATCAGATCTAGAGGTTGAGACCTGGGTTTGAATCCTATCTCTGATCCTTCATTGCTGTAAGTCACTTAACAGACTCTGAGTTTCTATTTCCACATCTATAAAAATGGAGATAATAAAACCTGCAGCAGGATCTAACTCACCAGATTGTGAAAATGTTTTTCCAGGCTATTAGTGCTTTGTAAATGTCAACCGATTATTATCATTATTACCTGTATCACAGAGTCTCTTCTTTGCCAAGAATCTTAGGATTTCTCACTCAAAGCAGTATTCCATCATAACTGAAGAGTGAGTGGTTGGTCTCTGCCCTTTTTGAACATGTAGTTCTGCTTTTAACTACCAGAGAATGTCTTTTTATATCTAGTAACTGTATAGGCTATATATATAGTATAGTATAGGCTATATATATAGTATAATAGTATAGGCTACGTTTGGAAAATAATTGAAATATTATCTCTAAGTTTTCTCAGTTGGCTCCACCAACATTTTCTTTAAACAGAAAAAGGAATTGCAATCTATGTATTTTATTTATGGCTTATGTGGATTTGATCTTGCAAAACGAAGGCCAATAATCACAGTGGGAAAGGTAGCATGGGTTGGTGGATCGGGGTCTTAGCTTTGGAGCCAGAAGTACTTGGATTCAAGATGGAAAAATCACTTTAACTCTTGGAGCTGCTGGCAACTCCCTAAAATGAAGTTGCAGAGCTGTCCCTTCAATGAAACTTCTATTCCACGTCACTCCCCCACCAAAATCACATTGTATAAAGAAGACAACATATTTGGACAATTAATTTAATATGTAGCTCTTTACAATAATTACAAGTCACCTTCTGCTAAGGAAAATGTTTATTTCTTTATTTTTGACAGGGCTGTTGTTGAAAAATATCTGCTTGAAAAGTCTCGCCTGGTCTCTCAAGAAAAGGATGAAAGGTAAGATTATTATCCTGAAGTGATACATGAACTAAATTTATATATGTGTGTGTGTGTGTGTGTGTGTGTGTGTGTGTGTACATACATATATACATATATACAAATATATATGTATATATATGGTTATTTTACTAATATCTGTAAGAAGGCTGATATTTGAGAATTCAATAGAATATGGCTTCATATATAGCCCTTTGCCAATTTTCTGTGTTCTGTTACAGATAAAGTGAGCTAAGACTATCTCTCTCCTTATTAGGAAAGTTTTCTGAAGTAATAAGGCACTTGTGGGAAAGGAAAAAAACTTCCAAACATGCCTGTTAAACAGTTCTGAAGGCATATTTTTAAAATTTTATATTTTCCATAACTGGCATTTTATAATTGGTTTATAAGAAAAGTCTAACAGAATATTAGAAAGTTTTTTTTAAACTATAAAAATAAATTTTCCTAATTTTGATCCATAGAAACTACCATGTGTTCTATTATTTGTTACTTGGAGTCAGTGAGGAAGAGCGTAAAGAATTTAAGCTCAAACAACCTGAAGACTACTTCTACCTCAACCAGGTAAACAACTTAAAACTAGAACAACCAAGGTAATTTCTGTCCTGTTCTATGCTGGCTATTTATGAGCTGTTGGAAGGTCAAAGGCTATGAGGCCTTTTTCCTCTTCTCTTCTGAAACAAGCTTCAAGGAGCACTGAGGGAAATGATATAAAGGAGCCCATTGATTCACAGTAGCTTGGAGAGTCACCCTGTTAGTGCTGGCAGAAATTATTCTCACAAGGCAGCCCTGCAGCTCCCAAAATGGTAAATAGTTTGATATCCTTCTTTTATAGCATAACTTGAAGATTGAAGATGGAGAAGATCTGAAACATGACTTTGAAAGATTGAAACAGGCCATGGAAATGGTTGGCTTTCTTCCAGCAACCAAGAAACAGTAAGTCAGATTGCTTTTATAAGCAGCTCAAGTAAATTGTTACAACCTCCCAGTTGTGTTTTATTATATTTATTATTTTTATCTGGGAGGTCTTAAGGTGTCACAGAGAAAGTTACAGCCTTGGATGAAGTCAGAACACTGAGCTACAAATTCCCACTGTGCCCCAAACTCTGTAGCAAGAGACAAAGAATATAACCTCTCTATCTGTAAATCGAAATGATCTTTATACTGCTTACTTTCCAAGGTTATTGATAGGATCAAGTAAGATCATGGATGTCAAGCATTGTGTAGTTGTAAGGTGCCATCTATACATGAAGGATCCTTCGTACTTTGTACTTTGCCAGACCTGTAATATCATTAGTGCCAGGAGCTCTCTGGTGAGGAAATAACTCTCCACCAATACAGATTGGTGCTGCTTTTTCTGCAGAGTTGACTGGGTAAAGAGAGGTGAATCTGACTCCTTATCTGGAGTCAGATAGCAGCTCATATGTATTGAAGCCTGCTTCTTCCTGACTCAGAGTTTGTCATTCTCTGCTGTACCACAGAGAAACCTATTATCATTTTATTGTATTTTGATGATTAACATTAAATGATCATAATAGCTATTGTTACCTTCTATTCAAACCTTAGATTTATTTCTGGTTACATTGTGGAAAAAAGCATTGAATGATATTTGTCTCATATCTAGTTAGAAGTCACTCATTAATGATTTCAATAAAAGTTACTGGGAATCTTTAATGTATAATTCTATTGGAAATCTTTTCTTAAAGCTCGAATTAAAAATTTGCAAAATAAGAATTTATCTTCTTTATACTTAAGGATTTTTTCAGTTCTATCAGCTATCTTATACCTGGGTAATGTCACCTATAAAAAGAGAGCTACAGGTCGTGATGAAGGCTTGGAAGTGGGGCCTCCAGAGGTACTAGACACACTCTCCCAACTTCTGAAGGTACTGTTTTCTTTTTTCCTTGCTTTTGTATTCAAATCTTACTTTGGAAGATGTTCATTTATTCTCTGCATATAGGTATTCAATAGTTGACTGTAGACCCTGCTAGAAAGTGCAAAATTCAATCTTTGTAATAAAAAATTCTGTTTTCTTGTGGACAATTATAATATACATTCATATAGCCCATACCTTTGCTCAGGATGATTTCTCAGCTTGTAATGCCTTACTCCCTACTCTTACTAAAATCCTGCCATTTGTTGAGGCCATCTTCTTTTATAATTCCTTCCCAACTAGTTGTCCTGTTGTTTCTCCAGACCTCCATAGCACTTGATTTCTGTCATTTTGGGTTCCCAGAACATTCTGCTTTGCATTGTAGTCATTTATATTTTTAGGCCACTAAATATGTGAGTTGAGCTGTAGCCTGAGACACTTACTAGCTATGTGACCCTAAGCAAGTTACATAACTTCTGTCTGTAAAATAGAAATAATTAAGTACCTACCTTCCAATATTGTTAAGAATAAAAAGAGATTTATAAAGCATTTTGTAAACCTATAAATGCTGTTAGTAGTAATATTATCATCATCTTTATCATCATCATTACTTTATATCTCTACTAGATAGTATGCTGCCTGAGGTCTGAGAATGAATTTTACTGAACTTTATATTTCTAAAAAGCCTTTCATGGGGTAGGTTTTCAATAAAGCCTTGAATTTAATTGCATAAGTTAATATATAAAATCATTTGGACGATTGTAAAGCAGCATGACACACTATACAACTATAGGTCATATGAAAGTTAAATTGATATAACTGTTTGGCAAAAGCAGGAGACAGCTTCCATGGTAGCCCATCACCAGCTTTCTTATACCTGGAGTTAATACATCCATTTCACAACAATTCGGGGTACCATCTTTTGGCCATTCCTTTCTCCTCAGAGTCAGTGGTTAAGAAGAGAGTAAAATATGAAAGACTTCATCTTTTTTTTTTCTTTTCTTTTTTCCCCTGTATAGGTAAAACGAGAAATTTTAGTGGAAGTTCTGACCAAGAGAAAAACTGTGACAGTCAATGACAAACTTATTCTTCCCTACAGTCTTAGTGAGGTAAGTTCTATGATGTCCTTTTTCTAAGAGGATCCTCGAAACATATTCTTCTATGATGAAAAGTTTGAACTCATTATTTGAGATTCCTTCCCATTTTAAATTTCTTATAATTCAGAATAAAATAATAAAAGCCTTATAGAAAAGCATTAATTGGTAGTCATTTTTATGCCTCTAATTTAATTAGTGGAGCTCTCTTATGAAAAATTGCCTTTTATTATATGTCTACAGATTGATCTTTAAGTCTTATTATATTGCCCAAAACATACCATAGTTGTTTGCCTCCCATAATGGCATATTACAAGTGTATTATAACTTAATATCTATAAAGTATGTTAGTTCGTATTGTTTTGTAATAAAGAATTTCTGCTACATTTATCTTTTTTCTCATGATAGTTTTAATTGTCTTAATGCTTATTTTGTTTTCCTTTTATATTTAAACCTCAGAAGACAACATTAATACCCATACCAATGTATGAAGGAGGGAACCATATTTCCTTTTCTTTTTTGACTTGTCACTAAGAGACTTGTACTTTTGTCAACAGGCAATAACAGCTCGTGATTCAATGGCAAAATCATTGTATAGTGCTCTCTTTGATTGGATTGTTCTCCGTATCAATCATGCTCTCCTTAATAAAAAGGACATGGAAGAATCAGTTGCAGTGAGTTCTTTCCTACTGACCATTTTTGCTCCTTTGTTCAAGTGATGAACTAATTTATACTGTTACTATTTATAATGCTCAACTCATTCTAGGAGTGCTGAAAGCACTTAAAATTATCTCCATTGCATCACAAATTTTGAAATATTCACTTGATGTATTGAATAAGAAGTTCATTACTTAGCTTATTCAGAAAAAAATTTGATTCTGGGGCTTGATAACCTAACAGAGGCTTAATTAGTTTTCTTGGACATTTTATAAATTACTCTTTAAAAAGAGATTTTTTTTGTCTCTGTCAGTGCTTATCCATTGGGGTGCTGGACATCTTTGGCTTTGAAGACTTTGAGACAAACAGTTTTGAACAGTTCTGCATAAATTATGCAAATGAACAACTTCAGTATTACTTCAATCAACACATTTTCAAACTAGAACAGGTAAGAAACTGATTTCTCTTGGCTATCTAGTTTCTGAGAAAAGAAGGAAAGAGTTAAAAATCTGGAATAAAAACTTATTTCCAAGCATTAAAATTGGAATTCTAATTCACCACAAAATTACCCTTGGGCTGTGACACGTTGTGACCTCAACCCAAAGGACTATTTGGTAAAATCCCATTCAGCTTTGTTGGGGAAAAACATCAGGTGCTTTTTTGGCACACAGCATTTTAGGAGGCTTTTGTTGGCTTCTTTTGCAAGTAACTGAATCCCCAATGGGGTGGTGACTTAGACTTTAGCTTTCAATACCTCAGAAAAAGCCTTTATAAGGATTTATTTTGGATGAAGATAAAAGTATCCTCTCAAATATTGGATTTCTTTTAGTCTTACATTCTCTCCACTGATGAAGCTGAGGATGCAAATATGTAAAAATCATTCTATTAGATTATATAAAAATTAACTGCCTCTTAATTTTATATGATCATAATAACCATTGTAATCCAGGCAACCCTTCAGGTTTTTTGCTAATAAAGAAATTTTTAATTCCATAGGAAGAATATCAGAGTGAAGGAATCACTTGGCACAATATTGACTATACAGATAATGTAGGGTGTATTCACTTGATCAGCAAGAAACCCACTGGCCTTTTCTATCTGCTGGATGAAGAAAGCAAGTAAGTCGTCATACTTTTTATTCAGTATAGACCATCAGTAGACAAGAAAAATAGAGAAGTTGATTGGATGATATATAACCAAGACTGGAAAAGTTTTATGTTAACTGTCTTCTAAAGCTAAAGTAACAATTCCTTTCTAAGAGAGCATTTGGGCACAAAGAATATTTATTACTCAAAAGCCTAGAAACTCTGTGTCTCTATTTAAGCTGCATTTTAAAGATTTTTATCATTTTCAATCTCATTCAGCTATAGTAGATTATAAACTTTAAACACTTTCACACAGTCTTCTTGAAAAATTCTTGTCCTAGTGATGCTTCCCTCATTCAGTTGATTTGGGGCCTTATTCAGAACCTTCCTCTCAAAGTTGGTCCTCTCATAAAGCTTTCAAGAAACTATTAACTTCCAGGCCAGCACTTTAGTAAAGGCTTCAGATCATATTGAAATTACTGACATTTTGTGCCTTACTGTGTATTACATGAAGAAGATTTGTAGTTCTGTCAGTGGCTATAACAGCTTATTAAGGAAACACTGAAATTTCTGTCTCTAGCAGTCTTGCCTTTCCATGCTACCTGATAGAGTTATGCTCCTTTTTGCCGTCATGTGTTAGTTTTCACTAATGTCCAAACAGGAAAAGTCCATGACACATGTACAGAAAAAGAGAATTTTAAAATTTTAATCAACAGTGTAACATGACAAAATGTTATATGCCAAGTTCAACATCCCAGGAAAAAAGCTAAAGCTATCCTAGGCTGCCTTGATAAAGGCACAGTGTTCACAATGAGGGAGAGCCTGCTCTGGTCAGGCCATATCTGCAGTGCTATCTTTAGTTTTGCATAACATAGAAGGATTGACTGAAAAGGTTGATCATGTTTACAATAGAGAAAAAAAGCCCAAGGGGTCCGGATAGCTTTCTCCAGGAACCGTCATACAAAATGTGCACCAGACTTGTTCTGCCTGTCCTGAGAAGGCAAAACTTGGAACAAGTAAAAGTGCTGGAAGCAGATTTTCAGCTTGATATTAAGGAAGATCTCTCTAACAATCTAGAAATAAAATGGAATGCCTCAGGAGATAGTGGGCTCTCTCTCATTGGATGGCTCCAAGCTAAGACTGGGGGACTCCTTGACAGGAAGCTTGGTCAAGTGCAAGTTGGCAAGACCACTCCACATTCTTAGCTGCAGGTACAATTTCAGCATTTTCAGAACTGCTTTCAGAACTTGTCTCTAAAAACATGCATCAGAAAGCTAAATCTACGTCTATTTGTAATTCCTATCCATACCAGAACTGGGAAGTCATTATTAGCTTTTTGAACCTAATAATAGTAATAAATTACCTTTACCTGTTGTTACTTTAAGTTTCTTTAGTGAAAGATCTTTGAAAGCCCCCCAAAATGGTATTCTGCCTACTGAATATTACGACTCTTTTGCTTTGGGTGTACTGTCTAGAAACTTGTTTTTATTTCCTATGATTGATTGATTGATTGATTAATTTAGTGACTTCTCATCTATCCTGTATATATCACACTTTTTTTCTTTCTAATCACCATGATTTAGATTTCTGGCTAACTTAGAAAGACCCAGAACATTCAATTATGGTCACATTTCTCTCATTGTGGTCACTCTTCTCTAACTTGACATTTCAATTTTCATTATAGTTTTCCACATGCTACCAGCCAGACCTTGCTGGCAAAATTCAAACAGCAACATGAAGAAAACAAATTCTTTGTTGGGACCCCAGTGATGGAGCCTGCATTTATCATCCAACATTTTGCAGGGAAAGTTAAATATCAGATAAAGGTATGCAATATGTATTTGTTTAGTACTTCATATATGATTTCATTGATCAAAAAATGCCCAGTAAAGACCTGTGAGAAACTCTCCAGCAGCCCAACTCAGCATTGTATATTATTAGTTGCCTGGACCACTGAGAGATCAAATGTTATTATAAGAGGCATTGTCATATTTGTCATAGGCAGGCCTTGAACCCAGATTGTACTTATTTTAATAACAGCTTTTTATCTGCTTTCAATGTATTTAATTTGAAGTTGTCAGTATTATCTTTGTCTGCCTTCCAATAATATAAATCTGGAGTCTCTGAGGAAGATACTTCAAGTTCTAGTTCTGCTATTTACTACCTGGGTTCAAGAAGGCTTTTCAATCTGAGTCTATGCTCATCATTACATTGGAGGAATTGAATTAGTTGGCTGACCCTTAAATTGCTTTGAATCTATGTCCCTGTGAACCATTTTTCATTCCAACTTAAGAACAAAAATGCATAAAGAAGATGATGACTTTCTGACCATATTTCCCCAGGATTTTCGAGAGAAGAACATGGATTACATGAGGCCCGATATCGTAGCTTTACTCAGAAGTAGTGAGAGTGACTACATTCGGGAATTAATTGGGATGGATCCTGTGGCTGTATTCCGCTGGGCCATTCTCCGAGCGGCCATTCGAGCCATGGCTGTTTTCCGAGAGGCAGGACGACTTCGTGCTGAGAGGGCTGAGAAAGTTTCAGGTACTCAACAGAACATAGATAAAATCCAGTGGCTTTGAAAATCCCAACATCTGCTCATGGCCATCTAGGAAAAGCTATTTTGTATCTACAAAACAAGCTGTAGCAACTATCTTCTTGTGAGGAAGATCCAAAACAAGTATTTGTTCCCTTGTAGTTAAGTAAACCCTCTTCCCCGACCTGGGTCCTAGGGGTGGCAGTACTTCCTCTGCCTTTACTAAAAGCCCTGCAAAACTTCTAAGATTGGAATCTCCCCTTTTTATGGTTTCAGCTTATTTTAAATATCATCAATGCTAAGAATTAGTTTAGAACAGGAAATGAAAGTGTGGTGACAAATTAAGACAATAAGGGGTTAGGATGAAGAGTGAAATATTTACTTTGCCTGAAATTTTCCTTCCCTGATATTATATTTCCCTCCTTTACAAACCTTACAAAGTCCAATGGCAAGAGTACTTGGCTTGAGTTTGAGTTCTGACTCTGATACTTAATATCTGTCATCCTTAAGCAAGTCATTTAAATGTTTCCCCATTTACAAAATAGAAATAATTCCATAATCTGCCTCCTGGAGTTAAGATGAAAATGTTTTGTCTCCTAAAGCATTATATTCTCATGAATTATTTTCTTCCCACTTCAAAAAAAAGGAAAAAAAACTATAAGCTCTCTGACTAAGCACTCAGATCTTAAAACATATGTAGGACAGTATAACAGAAATGGTCACCGTTCTGCTTTTGTTTCAATTTTTTTTTTTTAAGGGAGTATTCAATGCAGAGTCAGGAGTGGGGTTAAGGAGAAATTACAGTGATATAACCTAAAGGCATTAATAAAATTTAAAGTAAAAATAAAAGTCAAAGATAACATGCTCAATACTCTACTGGAGCAGTACCTTTTGCCTGTGTCAGAGTGCTACCCAGGTAACTCCTAAGTATCAATCCCTATGGAAGGCTGATGATTCTCCAGTGTTACCCAGATCAGTAACTCAGTTCTTCTAAATCAAGTCTGTCCAAACTGACCAAAGAGAAGGACCAAGTAATATCAAGAGGGAACAGAGTGGTAGAGTAAAAAGGATACTGAATTCAGGGCTTGGATGGGGAGCAGCCTGAAGGCAGTATTCCAGGCAGAGCTGAGGCAGGCTAGCAGGTTTGTGGCACAGAGAAATCTCCATTTCACTTAGCCAGTTTTATCAAGTTAGCCAGCATTTATTAAGTGCCTTCTTTGTTCTAGACACTGTGATAAGTGTTAGGGAGACAAAGAAAGATAAAAATAGGCCCTTGTCTACATCTAAATAAATTGGAAACATTCTGGGGGGAAAGACATTAATACTAAGGGGCTTGGGGAAAGTCCTCTTACAGACGGTGGGATATTAACTGAGATTTAGAAGGGATCCAAGAAGCAGAGGTCAAGAAGGAGAGAATGCCGGGACTGGGGGACAGCCAATGGAAATGTCGTGTCAGGAAGTAGGAATCTCCTGTAGCCAGTATCACATAGTACAGGAGGGGAATAAGGAAAGAGGAACAGGGGAAAGGGCCTGGATTATAAAGGCTTTAAAAACCATAGGAATTTTTTATTTGATCCCAGAGATGGGGGAGTCATTAGAGTTTGCTTAATTATGAAAGGTGTTACAAAGGTAGACTCAATAGGATTTGACAACTGATTGGATAAAGGGGGAGGGAAGGAGAGATAAGTGAGAATGAAGTCAAGGATGGCACCTAAGTATTCAACCTGTGTGACTGAAAGGATGGTGGTGCCTTCAGCAGTATGAGGGAAGTCAGGCACGGGGGAAGAGTGTAAAGATAATGAGTTTCGTATTGAACATCTTGAGTTTGGGGTGTATAAAGGACAGCTTGTTCAAGTTGTCTGATAGACAGCTGATAGACAGGAGATCAAGGAAGTTCTGGATAAATAGATCTGAGAGGCACAGAGGTCATTGAAAATTGTATAGAAGGGAGAAAAGGATCCAGAACAGAACCTTGTGAGATGCTTAGAATTATTGAAGTAGTGAAGATCTAGCAGAAATCTGGCCTGCTCAGACAAGTAGGAGAAAGAACAGGAGAGGGCAATATATGAAAACCTAGAGAAAGGAGACATCAAAAAGAATAGAGTGGTCAACAGTTTTGGCTGCTGAGAGGCAAGAATGATAAGGATTGAGAAATCATTAGTAATTTTCTCAGCTGTAATATGAAGATAAAAATACTTTCATTATCTGCCTCACTGAATTGTTAAGAAGATCAATCAAGATAATATAAGTAAAATATTTTGTAACTAGAAAGCACTTATAAAGGTCACCTCTTGCGACAATTTATTACAAAATTTATTTTCAAATTTTTTATGGTTTAGTAGTGTTTCATATTCCTGAATGAAGCTGACCAATATGTGTTTTCCATCAAGTTATATGTTAAGTCTTTGGGGCCTTTAAAATTTCCTTTATTGGAAAGATTGCTCTTTTTTTTTTCCTGCTTAATTGTTTCAGAGGCTTACATGAGTTCCTGAAGAACTAAATCCCTGACCCTTACCTGCATTCTCTAAAGGTTGAGAAATGATGAATTCACACAAAAACTTTACAGTATTTGTATCTTCTTAATAACTATTTAATAAGTCTTTTGAGATTTAAAACTTCCAATTATGTGCATTTAAACAATGAAACAAGTTCATCTTTCATGTGATTTTTTTTCTTTTTGAGAATGCAGTTTATTCAACTCAGGTTCATAGATTTATATCTATTTTGTTAATGTACACAATTGTGTGATTTTGTTTTGTTAATGAAGAAAATAATATGAAACTCTTGTGAGAAGTAAGAAATAATTCTTATTGATGATCCATTAAACATTGTACATTCAGTGTTACAATATCTCTTTTATTGCTTTGATTCTCAATTAATTCTTTCCTATTGTATCCATTCCTCCTATTTCCTAGCCGGTGTGGCATCCCCTTCAATCAGAACTCCCTCAGGAGAGCTACAGAAATCCAATACTCCATCAGAAAAAGTTTATCGGTGAGAGAAACCTTTAATGTCCCTAAGTCACAGACATTTGAATGTAGCCATATAAAAATATTACGTGAAGATTTATGTACTATGGGAGAATAAATAAAGTTCTCATTGAACAATAACAAAAATAGGGAAATGAATGAAATTGGGGTGCTTTTTAACTTGAGATGAAATAAGACTATTAACATGTCATCTGCTCTATTGAAATCCATTTAATCTCAGTTTACAATAGGCTCTTTTCAAAGTTTGTAGATATTTATGTTTGGCAAAATGACCTTTTGTTGATGCAAGGTAATGTGTTTTAAGAACATTTCTCATATTCTGTGAAAACAGAATTATCAAGAGCATCGAGCTCCTTGAATTAATTTATTTCTGCTAGTTCTCAATTAGTATCTTCAGATTTTTGTTTGAGATACACAAAATATTTTGAGGTCCTATGGCAGAACTGGGAAAGGCATTTGAGGCAGCCTAAGCAAGGTTGGAAAATTGTTCCCCCCACTCACTTCCCAGCGAAGGTATGAATGTAATTTTACCTCTGAAAAGAGTAACTTATGTTATTTTCATAGTGCAATGATGGTTATGGGGAGGGGGGAAAATCCTTGTTTATTTAAGTATGAGATACAATTATAGTATTTGTGGGATTCTGAAATTTTATAGAAATTTTCATATCTCTATATTTGTGTTAGCCAGTATTCAGTAGACAAAAAATTTTTGATAAAGTTTCTTTTCTTTTATAATTGTGCTGCAAATGTGTTGTTGTATTCTTTGAGGCTTTACGTCTTCTCCACAATGTTATGAAGTCTCATAAAATAAATGCTAACATGTCATGAAGATTTTCTGGGATTAAAAAGCATCTATATACTGAGAGTCATATTAAAAACTGTATCTTGTGTGTCACCCTTCTCTTTTCTCTTCACTTCAAGGCATTGCCTAGCTAGCTCTGACCCATCAGGCCTTCCTTCTTTAGTGGAATGAACAACATCAATGGTGCATGATATGTGTCTAGAGAAAATCAGACTAATCATTAAACTATATCACAAAAAAATTAACTATTAAATTGAAAATTAAATTTAAAAATAACCAAGCGATGTATCTGATAGTTTCACCCTGTGTTATAGAACTTCCTCTTTGTATATATTTCAATGAATCCATGTTGCTATTCCCACCAACAGTGCAAACCAAAATTCATTCATGCATTTTTAGTCTGTACTTCTTTTCCATGTTTTAAGTTCTGTTCACAAATGAAGGAGAGACATGTTGGTTTCCAGAGCTAACTGTTTTTATAAGAATGAAGGTGACCATTAACAGCAGTATGCTACGAAACAGAAGTAGGTTTCATTGAAGGACAGAACCCAGGTGATGCTCTCCAGTTCAGAATCACCTTTTTTAATGTATTTAGGTAATATAAATTTTCCCTTTGCAGCCGTTCAGTGCTTGATTTCTCATTTGATTGCTCTGAGGAATTCGATATTAACGCTTTTGAGGACATCATTGCTTTTTATGAAAGCAAGAAGTAAGTAGGATTTGTAAGCAGAGACCAGGGAGGCACATTCATAGGAAGCTAATCTTCCTGAACCAGCTCAGTGCAGAATTCAAGCCAGGAAAAAAAAAGTGATATCAATTGTTCGGAAGAAAATGGAATGGATTACAATTACAGATCTGTGAAATGCTAGAGTCTGAGGCGTGGTGACCTTGACAGATTTGGCACTGCAAGAGACAAAAAAAAAAAAAAAAGAAAGTTTTTTTAAGAGTTGGGGGAAAAGCAAATCTTGTTTTATTTTGAAAAGCGGCTGTTGCACTGAGAAGCTCGGGAGTATAATAGCATTTTATACTTAGAAGTGAAACTTACACTTCTGTTATCTTTGGTTTGTGCCTCTCTGGAGAATGAGTGAAAAAAGGTAGGTACTTACTTTTGAATCAGTTAGCATGGTGCATGGATCAAACTGAGTGGACCACTAATTAGGGCTTATCCCAGGCTAACTTAAGAGCATAAACATGTATTTAAAATAACCTAACCCAAAAGAAGTGAAATTTGACTATTGTACTTTCAAATACTTCATTTCCAAAAACATTGATCCCCTATTTGTGAGGGACCTTAGAGATCAAATCCAAAACTTTAATAAAAGTAACAAATTTAAAGTAATATTTTGAAGCATTTAATTTGAATTTCCTCAAGTTGTTTCAGAAAATGACCTATAAATACTATAATTTTTAAAATAAAAGATAACAAACAGCATTTTACTTACTTATTTATTAGTTCTACATAAAAGCTAACTCCCCATTCCTTACAAAGATTCTTCATGAGCACTCTGACTAACTTTCTTCTCATGAACCTATCCCTTTAACTAGCCTGTACCTTGAACACAAACAAACTTGTGATCCATTGCCAAATCTGCAATCTTCAGATTGAATAGGACCTGCCTGAGCTTGTGCTTTGCTGGCATAACTTTTGAGAAACCAGCATCACCTATTCACCACCAGGAGACGTCCTAGTAAGATATCAGGGGAAAAGATTGCATTTTGACAACTAAAAATCTCTAGATGAAAATTACTGAATAATTGAAATTAATAGAAAAATTCAATTATAATTTTTTGAAGGAAGATCCTATCAGATTATTTTGTATATACAGTTGCAAATATGTTAGCTTAACAGATTATTAAAATGGTATTATACTCAAATTTTTCTATAATTTTTAAGAAGTTGGTATATCAAAAAATAAAAAAAGGAAAATGAAGTTTTCATCTTCCCAAATCAAGCACCTTCTAATTTTGAATCCTATGACCCTGAGTAAAACAATAATCTTTGACATATTAAAAATGTGTATTTTGCCATTTTTTAAACAAGTTTGGTAAGGGTCAAAAACTTGCTGCTATGCAAAATTGTTCATGATTATTTATTTTCTGACTTCCATTGGTTAAGAAATGATGTTGTAAAGAGTTCATATGAAGAATAATTACTCAGTCCTTCAAAATTGCTTCCAAGAATCCTGGTTAAAAGGGATGTCAGACTAGTTCAACAGCTTCCTGACTCACAGATTCCTCCTCATTATATGCCTGAAAAGTCTTCCCCCAGATTCTGTTGGAAGATCCTAGAAGTTCATTTCACTTTTGAATTATTAGAAAATTCTTTCTTAGATTAAGTGAACATCTGCCTTTAACTTTTTTGATCATAATTTTGTCCCCTTGGGACAAACAATGTAAGTCTAAGGCCAGAAGCATGTTCTAACTATCCTCAACTTCAAATCTTCTCCTGTATAGACAGGATAAATAAAATTTTTCTTTGTCCCTATCCATACTTTAATGGAGAGTTCACCTCCCAAAGATGAATTGAACATTGTTGGGAGTACATGTTTATGATCACATAGTCTGAGAAAGCACCCTAATTTTAACTTTGAGGCACATTGGGTAATAGAACTTCCTGTTTCAACTCCTGCGGTGATGGGTCTTCCTATTTTAATGCCTTGTTTTCTCTATCTGGGACATCTTCCTCTCTCTGCCTTTCCTTCTGGACCTTGTAGGGATTTGCATGACCAAATCATCAAGACTATAAAAGAACTGCCCTGGCAGGGTGAAGACCCTCGTAGGCTTCTTCAATCTCTCACTCGGCTTCAGCAGCCCCGGGCCCACTTCCTGTGAGTTCCTGGTGCTAAGGGTAATACTTCTTTGCAAGTGCAACAATAACCTTGCTGTTCCTTCAGTGCAGAAGCAGATGTAACTGCAGAAGCGCATTGCCTCTGTTAGAAAATAACAGGTCCAACTATATTCCTTTCTAGTCAATGGGGGGGCTGCTGAAAATGTTTCACTATTTAGCACTAACCATTGCTAAGGTTTCTTTGAGCACAATGAATGTGCTGTAGAATGCTAACTGGCTTCCTAGATCATAAACCTCTTACACATTACAAAACCTTTTTGTTTCACCATAAGAACAGTCTCCTAATTTGTCTCTCTGCCTCTAGTTATTCTCCTCTCCAATTCATCCTTCACACTCCAACCACAGTACTCTTCCATCCCACTTTCTTAATCCTATTGCTCTGCTGACAAACTTCAGTGATGGTGAAAATACAGATGGTTCTTAAGGCCGGATAGCCTGGTTCCAAACAACCCATAATTCCTCCTATTCCCTTTTCTGACATCCATTATGTGCTTGTCTTCTACTGGCACAATGACCAGATCTTGACCTGCCTTCTCTCACTTCTCCTCCTTTGTGTAGATCCATTCAATAGCCTTTTACTACATATCAGCTATTTGATACTGCTGGAAATAAACAGACAAAAGCAGTCTCTGACCCTGGTAGAATTTACATTCTGTTATAACAGTATATACATAGAAAAATCAATATAAAATATGCATGAACTAGATAAAAGGTAATTTGGGGGCAGGAAGAAGGCTTCTAGCAACAGGGGAGATGAGGATAGGCTCCTTATAAATAGCACTTGGGCTAGTGATTTCATGAGATGGAAAAGAGAGAGTATATTGTGAACATGAGGAAGAGCCTTATCAAGGTGCCAAGAGAAGAAAGGGGATATTACATACAGCTCATGAAGTGCTTTAGAGACAGTTGGTGAAAGGAATCACAAGCCCAAAAAGGGAGGTTATCTTTTATCCTGGAAGCAAGAGGAAATGATTAGAGCTTCTTCAGCAGGGAAGTGACATGATCAGACCAATCTTTTGGGAATATTTTTTGACAGCTATGGAAAGAATGGTTTGGAAAGAAGAGTGACTGAAAACTGTTGTAATCAATAGTTCAGAAAAAGATGATAATTAGGCTGAACTATGTTAGTAGCCCTGGAAGTAAAGAAAAGCAGACAGATGGGAAAAGAGAGTGTAGAGGCAGAACTTTCAAGTCAGTAGTTAATTGGCTCCAGTTGAGAGAGAAGGAAAAGTAGAAGATGACTCTGAGGTTGCATAACGAAGGTTTGTGGTACCCTTAACAGATTGAACAAAGGTGGAAAATGAGAGTGAAAGATAATGAATTGAGATGCCTCCAGGATATCCGATTAGAAATGTCCAGTATATACTTGATGATATCAAGGGAGTTCAGAAGATGAACTAAGGCTGAATTTATAGAACTGGTAGTCAGTTGCATATTGAATTTGCAAGCCCTGATAAAATCACTCAGAATATAGGCAGATAAAACAACTTTCCTAGAACAAAGACTGGGAATCAAAAGAGAACAATGTTGAGAAAACAAGAGAAATTATCTAGTAGGATGGGATGATCAGGAACATTAAATGCAGCAAAGAGGTCAAAAAGAGATTTGGCAACTCAGTGACTGTGAAGAATTTTGGGGAAAGCTGGGTAAGTTGAATGATGGCAAGAGCCTAATTTCAAGGGATTGAGAAATAAGGGGTTACGGTGAGAAAGCAAAATTGTTGAATATAGTCATATTTTTAAGGAGATCAGGATCCCCTCAAATTTTCATTTGAGGATGAAGTAAAAGTTTATTTTTCAAGAGTTCTTTTTATCTTTTAAAAGTTTATTTTTAAAGGAGAAGGAATACCTGGGTGTCAGTAAATAAAGGAGAGAGAAAACATTAAGGGGAGAAAAGGAATTGAAAGGGTGACTTGCTAAAGAAGATGGGAGGGAATGAGGATCAAGGGCACAAGCAGAAGGTTGGAATAGCACCTCTTTCTTAGATTGGAGAAAATGGGGGAAGGGGTGATTTTTATGGTAATGTGATGTGTAGAACTGGAAAGAAGAGAGACTTGACAATAGATAGCCTCAGATTTTTCTGCTGAGTGTAAGGTGAGGTGTTCTGCTGAGTAAGAGGATAGAAGCATTGCAATATGTGATCTAAGAGAAAAGGTTTGGAACAAAGATGGTGGGGAGTGGGATAGACTGTTAATCAGGGAAGAATAATTAAAGGTTAGCTGACGCCAGTGAGAGGCTTATTGAGATTGCCCATCATAATTTGTAGTGTCCCTAGTCAGCATCTTGCTGTTCTTTGAGGCTCAGCTCAATTGAATTTTGTTCAATGATGTCTACCTTGATCCTTCTTCATGAGAAAAGAGCCCACCACTTTCCTTGAATCCTTCTAGCTGTTCTTGTTTGACCTCTCCTAATTTGTATGAGTTATTCATTCATATTTCATTATCTAAATAGATTGTAAACTCCTAGAAGGGAAAGCATTGTGTTGCTTTTGTCTTTATATTTCCAGTGCTAATCACCAGGCCTTTTGCTTTTTAATGAATATTTATGGCCATTATGACATGTATTTCAAGAGACTTTTATTGTCTTGCTCTGCATCTCAGTCCCACCTCAAATCCCCTCTCCCCAAAAAACCCCACAACAATCTTAAATGCTTATAGTGCTAAATCTTAATATGCAAAGGGACCTTCCTTTTGTTGTTCCCCAGTGCTGGCCCCAAAGAAACATTTCTAAATTACATGCAGAAATCCATGGATTCCAAGGACTTTGTAATGTTTACCCAATTTAATCTTAGCTGTGGCCCTCATCTTAATCTTAGTTCCTTAGAAGCTGATTTCTACTTATATTCATGTAATGAAAAAGAAAATTAGCTCCTGCCCTAGTAAAATGAAGGTTATTAGCCAATCATTTCAAAATTAACCCAGAGGTCAGCACTTCATTTTCTAGCTAACCCCATACTGTAGCTTAGAACTAGTTGACTTTTCCTCAGAAAGGTTACTGGAACATCTGGTACTATGAAAAATATAGTTAGTCTTAATTAGCTAATGCTGTGATCTAGTAGTATAATTACGTACTTGAAACAGTTTCTCTCCTTCCCCCAGCCTCTTCCTAGTGTCCTATATAGCATAGTGTTTGTCTCTCCCTTACCTTTATCACAGCATACCTTTTTTAATACTCCCCTGTGTCATATGTTCTTTCTGTGTCCTTTTCATCTATAAATTCCCAGTATCTAATCAATATACAGTAGGTATTTCACAAGTGTTTGTTGAATTCTTTTGTGATTCTTCAGCAAAATCTAAAATAGGTCACTTTTTATAGGTTAGAAAATTAAGCTAAGTTAGTCATTGGAACCTTCACTTGGAAAATATCAGTGGTCACAGACTAGATTCCCTTTCGCTTTGCTAGTAGTTCTGCTCTCAAAATAGAAATTTATATTTGGACCCCAGAGTTTGTACATTAAAACTTGATTAGCTAAATTAAATATTCACACATTCCACCCCTCTCCCCAGGATGATTTTTAAAGAATTTCTAAAGTGAGTTGTTGCACTTGTTCTTTTCCTCTCTGGCTTTTTAGCTTGCCCTAGCTAACCTGCAAGGCATGGCTTGCTGAACTAACCCAAATATGGAAATTATGTACATTCAATTTCATAAAAACAAATTTTTGATATTTTAACAGGAAAAGTAAAGGTATCAAACAAAAGCAGATCATTCCAAAGGTAAACATGTTCAACACATTTAAAGATGTCTTATTTTGCAAGTCATGAAAATGCATCTCAACAGGTGGACATGTCTAAAGTAATATTACATAATAAATTATTTCCTTGGTTTTCAACTTTTTGTGGGAATGACATATCTCACTTATTTAAGTTGTTTAGATATGCAAAATGATACGGAATTCCTGAAAATTGTACTGAGAGCCCAGGATTCTGAGTGAAAGAAGGGTAACATAATTATTGAGAAAGTACCCACATTGATGAAGTCTCTGATTCTTGAAATACTGAATTGAAATCTCTATAAACATGACCAGACTATGTCTTAGACAAGTCACTTAATTGTTGGATCTCAGTTTCCTCGTGTAAAATGAGAGCGATAATATGTTACAACATTACCAAATTGTTACAAAAGTATTTTCTAAACATTAAATTACTATATTTTTCTTTTTGTTATGTCATTAAGGTCAAATGACATAACTCTGTAGTCTTCAAGTGCTGTATGAATTATCAGGCAAGAAACAAGAATATTATTAATACTTCTGGTCAGCCAACTCAACAGAAATATTATCACTGATAAAACAAAATATGTGACCAGAGTAATTTAGTCTGCCACATAAGTAAGATATAATGAGATAAATCACTATAAAAAGAATAAATTTTGTTATTACTTGGAATGGATCACAGAATTCTAAAAACTATATAATTATCAATCTGTGAGTAGCAAAACATCTTGATATAGAAGAAACAACTGCTTGGGTTTTTTTTTTTTGTTTGTTTGTTTTTTTTAATCATCTAAAGCAGAAGCTCTTAAAGTTTTTTGGTCCTAGGCCCTGTTATGCATTAAAAATTAAAAGACCTTTTGTTAGGTTCTTTCTTAAAATGGTTTTTGAGTATGGGTTATATCTACTGATATTTTCAGTATTAGAGATTAAAATAACTTAATATTATTATGAAAATAGGTTGACCTCATGAACTCCTTTAAAAGATCTCAAGATCTTTTTTGTGGAATGCATTTGTGTGCCAGATTTTGAGTACTGCTGGTCTAAAGGACAAAGAAATTATTTCATCCTTTGGACTGAAGAAAGGGAATGAAATACAAATCCCAGAGGATTTTAAAAAGGTCTCCCAAAATCAAGATTTCATTCAGAATGAAATATTGTTTAAAATGCATTACAACAAATATACAGTTGCGAGTTTACAAGTTGTAGTGATACTTAACTTAAGGCCACACTTCAACTTTACCAAAGAACTCAGGCAGTCCTTAGTGTTCATTAAGGTCAGGCTTGTGTGTGAAATTCCTGTTTCATTTGTTATAGCTTTTTCAATTTTAGTGATGATACATTTATGTTCAAGTGTCCAGGAGGTGCTGAGTGCACATCAGTCTCCATATTTTTGTTTTAGAATTTGTTGGATTCCAAGTCTCTGAAGCTTATTGTCAGCATGACCCTCCATGACCGCACCACTAAGTCCCTTCTGCATTTGCATAAAAAGAAAAAGCCTCCTAGCATCAGTGCCCAGTTCCAGGTAAGTTGAAAAGGAGAGATAAATGTGTAATGGAAGGGAAGAGTCAAGCTGGGGGAAAGCAGGGATGCATTTTGGACACCTGGCTTTTCATTGTGCTATCGGCTATAAATTGGGAAATAACAGAGACAGCACACCCCCAAACAGGATAAAAGTGACTCGGCTGTTGGAAGATTTAGTTAGATCATAGAATTCTAGTACTAGGAAATTCCATAAGGGAACAGTTGAACTTCTTGACTGCTTTGCAGCAGAGGAATGATCCAACCATCCGGAATAAAGGTTTTTCAAGTTCTAAAACCTACGTACTCATTTTTCATTAATTACTACCCTAGTTCTGCTTTATCACCTTTCCCCTTTTTCATTGGACTCTCTGCCTTCAGTCTTCTCTCTTCCACTCATTCCCCACTTGACCAAAGTTTAAATCCAGCCCCAGACACATTATTGTCTGTTTGATCCTGAACAAGTTACCAAACCTCTGTTTGCCTTTGTTTTCTCAAATATAAAATGGAAATAAAAACAGCACGTAGCTCACAGAATTGTTTTGAGGATCAAATGAAATAATATTTATGAAGCACTTTCCATTGTACCTGGCACATAGTAGACACCATATAAATATTCCCTTCCCTTTTCCCTTTCATAAAGCATAGGTGTCTTTGATTCTGAAATGTGTAACACATAGTTAAGTGCTCAATAAATGCTTTTGATTAATCAATCTAAAGCCTCCAGTACCTTACTACACTCATATCTGTCTCCAAGCTACTTCTTCCAGGAAAAAAATGAAGTTACGAATTTGGCTTGGGGAAGTTTTATGTGCTCCATGACATTGGTGGGATCTTAAGTTGTAGTCTCGCACACTGCTGTCGTGTATCCCTTGGGACTAAGCAAAATGCAGGCTGTGGGTAAACTCTCCAACAAGGGCACCATTTCCTGGATTCTTAATCACATTCAAGAGAAATCAGATGGTATTTGTGGGCTGGTTACAGGATAAGCCCCACCAGCCATTCTCTGAAGAAACTCTGCAAATTCTTAATATATTAACAATATGATTAGAGATGAAAAGTTATCTCTGTATATCACTTTACAAGGCTGCCTCTGCCAGTACAAAACTCTTTGCTGCTGTTCTGGCTTTTATGAAAGCTACTGAAATTAAAATTATGCTCTAAAGAATTTTTAAAAAGAAATCCTTAATGGATTCAACAAAGAAGTTGTTCTTTTACAGATGAAACAAATAGCATGTAACATAGTAACTTCGGCTTGTTTTGAACTTGCTGAAGAAATGCTTTGCAGGGTAGTTGTTTCCAAAGCCTACAATTGACTGTTAAAGGAAGAACAGCTGTTCGCAGCATTTGTGGTGGACTTCATAGCTGGGACCTTTGTGTGATTGTCTCTCATTCTGCTGATTCAATGATACCTGTTAGGAAGGAAGAAAAGGATAGATTTGTTTCATAAATCCTGCTGCCTCCACGCCAGGCCATCTGTAATCCCAGTTTTCTCTACCTTGGCCTGGGCTATGATTGGCAACATTCTCTAGTCCTGGTCTTTGACCTGAATTGCCTCTTTGCAGCCATTCATCTCTATGATATACTACCTGCAGCTCTAGTCTCCATTGTAACTTTCGTCTCTGACTGCTGACTTTCCAGCTCTAGATAGCTCTATGGGGTAGCCTCCCTCAGCAGAATCTAAGTTTCTTAAGGCAGGAACTGTCTTTCTTAATTGTACCCTAATTTCATTAGGGTGATTAAACTGTGACTCTGAGACTTCTCCATCCTCTTCTACCTGAGATGCCAGCATCTCTAAAGAAATTTGGACTGTTCTAGATAAATCAAAATCTTGGAATGAATCTATGCTTATATTTCTTAGTGCTGAGCAAAATGTAAAAAAAAAAAAAAACACTTTTGACATATTTTTAACAGTATAGAAGGTTGTCTGTTTTTGATGTAGTTAATCATTTGGGTCCTTGCCTGATAAAAAGATTTCAAATTTTAACTGTTGCAGGAAATCATTTATTTATAAGGAGATTTTTAAAAGTTATATGAAAATATTATATTAAAAAAATTACAGTAAAAGAACTTTTTAAGTATTCTAAGTAAAAATGTTTTCTTATTTTTTATTATCATAATAGCTAATTGCATGCCAAACATTTCTAAGTGCTTTAGAATTATTTCATTCGGTTCTGACAACAGGGAGTTAGGTACTATTATTATACCCATTTTACAATTAAGGAAACTGAGACAAACAGAGGTTACTTGCTCAGGATCACACAACTCATCTGAGGCCTTTCTGAGTTCAGGCCCCATTGCTTTATCTACTACACCACCTAGCTGCTTATCACTTGTTTTTTTTTTTTTTTTTTTTTTTGGGGGGGGGGGGGGGGGGTTGGTTGTTTGTTTTTTTCATCATTTCTCTTCTTTCTGTTCCTACTAACACAGAATTATAGGTCACATTTAGGTTTTATACAACCAAATTTAGAGGGAAAAAACATGGCCTATATTCAGACTAGTGTGGGTATCTGGAGTCAGTAATCAAATCAAGAGACTGTATCTATGCTTACAGACTATTCCAAGAAGAGGGAGAGAAGTAGGAAGTACCCATCTGTTTCTCTTTCTCTCTCTTCCCTTCCCTCACTTGTCTTCTTTTTAGCTTTTTAAGGAAAAAATTAAAGATCTCTTGAATTATTGTCTAATTAGATTTCTTTTTTTTTTTTTAATTTCTACCTTTCTAAAAAAATTTCTGAATGACTTTTCCCCCTAGGCCTCCCTTAATAAGTTGTTGGAGACTTTGAGTAAAGCTGAGCCATTCTTCATTCGATGCATTCGTTCTAATGCTGAGAAGGTAGGTAAAGGCTTCCCAATCTTCCTAAGATAGGGATTTCTTTGATCAGAAATACTGAGTTGTCTGCCTGTCATTAAAAAGTAACATCATTGTTAAAAGTAGTTTTTATACACATATAGCAACTTGTGGGAAATTTTCCAGTTCCATAGCCTGGGTCCAGGTGTAGATTGAACTAAATCAACAAATATTTAATGGAAAACTACATATGGGATATGTGCTTATAAAATTACTTTTCCAGAAAGAAGGTTAACTGGTCAAGTCCTCTCCTTTCTGGACTAGTCAAAACCATTAATGAGTTGTTTTTTAAGAATCTCTGGTCATGAAGATCATATAACTTCCCTCAGTTACCTCTTCCAAGAGTCAATATCTTCAAATACTCCTTTGACTAAAGTGCCTGTTGTGCCCTTTTCTTCTTGTTTTTTTAACTGTTTTGGAATGGAGAATTGGTCAAAACTTTGCTTGAAGATGCTTGGTAAATTACCCATTAGTCACTTTTTTCCAAGTTAAAAGGATGTTTTTGAAATTTTATTCCTGTTTTATTGATCCAAAGCAATCCTAATAGATTGGACAGAAAATGCCATCTGCAACCCAGAAAAAGAACCTAGGAGATTGAATGTAAATCAATGTGCAAAGTAGCAAAAGTGCTATGTTCACTCTTTTTTCTGTTTGTTTTTTTTTCTCTCTCATGGCTTTTCCCTTTTGCTCTGATTTTTTTTCTCCCAACATGATTCATAAAGTAATGTGTATTAAGAATAAATAAATTTACTAGGGAAAAAAAGAAAATTTTTTCCTGGAATTTATTTGTTCTAGGCTTTTCTCCACACTTCCCTTGCTTTTTTCCATAAAATCCTTGACACTTAAAAAATAATCTTAAAAGTAAAATAATTTAATGAATAATGATAAATGACTAATCCTCTCAGTGATAACTGAAGGACAAGCAAAGTATTTTTTATAATTACCAGAATTATATGTGTTTACCTGGTACCCTTTTTTTTTCTATTAAATCTTTTTTTTTTATTAAAGCTTTTTATTTTTCAGAACATATGCATGGATAATTTTTCAACATTAACCATTGCAAAACCTTGTCTTCTAATTTCCCACACACACTCCTTCCCCTAGATGGCAAGTAGTCTAGTATATGTTAAATATGGTAGAAATGTATGTTAAATCCAATAGATACAAACATATTTATACAATTATCTTGCTGCACAAGAAAAATTAAATCTAAGAGGATTCAGGAATAAGAAGAAATTAATGTGGGAAGCCTATTGCTGACCAAATTGGTCAAGTAAAGTTTAGTAATCCTGAATTCTTTTGAGTTGTATTCTGTATTCTTTCCAGAAAGAGCTCTGCTTTGATGAAGAACTGGTATTGCAGCAGTTAAGGTACACTGGAATGTTAGAAACTGTACGAATCCGGAGATCAGGTTACAGCGCCAAGTATACCTTTCAGGTATTTAAATACGTCTGCCACACTGAGCATTTGCAAACTTTGTTTTGTTTACCAATTGAGGGACATTAACTGCACACAAATAAAATGGTGGGCATATTTTAAACTTAAGGAATATTACCTAATCTTTACATGTCTTAGCTTCCATACTGCACAAACCAAATTATTTCTACAGAACATTTTCATATAGGAAAATTTCAAAGACTTTGAGAGCTGCAGGAAAACTTTGAGGTCATTCAATCTAACTCTTTCATTTTACAGAGTAGGAATCTGAGGACCAGAGACCTGGTTTCAATTGCTTTGTATCCCACTCATTAGCAACAGAACTCAGAGCAGAACCCAGGACTTCTAATTGCTAGTCTTCTTGTGCACACAGTCATGATATTCTGCCGATTCCCTCTGTTTCACTTTGAGAAATGTTGGCTTTAAAAATGTTTCTTGACACTTTGTAATAATGTTTTTATTTCGTCATTTATTTACTTATACACATAAACAAAAACTGCTTATTTTAGCAGTTTCCCCACTAAATTATTCTTTTAAGGTTTCTGTCCTTGAACAGCATTAAAATTCTCAAGATTCAGTGCTGAAATATCATCTAGTCCAACCTCTTTACTTTAAAAAGGAGGAAACATATCCAAGAGAAAAAGAATTACTTGCCCAGTATCACACAGAAATGTGGGGTTTGAAACCAACCTTTCTGACTCCAGAGCTCACACTTTTACCTGTACTACACTGCCAGTTAAAAAAAAAAAAAATTGGATTTAAGTTTTTATATATTGGAACAATGATTTAAAGTGAGAGTTAACAACAGTTCAGGAACCAGCAGATATATTTTTCCTTTCAATAATTCAGTACATCTCATTGTAGCAGAACATGTGCATGATCTTAATTAAAGGAAAACTAGTCTTGAGGAATTAGTAGATGTGGATTCTGGATTGCCTCTGCACATAATTTGATCTGGGAATTCACTTCACCATTATGTGACTTAGCCTCCTTTTCTCTAAAAAGAAAGTAAGTGCTCCAAAGTTTCTCACACAATTGTGAAGATCAAATCAGTTCATAAATGGAAGAGGCTTTGAAAAATGCTTAAGAAGACTAATGCAAGAATAATATATTTTTAAAAAAAAAAAAAGGTACATCAGCTGAGCTATTCTAATAATACATAGTTGCATTGTGATCTTAAAACAGATTTTTTTATATGAGAAAATATTTAAATGATATGCCTAATGCCTAATCTTATAGAGTAAAATAATCGTTTCTACAAATTACCCTAAGTTGGATATAAAGATAAAGAAATTATTTACATGTGCACTTTTTCTATTGATGTAAAAACTCGAATAGTTTTTCTTTTTTTTTTTCTTGACCTAAATTACTTAGGATTTCACCGATCAGTTCCAAGTATTACTACCCAAAAATGCTAAACCTTCAAAGGACATGATATCTGCTCTGCTAGAGAAGATGGGCATGGACAAGAAAAACTACCAAATAGGAAAAACTAAGGTCTGTTCAGTATTTTCTGACTCTTTGGAAAACCCAGGGCCTTCTCTTTTTTACTTTGAATTTGTGAACTCCCTTTTTCTCAGTATAGGGCACTCTTATTCCCAGAAAAGTCAGAAATCAGATCAAAAGTATACATTTATTATAAAATTGAGTTTTTGGTAGAAATTTAGTCCTCTGGGATTTGAAAGCATTTTTACTTTTTCTTTCAAAAAGCTATCTTTAACTTGTGATTTTACATTTTCTTGTTTGGGGATTTATTTGAAAATTTACTCAGTACTTATCTCATTTATTGTTCTATTTTTAAAGTAAGCAAACTGATATCTTCAACTTCCCATTTGGCTTTATTTACCTAATGCCTTTTTAATCATTTTTTGCGTACTTGCTTTCTGTAAGGTATAGTTTATTGAAATTAAGGTGGAAATTTGGCTTTAAACTTCTCTCTGGTTGAACTTTCTAACCCTGGGGGTTTGCTTATATTGAAAAATGCCTCTGTAAACTTAAGGAAAGATAGAGTTTTCAATAGGAAAAGCTCAATTTAGGTATTCTCTTCTGGATTAGGTATTCATGAAGGAAACTGAGAGACAGATTTTACAGGAGACACTTCACAAAGAAGTAATTCGGAAAATCATTCTTCTTCAAAGCTGGACACGAATGGTCTTAGAAAGAAGACATTTCCTCCAAGTGAAGCAAGCAGTCATCACCATTCAGGTCCTTTCCTTTAAAGATAAGAAACTAGTATCTTGTTACAGATCTGATCCAGGCCACATCAATGGTTACCTCTCTCACTATTTGAATTTTGTAGGCATTTTGGCGTTCTTACCGAGTTAGGAGAACTCTAGCAAAAGCTGAGGCAGCCGTTTACATTCAGGCAATTTGGAGAGGATACCAGCTGCGGAAGACCTTCCAGAGATTAAGGCGGAGTACTCTTCTCCTTCAGACTGCAGGCAGAGGATACCTACAGAGACAGCGGTGAATGCAACTTGAAATTGTGTTTGTGTGTACAGTTTTAAAAGGTCTTGAAAACAGTAAACTTAATGAAGTTGTATTTTTATTCTTGCTATTAATGTCATCAGCCTTTTTATGAAGGAAAAGATTCCCTTATATATGGCTCTTCTGATCTGGACTTGGGGGCGTGAAGCTGGACAAGTCACAGTTCCTGAAAGCCAAGGTTAAGGAGGTGACAACATGCCAGTAGTTGTATAGTATAGACTTTGGTTTAAACAGCAGTGAGTCAAGTCTTTGGAGATCTCCATCTTCATATGTCTTTCTGAAGCTTTTTTTTTCCCCCTTTAACAGCTTTGGCCAGATGGTTTTAGAAAAGAAGAAGACTGAGGAAAAGAAAATGGAAATGCAGCAGGCAGTGGAGAAAGAAAAAGAAGAATCTGGATCTCCCAAGGCAGAGAACAGGGAGCCAGTACCCAAGGAGGAAACTGTCACATCAGAGACAGAGCTGACTTCAGTTTCTGTCCCAGAGCATCAGCTACATGAAACACACACAACAGAAGATGAAAAACATAATTTACAGAAAGAAAAAGGAAACCAGAATACTGAGAAGACTCTTCCTTCCCAGAAAAATCTCATAGAAAGTCATGAAAAGAGCACAAGTAGCCGAGAAAAGCGTGAATCACGACGGCAAAGGGGTCTCGAACATGTAAAACTACAGAATAAACACATACTGTCCTACAAGGAAGACAGCAGTATCAGAGAGCCTCCAGGAAAGACAGTGCAGGAACAAAATGAATATTGGCAAGAAGCTATTTTTCAGAGTAAAAAAGAAGAGAAAGTCCTTTCAGATGTAAATTCTCTTGATGAAATAATGGGCAAGGAAAATTTACTGAGGAAAGAATCAACAGAATTAAAGCAGGAATTTTCAAGTAATCAGGCTATCGAGTCTAAAAAAGTGGAAGAAAATCAGAAGCTGCAGCAAAAAGGAAGTCAGAGTTACAGTAATCTTGAAAGGCCATCTACTCTTCCCCTAAACAACAAGGTTACCAAAGGTGCCACTGAGCCACCCCAAGATAAACACAGGCCAACCACTGGCCAGAAAATAAATGAAGGGCCAGAGAGTCCTCCTGCTTCCCAGATCCAGAGATACCGAGAAGCCGATTGTGAGCGATTGTCTGTTATGGTAGAGTCTTGGAGAGGAAAGAAAATGATAACTGCCAGCAGCACTATGCTGAGCCAGTCCCTGGACCTGAGTGAGAAATACAGGACTGTCGGGTCACCCCTGACACCAGGAGAGTAAGTAAAGATGTGTATGTATTCAAAGCAAAAGCTCTGAAAGATCCAGTTCAATTCAGCACTTCTTCCTCATCTGCTAGTGTAAAGAGCACCCTCCCTGCCCTTGTAGAATTTACAGTCACCCTGAGACCCCTGCAGGGGTCTTGACATCTGTCCTGCTGCTAGCCCCGAGGATTTTCAAGGTCTGGCACTTTCTTATTCTTTGTAATCCTAGTGTTTAGCACATCCTCAGGGCTTTTTCAGGCTCTTGGATGAATGGCTGTAATGTACAAGAATGCATGAGAGGTTCAAACCCAGGACCAGGAAAGAAATCAGAAGGCCCCATGGAACATTTGGGCTGGACCTTTTATAGGCTAAAACTGTTTCAGCAGCAGAGGTGCAAGGAGAGAGCATCCAGGCCTGGGGATCTTGGGGGAGACCTTCAAAGTGGTCTAGGCTATCCTATCGTTATCCAGATAAGGAAGTGTAAGGCCCCAGGTAATGTCGTAACCCCTTCCCCGAGGCTGCAGAGCCAGGAAAGGGCAGAACTAGACCTTGGAGGCAAGCCTTTACCACTTACTTGGCTATTCCTTCCACTACAGAAGGAGTGAGATCAGGACCCTCGGGCAAGGCACAGGGAGCCCTGCCAGAGCATGGACCGTTGTGAGAAGTTGTGGAAGGCCTGCAGTACGAGGCAAAGAATTAAATGGGGGGATGGGGGGGGTGGAGAGCTAGGCTGAGCAGATGTCATAACCAGATAATGAAAAATTTAGTTTGGCTCATCCCATAAGAAGCCACAATCTATGTTAAGGAAAGGGGAAGGACTGAACAACATGTAGACTAAGGACAGTGAGAGTAAGCTAATTATTCATTCAGTAAAGACATTCATTCTCTACCATGTCTAAGGATCAGTGTAAAGTAAAAGAAGGATTCAGCATCTTTAGGTACAGTCTCTACTCTGCAAAAGTCATCGATCCAGTTTAACAAGCAAGCAAAGAGAACAGTGAGAAGACAGGGTGATATTACAAGAATAACGTGAGAAGCAGATCTATATTTGGGAAACTAAGAATTAGAAAATCAGCTCAGCAACCAGGAACTCAAAATCAGATTCTCAGAGCCTGCTCAGAATTCCAGTAGAGTGAAAGGCTGGGAGCAAAAAGGATGCACCTTTTAGGATTGAAAGCATGGAGCGGGCTAGCTACTTAGGAATGTGAACACCTCATGATGAACTCATGAATGTGGCTACTGAGGCACAGCAAGGTTGTAATCAGCCCTTGGTGGAAGGAGTGTCTGCACAGATGAAATCCTCGATTCTAGAGTATTTAAGTCAATGCTTAGACTAGTATTTATTAAATGCCCACTATATGACAAAACACAGGGCTAATCACTGGGGATACAAAGCAAAGCAAAAAATAGCCCCTCCTCTCAAGAAACTCACAGTATCATGAAGAGTTTATGTTAAGGTATAAGAGCTTTACAATTTTCAAAGCACTTTATATACATTGTATTTCACTGGATCCTCCCAGCATCTCTATAAGCTTGATAGTATAATTATTATTATCTCTACTTTATAGACAAAGAAAATTAATCTCAGAGAGATCACACAGCCAGTAAGTGGTGGTGCCAGGTCAAATTCAAATTCATTCTTCCTGATTCCATCTCCAGTATTTTTTCCCCTATACAGCTTTCTCATCTCTGGAAAGACCAAGACAACTTTCCTCTAGAGTAGATAGGTACAGCAAGTGACTAGTAGATAAAGCACCGGGCCTGGAATCAGAAAGGCTCATTTTTCCAAGTTTAAACCTAACTTCAAATACTTACTAAATGTGACCCTGGGCAAGTCACTTCACCCTATTTGCATCAATTTCCTTATCTATAAAATAGTCTGGAGAAGGAAATGGCAAACCACATCAGTCTTTTTGCCAAGAATACCCCAAACATCACAGAAAGTTGAACAGGACTGAAATGACTGATAAATGCTTGTAAATCTGTTTCATAACAGTTTTCCTTTTGTGTTCTTTCAGAGAACGAGGATTTTCTCTGTCATTGAGTGATGTTGATAAACTAGTTCCTTCCTCTACCAAGAATCAGGTAGGATCTCCATGAAAATCATTAAAAGCCTGCAATTCTGTCCTCCAGTGATTTCCTGATTACACTGCATTTATTTCACTAGTCATAAGTTGCCCACCTTTCCAAGGCTGGTGGAATGTTCCTTTGTCCCCACCGGGAAAAAAAAAAAAAAAGTTTAAAGTGTAAATGACATTGTCTTTCAAATGAGTGATGGTTCCTTATAATCTAGAGTGATCTAATGAAAATGAACATGAAGTCTATGTATTGTACACCTCCCTGACATTCCTGTTTATCTGCTGCAGGTATCTGCAGAAGTGGTGGATGGCAGCAAGTTCTCCAAGAAGCAGAACACCCTGAGGAAGAAGCCAGGGGAGCAGTCTGTCCACAGTGACGGCCTATCCCCAAGCCAGCCGGCCGATTCTAAGTACGTGCTCGTGTTCACCAAAGGAGAGGGTAGACTTTGGCAATGCGGGGGGAAAGGAGAGGGCAACATATCTGCTCCACTCAACGTGCTGCAGGGCCGATTGTTATCCTGATGAGAATCCCCTTAAAATGGGCATGTTAATAACCCTGTTCAAGTTGACAGATGTTCATTTATTATAGCTTATCCCCACGAAGCTCTGTAAGGTGTAGCAGACACTTCCCAAACTCAGGTTAACCTATAAAATAGGTTCTAGTTTAATCTAATGTTTACATAATGCACTTTTAAGTTTACAAAGCACTTTCCTCTTCATAACTGTATGGTACAGGTAATATGATAGTGTAGCCACATTTTGTAAAAAAGAAAACTGACTTACAGTCAGAATTTGAACCTGTGTCTCCTGGCTCCATGGTCACCACTTCTGGGTTGCCTTTCATTTATTAGCAGGTTGAAGCAGGCATACACATGATTATTCTGTGTTAAAAGGAGATGAGTGTGGTGATCCAGGAGAGATCTGAGAGGAGTGGAAGGAAGAAGACAAAGGACTAGCAGTAGTTAGAATGAAAGCAGGACTGTGCACAAAGACATGGGGGTGAGGGAGAGCAGGAGGAGATGGGGCCTGGGCACTCCCTTGGTGGCAGGGGGCCTCCGGGAAGAAGTATTTTTCTGCCCATGTTGGGCCACACTGGGTCAGTCTGTGCCTTCATGGGTGCAGAGGACCCCGAGGGAGAAGCTTCCTCTGCCAAGGCAGGGCAGCACCCACCCTGGGAGAGTGATCTGGAGCCCCAAAAACCTGGCTCACTTGCCAGGGTGAACTGGAAAAGGGAAATAGGACCCACATTCCAGAGCAAAATAACATTATGCTGCTATTTTGGTCCAGATGGAATGAATAGGCAGGCTCCATACAAGGAATATTACAGAGACAGAACAACCAAAGTTGACAACCAATTGGATACGGAGATGAGGCTGATGTTTGAGGCCTAGCTGATGAAGAAAATAATGGTACTTTCAACAGAAACAGGAATTCTGGGAGAAGGGGCAGGCTTCATAGCACAAAGATTGAATTTCTTTTTACACTTGTGCAGTTTGTGGTAGCAAGCCATCAAGGTGGGTATTTTAGCAGATCATTTGTTAAAAGGATGTGTTTGAAATTGTGGATCTGTGGAAAGCTTGGAGGAAGAGATAAAGAGTTGATAACCAATTATATAGAGGTGATAATTAAAATGTATAAGATCAATGAGGGAGAACTTGTCATTGAGGGATTCCCACCCTTACTGGGTAAAGAAAAAGAAAAACCAGCAAAAGAGATCCCTAGAGAAAGGATGTTCAGAAGGAGGAGATAAACAAGAAAAGAAGGGTAACACATTCTGAGGGAGATGGTTGGGATCACCAGTGTCAAATGATACAAAAAAATTGAGAAGAACTTGGAAAAGCCATTTGTTTGTGGACTACAGAAAAGTGACAGTTTGCAGAAGATTGCAGACATTTAAAAAAGTGAGTGGTAAAGTAGAATCAGCTGGTATGTTCCTCTCTAAAATTTTGGTAGTGAAAGGTTAATAACCACAGAGCAGAGTTTGGGGGTTAGGAGCATATCAAGGATAACTGCTGTTAGGAAAGGGATATAGAGGAGCCAGTGGGGAGAGAAAGAGAGAGAGAGAGAGGCTGAAGCTGAAAGAGTGAATGGCCGTATTTTCTTGGAAGGTATGGTGTACTTATCAGAGAGAAACAGAATAAGATTTTGAGCTACTCCAGGGGGAGATGAGTGAGCCTCAATCTCAGCAGTGAAGTTAAGAAGCTAGAGCTCCTTTTGCCATGTTAAAGCAGAGAATCTCCAGGGATCTAAACTGTTGGGAGATGAGATAGCACAGTTTTGATTAAGGGATTGAGAGGTTAGGAAAGGCCTCTAAAAGCAAGCACCAGACTGGGAGGACAGTCCAGTGAGAGCCCTCCAGCCAGGTGAAGGTAGCAAGAGGCTGTCATCTAACCAACCTTAACCTGAATGCTTCAGCTTTAAAAAGCCTATTCTCTCCCCTATGAGGTAGGAAGTACCAGAATTATTGTCACCATTTGACAGGAAGAAACAGATTCAACAGGGTTAATTGAATTATTCAAAGTCACATGTGTAGCAAGACATCAAATCAGGACCTCATCCATGTCCTCCCACATTCTCTCTTAGGCCAGCCATGATTTCATGCCATATTTTAAGATCCCCACTTTGTTTAGAGAAAATGATGAAATAAAGATCCTCTTGAATTAATTAATTAATCTTGAAAATTAGCATAAAGGAAAGTTATACAAAAACAATAGTTTATTCCTATTTTGTTTTTGAAGACTTTTTTACTAACACTACTTTTTTTAAACGTTCTCAAGAGATTCTTACATAGTCATAGGGAAGTTTTCAACGAGGTTCATTTCCTGTAGGATAGATTACTAGGGTCATGGGAAATCTGTTTTTATTGATTAAGATATTTATATGTTATTGGTAATAAAATAGCTAGATGTCTTCCTCTTTTCATTTTATGCCATCTAATCAGGGCCTAAAAAATCTAAACATGTTTATATTGCACACAGTTAAACAGATTTACTCATACTTCTTCCCTTAGATCCACATTTAAGTGGCTTTTCATGCCTAAAAATAAAGATAAGAAGTACAACTTAGAGGGAACAGAGGAAATGGAGACTGCCACACCTGTCCCTGCGATGTTGGAAGCCGTAGCTTCAAAAAGAAGTTCAGAAAGTGAGTTGTCTACATAATGATTGCTCTTAAGTATAGGAATGCAACTCAACTGTGAAACCATATAGCAATATCACCCTGTCTGGTGAATGACAAAATGAATATAAGAAAATATTAATGGGTAACAAGAAATGATGAGTATTAAAATCTTAAGAGAAAAGAACGAAAAGTTTATGTGAATTGATGTTAAGCAAGATCAGTCAAACTGAGAGTAGTGCTCAATCACTACTGGAAATGGAGTTCGAAGACATAGAGAAAAGTAGCAAAGGGTTCTCCTCTTCCCTCATGGTAGAGATCTAGAGGACCATGAGGACTGTTGGGAGGATTACATGAAATAATGGGTGTAAAATGTTTTTCAAATCAAAATACTATATAAATGTTGGCTTTTGTTAGACAGAGTTATTGTATCATGTGTGTTTGCTCAGGTATTTTTCTGTCACAAGGGAGGGTTCAGACAGGATCAAAGGTTGAAATGATGGAACTAAAAATAAAAGACATACAAAAACTCTCTTTTGTAAAATGTCACATTGATTTCAGGACCAGAGTCCTTGTGTGCATTATTAAATTATCTGAAGTGACATTTTAGAAACTTGAGGGATTAAAGTTTAGGCTTATGCTTCATAAATGGCTCTCTGTAATGCTTTCCTGTTTCATGCACTTAATGCGGTAGAATTGCTCCTTCCCCTAGCATCATCAGGACATCAAAACCGCCCCCACACAGCAGAGCGAGACCGTCCTGTGAAGGAGCCAGGCAGCAAAGCAAAGAAGAATCGAAACATTAAAATTGGTAAAATCACAACAGTGTCTGAGAAGTGGAGAGAGTCTGTATTCCGGAAAATAACAAATGCCAATGAACTGAAATACCTTGATGAGTTCCTTTTGAACAAGGTGAGGACTTTAGTAACTGCTATGTCCAATAGGGAACCAAAAAAAATGAACTTTTTCCTGTTCATGTGTGAAATATTGAAGTCTTTGAAAACTACTTGCAAAGCACAAGCCCTAACAGGTCCTACAGCTAGAAAGGCTTCTATCTTGGGATATTTTTGTCCTCCCTTAAGGACCACTTCAGCTCAGGTGACCCAGACAGTAACTAATTAAACTGTCCACTAAGATGTCAGGTTGTTTATAGATGCTTGTAGTATTCGTGAAGACATCTATTGGGGAACAAAGAGAAAACTTGATGAAAAGGCCTAGAAGGCTTCCCATACCAAAGACTTCTTAAGTTGATAATTGTTCATTGTCATCTCAAAGGCTAAGAAACTGGAAGAACTGTTCTTCCCAGCATTGCAAGTCTTAAGACCTGGAAGAGTGTAGAGGGTAAGGAGTGGACAGAAAAAAAAAAAAAAAATTCACCTACTACCAGGGAGAAAATGACTGAGCATAGTTGAAAACCATACTTAGTTAAGCGGATAAATCCTTATAATGGCAATTGAACTTGCTTTGTAGCCTGTAGTTCCCCAGTAAATTACAAATTCCCCATAAATCAATTATGTCATTGTCTTAAAAGAAAAAAATTAATTATTTTATATATTTTTGCCTGTTAGATAAATGACTTGCGCTCTCAGAAAACTCCCATCGAAAGTTTATTTATTGAAGCCACAGAAAAGTTTAGAAGCAATATCAAGACTATGTATTCTGCTCCAGTAAGTAACTTTTTTTTCTTATAAACTCCAGCTTTAACTTAATATAGGAGTGTGTGCTATGTGTAAGCGGGGTGGGAGACAAGAATATAGATGTGAAGAAGACCTAGCCCTACCTTCATATAGCTGTCAGTCTTGTAGAGTGGATATGAGATACACACAAATAATCATAACGGAGAATTTGATGTAGGAAAGGTGCAAAGTATGATAGAAAGTGAGACTATTTCCCTTGGGCTTGTATTGGCTCCCCCAGCAAATGATGTCCATAAAGGACGAATATAATTTCAGCAGGCAGAAGAAAGGCAGCAGCAGCATGATGTCTTAGAAAGAACACCAGGCTTGAGTTAAAGTACTTGGGTTTAGGGCCCAGCTCAACATGTAGGTCTAACACCTACTTTTCCTGAGCCTATCATTTGTAAAGTGAAGGAAGTGGTCCTCTCTGAGGTCCCTCTCCTCCCTAAATACTGTCCTTCTGGAGAAGGGAGGCTGTGAGAGTAAAGAAAGCATGACCCACTATAGGTACGGAGGTGGGAGAACCTTGTTCATTTATAGGGAAGTTCACAAGCATCCCCAGTGCTGGAGTACTTATATTTAACTGATTCTTTGTTGTGAAATAATAGAAAATATAGGACATTTTAATGTGCTTATACTTTAAATTTTACTTTTTAATACTAGAATGGAAAAATTCATGTTGGCTATAAGGATCTGATGGAGAACTACCAGATTGTAGTAAACAACCTGGCAATGGAAAAAGGAGAAAAGGACACAAATCTGGTCCTGAATTTATTCCAGTCCCTTCTTGATGAGTTCACTAGAGGATACACAAAAAATGATTTTGAACTACCAAAGGTAGGTCTTGTGATCCAATCCCTGAAATCGTTTGTCTCTTTCTTATTCGCATATAAATCTGAATACTTAAAAATTCTAACACACTTCTGCTAATTCTAATTTGTGTGTGTGTGTGTGTGTGTGTGTGTGTGTGTGTGTGTGTGTGTGTAATACAGTATTCAGCATGATTTGGGAAGAGAGAGAAAACAGTTCTGCAAATAGAAATGATAAAACCAAGGATTTCACTTCTAACAAGTAGACAGCAGGGTTCTGTCCTTAGCAGTGACATGCAGAGAGTACACAGTGTATTTCTGCTGTGCAAGTAACTGTTACCCACACTCAAGATGCATGCCGGTCTCCCTTAACAACAGGATAAATGGCCCTCTCCATGTTATCCAAGTTCTTTTTTAAAAGGAAGTGTTGGGGCAGCTAGGTGGCACAGTGGCTAGAGCACCGGCCCTGAAGTCAGAAGGACCTGAGTTCAAATTTGGCCTCAGATACTCAACACTTCCTGGCTGTGTTACCTGGGTGAGTCCACCCAATTGGTGTTCGTTTTTAAAAAAAGAAAAAAAAGAAGTAATGGCTTCGATGTGAAAACAAAAGACAATAGATCTGAATAAATAAATTAGAAACCTGACAAACTATAGAGAAAAGAAAGGACAACATCTGGAACTAAATAACAGTTCTTTTGGGGGTCCTCTCAAAGAGGAGAAAACAACTATTTATCCTCCCAGGAATAAATGTTGTAAACCCAGACATGCTGTGGGCCAGAGACATCATCCAGGTAAGCAGCCAAGTCTAGTGGTGGCAACTAAATGACTTCATAATAAAAATGGAGACATTTTCTGCCTTCCCAAGATAAATATCTATGGTGCCATAGAAAAATTCTGGAGATAAAGTGCTGCCACTCACACTAAAGTACAAATGTTACCATCAAAAGGAATCCAGAAAGTGTTTCTGAAAATAACAGTTTTAGAGAAGATACTGGAACTCTTACAGGCACATATGGCATTTTCATCAACACCACTAGTCAATAAAAAGAGACTCTTCAAAAGAGAAAACAGAGTTGGAAATTGAGCAGCTGATAAAGAAGCTGGTATCTAAGTACAAGGTTTAGATTTATAATCCATAACTTAAAATAGAAGAATTGACTGGTTCCTGGCTAGTCCTGAAGAGCACTGATTAGAATGTATTTGCCCAGAATCTTTTAAGTCTGATCTCAAAATCTTTCCCTCTAAATTAAGAAAGAAGGTTAAAGTGATTGCATGTATATAGCAAGATAAAGACCATAGGAGACTAGCAACATAGGAAGAACAGTAGAAGAGATGACTTCAAATGTCTAGAAGACAGAATCCAAAAAAGGGACTAGTGATAAAACCTGTTTTCTCATATCTTTATTCAAATATATAAAAGTGTGGCTCACAAGCAAAACAAACTTACACAAGGATGCGAATTTGACTTCAGACGTATCACTGAAACTTGTCACTGGAATGTGGCCCTGAAAGATGGTATATTCCTCTTCAGGTTTGGTTTTGTTTTTAAAAAGAAGACAGGGTCACGAAGAAAGAGGCATTATATATTAAGATAGGTCCACATGAAGAAATCCAGAAACTAGAGAGCATTTGTGTAAAATTATTCAGGAGCAATATTATCCGCAGGGTGTACTGCAGACCACCTGGGTAAAAGAAGCAATAGAGTAGGCATTTGAAGAGTAAATCATAAAAGCCTGATACAGGTCTGCTTGAGCTCATCCTTTGCCCAGAGCGACTAATAATTTCTTGACGTTCTAATGATAATTTCATCTTTCAAAAAAAGTGGAAAAATCAACAAGTAAGGATTTGTATTCTGAATTGGATTCTTGCCAGTAAGGAGCATTTGGTTGCTGGGATGGAAACTGGAGGGGGAAAGAAGGGAGAATTCCATTTCTATTCTAAAATTAGTGATAGAAAAAAGAAGAAATGATTTTAATCTGAGCAGATTTCAGAGTGTTCTGGAAAAGAATAGGTGGAATCCTGGAAACTAAGGTTCTCCAGGAGGAAGTCAACTCAGGAGGAAAGGTCTCAAGAATTTAAATAAGATATGAAGAAATAATTCCAATGATAAGGAAAAAGAGAATTGTCTAAAGACTGATTTCAATGCTCAAGAAATTAATCAGATTCATTAAAAATAAATAAATAAAAGCAACCATAGATTGTGAGGAATGGCAGGGCCTTAGGAAGAACAATGTCAGTGATGCTGAAGCTATGGAGAAAGAGAAGCAGGTGAGAATTGTTGATTTAAAAAAAAAACACACACACACACACACACAGAGTACAGAGTTTGAGCTGTTTTAGCCATATTCTGAAAAAAGGGAGAATCAGAAAACAGGACCAAAGATAAGGCAGTAATGATGAACAACTGGAGGAAAAACTGCTGAATTGATTTCTCTTTCAGTCTGAGAAAAAGACTGCAAAGGATAAAAGAAATGGCTAATCAGGAATTGATAAGTAAAGTAGCAGAAAAGAACATCCAGCAATCCTTGATCCAGATCGCCTACTTTCCAGGATATCGAAGGAATTGGCTAGTGTCAGTGATCTGGAGAAGAGCTTGGAAAACAGGAAAGATTCCACAGGATTGGCAAAGGAGCAAATATTGTTTCTGTTTTCAATAAAGGAAGATACTAGAATTATTTAGGTCTAGGATACTGAATTTCATATCTTGGTAAAATCCTAGAACACATCTTTGTTAAGGACATCAGAACTGTGTTCAGTATGCAATGGGCTTTCATATGGAGGAGTGACTAGGCTTGTTCTATTTGGCCCAAGAGGGCAGAACCCAAAGTAATTTGGTGGGAGTGGGGTAGCATGGAGAATGCTGCAAAGACATAAATTTTTGGCCAGATGTCAGGAAAAATTTCTTAGCCATTAGAATCATGACAAAGTGGAAGGGGCTCAAGAGACAGTGGGTTCCCTTTCCTTGAAGGTCTTCAAACAGAAGCTAGACTTTCGTGTGCTAGGGACAGTATTACCACTGAATGGTTAGTATACCTCTAGTTTAAAAAATAGTCATTTTTTTGTTGGATAGATTTATTGGGCTGGTAGATCAGAAAAATGCCGCAGATAGGGTTTACCTAGATTTTAGCAAAGTATTTGACAGTCTTTAATGCTATGATTTCAGATAGATAGATAGATAACCCATACTGAATTGATTACTGTCTTAGGAAATGGGGAGGTAAGAGAGGGAGGAAGAAAAAAAAAATTGTAACTCAGAATCTTACAAAAATAAATGTTGAAACTCTTTGCGTGTAATTGGAAAAATAAAATACTCTTGAAAGTTTTTCATGCTATTTTTATGGAAAAGATGGAGAGATAAGGTCAAGATACTAACATGATTAGGTAGATGCTCCACTGCTCAAATAGTCAAACCCAACATTTGCTTGAAAGAAACACCTCCAAGCATCTGTGCTTATCCTGGTGGTGTACTTTTGTCTTTGTCTAGAATGAGGGATGACATGTTTGTTGTGTTTACATACACCACAGCTGGGAGTCAGAAAGTGTTTGACAGACTTTAACATCAGTCTATATCTAAGAAGAAAAATAATATTGATGATGTTCTTACTTGAGTTTTTTAAAAAATCACAAATACAAAATAAGAAGAGAAGTCTCTAGATACCAGATGGTCTGAAAAATATTTGAAGATTTAGTGGAGCACAAACTTTAATCCACAGTATAATATGACTTGTCTGAAAAGCTAATGAAATATTAGGTTGCCCCAAACTAGAGAGGTATTTTAGCCCTGGTGTCATCTGCCCTTGTCAGACCACAGCTAGAATAACTTTAGGTGATATTAAGGATAGATGGCACAGTAACTCCACCTCTAGGATAGTTCCATATGGCACATCTTAAGCAGAATGTGTATAAGATAAAGAGTGTTCAGAGGAGGATAGCCATGCTAGGGAAGGGCTCCCAAGATCATCTAAAGAGCAATTAAAAGAACTGAGAATGTTTAGCTTGGAGAAGAGAGAATTTTAGAAAGAACATGATGGCCAAAGGACTCTTATCGAAAGGGAGGTTGGACCTATTCTCCTTAGTTTGGGACAGGGGAGCAGAGCCAGGAGCACTGAATAGAAACTAAAACGATTTAAGCCTATGTAGAATAGGTCCCCTTCACCGAGGGTCTTCAAGCAAATATGAAAAAAGACCATTTGTCAGATATATGGTGATAAGAGTTCTTATTCCAATATGGGTTGGACCAAATAGTTTCCAAGATCACTTCTAACTTTGAGATTCCAGGGACAGCTTCAAGTGGAGAATCAACTAGTGTAAATCAATAAAATTATTGGAAACTCAAAAATAGACATTTTTGTTTGTTTGTTTCTTTGTTTCTTCACAGCAAAGCAAATCTCAGAAGAAAAAGCGAAAGCAAGATCGTGCAGTGAGTATATTTTAAATTTTCAAATTAAATGATTATATGTGTTTTTATAAATGATCCAGTCTTTCCAAGATTTTTCAAAGGGTATATTTCTGTAATCTAGACAGCTCATAAATATTTTTTAAATTTATATATGTTTTAAGTTGGGTTTTGTTATTTTGAGAATGGCTTGGTGAGAATCATTTTGGTTTTTTGGGTTTTTGGGTTTTTTTAATGTTGACAGTGGCCAGAAGTAGTCATAAAGCTTGAATTCGGGAAATTTTACTTCTCTTAGGGAAACCAGTATAGAAGGAAGTCATGGGGTTGGAATGCCATTTTCTTCATTCACTTTTTTCCTTACATTGGGGGTTGGAGGGATGGGCAGAGTTGCCTTCTGATGTGACTTGCTTCTATTTCAGATTCAAGAGCACAATGGTCATGTGTTTGCAAGCTACCAAGTGAGCATCCCCCAGTCTTGTGAACACTGCCTGTCCTACATCTGGCCCATGGATAAAGCACTTCTTTGCAATGGTGAGTCACAGACAGTTCAGCCATAAAGCAACAATGTTGAAGCTGCTTTGTATTGAGGAGTCCCATGGTTCCACAGACCCCTGTAGGGATTCCACCAACAATATTTGTAATTATATAGATTTATTACTGTCCAGACTGCTGTGTATTTCCTTTTGGTATTTTTATCCTTGCTGGTTAAATCATTCTGATCTATTTATTCAACATATGCTTATTTGCTTATTCTCCTTGGTAAAGGCCTTGGGCATCCTAGTTAAAAATTCCTGTGCCAAACATAGGCACTGAGGGAGAAGTAAAGATAAACCACAGCCCCTGCCTTCAATGAGCTTGGTCTGGTAGGAGAGATAAAACAGACAGACAGACACACACACACACACACACACACACACACAACACACACACACACACACAAGTGTAGTGAGCTGTGACGTAAAAATCTATCACTATTGGCTGGAGGACTGAGCAAAGGTTTCATATAAGAAGACCTTGAAATTGGGCAGGATAACAAGGTAGAAAGAGGAGAGAACTTTCTCAGCAAATTTATGGAGCTGGGAAAATGCAAAATGTGTGTGAGAGACCATGAGTAATCTAGTTTGGCTAGAGCCCAGAATTCATGAAAGAGAGCAGCATGAGATTAGACTGGAAAGAGAGCTTGTCTTTGTAAAGTGTTTAATGCTTTCCAAAGCACTTTTTCTATATAGAAATTTGAGGGAAAAGAACAGTGAATGATTTACTCAGATCATACCTAATTAGTGATGATTGAAAGCTCAAGATTGTTGATTCCAGGATTTCTCTGCTATATCGTCCTGCTTTCCATATGAATATTTCATATGATTTCAGCAGTGTGGGGAATTAGCTTCACTAACCCAGACTTAGTAAATAGATGTCTTTAAAAATGTAATGATAATAAGATAAATTAAATCAAAACAATTCTTAAGTAATACATCACAGCAGTTTGGCAAAGATTACAAATGGTGGGGATATATTGAGGGGGTTGTAAAAAGACAAACACATTAATAAGAAATACAGTGTAAAATGGTCTGATTATTTTAGAAAAGCAATGTGAAAATATGATCAGAAAATGACTAAAATGTCTAAAGATCCCAGAGAGCTTTTGATGTACTTCAGGGAGGTCAAAGTTGGTCACATATATGCCAAAATAGTCATAGCCACTTTTTATGGTAATAAAAAACTGGAAAACCAAGTAGATGCTCGTTGATTAGGGAACGGCTTAACGAATGTGGTATGTGAACATGGTGGACTGTATTGCAGTGAAAGCAATATTGAATATGAAAAGTTGAATGAAGCATGAGAACATTTAGAATGTAGTAAAGTAGGCAATACCAAGAAAACAATATGCACAACAAATATGGTCATGACAGTGGAAAAGAAAGAAATAAAAACTGAACACTGATTCCAGTGAATGGACACAATCTCCAAGAGGGAAGAGAATATACCTGTTTCTATTCTCTGCAAAGGTGGGAGGAACATTATATATATGAAACATTACATGCATTAGACTCAATTCATGTATTGCTTGGTTTTGCTGAAATACATTTTTCTCTTTTTTTGTTATTTCTCAAAAGAGAGGACTGCCTCAGGGTTATGAATTTTTGGAATTGGAAATGAAGATAATGTAAAAATAAAAAAAAATCTGCTTGTTGAAAACCAACAGCCTCCCTTGTTGAGTGGCACAGTGCCAGTGCATTCTCCTGAGGTACCCCAAATCCCTGGGCTTGGAGCATGCTTTGGCATTCTTCCCCATAGAGATGGAGAGCTTTCATGTAATGCACATTGACTTCTGGCTAGGAAGAGAATTGATTTGTGATGCACTGGGACATTAATAATCCTGAAAACCAGTAAAGCATTCTTTCTTTTTCCTATGTACAGGGAAAGAAACTACCTTTTTGCTTATTTTATGAGGTTCATCAGAATCATCAACTATTTATTAGTTCTTGAAGATAGATAAATCATTGAGACTACATCATTGCTTTCTAGATGACAGGATAGGCACAGATATGAAGTCATGTGACCAAGATCACATATAATGAATGGTTCATCAGCAAAGAGCTGGGACTTGAATCTAACTGCTGAATTCTGAGGTTTAGGGATGCAATTCTATCCCTGAATCCTGTTGCCTTTCCATAAGCGCACACACACACATATACATACACTTGATTCTGACTATATAAATCATCTAGTTAAGACTTGTAATATTCTAAAGAATCCCCAGAAGAGCTACTTTTTCTTATAAACGCTTGACTTAAGTCTGAATGATTTTAACAACTCTTCACTCCTACTGTTTTTTCTAGTTTGCAAGATGACCTGCCACAAGAAATGTGTACACAAAATTCAGACTTGTTGTTCCTCTTTCGGAAGGAAGGTAAGTGTTATTATTAGTACAAGAGCAGTGGCCAGGAGAAGAGCGCTATCCCCCAGCAGCACTACATTCTAAACGATGATCGTGGCCTTAATCTCCATGGCCATCCATCCTATGAAAACTTTACAGTATTATTACTGTGTAATAATAATAACAGTAACATTTAACTAATGCTTTAGTGTTTGAAAAGTGCTTTAAAAATTTTATTTCATTGGATCCTCACACCAACCCTAGATTGAGAGACATTAATGCCTTGCCTGAGGTTACCCAGCTAGTGCTGGATTTGAACCCACATCTCAATCTGACCCAGGGCTGACCCTGGGCTGAGGAGGCTGACTCTGACTGATTTGTATAGAGCTTTTGATTTTAGGCCATGGATGGAGGCTGCTTTGGGCTGGTTGCTCCCTCACCAAGGGTCACAGTGTCTTCATTAAGCACCGAGTGTGATCTTCTTTAGAGCATAGCTTTAAGCCCTGAGATACAAAAGACAGACCCCATTTCTGGGGGAAGGAGGACTCTGCTGTCTAGGGCAGAAAGATAGTCTGGGGCAGAAGCACAAGTACCAGCTCCGTTCCTGTGGCACTAGAGGCTTTACAGACATCCTTCATTTCATAACTCTCTGGGCTGGGCACTGGAGGCCTTTGCTTCCTTTCACACAGGAGGACTGAGACTCAGAGGCAGAGTCCTGGGGTCCTGGCGTCACCCGGCTAGCAAGGGTCAGGACTGGGATGTGACCTAGGGCTCCGCAGATTCAAATTGGATGCTGTCCCAGCGGGGTTCGGGAGGTAGAGGATGATAGAGGTGACCGAGGTTACATTGGAGCCAGAATTGGAGGACAGAGTGGAAGGGCAGGAGAGGAAGATATCCAGGCGGGGAAGCAGGGAAAGAAGCACCCCATCCTTACAAATGAAGCAGGGCCCTCATCAAGATTGGAGAGAGCATTGAAAGGGGAAGAGAGGAGCACTCAGAAAAGGCTGTTGGCAAAATGACTCATGGCATTTTAACCATAAGGCCAAGGCTTAAGGAAGCACAATTCCCTTGAGGGAAGGTTGGCTGAACATAAGTTCTTTGGGCCAAGTAGGCCAGAAAGACCCACAGAGCCTACAAGGCCAGGCCTATTCCGTACCTGGGGCATGAAGTGACTGGCGATGAGGCAAGAAGCCCTCTGCCTTCAGTCGGGCTCTCCCTCTTTTGGGGTCTAGATCCTCTGGAAGCCCCCATAAGAGGACAAGTCCCTTGCGAAGAACCCCACCAAGCCTCAGAGACTCTGAGCAGGATCCAAAGGCCACACCCAGAAGGGTGTGGGGCCCTCTTCTAGGACATTCTATTGGAAGACGAGGCCAAAAAGGCACAGGATTTTCACTTGTTGGCATCTCCTCTCATAGGGAAAATTGGCAGTTTTCCCCATAGGCTCCATAGGCTATTAAACCAATTAACTTGAGCTTCAGCTGCACTATAGTAGCTATGGAATACTTGACAATTTAGAATTGCAGTAAAGCAGCCTACACTGCAGGGAGAGGCTTTGCACTCATAAGCTAAGCGAGCACACCGTGGCTGTCACGTAGCAGCTTTAGGGGAGCTTGACATGGTCAGATGTCTGCCTGGTGGTCACAGGAAAATGTAAGGGCTCTATCACCCAGGGTTAGGTTGGGCACTGAGGATTAAAATAACACACTAGGCCTGAATGAGTCTTCTCCTGGATGAGGGCCATGTTAGACTCAAAAACACTGGTGCCTGGAGTAGAAGAAGAAGGAACAAGGAGGGTTGTCAGGGCTTTGAGACAGAAGAGTGGAGGGACTTTCAGGGAACAGCTGGTCTCCTCAGTAGTGTGTGAGGTGGGGGATTCTGCTGGGGCTTGGGCCTTATTCTTTAAGCAGGGCAAAGTCATGAGAAGGCAAGAATAATGAAGTCAGGAAAATCTGTTGGACATAGTGATTTAAAAATTATTGGTGACCTTGAGGAAATGACTTAACCTTTGGAGGTCCCTGTTTTCTGATCTGCAAAATGAGGGGCCCAACTTCTGCTCTACATCCAAGAGTCTGTGAGGCTATGGTTCCAGTCCAAAGCAGGGACTAAAGAAATAAAATGAATGTAGTAAGTAGAGCTGTCTCTTTGAAAAGTTTGAATATAAATGGAAAAAGAAATAGTGTGGTAGTTGTAGACTGAGAAATTCAAGGGAAGGAGTTTTCTTTTTAGATTAGGAAAAACATTAGTGTATTTGTAAACCTAGGAGAAGTCCCCAGTGGGGAGGGAAAGATAACTGACACAAGTCCCCAAAGACTGGGAGACAATGATAGCAAGAGTGTCGAGGGAGAAGCGAGGAGTTAGAGCTGCCTCTTTCCTTTGAGATAGGTAAGGAAGGGGATACAGTGAACAGAGCAGATGGAAGAAGGCATCTTACCTATCAAGCACTTATTAAGAGTCTGGTATGTGCCAAGCACTCTATTAGCCACTGGGAGTCTCTAGAGACAAACTGAAATGGTTCCTACTCTCGGCAAGCTTCCGTTTTATAAGGAGAGACAACGGACATATATAATTTTACATAAAATAAATATCATGTAATTGGGAGGCTTGTAGGGAGAGGATCAAAGCAAGCGGAGGGATTAGTAAGGCTTCAGGTAGAAGAATGGTGCCTGAGTTGAGCTTTGGACAGTGATCCTTAGAGGAGAAAATGTCTTCCAGACATGCTGCTCAGCCTCTGCATGGACAGATCCAGGCTAGAAAGGAGCAGAGAGAAGGCCGGAATGACTGGGCTATATAGTATAGGAAGGGATGTCATGAATAAGAAGTCTGGAAATTTACAGTGGGGCAAAGGGGTTTTTATTTGATCCTTCAGGTAATAGAAGCCATTAGTAGTTACTAAGTTAGGGAAAGGCGTAGTCAGGTGTATGTTTTTGGAAAATCCCTTTGGCAATAGTGGAGGATGGGTTGGAGAAATTCAGACACTACCAATAGTTCAAGTGAGAGGGGACAAAGGCCTCAACCAGGCTGATGACTGAATGAGTGAAGAGGAGGCAAGAGAATAGATGCAAAAGATGCTTCAGAAGTTCAGATGACAGTATTTGCAACTGGCTAGATACATGAGGTGAAGAAAGTGAGAGATTGAAGCTAAAAAGCCAGGTTTCAGACCTGGGGCATGGAAAAGACGCTACTTAACAAGAATAGGAAAGTCTAGAATGCAAGTGGGTATTTAGGGAAAGATAATGAGTTCTGTTAGGGACTTGCTGAGCTTGAGAGCCTTTTATATAGGACATCCTGTTCAAAAAGTCTGATATGCAGGAGTGGAGCTCAGGAGAGAGACTAACACACTGGGGCTACAGGTACCTGTATTAAAAAGAAACTTTTATTTTAACTTTTGCCCTGATTAGTGAGACAGACTCAGAAAAGTTAAAAGAATTTTATTCTGCACACCAATGCAGTAAGCATTGGGTGGGCCCACCACAGTTGGAAATTGCTTTTTATAGAAGAATAAACCACTCCCACATAAAGGAAAGACAATCCTGAATCTTTCATATTTCAGTGAGATGGGGTTAGTGCCACTTCAGTTGCTCCTTATGTATTTTGATTATACTATAAGTTTCTTATGAAAATATGGGGCAAATGAGCACGTCCAAGAGAGCTATTCATTATGAGAAAATGGAATTAGAGCTAAGAAGATAGATTAACGTTCCTGCAGTAGGACCTCTCTCCTACAGGCTGTTTGCACAAAGCCATAGAAAAGCAAGTTAAAACATGGGATCACTTTAGAATGACTCTGATTTTACATCAGAACTGATGGGGTCACCTGCTGAGATTGTAAAGAGAGAAGATAGCCCAGGACAGAACTTTGGAGCATGTTCAGTTAGGGAATATGAAATGAATGATGGTTCAGCAAATTAGGCTGAAGAAGAGAAGTCAAGCAGCTAGAAGGACCAAAAGAAAGCATTGTCACAAAAACCCAGAGAAGAGAGGATGGTCAGCAGGGTCAAAGGCTGCAGTGAGGTCCGGATTGGTGAGGACTGGGAAAAAGCCTAGAGAAATCAGTGGGTATTTGGGAGAGAGAAGCTGGGCTGGGTGCCAAGCACTGAGAAGTGAGTGCAGGAAGCTTTTTCTAGTAGTTTGGGGTGAAAGATAGGAGAGAGAAAATTCAAGTGGGGTAAAAAAGTTAAGAGGAAAAGATTTGCCTGTTAGTGGTGAGGATCCAGATGGTTAATTGAATAAGGGCTTTTCTTCACTCCTTTCCTGTAAAGGAAATAACCTTGGGCTAGATGTGAGGTTTGTTAAGGATGATTCTGTGGAGGCTTGGCTAAGGAATAACATAAAGCCAGAAGACAGCTCTTTGATTAATAACAATAATATCTAACATTTATGTAGTGCTTTAAAATTTATAAAACCTCTAACATGTATGATCTCATCTGAGTCTCACAACTGCCACATAAGATAGGTGCTATTACAATCCCCATTTTGCAGATGAGAAAACTGAGGCTGAAGAAAGATTAAGCTACTTGCCCAGGGTCACCCAACTAGGAAGTGTTTGAGGCATTTTCAAATCCAAATCTTCCAGCATTCTGTCTAGAGTCAATTAAGTGAAGTGAAAGAAGAGGAAGTGTCCTTCACTATAAGCGCCAAAATTAAGCCTAGCAAGTAAGAAAGAGTGAAAGAATGGGTTCTAGGTGTCAAGGAAGGAGGTTCCTAAGTTCTGAGTGGTCCCAAGACCCAGGGACTAAGATGGCTTGGAGATGATGATGATATTGAAAGTTGAAAGCAGGGGCTGCTGTGTAAAAAGGGAATTTAAATAAGGTATCCAAGCCAGTGATGAGATGATGGCGTGGCTGGGAGTGAGAGGAGAGGCAGAGGGTGGTGTGGACGGAAGCCCGGGGAGCGCCTGCGGCAGGGCTGGACGGGAGACGCCACGCTTTTTAAGCTTCCAGCATCCAGTGCACGTGCTGCGCCTGAGATCTGGTCTGCCTGCTCTGACCACAGAGTGAGCCCGGAGCAGAGACACGGCACTTTGGGGTGTGCGTTAGCAACCTGACCAACGACAAGATTTCTGTGCCCGTGGTCCTGGAGAAGCTACTAGAACACGTGGAGATGCACGGCTTATACACCGAAGGAATTTATCGGAAATCAGGGGCAGCCAATCGAATGCGAGAACTCAAACAGTCCCTGCAAACAGGTACGAGGACTGCGGAGCCCAAACGGGACTGTCCGGCAGATATGGCTCCTGTTTCCTCTCCACTACTGAGGGGCAATCAGTGAGTCACCATTGAGTCATTCCTGGCCATCCCTTTCTCCTCTGATCCAAAAATAGGTGCATTTTCCCCCAGAACACCTTATTAAATGAGTCACTTTCGCTTCTGGAGATGAGGTGTTAGCGGAAGCTCTGCCTCCCTCTTCCACTGCAGACTGACTCCTTGTTCTCTCTCAAAGTTAAATGTTTGGCTTATAGAGTCATTTTTTCCCCTTCAGATCCTAATTCAGTGAAACTGGAGAATTACCCCATTCATGCCATCACTGGGGTTCTGAAGCTGTGGCTGAGAGAGCTGCCAGAACCTCTCATGACATTTGCTCAGTACAATGACTTTCTCCGAGCCGTGGGTGAGTGTCCTCAGGGCACGACATTCCTGACATGTTTGGGCCCGCGGCTTCTCTGGAGCCAGGGTCTGGCCAGAGAATGCGAAGACGGGGGGAGGACCAAGATGGACTCGTGCTGATGCTTTTCCTCCTCTGTCCCTGCAGAGCTACCGGAGAAGCAGGAGCAGCTCGCTGCCATCTACGCTGTCCTAGAGCATCTTCCCCAGGCCAATCACAACACCCTGGAGCGGCTTATCTTCCATCTTGTCAAGTAAGTTCCTCTCGCTGGACAGTGTGAGCTGGCTTGGCCTGCCACGGACCCCACCCCTCTCCGTGCAAAGTTAAACTGGGAGCAGTGTTAACGCTGCTAGAGGGCTGGGCCTCCCCTTCGAGAGTGCCCTGAGCAGGAAGTCGTCAGGAAGCACTGCTGCAAACAGAAAGGAGGTGGGCATCCAGACTGTCGCCACACACCGTGGCAGAGCCCAGGGCTGCAGCACAGGTGCTTGGGATGTACAGGGGGATGGAAGACAATCCAGAGGGCCCCTAGCCAGCAGAGAGAAGAGACCGAGGGAACAAAAATGAAAAGACCTGAACAGAGGAGAAACCAGGGGCATGTCCAGCTGAGCTTGGGACAATATGGCCCTTGTGTACACTTCCCATGCAGAACACTAAATGTTCCCCTGAAAGGTTTGAGCACCTGATGGAATCACATGTATGAATTCCTTAGGAACTTTTAATTTACAATATAAAATCTGTAGTTAACAGGCAGTTCTCTGAACTCAACTGGGCTAATCCTTAGATGGGAGATGTATGGTCAATCTGCTGGCCATTTTTTAAAGCCTTTGAAAAACCAGGGAGCTAGCACCTGCCAAGGCTCTTGCCCACGGCTTCATTTGCAGAGTCCCCCAACTCACCTTCAGAGTGGCCACTTCTTTCTAGTGACAGTGGGCCTGCGAGGCTTTAGTGAAACAAGCCCCCACACCAGCCCACCATGGAAATCCCCACTGATAAAGGGTGAGAATCTAAGTCTCTACTTGCAAAACTAAGTGCCTTAAGAGGATAGATCCTTTCAATAATCAGTTTGATATTTTACATGGCAGAGTGGCTCTAATTGAGGAAGTGAACAGGATGTCACCCAGTGCTCTGGCGATCGTCTTTGCCCCGTGCCTGCTGCGCTGTCCTGACCACTCAGATCCCCTCACCAGTATGAAGGATGTCTTGAAAACCACCACGTGAGTCTTAGGGGCTTATCATGAATCAGACACTTGTCACATAAATAATGTGATTGATATAGATAATTGATGCTCCAATCTGGGGGAGGGGATTCATTCTCACATTCCAATGGGAACTTTTCTTCCATGGCAGTGGCAGAAGGATTTCACCATTCATATCATCTGAATATTAAATTACTTTTCCATCAAGCTGGAATAAAAAATTCAAATATGAATGAAAACATCTGTTACTGTCTCTTTTGAAGAGCCATCATCATTTCCAAAGGGGAGAAGAAATGAAGCCTTTTGTTTAAGAAAGAGACCAGGAAGGGGGACCTTAATAGTACATCCTCATGTGGAACTGTATTATCTTCCCCTTCATCAGGACCTCCTAATTCTTTTCACACCACTTAAGAAACAATTGGAACTGGCTGCTTTCAATAGCTGCCAAAGTCCAAGCATAAAGAAGTGGAAGGAGAAGTTAGAAGAACTTAATAGATCTCAAGGGTGCTTAGAAAGGATTCTGGAGGGACTGCTGTGCCTAAATACACTGAGGGGGCACCATGAGATAGACAGCTGTCCCAAATGAGAGTTCACACAAGCCTATTTTTTTTCTCTTTTTCTGCTTTTGAATCCTACAATAATGGCCATATCTTGGCAACATTCTTCTGATAAGACCATAGAGCTCTCTCCCCTTTAAGTGAAGCATTGTCTCATAAAGCCAGATGTGGAGACTGCTGGGATCAGTCAACAACAGTTTCTAAATCCCTGGCATTGCCTTTAGAGACAGCACTACCAGCTGAGAAAGAGAGAAGCTGCTCATTTACCCCTGTGGTTTGAGAGTATCTCTTTAAAAAGAGCATGGCTGGTACCTTTGGACCACTACAGATTAGCCAGCATCCAGAGCAGCTGCAAAAATTCAACTCCACATTGTTTCCTCTTTTCCTTGTACCTAATCTCCCTCATCTTGTACTGACACTGGACCTACCCTCACATCTGTATCAAACTTCATTGACAAGATCACCTTACGTGCACCTGTTTCCCATTACTTGCTGATTCCTTGGAGTATTTGTACCTTCCCCAGCTTTCCCAGCATAATGTAATGGAAGTAGCAGATGATTATCAGAAGGCTTAGGTTCAAATCCTATATTTACTAGCTATGTGACATGTAAGTCTGAGCCTCAAATGTTTTTGTCGGTAAAAATGGAAGTACACATCTATCCCACAAACTTGTTAGGGGGATCAAATGAGATAATGCTTGTAAAGCATTTTTTTAACCTCAAAGTGCCCCATAAATGTTTATTATTACTAATAATAAACACTGGGTTTCTTTTTTGACAGTAGTTTGGATTGACTGGCATGTACCCACCTCAGTGGGTGAGTAAATGTTTCTGCCTACTCTGGATTTCTGTTAACTCTTGCAATCCCCTAGGTCACTGCCCACCACCTAAGCCCCTTTTCACCCACTCTTTAGAACCTGGATGTGACAAGATCTGTCTTTACCCACAGGTGTGTAGAGATGTTAATCAAGGAACAAATGAGAAAGTACAAGATAAAAATGGAAGAAATTAACCAGCTGGAAGCAGCAGAGACCATAGCTTTTCGAAGATTGTCACTTCTCCGGCAAAACACAGTAAGCTTTCATTGATTGACAGTGGCCAGTCTTGGGAGGGCCGATTTGGTCCTAGAGCATTTGAGAGTCCTCCTGAACCTTGAACAGGAGAAAGGATTCCACTGTGGCGATGCTGGGCATCAGAGGCTCCCCTTCTTCATCTCTAAGTGGCTCTGCCCCATAGCTCTTCTCTCCCTTTAGGCTGTAGTCTATTGCTGTTGACTTGAAAAGACCCAGAAGACAAATGAGAGCATGATTAAGGGAAATAGGTATGCAGGCCAGGGGAATTGATGACTGAGCCTGGCTAGTTGAGATGCAAGAAAAGGTAACTAACTTGAGGGTTAGGACTTGGTAAAATGCAGAAAATCCATTCAATCAGAGGATCATATAATAATCTCCCAGACCAGACTCCTGTTTCCAGTGAACTCTGTCACGGACTGGGTTTCCATTGGCAAATTAAAAGTTCAGGACAAGGAAATTCTACCCCCATAATTCTCTTATCACCTTGCCAGAGGGCATCTGTCCATGTCAGCAAAAGAAAGTGAATTACATTCATGTCCTGTACATGGCAGATTATGTCACCAAGCTAGGATAGGTATTATAGAAGAATATGCAAGGTGTGTTACACACAAGCATGAGTATTTATTTATTTATGAGTATTTATTTTCTGCATGTACCTAGTACCTTCTCTTAGTTCTCATCCATCCTGGTCATGAGACTGAATGTTCTTGGTCTCCTTACCTTTTCGCCTTCAGCCTTCCCGGTCACATTCTAATTTGTAGCTTCTGAGTCTTTTCTACCAACAGCAGTCTGACCCCTGAGGCCAGAGAAGGGATACTGTCCTATAATTACAAACCAGGAGACCCTCCTATCACAAAGTTTCTGCCTGCCCAGGAAATTCCTTGCCCTTGGTTGACTTTGATCTATTTAATCCAAGGAATATCCATTAGTTGTTTCTGCAGGCTCCTAGCAGCCTCAAGTGGCGGTGAAGAGCCAGACAGATCTGGCCCCTTTGCTTAATTCATTGTGTTGCTTTGGCTCCATGTTCATGTGTCCAAGGGCATAAACCCACAAATTTTTCCCCCTTCCTTTGTACGTAGCTTCAAAAAATGAAGAATTGGTTGGGAGGAACAGGGTGGTGGGTATGGGTAACTGAATGACGCAAGCCTGTTTCCTCTGACCCAATATGCTTCCTTCCCTACCCCATGGAGCAATTGTTGTCTGAGCTTCTTTAAGTGATAGTGTATGTTTGATATAGTCAACCTGGTCTTCGTGTCTCTCTCTAGCTGTGGCCTCTAAAACTGGGGTTTTCTTCTCCCTATGAGGGGGTGATGGTATGTACAGAACTTAGTGGTCTCCTTATGCATGACTTTTGGGCACAACAGCATGACCTGGGTTTTCATGGCTTCTTTGAAATTTTTTTAGCATGAACTCAACTATCTATTAAAGCTCCTCAAAATGCATGTAAACCCTGTTGTAGACATTTGCATTTGTTAACTTTGGGAGTCAGTAGACTGCAACAATCCCTAGAATTAATCAATTTACAGCTAAGAAGATATGCTATTAATGAGTTGAGCAAGTACATCCTAATAGATTTCCCATTATTCATCTAGAGAATCTGTCTTATAAATGTCCCCTCCATGTAGGAATTAACAACTTGTCAGCTTCTCCTGCTTGTCTGTCTACTATTATAGCTAGTACTAACTCTTAATTGAAGAGAGACTGCCACTTACACATCCTTCTTTGTTTTAGAGCAAAAATCCCAAGTCTAAGCTTAGTGATGGCAGTTTAGACGGACTAGGTGTCCTGCAAGAGGAGCAAGCCGAAGGAGATGATGACCGGGAGAAGGAAATTCTGATTGAACGTATCCAGTCAATAAAGGAAGAAAAGCAAGTTCTGAGTTTTGCTTTCTTTTTATTCAAATTGCTGTCTTCCTCCTCTTATTTCTTGCCTTTCTCTGTCACCTCTGAGCCCTAAATCAAGGAAAAACCACTATCCATCTCAGCTACCAAAGAAGAGGTATTGGGGTGGAGGAGGACCTGGCTCACCTACAGGAGACATGAGGTCTGGTCCCTGTTTTATCAAAATCTTGACCAAACCCCTTCCTCTCTCTGTCCATCAAAAAAATGGGGGAAGTTGGATTCCCCCATTGGTCAATAGTCAGTAAAGTCCCTGGTAGTTCCCAACAGGATATGATTTTTGTGGTTCTTAAATTTTTTTTTTAATTGATGGGCTATTTACATTAAATCCTTTCCTCACACAGGGAAGACATAACTTACCGGTTACCCGAATTAGATCAGCGAGGCTCAGATGAGGAAAACCTGGATTCAGAGACCTCAGTAAGCACCGAGAGCCTTTTGGAAGACAGAGCAGGGCGGGTGGACACGGAAGGTCAGTATTAAGGTAGTGTGTGCTTTTCTTACCTTCTATGATTTTTCAGAATTTGGGGTTACCTCTGCATTGATATTCAAGGGTCTCACTGCCTTCTCCAAACGATGCAATAATTTGCCTTATTTTCCTTTTAAAAGGAATGGTTACATTCGCATTTCCTTGCCACAGTGTGCCTACTTCTAGAACATCCAGCATTTCAGTTCCTTTGATGTCCTCAAACCCTTATCCAGTCTCTTCTCAGATGAGACAAAGACCATCTTCAATGACAGTTAGAATTAAAATTCCTCGGAGGACTCCAATAATGCCGACATCTAATATCAAGCTCCCATATGGCATGTCAACCCACCTCCAGAGGCGGACTTCATCTTTGAAGGAGACTGAAGTCCCAGTGAAACGCAGGGAGCAGCCAGCCCGGCGAACGGACCAGATTCAGTCTGTGTACATCACAGCAGGGGATGACCCAGACCAAGCTCAGGAACCTTTGAATGACTATGATCTGGCAACTGCAGCCAAGCGGAGACACTCTGACCCTCCGGTTTACCCTTTTGTTCCCCAGGCGAACAAATCTGATGGCTGAAGTTGGACCCAAAGTGGACTGGTCTAAGTCGTAACTTCCCTGCAGCTGATGATAAACCCTCTCAGATTGTTCTGGCCTATCATTTTCTTGGGGTGCATGTACTTACATATGTGTGCTCCTAAGTGAGGTGGGATCGATTGGGACACTGCCTTGGTCTTCCAGAAAGTGTCCTTGTGGGACTTAGGCAGTAGTGCTCCAGAATCAATTCTTTGCTCTTGAAGAACTTATTAAATTAAAATTTTTATAGGTATTAAATCATGAAATTACCTTTGCAGATGAGCCTGCTATTTGCAAGCTATACTTGGTGCTGTGTCAGCTCCTTTGCCTTTTGTATTTGCTCACTGTGGGTTATCCAGTAGGACCAAAAGGGAAAACAGGCCCCTTTGCCAATTTTTCCCAAATCTACTCTTTTGTATGTTTTTATGGTAATTATTTCTTGGTATGCAGTTTACAGAATTTTAAAAATACAACAGCCTTAATGGAAGACCAAATTATATATATTATATATATATATATATATAAACTTTTATATTAATGCTGTGCAGCTTTCCTTTAATATATGCTTAAGTTAATGAAGAGCTGGGGCCATTAATTTGACAATAGCATACATTACAAAATTCCTATTCAAGTTGGCGAAGAATACATCAAAAGTCTTTTCACTTGGAAATATGGAAAGAACCTTTATGTTGTGTCTTCACTGATCCCATAAAAGTACTTTGGGGGACATTGTGAGGAAATGTTTGACCATCTGAAGTAGATCATGGATAAGTTCTTTTAGGGAAGCAGGTGGATTCTCATCTCCCTGCATTCGTCTTACAGGTCCCACAGAGACTGGGATCGAGGATATGACATGGTCGCGCTTGTGATGTTCTCTTCACTGCCACAAAGTCTGTGCCATGGGAGTGAGGGAGTGAAGTTCTGTGTGCCAGGGACCCATTACCATAAAGAGAAGAGAGATTGTTCTTAAGTGACCTGTGGTTAACAGGTAGCCTTTGCTGCCTTGTTTGGTCTCCTTTGTATTTTCTTGGTGATTGACTGTTAATCAGATGAGACAGACCTGCAACAAGGACAAACTACAGGATGGAAAAAAATAGAAAACCGGGGATTTTGCTTTCAGCAAACAAAATGGGGAGGGGAAAGGTGAGGCAGTGAGCCTCAGGTCCTACTGAAGAAAGCAGCAGAGGACATCTTCGTTCTATCCCTTTTCTCCTCTTTCCCACAGTGGAAGAAAAACTTCAGTTCCATGCTGCCCAGCTCCAAAATGAAGTCAAAATGGCCACGGGCCAGGGCAGGGCCTCAGCTCTTTTTCTTTGTGTCCTTAATAATAAAGCTGCGACATTCCTGAACGTTCATTGGAGCAGAGGTATCTGGTGCCCTGCCTGTGCTTTGGTCTTTTTCCAAGCTGCCTGTTCTCTCCTGGTACCTCTGCAGCCAGTGTGCTGGGACCTGGTGATGCTGCCCTTATGTCAAATAGAAAAGTGCCTGCACAATTGACTTGCAATAAATGATGACTTACTTGTTTTTGCCTGTCTCCTCATGCCCCTCATTTATTACCTTCTTGAAACAAAGCTCCTCTGAGCAGTCCGTCAGAAAGGCTAGAGTCAGAAGGGAGAGGAACTGATATGTTCACCCAGGGAGAAATTGGAGTAGGGGAAGCAGCTGCCCCCTCCAGGTACTGATGGAAAGTCTACCAAGTAGGGTGAGACAGCTTTGCTCATAAGTTCATGTCCCCAGCCCACTTCCCCATCTCCTGACAGGAGTTTGACTCCTCATCCATAAAATGGAAACAATTCCTATAGAATCTCATAGTGTTGTGTGGATTGATTCTTAAAGTGTGTATTTTTTCTTCCCATCCAAGTTCATGAACCCCGAGTTAAGGAGTATGACAGTGTCCCAAAGGCAGTGTGAAATAGTGGATAATCATCAAATATTAAGCACCTACACTGGGCCAGGCACTACTGAGCTTTAGGAACACAAGTAAAAAAAATAAATTCACAATGAGCTTCCATTCTGAGGGAGATTAAAAGGTACATATGAAGAAAGCATGAAGGAATAATTTCATATATGTGTTTATCAACACACATACAGGGTAGCGTGGGGAAAGGGGCGGTAGGAGTTGGAGGACCAAGATGGAAAGGCCTCATGTAACCATGGTGCTTAAGCTGCATCTTGAAGAGAGATGAATGAAAGCACAGGCAATGGCCATAAGGACGAAAGAAAAAATGTTGCATTTAAAGAATGCAGGGGCCAGCTTGACTGAATGGCACAATTCAGAAAGGCCTGGTTTTAAGTCATCCAACCTCTGTATCCTAGCCAGTTCTCCCGGGTACCTGTCTGAATTGGCAAAGGGAGTTTTCTCATTAGCAAAGAAATCAAAGTTATATACATATAATATATATTGGATTGCTTGCCATGTAGGAGAAGGGGTGGGGAGAAGGAGGGGAAAATCTGAAACAAACCTATGCAAGGGTCAACATTGAAAAATTATTCATGCCTGTGTTTTGAAAGTAAAGAACTTAAGGGGGGGGGGCAGCTAGGTGGTGCAGTGGATAGAGCACCAGCCCTGAAGTCAGGAGGACCTGAGTTCAAATCAGCCCTTAGACAACACTTAACACTTCCTGGGCTATGTGACCCTGGGCAAGTCACTTAATCCCAAATGCCTCAGCAAAAAAAAAAAAGAGAGAGAGAGAGAAAGATGGGTTGAGAGAGAAAAAAATCTTTGCCACAAGTATTTCTGATCAAGGTCTGATATCCACTTTGCCTGAGATAGCATGATATGGATAGAAAGCTGGCCTAAAAGTCAGGAAGCTCTGGGTTCAACTCCTGCAGCTGATACCGACCTACTGGCTGTGAAGCTGGGCCAATCTTCACCTTTCAGTGTGCCCGGGGGCCTCTAAGAGTAAAAAGTACAGGGCAAGTGCTGATCTGCATTAGCAGAAGTTTCTCATCTAGAGCCACGAAATCAGAGGCCAGTCAAAAAGAAAACCCACAGCAGGGAAATGCTAACAAATATCAAAGGCCAAAAGCTATGTCCCCCAGAGGCAACCCAGCACCAGACACAGCTGTGCCCATATAAATGTGGCATAAGCATTTGTGAAGTTAAATTAGCAGCCCATCCGAGGCAACGTGGCAGAGGACCACAGAAGAGTCTGGGTTTGAATCCCACAGGCAGTGCTACCACACGCAAGTCACTTAACCTCTCTCCATTTCTTCATCCATAAACAGTAGCTGTGGGGGTCAAGTGATATAATTTATATAAAGAACTATATGTCATTTATTATTAGCAAAGTGTGGAGATGCCCTTATCCAGGTTCTGGCCACCAGATGACTTTTTTGTCCACATCCATTCGAACGTCATATGCTTTTGAGCATTGACTTGGAGAAAATACTAATACAGATATATAATATTTGTATGTAAAGGATATAGATCCATCCGACCTCTTACTGTTCTATAAAAGGCCATCAAGAAGGGAAAAGGTCAAACCAGCCAGTCACTGACCGTCTCTGCTCCTGGTTTTGCCAGACAGCCGGGAGGTGGTGACTTAGGAAAATATTCCCAACCAGACTAAGCAGGCCCAGCCGTGCTAGAGAGTAAGGAACGACAGGGAAAATACTGACCCTGTGACCAAGCCGGAAGGAGAGGAGAGGGCAGTCTGGGATTTGAGCTGAATGTTAGCTGATGGGGAGGCGTTATTCAGGCATAGTTAAGGCACTCTAGGCGTGGAATGGGATAAAGCCGTGGCTTCCCCAGCTTCCAGTGATGCACATGTGGGTGACAGCCCAAAGCACGCTGAAACTAGCAGTGCTTTAAGCTTATTGATACATTTAGTTTTGACACAGCGACCACTTTCCATCAAACATTCCCAAACGCAGCTTAGCAACTATTACTAAAAGGAGGATTGTGTTCCTCTAACTCTGACCACATGGCACCAGCATTGACTCTTGAATTTGACCCAAGTTTTGTTGACTTGTTACATATTATCTAGTCACTGAGCATTTATTGAGTGTCTACTCTAGCGCTGCCAGGCACTGTGCTAAATCTTAGAGACACAAAGAGACAAAAGGCAGTGCCCACTCATGATAAATATGGAAATATTGCATAGAAGAATTACATGTGTTTAACGTATTGGGTTATTTGCTGTCTCGGGGAAGGGAGTGGGGGGAAAGGAGGAAGAAAAATTTGGACCACAAGGCTTAGCAAGGGTGAATGTTGGAAACTATCTTTGATTGGATTTTAAAAATAAAAAGCTATTATCTTTTTTTTTAATGGACCAAAATACAAATGGAAAAAGTCACTTGCTCTTGAAGAGCTCACAATCTAATGTGGGAGACTAGAAGCAAATGTACACACAAGCTGTATACAGATTTCCTATAAATACGAAATCACAAAGGGAAGGCACTAGAATTAAGAGGTTAACATATATTATCATTTATATTTTGTTCTTTGGATTCTGCTTTCCCCACTGCATCACATTTAGTCTCCCCATGTTTTTGTGAATTTTTCATATTCATCATTCCTCATGAGGAAGTAATATTCCATTAAATAGGTTATCCAGCCATTTAAGCATTGGACAGATTTTTGTTACCACAGATGTTAATATGAACAAATTTGTACATTTGGATCTTTTCTTGCTATCAATAATGTCGTTAAGGAGGGAAAGGGACCCACATGTGCAAAAATGTTTGTGGCAGCCTTTTTCGTAATGGCAGGGAACTGGAAACTGAGTGCATGGTGGAGAATGGCTGAGTAAGTTATGGTATATGAATGTCACAGAATATTATTGTTCTACAAGAAACAACCAGCAGGAAGATTTCAGAAAGGCCTCAAGAGACCTACATGAATTGATGCTGAGTGAAATGAGCAGAACCAGTATAACATTATACATGGCAACAAGATTATACAATGATCAATTCTAATGGACATGGCTCTCTTCAGCAATGAGATGATTCAAACCAGTTCCACTTGTTCAGTGATGAAGAAAGCCATCTACAGCCAGAGAGAGAACCATGGGAACTGAATGTGGAACACAACATAGCATTTCCACTCCTATTATTGTCTGCTTGCATTTTTGTTTTCCTTCTCAGTTCTTTTTCTTTCTAAATCCGATTTTTCTTTTGCAGCAAGATAACTGTATAAACATGTATACATATATTGGATTTAATATATATTTTAACATATTTAACATATATTCTACTACCTGCCATCTAGGAGAGGGGGTGGGGAGGAGAAAATTTGGAACAGAAAGTTTGGCAAGTCAGTGTTGAAAGATTATCCATGCACATGTTTTGTAAATAAAAAAGCTATAATTTTAAAAATGTACTTAGGAAAATATAGTCCCATTTGTGGAATAAAGTAGGAAAAAAGGTTATGAACGATGCAATAACTTTCCTCTCACAATCCTAAGTTGTTTTTCCAGAAAAGTTGAATCAGTTCAGAGTTCTATTTGCCAGCACTAGCTGCCTTTCCATACCGCTTCCAACACTGTTTTCCCATCCTTTAGCATCTTTGATAGCTCTACAACCCAGGCTGTAAAGGAAATGTAAATGATTGAAGAAAGTAAATAAAAATAAGGGCTAACATTTATATACCACTTAATATATGCAAGGAATTATACCAAGAGCTTTTGCAAATGATCCCAGTTAAGCCTCAAACAACCCTAGGGGGTAGGCACTATTATTAATCCCCAATTTGAAGTTTTTTTTTAATTTTAATTTTATTTAATAATAACTTTATATTGACAGAATCCATGCCAGGGTAATTTTTTACAACATTATCCCTTGCACTCGCTTATGTTTCAATTTTTCCCCTCCCTCCCTCCACCCCCTCCCCAAGATGGCAAGCAGTCCTATATATGTTAGATATGTTGCAATATATCCTAGATACAATACATATTTGCAGAACCGAACAGTTCTCCTGTTGCACAGGGAGAATTGGATTCAGAAGGTAAAAATAACTCGGGAAGAAAATCAAAAATGCAAATAGTTCACATTCGTTTCCCAGTGTTCGTTCTTTGGGTGTAGCTGTTTCTGTCCATCATTTATCCATTGAAACTCAGTTAGGTCTCTTTGTCATAGAAATCAACTTCCATCAGAATACATCCTCATTCAATATCGTTGTCGAAGTGTATAATGATCTGGTTCTGCTCATCTCGCTTAGCATCAGTCCATGTAGGTCTCTCCAAGCCTCTCTGTATTCATCCTGCTGGTCATTCCTTACAGAGCAATAATATTCCATAACATTCATATACCACAATTTACCCAGCCATTCTCCAATTGATGGGCATCCATTCATTTTCCAGTTTCTAGCCACTACAAATAGGGCTGCTACAAACATTTTGGCACATACAGGTCCCTTTCCCTTCTTTAGTATCTCTTTGGGGTATAAGCCCAATAGAAACATTGCTGGATCAAAGGGTATGCACAGTTTGATAACTTTTTCCCCAATTTAAAGTTAAAGAAACTGAGATAGACAGAAAATGACTTGACTGAGGCCACACCACTAGTAAATATTAAGGCTAGATTTGAACTGGTCTTCCTAACACAAGGCCCTGTTCTATCCACTAGCTACCTCTAGAAAAAGACTGGTATGTCTTCTGGACTTGAGTCTCACTTCCTTTCTGTGGGCTTTGGGGTTTTTTCCTCTGCAAAATGAGGGACTTATATTGGATGATCTTTAGGTTCTTTCCAATTCTAACATCCTTGGAAAATATTCAGTAAAAGAGGAAAGTTTATGGCCTGAAGAAGATGACTGCTGGAATGTTTATTCACTGAGTTTAACTCAACAACCATTACTGAGCACCTATCTCATGCAATCCTGGACAGTGGCCAGAAAATGATGAATAAAGACCCATCTTTCCTCTCAACAAATTTAGTCTGTCAGTAAACATTAAGCACCTACTATGTGCTAGATATTTCTAAGCAAGGAGGATACCAAAAGATACCAAAAAAAAAAAAAAATACTCTCAAGGAGTTTACAACCTAATTTTATATTCTATATTTCAGGCTTATATTAGGGCTGAAGTTAGGAAGACCAGAGTTCAAATCCAGCCTCAGACACTAGACTGTGTGTGACACTGGACACTGGACTTAAACCCTACCTCAGTTTCTTTGACTGTAGGAGCACCTACATCACAAGGATTGTGTGAGAAGGATTTAATTTGATATTTGTAAAGCACTTAACCCTATGCCTGGCACATAGGAGGTGTTTAATAAATGCTTATTTTCATCCTGCCTGTGTGATCCTTGTCACTTAACTCTCTCGCTATGGACCAGATACTGATTGGGTCACTGATGGAATCAAATGTGAACAATAACAACAACAACAAAACTCTTTGTATTGACATATGTTTATATTATATTCTCTTTCCTCACACCCCCTTCAAGTAATAAAATTATAGTTAGTATTTAATATAGTGCTTTAAAAAAAGTGTACAAGGTGATTTACAAATATCTAATTTTATCCTTACAATAATCTTGTGAGATCTTATTCTCCTTTTGCGGATGAGAAAATTAGGGCAGATAAAGGTTAAATTACTTGCCCAGGTTTCTTTTTTTTTTAATAACTTTTTATTGATAGGACCCATACCAGGGTAATTTTTTACAGCATTATCCCTTGCATTCACTTCTGTTCTGATTTTTCCTCTCCCTCACCCCCTCCCCCAGATGGCAAGCAGTCCTTTACATATTGAATAGGTTACAGTATATCCTAGATGCAATATATGTGTGCAGAACTGAACAGTTTTCTTGTTGCACAGGGAGAATTGGATTCAGAAGGTATAAATAACCCGGGAAGAAAAACAAAAATGCAAGCAGTTTATATTCATTTTCCAGTGTTCTTTCTTTGGGTGTAGCTGCTTCTGTCCATCCTTGATCAATTGAAATTGGATTAGCTCTCTTTATCGAAGAGATCCACTTCCATCAGAATACATCCTCAAGCAGTATCGTTGTTGAGGTATATAATGATCTCCTAGTTCTGCTCATTTCACTTAGCATCAGTTCATGTAAGTCTCTCCAAGCCTCTCTGTATTCATCCTGCTGGTCATTCCTTACAGAACAATAATATTCCATAACATTCATATACCACAATTTACCCAACCATTCTCCAATTGATGGGCATCCATTCATTTTCCAGCTTCTAGCCACTACAAACAGGGCTGCCACAAAGATTTTTTTGCCCAGGTTTCACAGCTAAAAAGTATTCAAATAAATGTTTGAACTCATGTCTTCCTGACTCCAGGATGAGCGCTGTGTCTATTGTGCCCCTTAATGTGATGCCTAGAATGTAGGCATTGAGGTACATGTCTGTACCTAATACCAATAACTTGTACTGTGTAGATGTTGAGTCTATACTGTATTAAAAAGGCAAGACAACAATCTAGTCAGTTAACCAAAATGTATCAAGCACTGTGCTAAGTACTTGTTAATTGTCCTTCTGGGGACACAAAGAAAGACAAACTGTTCCCAATGGTCAAGGAATTTATATTCTAATGGGAAGAAGTATGTACAGTGTAGATAAAAGGTGATCTCAGAGGAGAAGGTACTAGCAGCCAGAAGTTCCCAAAAAGGCCTGAGAAGGTGAAACTCAAGGCAACTCCTAAAAGAAGGCAGGAAAACTGAAGTGGAGGTTTAAAAAAAAAAAAAAGAGAGAGTATTCCATGCTTGAACAGTCAGGGCAAAAGCCCAGAGAAAGGAAATGGAATACTATGTTGGAAGAATTGCAAGTAGGCCAGAGCAGCTGGACCTAAGGATGTGTAAATAGGAGTCAAGTGTAAGAAGACTGTAAAGTTAGGAAGGGGCCATATTATCAATCAGTTAACATTTATTAAGCATCTACTCTGGGCCAAGCACTGTGTTAAGTCATAGGACTGCAAAAAGAGGCAAAAGACAATCTTTGCCGTGAAGGAGCTTACAACATGCAAACAAATATACACAAAGCATGTTTTATATAGAATAAATAGGAGATAATTAACAGAAGAAAGGCAGTATAATTATGAGGAATTGGGAAAGACTTCCTGTAAAAGATGGGATTTTATTTGGCACTGGAAGGTCAGTAATAATATGATCAGAGGAGAGATAACTTTGCAGACATGGGAGACAGCCAGAAAAAATGCTTAGAACACGTAAAAATATTTGTAGCAGCTTTTTTGTGGTGGCAAGGAAATGGAAATGTTGTGGATGCCCAGCCCTGGGAAATGGCTGAATTAGTTATAGCATATGAATGGAATGGAATGATTGTTCTATAAAAAAATGATGACAGACTGATTTCAGGAAAGCCTGGAAAGACTTACATGAACTGATACTGAGTGAAGTGAGCAGACCAGGAAAACATGGTATGCAGTAATTAGCAACATTGTGTGATGATCAGTGAGATTTAAGGTTCCTCTTGGTAATACTGTAATCCAAGTCAATTCAAATAAACTTTGGATGGAAAATACCATCTACATCCAGAAAAAAAAAAAAAAAAAAGGAAAAAAACCAAAAAGAAAATGCCCAGAGTTGACAGTTGGAATGTTTTGTTCATAGAACAGCCAAGAGGCTGTTAAAAAGTATTCTTTTGGTGGAAAGGTGTGGGATAAGTAGGAAGGAGTTATATTTTGAAGGACTTTAAATGCCAAACAGAATATTTTGTATGTGCTTCTGGAAACAGTAGGGAAGCATTGCAGTTGAGAAAGAGAATGATACAGTCAGACCTGTGCTTTTGATATAAACTGAGATCTTTTGGGAAGAAGGGTTGGAGAGGCCCTGATGTGAATTATGTTCCCTTTAAACTGTGGGGGAAAGGTAATCGGGGTCTCAAATTCCGCCTAGAGGAGAGAAGGGTCATATCCTTCATAAAGGAAACTCCCAAGATAAGTAATCTCATTCAATTTTGAATTGAATTGAAAATCAGTTAACCAGACTCATCCAGTGATAGGCCCCTGTTTCGTGGCCAAAGATCAAAGCAGCCCCAATATATCTGGTGCTCTATGCCCAGACATCTTTGCAGAATGCCTAACAGGATTTTGCCCCCTGGCGAAGAGATTTTCTTCTCAATGCAAACCCATCTTTGCAATAGTCCTGACACGACCTTGTCCACTAAGAAAGTTCGTCTTCTTAACAAAACTATCCTGCCAGAATTCTTTGCCCACTAAGAAAGCTTTCTTCTTAGTGAAAATAAATCCCCTTTTTGCCACAGACTTCAGGTTTGCGAATGCTTCCGTTAGGGATCTGTGACATCGACCAGAGGGGATCTCATACTAAGTGAAATGAGCAGAACCAGGAGATCATTATATACCTCAACAATGATACTGTTTGAGGATGTATTCTGATGGAAGTGGATCTCTTCGATAAAGAGAGCCTTAATTGATCAAAGATGGACAGAAGCAGCTACACCCAGAGAAAGAACACTGGGAAATGAATATAAACTGCTTGCATTTCTGTTTTTCTTTCCGGGTTAGTTATACCTTCTGAATCCAATTCTCCCTGTGCAACAAGAAAACTGTTCGGTTCTGCACACATGTATTGTATCGAGGATATACTGCAACTTGCCAATCATGACCTAAGAGTGCCTTCTAGGCAAGTTCAGAGGAGGTGAGCCTTTGCGGATTAGTGTTCAGTTTTGGACACGTGGAGTTTGAAATGCCTGTGGGACAACGTGGTTCAAGCTGCCCAAAAGATAGTTGTGATTCAGGACTAGAAGTAGGAGATTAGGGGGAGGGGGGAGGGCGGAACAAACAGTAAGTACCTACTGTGTGCCTGACACTGTTCTAAATGATTTACAGTTAACAACCCCCCGGAGAAGTCAGTTCACATTTGAGGAAACTGAGGCTGACAGAAGTGGAGTTGCCCAGGCCCAGTCAATAAGCGCTAAAGTGTCTAGCGTGCCAGGCACCGTTCTAGGCACTGAGGAATACAAAGGCGGACAAAAGATGGTCCCCGTCCCTTAGAAACATCGCAGGGCTTGTAACTGTCTGAAGGATTTGAACTTAAATCTTCTCTGGCTCCGAGTGCAGCCTGATATGACAGTGCGCCTCCTAGCGGTCTCCTTTAAAACTAGAGCTCTAGAGAGAGGTCAGGGCTGAGGAGACCCGTTTGGTTCAGGCATTTCAGGCGTGGTCCCGCTCTTTGAGTTCTTTTGGGGGTTTTCTGGGCAGAGCTCCGAGAGTGGTTTGCCATTTCTTTCTCCAGCTCACTTTACAGATGAGAAAACCGAGACAAACAGGATTAAATGACTGGCCCACCAGGCTCGCACAACCAGGAAGTAAGTGTCGGAGGCCGAACTTGAACCCTTCTAACTACAAGGCCGGCCCTCCATACACCGCCACCTAGCGCCCAGCCACAGCATGGCTGAAACGGGCGAAGGCTGGGCAAAGAAAGCTGATTTTATTTAGGAATCTTACAAAGCCGAGCGTGATAAGAAAAATGAGAAAGCCGATTTCAGCTCTTAATCAACATGGCGAGAGGAACCCTTCCTCCTAACAGTCGTAAAGAAGGAGGCAGAACCCACCTCCGACTATAATGATGCTCCGCATCGTCTCCCGCCCATATAAGATGGCGCGGGCAAGGCGGCCAACCGGAAGCTCTGAATGACCTTTTTTTTTTTTTTTTTTTTTTTTTTTTTTGCCCTTACTAAGGAGGTCATGAAACCGCTTCTTCCGCCCGTGGCTAATATGCCGACAGTCATTTTCCGCTTGGAATCAAGGCATCTTCCGCTGTAACGGACGTGGCAGCGGAAGTTCCTCCTATCGCCCGTAGTTAATATGGCGGCAAGTGTGCCTTCTTCCGCCCGTAGTTGGTTAAACCGCGGCGGAATTGACGGCAGTGTGGGAGCGGTGATGGCGGTGTCACGGCTGGAGCTGAATCTGGTACGGCTGCTGTGCCGCTGCGAGACGCTGGCTGCCGAGAAGCGCGACCCAAGCGAGTGGCGCCTGGAGAAGGTGGGAGGCGCCGCCGAGACCCCCTGCGGCCGGGGTAGATGGGGCTGATGTGGTGGCCGCCGCTGCCCCGCCCCCACCTGAGGCGTGGCTCCGCCCCCATCTGAGGCGTGGCCCCGCCCTCTTGGCCTCTCATTGGCCTTGCCCCGCGCGGGCTCAGGTGCTTCCTCCAAGGTTTCTTGGGGGCTAGGGCGTTTGAATTGGCCTTTAAAGTATCGCTAGTCTTTTTCCTGAGTAGACAGGGATAGAACTATAGAAGGAAGAAGCGTGTCTGAGGCCTAGGGTCTTCCTAGACTTGCGAAAGTTAATAAAATTGGAAAGGAAGCGTGGTGGGCGTTTGTCAGGGTCCTCTAACACCTACCGAGGAGGATGAGCGCAGGATTTCAGTCCCTGGATGGAAAGTGAGAATAACCCATCTGGTTCACTCATTTCCCACTTTCCAGATAAGAATTCCGATTCCCTGCCAAGTTTAACGACTTGTCCAAGGTCACAAAGACTGGTAGAGCTAGAATTGGATCGAATTCCCATCTTTCTTCTTTTTAGTGTCACTGGTCTCAAGGTTTGTTCTTCGCACCTTGTTCCTCCTCCTTCCCTCTCTACGTTTGCACTCACGTCTGAAAAATTCCCTTACGTCGAACGCTCTCTCCTTACGTCACTCTCCTAGGTTCTTCAAATCCCAGGTCAAACTTTCAGGAGGCATTTCCCGATACTCCCCGTTGTTTTTTTTTTTCCTTTAAATAACTTTTTATTGATAAAACCCATGCCAGGGTAATTTTTTACAGCATTATCCCTTGCATTCATTTCTGTTCCGATTTCTCCCCTTCCTCCCTTCACCCCTTCCCCCAGATGGCAAGCAGTCCTATGTTAGATATGTTGCAGTATATCCTAGATACAATATATGTTTGCAGAACCGAACAGTTCTCTTGTTGCGTAGGGAGAATTGAATTCAGAAGGTATAAATAACCCGGGAGGAAAAACAAAAATGCAAGCAGTTCACATTCATTTCCCAGTGTTCTTTCTCTGGGTGTAGCTGCTTCTGTCCATCTTTGATCAATTAGGGCTCTCTTTATCAAAGAGGTCCACTTCCATCAGAAGACATCCTCAAACAGTATCGTTGTTGAGGTATATAATGATCTCCCGGTTCTGCTCATTTCACTCAGCATCAGTTCATGTCAGTTTCGCCAAGCCTCTCTGTATTCATCCTGCTGGTCATTCCTTACAGAACAATAATATTCCATAACATTCATATACCACAATTTACTCAACCATTCTCCAGTTGATGGGCATCCATTCATTTTCCAGCTTCTAGCCACTACAAACAGGGCTGCTACAAACATTTTGGCACATACAGGTCCCTTTCCCTTCTTTAGTATCTCTTTGGGGTATAAGCCCAATAGAAACACTGCTGGATCAAAGGGTATGCACAGTTTGATAACTTTTTGGGCATAATTCCAGATTGCTCTCCAGAATGGCTGGATTCGTTCACAACTCCACCAACAATGCTATTCCCATTGTTAATCCCTTCTCTCTGAGATTACTAACCCCTACACTGTCTATAGCTTGCATTTTGTCTGCTTGGTATTTGCAAAGTTAGCGCTACTTACGTGACATAGTCATTGTTGACTGGATGAAAGGTGGATTGACCTGAAACAAAATTCGTGAGGGAGACTGATGGTGATGGCTGTGTGAGCAGTGATGCACAAGGTGTCATGGGGAAGGAATGGCAAGATCCAGCAGCTATGTGTGTAAGAGAGAATGAAGACACTAAGGTTGCCAACCTGAGAAGGACGAGGATACCCTCAGCAGAAAAAGGGAAACTTGGAAGGGGAAGAGCTTTAGTGAGGAAGGATAAGTTCTTTTGATATGTTGAATATTAGGTATTTGCGGAATATAAAAGGCCATTGGAGGTGTGAGACCCACAAGAAGGAATCTCAGGTTGATCAAGGTGGTATCAGTAATAGCAATGATCATTAAACCCATGGAACTGATGAGATCATCAAGTGAGAGAGAGTAGAGAGAAAAGGAAAGAGGCTACAGGACAGAGTCTTTGGTACATTGATACTGAGAAGGCATGATTTAGATGAGAAATCAGCAAAGGAGACTTTTTTTAAAAAGGGATCAGACCAAAAAAAAAAAAAAAAAAGAGCAAGAAATGTGAAGTAGAGATTTGCAGTTTCATGCGGAGTCCTGTTTTTTGGTGTCCTGATGCATGTTTGGAAATGCTCTATGAGCCTGTGTGTGCGTGTATGTTTGTGCATGCGTGCACACCTGCATATGTGCATGCAACCACAAAATTCAGGATTTTTAAATACCCCAAACAAATTTTGTTTTTAAAATTTAAAGTGTCCAACAGAGAAGAGGAGTTAACAAAAAGGAATTAGTATAGTGAAATCACAGAAAGAGGGGTTATCCAGGACAGGGTAATGAACAGGATCATGTTCTGTAGAAATGTTATGAGGATTAAGAAAAGAGACCATTAGCTGCCAGAGTGTGACAGTCTACTGCTCTTCAGCTCCACTCAGGGGCCCTGTGATTGTAAGTCTTAGGCTGTCCAAACTCATGCTTCCTTCCTGAACATCGCTTCCTCCTCCTCCTCCGTCCTTCCTCCTCATCCTTCCTGGTCCCTATCTAACTCTCCTTTCCTTTTCCTTAAAAACCCTTATTCTGTATTCTTTGTTAGGCCTCTTCCTTTCATATTGTGGCTTCTTACTGTCAGAAATCCGGCTCTCTGAGAAAGCCCCAAGTTCTGTCCAGGCCTGCAGGCCTGAGATCTTCTCACTGCCCACCAACATCCTAGGGCAAGAGAAGGAATATGTGTCATCTAGACTGTGCCTTCAAATTGTAGAGCCTCGAAAGCACCGTGCTACGGCCTCTTTTTAGATCCCCGATCTAGACATACCTCATCAGCACCTCCAGTTGTCTTTTTTCAGGCCCTCTCTAGTTCCCTTCACTCCTTGAAGGATCACCTGTCCAGGTAGACTACTCTACCCAGGCTGTTCCCTACCAGCCCCCAAATCATTTTCTTTCCTTTCTCAAGGAGTTCAGGTCCTGGCTCACCATCTTTCTCTCCACTTCAATCATCCAAGCCTTTCCTCATATTTGGGGACTTCAGCTCACCTGTCAACATTCCCTCAAATAGCCTTAAATACTTCCAGGTTCATTTGCCTGTTCAAAATCTTCCCTCCAATATGATATACTTAGGGATAGTCATACCCTTGATCTCTTATCCACAAGCCTTCCATCTCTAACTCAAGTCAACAAGCATTTATTAAGAACCTACTGTGTGCCAGGTCCTGTGCTAAACACCAGAGATGCAAGGAGAGGCAGAAACAGTTCCTACTCTCAAGGAACTCAAGTCTAATAACTCCACAGTCGGTAACTCTGAGATTCCTCTCTCTGATCATAACTTCCTCAGCTGCCAGCCTTCCATTCTTCTTGCCTTCCTAGGCCATCACCTTAGCTCTGGATTCATTTTTGTCCTCTCCAAAACTAGACTCTTGCCATTTCAGATTTGCCCTGTCTATGTCTTTGGATGCCTTATCCCATTTTTATCTAGTACTCATCCCTTTCCAAAAAACACACCAGGATTACTTGCACCATGTACCTTTTCACTTCTGCCCACATGATGCTGGGGCGAAGTCGCATAACTTTGCTGGCTGGGCCTTCCCTGCAGCAGTCCAGTCCTTTCCCTCTTCTCTAGTCTCTCTCCCTCCCCACAGAGACCTCTTTTCTCCTCAACTTGCCCCTATCAACAAACACTTCTGCCCTTTCTCTCGACAAGAGAACTAGCTTATGCAAGCTTCCTTTCCTTCCTGTCCTATCCTGTTCTATCCAGTCTCTCTCTGTCTGCTAGTGGCTTTCCTACTGATAACAAATATGTTCATGTTGCCCTGAGCCTCAAAAAGAAAAAAAAAAACCACTTGATCTCTCTACCCCAAAACTTATTTGCTTCTATCTTTTTTCTCCCTTTTGTGACTGAACTTGAGAAGACCTTCCGTACTAAGAGCCTTCCTTCCTTTCCTTTAAATCTCTTCTTAACTCTCTACATTGTGGTTTCATGCCCCATCATTGACTGAAATTGCTCTTAAATTGCAGTTATGTAATTGCCAAATCTAATGGCCTTTTCTGGCCTTTTCTCATCTTTATCTTACTGGACCTTTCTGCAACTGAGGCAGTAGACAGAATCAGAAAGAACTGTATTGTTCTTTCCTTAAACAATTACTAGTTGTGGCACTTTGAACAAGTCACTTAATTTCTGCCTCAGTTTCCTCAATGTAAAATTACGATAAGAATAGCTACTATCTTACAGGGTTGTTGTGAGAAGGATCAAATTTGTTTAAAAAAAAAATTTAACAGTGCCTGACACATCATAGGCCCTCTATGAATGCTTATTCCCTTCCCCCTTCCTCTTCTTTTGACACTGTCCATCACCACCCAGGCTGCATGTGGGTTCTCTTCCTACCTGAGAGACTCAGTCTCCCTTGCTGGGTCTTTGTCCAGGACATTCCCAATAAATGGTAAGTGTCCTGAACCCCATCTCTTCTCCTTCTATATTCTCTTCAACTCCTGTGATTTAATTATTATCTCTATGCAGATAAACCTCAGGTATACTTATCCAGCCCTAACCTCTCTTTCATTCTAGTCTAAATCTATAGCTGCCCTCTGAAGATCCAAAACTGAATGTCCAGGAGATATCTTAAACTCAACATGTCCAAAATGGAATCAAATATCTTCCCCCCAGAAAATTTCTCTTTCTAGTAATTCCCAGTTAGTGACAAGGATGACCACATCCTCTCAAGTTCCTAGGCTCAAAATCTAGGAGTCACCCTCACCTCCTCATTCATTCTCTTCTGCCACCCCATGTGGCAGAAGCCTGTGGATTTCACTTTCTTAACAATTCTAGTCTCTATTCTCATCTCTCCTCGGAACAAGAGCCCCACTCTCCTTTGGGCCCTCATCACCTGAAACCTGGACAATTTCAGTGGTGTTTTGGGTGAACTCTCTGCTTCAGTTCTCTCCCTATTCCTACTTCACTCAGCTTCAAAGTGATCTTCCTAAAGTGAAAATCTGACTGTGTTTCTCCCTCGCCCCTGCTCATAAACCCTTCACATGTTCTGCAATCTCACCACACAGGCCTTTGCTGTTCCTCACACCAGACCCCCCATCTCTCCAAGCTATGAGTTTTCATTGGCTGTTTTTTTTTAATTTGTTTTGTTAAATATTTCTTAATTGCATTTTAATCTGATTGACACTTCTGCCCTAAACAAATCACAGTTCTGGCCAAAAACAAATATGTTGAAGTCAAGTCGACTAAAGATACACTTTTTAGCAACTACTGTATTGCAAGGCCAGGCAGCTAGATGGCTCAGTGGCTGGAGCACTGGGCCTGGGGTCAGGAAGATGCTGTTGAAACATTTCAATTCTGTCCAACTCTCCTTTTTGACCCCTTTTTGGGGGTTTTATTGGCAGAAATGCTAGAATTGTTTGCTATTTTCTTCTCTAGCTCATTTTACTGATGAGAAAACTGAGATGAAATGATTTGCCCAGGTCACATACCTAGTAAGAGTTTGAGGCCTGGTTTTTTAAAAAATAATAATAGTTTTTTATTTTCAAAATACATGCAAAAATAATTTTCAATGCTTACTCTTGCAAAATCTAGCGTTCCATACTTTTCTCCCTTTCTCCCCACCTCTCCCTTTTCCTAGACAGCAAGTAATCCAATGCAGGTTACACAGGTGCAATTCTTCTACACATATTTCCACATTTATCATACTGCACAAGAAAAATCAGATCAAAAAGGGGAAAAAAAAAAAAAAAAAAGCAAACAACAAAAAAGGTGAAAATTCTATGTTGTGATCCATACTCAGTCCCCACAGTCTTCTCTCTGGATGGCTCTCTCCATCATAAGACCATTGGGATTGATTGAGGTCAGATTTAAATCCAAGAAGAAGAGTCTCCTAGATCCCAAGCCCAGGGCTCTGTCGACCTCGCCACCTCGTTGTCAGGAAGCCTTCAGTTTCCATCCAGCCTCACACTTACTAGCTGTGTGATTTTGGGGTTGCCTACAAGGCAGCTGTGAGGCTTCACCTTAAACCACTGGAGAAGGGAATGTCAGTCCTTCCAAATCTCTACCCCCAAAAAACTCAGGAAGAGTAAGACCCAACAACAGTATGATGGGCAGCCAGCCATTTAAGTGGGAGCAAAGGGGAGGGAGGTGGTAAGAAATTCAAAATCAGCCCTGGGAAGGATAGGCTACAGACCACCAAGTGCAGCCAAACCAGACAGAAGCGGACTGGACTGGGCATAAGCAGCAGAGAGAAGGCACTATCATTCAGGGCTTGTTGAGGGTGGGATTTTAACTGGGGCGTGAGAGAAGGAAAGCTGGCACCAGTTTTATCCAGTCACTAACGGGTCGCCTTTGCTTTTAGTATGTAGCTGCCCTGGAAGAAATGCTCCAAGCCTTGAAGGAACAGTCAAGGTAAGAGGTGGTGAAAAGCTGTAGGGTACAGTGGGTGGGGAAGCGGGCTCAGGGGCAGGAGGAGGCGGGTTCAGCTCTTACCTTTGCCATGTACCAGCTCTGACTATCGGCTGATCTCTGGCTGCCTCTGCCTCTAAGGCAGGGGATGTCCTGGAGCCCTTTGGTGTGGGAGTCTGGGGAAGCCTGGGGACTGCTTTTCAGAGCGATGGAATAAAACAAAATGGATTGGATTACAAAGGAGACCGGTTCTAGTAAAATCCAGTCATCAAGCTATTTTTTTAAAAACAAGCTCACAAACTCACCAGATTCAGGTTATGATCCCCATTGTTAGAGGAAGTATTGCAGTTCCACGGCAGGTCCCTGTACCCATTCCTGTATAAGTCCCAACCCAACAATCAAACGAAACTCAGCGTGACTGGTCCGAATCATCTAATCAGGAAAGAAGTGTGCCATTTTAAGGAGCAAAGTCTGGGAAGAGCAGAAGGCCCTCAGGGACCACTGATGCCCTTTGCTTTCCATAGAAACTCGCCCAAGGTGATCTAAGTGGTTATTGGCATTGATTTATAGAATGCCAGAGCTGGGAGGGCCCTTAGAACCCAGGAGGTCAGAGCTGGGAGGGCCCTTAGAACCCAGGAGGTCAGAGCTGGGAGGGCCCTTAGAACCAGGAGGTCAGAGTCGGGAGGGCCCTTAGAACCCAGGAGGTCAGAGCTAGGAAGATCCCCCAGAGATCATTGAGTCAAGCCTTCTCTAAATTTTACAAATGAAGAATGTACCTTCAAAGAAGTGAAAAGCCTTGCCCGCACTCACCTGCCTGGTTCACAGAAGAGCAGCATCTCAAGCCCCATTCTCCTTGTCCTGGACTTTTCTTTCTCTAGGATCGGGGGGAGGAGGCGGGGGAAGGAGAGGGGGCACCACCCCCTCATCTGGTTCTGGAGCTAAGCCTGGGATAATTCAGAGAGCTCGGGCTAAATGGATAGAAGGCAGCAGGTTTCTTGGTGACATTTTTCCTTTTTTGTGCTTTTCAGTAAACCTGCCCCTGAAATGCTGAATGAGTATTCTAGAAAAGTGGACTTTTTAAAAGGAATGTTAGAAGCTGAAAAACTGGTAAGTCAATTGGCTGGCCTGTTACTAACATTTATACAATTATAGAACTTAAGAGTTCTCAGGAAATGGCCTCAGGGATCCCCTAGAACTGTGGGCCCTCGAGTCCCTGACAACTCTGGCAGATCTGTCGTTAGCCCCATTTTGCAGATGAGAAAACTGAGGCTAGTGGATGATATGACTTGTACCGGGTCACACAGCTGGCAAGCATCTGAGGCGCCTCCAAGCCCAGGCTTCCCTCCCCTGTGCCACCGGCCGCCCATTTTTTTAATTGAAAACCGTATTTGTGGGTGATGGTCCGGAGCCCCGAGTTTCCATGGGAGCCTTTCGGCTGCTCCAGCTCCAGCTGCTCTGTATTTTTCTGTTCCCACCCCCAGAGACCAGGCTTCTCAAGGGCTGGCACCCTGGATGGAAGGCTGCCTTTGGGCTGACCCTGCCTTGGACCCCGGCCCCCTGCAGCCACGGCCAGCTCCCATCACCCAGACGACTCCGGAGGAGGGAGCCCGGGGGCCTCGCCCAGCCCTCCCTTACTCAAGTCCAACTCGTATCAGCTCCCCGACGTCTTGGTCCTCATTGAGAACAAAGGATAAACAGCAGCACAGTGACCCTGTACAAGTCACTTCCCCTGGGTTTGCCTCAATCCCCTCATCCCAAAAATGGGAAGAGTTATAGAGCTACCACAGGCTTATTGTGAGGATCAGAGGAGCATATGGTCCTAACATCATTACCATTAAGAACAAAAATAGTGGTCATAGTAAAAGGGCGCTATAATTACAGCACGCATTATATCGCACTTTAAAATTTAAAATTTGCAAAGTACAGAGATTGCCTCATTTAATCAGCACAAAGCCTGTGAGGTAGGTACTGTGATTATCCCCATTTTATAGATGAAAAAACTGAAGCTTACAGAAAACTGAGGGTTAAGGGACTTAGCCAGGTTCAACCACAGCCACTGGGTCTCAGGCAGGATGTATTCTCATGATTTCCTGATTCTAAACCGGCCCTCCACCCGCTGTAGCTCCTGAAAGTGTTATATGTAGTTGTTATGACGATGATTATTTGTGTCCTCGGCCCCCTGCACAGTGCTTTGCAAGGAACAGCACAGAGGGAGGGCCTTGGGGGCCATCTGGTCCAGCCCCTGCCCAAAACGGGTCCCACAGTGGGCCCCAGAGGCACATGCTGCACGAATCATTAGGGTGCGTGCCCACAGAATTGTATTTGTTTTTTTAAAGATAAACACTCATTGAATATTTAATTTTCAAAGAATGTTATTTTTATTCATCAAGCTAAAGAAAGTAAATGTAGTTTTTAAAAATCAGCGACTCCATTTCACTTATAAAGGCTCCACTTCATGAGACCTTCCTCCTTCTCTAAAACCCAGAGCAAGCTCTGTCCTTACCCTCTCGGCCCCTTTGGGAGGGGACCCCACTTCCCCAGCCCCTGCTTGGCCACAGAGGGCTGATGGGGTGGGAGGGAGGGGGGAGGGTTTCACTCATGTGCTTTCCTGTGCCAACCTGAGCCTCAGGCCACATTCCATGGGCTGAGCCAAGGAAAACAAAAGTGGCCAAAAGAGTGAAAGGGGAAAGAAATCTTGTTGATTTTCCCCTGACTTGGCTACAGCCATGTGGAGGCCCAGGGCAGGATGGGAGAGGGCAGGGGAAGACCGGAGTGAGGGCCCTGGATTGGAGAGGGACCCAAGATTGCCAGGAAAGGGGACCCAAGACTAGAGAGAGGGCCCTGGACTGGAGAGGAGACCAGGGCCTGACAAGAAAGGGAACCCAGGATTAGAGAGGGGACCCTGGACTTAATGGAGAAGGGGCTGGCCTTCTGGGAGAAGGAAGGAGAAGGGCAGACAAGCCCTCCTGACCCAGACAGAGACTGGACACTGGACAAGTACAAGTCCCTGAATGTAGGAAAGTTTATGCTGCAGAGAGGCTAGAATAGGATCATTGAGGGGCCCCATATTGAGGGGTTTCTAAGTCACTTCCCACATCCCCTTCTCCTCTCCCCTCCGAGAGCCTCGTGAGAGTTGTGGAGGGGGAGTAAGAGGAGGCAGCAGTGGTGCTGGCAGCGGCTGCCAAGAGGCCGGGAGGGCCAGCCCGCCCCAGACCCCCGCCCCCCCAGCCAGCAGCCGCCCTGGAGAGAGGGTCGCGGTAGCCAATCAGGGTGTGCCGAGCCCGTCCGACATACTTCCTGTGGACAGTCATCAGCATTTGCTGAATTGAAATCTCAAAGGTTGGAGCTCTGCAAAAGGGAATAGGAAGGGAACGTTTTGGAAATGAGAGTGTAATGAAAGCAAAAGGGATCAGGAAACCTTTGTGAGGGAAAAAGTAACGTCTTGCCAAGGATCCCACAATGCATTGCTGTGCAGCACGGCAAACCAGTCACATTTCCTAGTTTTCAGGACTTGGTGGGGGTTTGCAGAGGAGACTGAGGCCCTGGAAGTCCCCGTTAGAGATGCTGCTTGTCCCTGGCAGCGCAGGGGGAGAATGGAACGCACGTGGAGCTGGGTTACCTCCTGCCCGGACCAGAGGGCCAGCACTGCCCCCACTTATCCAGCCCCTCTTGTCTCTCCCCAGTCGTCTTCCTCGGAGAAAGCCCTCGCCAATCAGTTCCTGGCGCCGGGACGCACCCCCACCACCACCAAGGAGCGGGTGCCGGCCACCAAGACGGTGCACCTGCAGACGCGGGCCCGGTACACGGGGGAGATGCGGAGTGAGCTGCTGGGGACGGTACGTAGGCCTTCTGGAAAGAAGGAAGGAGATAAGCTGCTTTCTCCTAGCTCTTCTTCAGGGCAGAGCCTGGTCGTTCTTGCTTCATCTGCTCACAAGTGTTAAATGTGGGGACAGACCCTAAATCCCAGGGCGACTTAGAAGGGGAGACACCTCCGTTTGACAGGTCTAGGAAGGCTTCATGAGGGAGGAGGCAACTTAGCTGGGCCTTGATGAAGGGGAGGATCTAGAGGGAAGCAATGGGGCCCAGCCTGGAGCTGGAAGGGATGGGAGAGAGGGGCCTGTGGGAGCCCCTGGGGAGCCCTGAGGGGAAATGTGGAGGAGGTAAGGCAGGGGCTGGAGGGCGCTGAATGGCAGAGCCCGAGAGGAAGGAAGGGAGGCTGCTCGCCTAGCCCAGGGCTGTGGCCATGGGGGAGTCTGACACATTCCAAAAGCAGCAACAGCAGGTCAGGGACCAACTGAAGGCCCATCCTGGCATTCAAGGCCTTCCCTCATCATACTCTCCTGCACACCGGCCCTTCGCACTCCCCGAGAGCCTGATGGAGCTCGGGTTTGACGGGGAGCCCAAAGCGGATGCCAGAACTGGCTAAGCTACGGCAGCTCCTACCCACCCACCACCGGAGAGAAGCCCCGAGACGGTGTGTATGTCACCTCGGGACCACCGGGGCTCCATTCAGAGGGTGCATTGTCGTGTTGAATCCTTGGTCTCTAGCAACCCTAGAAGACCACCCACTACTCTACAGAAGGGCTACAATCTGCACTGGTGAATGAAGTAGCCACACTGATGTAATTTCAGCTCCTTGTGGGATGGACATGGACCTCTCTCCATTTTCTTTTCAAAAAGACCTCATTTTAGAAATGTGGCTCATATTTGAGGGACCAAGCGGGTAACAGGATGGATTAGGGCCCACCTGGAGGGAAAGCAAAGTTTGGGTTTTCTGCACCCAGGATCAGAACCCACCCTCCCCAGAGCCCTCGGCTGAAACACCTCACACTGGTCCAGCCGGGGCCCCACTTCAGGGGAAGAAGGAGACTCAGTGTTCCCCTGTGGCCAGCTTCCCAGCCTGGGCCTGTCGGGGGCTGGAGTGCACGTTTTCATTGCAGTTTTTCTCCCCTTAGGAGTCCTCGCCAACCAGCGGTGAGTAAGCACGGCCCCTCCAAACGATTTTGAACCCTGGGAAGGAAGCCCCAGGCAGCTCAGCCCAGGCTGCCCGTCCTCTTTGCAGAGATGGAAGGTCTCCAATTTCCTGAAGTTGGCTCCACAGAGTAATGGAGTTCACTGGCAGGGGAGGCGGGTTCAGATCCTGCTAACCGTGTGACCTGGAACAAGACATTTCGTTCCGCCAGCCCCGGGTGTCCTGCCCAGCCCTGGATGCCCTCAGAGGCTCTCATGGCCAAGCACGGGGACCTTCAGTCTCTGTCTCCCCCATCCTCTCAGTCCTAGACAGCCCCGCTCCTAGAGGTTCCCGGGCAGCACCTGGAAAGTCAGTGTGGCCGGGGGGGCCCTCGTGGCTCTCAGAGCCAACAGCCGGGGGAGACGGGACTCACTCAGGATACCAGTTGAGCCTCCTTGGAGACCCAGGCCCACGTAAGGGAACGAGCAGTCTGTGAGGAGCCTTACTGTGTGACCCAGAATCAGGCAGCAGCCCAGGGCTGGACATAAGGCCTTCCTCTGGTGCTTCCCCCACGAAGCAGGAGGTACCCAGGACTTTAAAATCCATTCTGGCCAAGCAACCCTCACTCGATCAGCATTTACATTTACCGTGTGCCAGGTACTGAATTAGGCCAGAGAAGGAAGCCATCCGTGCCCGCGAGGAGCTTACGTTCTAACAGAGGAGATAAGGGGAAAACCTGGCTGTTCTAAGTTCTGGGCTGGGCCTGGTGTCCGAGGAGCCGCCTCACTTAGGGCCCGTAGGCCCAGCACCAGGTTGCCCTCGGCCTGATTTTTTTGGCCAAAGCATCTCTGATTATTAAGTCTCGGAGCAGTTGAGCTGAGCTTTGGTGGAGCAAGTACACGTCCTGATGAAGTCACAGACCCTAGATCTTTGGGCAGGGGGGAGGTTCAGTCCCTAGGAGATGACTTGGTTCCTGAGGCCCCTTTCAGTGCCTTGAGTCCAGGCCTGTGTGTAGGATTATTACAGGAAATGGGGGCTCACAGCAGTCTGGGTGAGTAGACAAGGCTAATACCAGAAAACTTATATTAGCACCTGGACAGTCCAGGCCAGAGGGAGTCATAGAGCCCAGAATGTCAGAGCCAGGAGGGCCTTTAGAACCCAAAATGTCATCACCAGAAGGTACCTTAGACATTATCTAGTCTACTCCCTCCTTCCCCACCCCCACCCCCATTTTGCAGCTGAGAAAATTGACCCAGGAAGGGATCGGATTACCTAATCAGCTAGTGAGGGGCAGAGCCAGGACAAAACCCGAGCCTGAGGTCCTCAGCTCAGGGTCCTTTCCACCACACCGAGGCAGGAAATGCCAAGGGCCATGAGGGAGGCAGAGAAATGTCATGAATTTGAAGAGAGATCCCTGGGAGCCCAGTGGGCTTCATGTCAAGGGGCCAGACAGAGAGGAGGTTGGGAGGGGGAAAGCCCCATCAGGATCTCGGGTAATGTCTCCCTAGCACTCAGCATTGCACAAAAGGTGTGAGCAAATGCTGTGAGAAAAAAGTATGGCAAGTAATGGGGGCAGGGAAGTCACAAATATGGCTGACATATACTTAAGTTGAACTTAAAAGTTAAGATTTAGAAATTCTGGGAATATTCAGGGCCCTTGGAATAGACTTCATCTGAAACCTTCACAAGAGAGAACCCCGTCAGTATAAGAGAATGGTAAAAAGCCTGCAACTGATAAATGACTATTTTCTGACTGATAAATGTCTCTATTTTGGTTCCAGGTTCTGGGGACCTAAGGAAGCGGACGTAAGTGACTCATCTTTAGTACTATCTCCTCATCTCATGTTGTAGGGGCCTAGGGTTCACATCCAAATGTGAAAAGCTATCCTGTCTAACTCCTACCTGAAACATGAACCCCATCCCTACAACAGATCCAGCAGAGGAACAGCCCACCCAGCTTTGGGACATTCAGTGATATCCCCATCCCCATACCCCAGACAATTTTCCTCTTATCCAACTAAAATCTACCTTCTCTGTAGCCTCTACCTGTTGGGCTGCCTTTTAGGGCCAGTTTAATCCCTCTTGCTGTAGACAGCCCTTCCCATATCTGAGGATACTTTTCACTTGGCCTCTTAAGCTTGGTCTGCCTGAAGTGCGGTGTCCCCATTAACTGCTGTCTGGCTGGCACTCCACCTTTGCAGGATCCAACTTTTCCCTCCAGAGAACTAGAAAAAGTGACTTAACTGCTGCAGGTCCCCTGTCCTGGACAGTTTTTGAAATTGTTGTTGCCATTTATTAAAAAAAAGGCCCATGGAAATTATGCAGGAACCTTTTTCTGCTCATGTATGGGAATCCAGACCGGGGAGTTTGCCCTGGAGCTCAGACACGTGTAGCCTAGAATAAATGGCAGGATCGTCTGTCCAGGGGCAGCGGAGACGGCCAGTTTTTCCTTTTCAGTGGTTTAGAGCTCCGCCGGTTCTGAACAAACCTTTCCCCTCCACCCCACACCCTCTGTACACACAGGGGCCTTGGGGCAGATGAGAAGCAGTCAGCCGCTGAGCTCGATGCCGTGCTACAGCATCACCACAGTGTCCAGGAGAAGCTGGCCGAGGAAATGTTGAGTTTGGCCCGAAGTCTGAAGAACAACACTCTGGCAGCACAGAATGTTATTAAACAAGATAATCAGGTAGAGCAACAAGAAACCCGAGATGCCCAGCTGGCGTCTCCAGCTGGGAGAGCCACAGAGCAGCAGCCGAGGGGGATGGGAGCACTTGGAACATGACAGCCAGGAGGGCCCTTAGATCCCGGGATGTCAGGGCTGGGAGGGCCCTTAGAACCCAGGAGGTCAGGGCTGGGAGGGCCCTTAGAACCCAGGAGGTCAGGGCTGAGAGGGCCCTTAGAGCCCAGGATGTCAGGGCTGGGAGGGCCCTTAGAACCCAGGAGGTCAGGGCTGGGAGGGCCCTTAGAACCCAGGAGGTCAGGGCTGGGAGGGCCCTTAGAACCCAGGAGGTCAGAGCTGGGAGTAACCTTAGAACCCAGGAGGTCAGGGCTGGGAGTGCCCTTAGAACCCAGGGTGTCAGAGCTGGGAGGCTCTTAGAACCCGGAATGTCAGAGCTGAGAGGGCCCTTAAAACCCAGGATGTCAGAGCTGAGAGGGCCCTTAGAACCCAGGATGTCAGAGCTGGGAGGGCCCTTAGAACCCAGGTTGTCAGAGCTGAGAGGGCCCTTAGAACCCAGGAGGTCAGAGCTGGGAGGGCCCTTAGAACCCAGGAGGTCAGAGCTGGCAGGGCCCTTAGAATCCAGGAGGTCAGGGCTGGGAGGGCCCTTAGAATAGGGAATGTCAGGGCTGGGAAGGTCCTTGGAGATCATCAATCCCCTTATTTGACAGATGGGAAAACGAGGGTCTCTGAGGGAAGATGGTTTGCTTGTACTAAAAATTCCCACTAAGAGGTGGGAATGGGGATGGTAGGGCCTCTGAGCTCCCCCAGGTGCTGGGGCAGAGCTGGCCCCTCACCCTATTTTGCCTGTCCTTTCCACAGATCCTCTCCCACTCCCTTAAGATGGCAGACCAGAACTTTGAGAAGCTGAAGACCGAGTCAGAGAGGCTGGAGCAGCACGCCAAGAAGTCCGTAAACTGGCTCCTGTGGATCGTGCTCATCTTTGTCTGCTTCATCTTCATCAGTATGATCCTCTTCATCAGGATCTTTCCCAAGTTAAAGTGAAACAAGGAGCTGGCCAGCTGGCTCATGGACAAGAGGAGGGGGGATGTGGGGGCAGGTCCAGACAAGAAACAATCATTTACCTCCCAGGGTTTCCTTCCAAATGCCGGGAACATTAAGCCAAAGGGTCTTCTCAAAAGGAGAATAAAGTGGCATTTCCATACTTTTGATGAGTGATTGTCAAGGCTGCTCCACTTTCTGCCCAGCACCTCAGTCCCGTCTCCTCATCGGCAAAGGGTGGAGGTTGGACTCCGGCCTTCTTGGGGCTTTTGCAGAATCTGGCTCGGCCAGCAGTGAGGAGGGCCTGTGTGGCAGCAAGGTTCCCGCCCTCAAGGAGCTTCTGCAGAAGGTGCCCAAGCACGATGCACCAAGTGGAGTGGAGAAGGACGAGGGGCTGGGAAGGCGGGGATTATCCTAGCCAGGGTGTCAGAACAGCTCTAAATCCCACAAAAAAGCACCAGTGGGAGGGTCTCTTTCTCCCCTTTCCCCACCCCCATGTCCAATCTGATCCCTCCCAGAATCCATTCACATAATCTCCACCCTAGACCTTCTCACTTCTTATCTAGATTTTTGTAATTGGTCTTTCTTGTTTGGTCTCTTTCCTCTTTAGTCCAGCTGATGTCAAGCTGATATTCCTAAAATCCAGGTCTCATTGTTACTCTATCATTCAAGAAACTTCACTGGTGCCGTGTTGTCTTTTTCTTAATTTAAAAAATCAATTTATTTCATCATAAGCACTTATACATAATCAAGGAGAGTAACAGTCTGCTGGTGACAAGTTACCCAAAAGGGCATAAATATAGAGCAAATACTCAAGGATTAATGTCTGTAGCATTTGTTTGGGAGGATGGAGTGGGGAGAAATTTTTAAAGAAAGAAAAAAGGAAGAAAAGGCATCCAGAATTAATTTTAAAGCACATGTCAGCTCTTGACTACTCTGGTTTGAGATTACTGGGCAGTCTATCAGTGGCACATCTGTCAAGTAAAAACATACACCTTCTTTACAACCTGAGGATCCATTTGGTTAAAAAAATTAACCAAAGGCTCTCCCAGCTCTGAACATTTTAAATTCTAAGGGCCCTTCCAGCCCTGACATTCTGGAGTCTGAGAGTCCTCCCAACTCTTAACATCTTAACATCTTACAAAATAATATCATAAACAAATATTTAGCATTAAAACCTTTCATGATCTAACTCCTGCTTACCTTCCCAACCAATTTCACATTAATCTTACAATCTACATTTCAGTGAAATTGTTCCATGTTAAAAAAAAAATTTTCCTTCTCCAAGTTTTAACCTCTCAACTTTGGGGGCAGAGCCAAGATGACAGAGAAAAGGCAGGAGCTCACCTGAGTTCTCCCCAAAATCTCTACAAACAACCTTAAATCCTTAAAACAAATTCTGGAGCAGCAGAATCCACAAAATAATGGGATGAAACAATTTTCCAGACCAAGACAAGTTAGATGGTCAGCAGGACAGGTTGGTTGTACTGCAGTGTGAGCAGAATTCAGTCCAGCACAGGCTGTGCCCCAACAAACCAGCAGTGAGACGGGAATCAGTGAATCAGTGAAGAGTTCCAGACCCCTCAGTCCACAGATGGTAAGGGTGTCAAACAACTGTTCAAAAGGAAATTGTATAAGGGATCCCTTTGCGGGCACCAGGGATGGGACTCTGTTGCATTGCTCATACATACTGCTCAGAATTTTATTATACATTGAAGATATCTGAGTCACAACCCTAGATCTCAATCCTGATGCAAGGAGGAATACCAGCACACCAGAGCTTGCAGCCCCAGGGGATTCGGGACCCTATCCCTGTTTCAGGACAGAAATGTGTGCTTGTAGTTATTCATGGACCAAAAAGTAGTAAATACATTCCTCCTTAGATCATACGACCTTGGAAGAACCAAAACTTTGCAGGTCCCCAGGATTATCTCTGAAAACAGCTACACAAAAAACCTGAAGCTTAAAACAGTGCCCCCTCTCCTCCAAAAGCAAAGTCCACTTTAGCATAAGTTGAAATTCAAGAAATAGGCTGGGAAAATGAGGATACAGTAGAAAAAAATCATAACTATAAAAAGCTACTATGGTGACAAGGAAGATTTAAACACATACTCAAAAAAAAAAGTCATAACTGCTAAGAATATGAATTGGTCTCAAGCCATGGAAAAGCTCAAAGGTAATTTTAAAAATCAAGTAAGAGAAAAGAAAAGTTAAGAAAAGAAATGAGAGTGAAGCTAGAAAATTATAATGAGTCAATCTCTATGTTAAGGAGGCATATACAGACACACATACCCCATACAAATATTGAAGAAAATAATACCTTAAAAAATAGAATAGGCCAAATGGTAAAAAGAGGCACAAAAATTCAATGAGGGAAAAATGCTTTGAAAAGCAGAATTGACCAAATGGAAAAAGTTATATGAAAATTCACTGAAGAAAACAACTCCTTTAAAAGAATTGGCAAAATGGAAGAGGAAATAAAAAAACTCAACTGAAGAAAATAATCCCTTAAAAATTAGATTGGAAAAAGTGGAATCTAAGGATTCCGTAAGACATCAAGAATCAATTAAGCAAAATCAAAAGGATGAAAAAGTAGAAAAAATGTGAAATACCTCACTGGAAAAACAACTGATCTGAAAAATAGATCCAGGAAGGATAATTTAAGAATTTTTGGACTACAAGACAGTTCCAATATATTTAGGATAGAAAACGCCATCTGTATCCAGAGAGAGAATTGTGGAGTTTGGATGTAAATGGAAGCATACTATTTTCACCTTTTTTTTTTTTTTTTTTGCTTGTTTGCTTTTTTTCCTCAAGCCTTTTCCCTTTTGTTCTGATTTTTCTTTCACAAAATGACTAATATGGAAATATTTTTTAATGATTGTAAATGTATAACCTATATCAGATCGCTTGCTGTCTTGGGGAGGGAAGAAATAAAGGAAGGAAGGAGAAAAAAATTGAACTGAACTAAATCCTTTTATTTGTTTATTTTTCTGACTCAATTTTTAAATAGCTTTTTATTTTTTCAAATACATGTAAATGTAGTTCTCAGCATTTAGTTTTTCAAAATCTTGTGTTCCAAATTTTTCTCCTTTCCTTCTCCCCATCCTCTTCTATAGACAGCAAGCAATCCAATATAAGTTAACCTTGCAATTCTTCTAAACATATTTCCATATTCATCATGCTGCACAAGAAAAATCAGATCAAAGGGGGGGGGGAACCACGAGAAAGAAAAAAAAAAAAAAAACAAGCAAACCATAACCTCCCCAAAAAGGTGAAAATATTATACTTTGATCCACATTGAGTCTCCATACTTTTCTCTCTGGATTTGGATGGCTCTTTCCATCACAAGTCTATTGGAATTGCTTTGAATCATCTCATTGTTGAAAAGAGCCATGGCCATTACAGTTGATCATCACGTAATCTTATTGTTGCTGTGTGCCATAGAATCTTGGTTCTACTCACTTTACTTAGCATCAGCTCATGTAAGTCTCTCCAAGCCTCTCTGAAATCATCCTGCTGGTCATTTCTTATAGAACAATAATATTCCATAACATTCATATACCATAGCTTATTCAGCCATTCTCCAACTGATGGGCATCCACTCAGTGGCCTGAAACTGAAAGTTACAAAAATGAATATTGAGAACTATCTTTGCATGTAATTGGGAAGATAAAAACTATTGAAGGTTTTTTTTAATTATCAACAACAACACCAAAGTATTGGGCTATCTCAAAGGCAGAATCAGAAAAAGAGCCTAGACATTATCTTTCAGGAAATGATGAAGAAAAACTATCCAAATATTCTAGAACCAGAGGATAAAATAGAAATGGAAAGATTCCATCAACCACCTACTGAAAGAGATCCCAAAATGAAAACTCTCAGGAATATTATAGCCAAATCCTAGTTTCAGGTTCTCAGGTCAAGAAAAAAATATTGCAAAAAACAGAAAAAAAAATTCATATATTATGGAACCACATGTTAGTGTATACAGTTAGTATACACACAAGATTTAGCAGTTTCTACATCAAAGGATGAGAAGGCTTGGAATATGATCTTTCAGAGGGCAAAAGAATTATGATTACAATCAAGAATCACCTACCCAGAAAAAATGAATACAGTTATTTGTTTTGCATTGTGGAGAATAGGGATGAGATATTTCCATGATCTGGAAAATCTATGTATAAATTTTTGACCCTCCTCTCATATCAGAGAAGGAATCTAACTTATTATGATATTAAAAAATAAAATATGTTGATATTATATAATTATGTATATGTTTTATGCATTTCTGAGTTTCTAAACTTTTTTTCTGTCATCTGCCGACCTTCACACGTTGTCTGAGCCTTCTGCAAAACTCTCCAGAATTCCCACTTAATTTCTTATGCAGACCTACAATAGATCAAAATTTGATGAGCAAAGGGATAATTATATAATCCTTCAGGGGGGAAATGGATATTTAGTGAAATAGAAAACTTTCAAGCATTCCTAAAAAAAAGACTGGAGTGAATAAAAAATTTAACTTTCAAATACAAGACTCATGAGCAATATAAAAAGGTAAACAAGAAAGAGAAATCACAAGGGATTCAAGAAGGTTAAGTTGTTTACATTTCTACATGAGAACTTCTAAGAACTTAGGGTCATTAAAAGGAATATACATAGACCAAGGATATGAGGGTGAATTGAATATGATGGGATAATTATCTTAAAAATAATAAAGAGATGAGGAGGAGGAATGCACTGGGAAAAGGGAAAGGGAAGAGTAAAATGGGATAAATTGTCTGAAAAAAGAGGTAAGAGAACTTTTACAGTAGAAGAGAAAATGGAAAAGGGAGAGTACATGAATCTTACTCATCAGAATTGGCTCAGAATGAAAGGATAGAGACTAGGATAAACATATGGAAAATATCATGGAGGGAAATACATAGTAATCATAATTGTAAAAAAATTTTAAAATAAGTTTCTTTTATATATAAACAGCTGAATCAAATTTATAAAAATAAAAGCTACTCCTCAATTGATAAATGGTCAAAGGGTGTGTACAGGCAGTTTTTAGACAAAACAATACAATCTATCTACAATTATGTGAAAAAATATTCTAAATCACTATTAAGTAAAGAAGTGAACATTAAAACAACTCTGAGCTACAGCACCACAGATATCAAATTGGCTAATATGACAGAAAAGGAAAATGACAAATGTTGAGGGGGATGTGGGAAAATTGAGACACAAATGTACCATTGGTGAAATTGTATTCTGATTTAGCCATTCTGTAGAACAATTTGGAACTATTCCCAAAGAGTTATAAAATAGTGCATACCTTTTTACCCAAAAATACCACTACTAAGTCTTTATCCCAAAGAGATTTTTAGAAAGGAAAAGAAAAAGAAAAGAAAAGGACTTATAGATATGAAAATATTTATACAGTTCTTTTTATGGTGACAAAGAACTGGAAATCAAAGAGATGTGCGTTAACTTAGGAAGGGCTGAACAAGTTGTTGTATATGATTGTGATGGAATACTATTGTGCTATAAAAAATGATGAACAGAATGTTCTCAGAAAAACCTGGAAACATTTACACGAAGTGATACAAAGTAAAATTAGCAGAACCAGGAAAATATTGTATACAGTAACATTAACAATTGTATGATGATCAACTGCGAATGACTCAGCTCTTCTCAGAATATGATGATCCAAGACAAGTCTGAAGGATCTGATGAAAAATGCTATCCAGAAAGAATTGATGGAACAGATTGAAGCACACTTTATCTTTACTTTCTTTATTTTTCTTGTTTTTTTTTTTTTTTGCTTATGTTTTCTTTTACAACATGACTAACATGGAATATGTTTTGCATGACTGTACAGGTATGACATATTAAACTGCTTGCCTTTTTAATAAGAGGAAGGGAAAGAAGAGAATTTGGAACTCAAAATTAAAAATAATAATAATGTTAAAAGTTGTTTTTACAATTTGGGAATTGGGCAAAGACTAAATATTTTTTTTTTAAAAACCCAACTTCCAAAGTACAAGATGGATGAAATATGACCACCCAGCAGTTGGCCTGAAAAAGATATAAGGGTCTCAGTGATCTGCAAGTTCAATAAAGTTAACATATGAAACAGCACTGAAAAACTAAATGAGATTTTGGGATGCTAAGAAGGAAGCCATGTCCATCACTAGAAGAGGATATTCCCATCATGCTTTGTGCTGATCAGCTCACACCTGAAGTCTGGATCTCCAATCCCGTTGCCACTTTTCAGGGCTTGATAAACCAAAAATAATCCAGAGGAGGGTGACCAGAGAGTAATGAAAGGATTCCAGGTGACTCTGTAGAAGGATCCATTGAAGGAAGTGATGTTTCTGGCTTGTAGGAAGAAAGCCTGGCAAAGCCGGCATGTCCGTACTCAAGTATATTGAAGAGTTCTCACCCGGTAGATGACAAGGAGACTTATTCTCTTTAGCCCCAGAGAGCAACACCAGAAGCATTGGGGAAGATGTTGCAGAGGGGAAGATTTAGGCTTGTAGGGGAACTGAGCACTTCTCTAGCTCAGGATGCACTGAGGAGTCCAGAGCACAGGAAGGACAGCCATAGAGCTGCTACATGTCCTAGCGCAAGATCCAGGATCATTCATCTCTGAATTCAATTTTAGAACTCAGATAAAGTTCAACAACAGATAGATTACAAAGAAAAATGAAAAGGACAAGGCATTAGATGATGGAATCATTTTTTCTTTAATATCTTTTCTTAAAATGATAAAGCAGAGCCAGAAATCTCTCAACTTTCTTGCACATTTTTTTCTCTTCATTCACACTATATTCCATTCAATTTAGCCTATTTGCTCTCAGACTTGACCATTTATCTCCCTCCTCCGGACCTTTGTCATAGATTGTTAAGCCTTGCCTGGAATAAATACCTTCTTTAAGGCTCCACACACAAGCCACCTCCTAGATCAAATCTTTGCTATATCTCTTGAGTTTTAGTTCTGATGAATTCTTTCTCAAATTACCTTCTTTTATATAAAATCTCTCAAGTGAAAAATAAAGTCTGAGAAATTGCTAACTTTTTTTTAATGAATTCCTGGGACTTGTCACCATGTCACATTATAGGACCTTGATAAATGCTGATAGGTATGTACTGAATTGGAACATAGGGCAGTGATCAAAACATCCACTGCCTCTTGTGCTAGCCTTGCCACCAATCAGCTGTGCAATCTTGGAGAAACACAATATGGCAGAAAACATCAGGGCCTGGGATGTTAGCACATTCTACCTCAAGTGCTGTGAAGTCATATGACTTTGAACAACTCTCCTTACTTCCCTGGACCTTGATATCCCCATTTTTAAAGTGTCCTGTGTTCTACAGTCCTTCTAAACTCTGACAATCTAGTTAAATGTTCTAGGACTCTCCTAGCTTCAACATTCTAGATTCTAAGGTTTCCCCTCACCCCCAGCTCTGACATTCTTTCTTCTAAGATCTCAGGGATCTGACATTTGAAAGTCTCTCACAGTTTTGACAATCTCTGGTCAAAGGATATGAACAGACAATTTTCAGATGAAGAAATTGAAAGTATTTGTAGTCACATGAAAAGTAGTTCCAGATCACTATTGGTCAAAGAAATGCAAACTAAGACAACTCTGAGATACCACTACACCCCTGTCAGATTGGCTAAGATGACAGGAAAAAAATAATGCGGAATGTTGGAGGGGATGTGGGAAAATTGGGACATTGATGCATTGTTGGTGGAGTTGTGAACAAATCCAACCATTCTGGAGAGCAATCTGGAACTATGTTCCACTTGTACACTGTTGAAGAGGGCCATCTACACCTAGAGAGAGGATTGTGGGAACTGAGTGTGGGACACAACATAACATTCTCTATTATTATTTGCTTGCATTTTGTTTTCTTTCTCAGTTTTTTTTTCTTCCTTCTTGATCTGATTTTTTTGTGCAACAATATATGTATAAATATGTATACATATATTGGATTTAATATGTATTTCAACATATTTAATGTGTATTGGACTACCTGCCAGCTAAGGGAGGGATGGGGGGAAGGAGGGGAAATTTTGGAACAAAAAGTCTTGCAAGGGAAAAAAATAAAATAAATTTTTATGAATTAAAAAAAAATTCAACTCCATTTCAACTTTAGAAAGTCTTGTTTAACTCTATGAATTCTCACTCGTTGACATGATGCTTTAAAGTTTTCTTAAGTCAAAAAAAAAAAAATTGACATTCTTTATTCTAAGGGCCCTCCCAGTCCTGACATACTGTGTTCTACGGGTCTTTATAGAACTCGGTTCTGATTCTCTTATGCTCTAAAGTCTCTTTTGGTTCTGATAGTGTATAAATGAGTCATTTCTCATGTTTGGGCCATGGACCCCCTACCCCTAATCACTTTACTGTCACTAACTGTTTTGCCCACTAGGGGGCATCTCTTCCTCTTCTGTGGAGCCCCTCTGTTTCCCATTTGCTCCCTGTCCCGGGGACCTTTAATTATTAGTGGAGGAAGATTTTTTCCTGCCTATAAAGAATTTTTTTTGCCATTCACAAAAGCTTCTGTATTTTAGCTCATTTAATTTACAATAAATCCTGGTGGGACTTCCCAACCTCATCAGCTCACAGTCTTTCACCATTCTGTCTGATTTAGAGACCCCAAATGCCCCTATGTGATTCTTACAGAAAATGAGGCCTCCCTGACTTTAGGAGATTAGTTGTCTGGGACAAAGGTCCATAAAGTCACTTCCTCAAGTAATATTTTTCCTGAGAAGCCAATAGCTGCTAAGGGGTTATCCCAGACACTCAAATACCATCAAAGGATTTCATTCTTTTCCTACAGTTTCCTCTGTCCAGGTTGTCTGAAATGTCTTCTCCAAGTCCAGTCCCAGACACGTATCCCTCTCATGCTCAACTACCTTCAATGACTCCCATAGTCAAAGGATAATATCCAAATTTCTCAGTCTGCCATTTAAGACCTCTGACAAAACCCTCTATCTTCTCTCTATCACTCTATGCCTACTTCTTTTATTTGTATTAAAACTTTTTTATTTTTTGAGCAGGACCAGGAGATCATTATATACTTCAATAACAATATTATATGATGATCAACTCTGATGGACGTGGCCGTGTTCAGCAATGAGATGAACCAAATCAGTTCCAATGGAGCAGGAATGAATTGAACCAGCTATACCCAGCGAAAGAACTTTGGGATATGACTATGAACCACTACATAGAATTCCCAATCCCTCTATTTTTGTCCGCCTGCATTTTTTATTTCCTTCACAGGCTAATTGTACAATATTCCAGAGTCTGATTCTTTTTGTACAGCAAAATAACGATTTGGACATGTATACATATATTATATTTAATTTATACTTTAACATATTTAACATGTATTGGTCATCCTGCCATCTAGGGGAAGGGGTGGGGGGAAGGAGGGGAAAAATTGGAACAAAAGGTTTGGCAATTGTCAGTGCTGTAAAATTACCCATGCATATAACTTGTAAGTAAAAAGCTATTAAAAAATTTTTTTTAAACTTTTTATTTTCAAAACATACACGTGGATAATATTCAACATTCCACCTTAAAAACTCTATATCTAATTTTTCTCTCCCTTTCCCCTGCCCCCTCTCCTAGAAATCAATTGATCTAAATACATTAAATATGCAATTCTTCTATATATATTTCCACAATTATCATGTTACACAAGAAAAATCAAATCAAAAGGAAAAAAATGAGGAAACAAAATGCAAGCAAACAACAAAAAGAGTGAAAATGCTATGTAGTGGTCCACATTCAGTTCCCACAGTTCTCTCTCTGAGTGTAGATGGCTCTATTGGACTGTCTGCCTACTTCTTAATCTTCAGATACCCTATACTCCAATTCCTGATTCCCCAAACAATCACCCTTCTTTACAATCTTCTCTATTCCTGGTTTGCTCTCTCTTCCCACTTTTTTATATTTAAATCCTATTTGATCCTGCTCAAATAATTCATCTTGATAAACTTTTTACTCTTTTTTGACTTGTCCAAGATCACACAGCTAGTAACTATCTGAATTTGATTCAGGTCTTCTTCACTATAAGCAGTACTCTATCCACTGTGCCAGCTGGCTGCTCCAAAGAAATTTGTGGGTTAGTAGTTTTTTTTTTTTTTTTCAGTTGTGTCCAACTGTTTGTGACCCTTCTTGGAGTACTCTTGGCAAAGATGCTGGAGTGATTTGCCATTTCCCTCTCCAGCTCATTTTACAGATGAAGAAACTGAGGCAGAGTAAAGTGACTTACCCAGTTCAGACCACTAAAGTGTCTAAGGTTGGGTGAATTTGGGATGAGGAGACTTTTTGATTCTAGACCCAGCACACTATCCACTGTACCATCTAGCTACTCCCTATAAACATTTCTAACATTTAATTTAAGTCCTCTTTCCTTTTTCTAATAAAATTAACTAAAAGTTTATCTATTTTGTTGGTTTTTTCATAAAATCAACTCAGTTTTATTTATTAATTCAATAGTTTTCTTACTTTCAGTTTTATTCATCTCCCCTTTTATTTTCAGAATCTCAAATTTGGTATTTAATTGAAGGGTTTTAATTTGTTCATTTTTTAGCTTTTTTAGTTGCATGACCAATTCATTGACCTTCTCTTTCTCTATTTTATGCAAGTAGGTCTCTGGAGATATAAAATTTCTCCTTATTACCACTTTGGCTGCATCCCACAAATTTTGTATGTTTTCTCATTATTGTCATTCTCTTGGATGAAATTGTTGATTGTGTCTATGATTTGTTGTTTCAGCCATAACTTAAATCTTCAAGACATAGTAAACAGAGGGCCAACCTTGGCTCCATGTCCTGGGTTCATATTCTGCTACTGATACATAGTAGCTGAACTGGTGCAGAGTTGGGATTGCAGATGTGCCCAGGAAAACCTTAGTGTTTCCACAAAAAAAAAAAAAAAAAACACCTAGTATTTTGTGTCTCATTTTAAAAGTAAAATTTCACTGTTAACTTTTTTAATTGCTTGTTTTGAAATTATTTAATAAATGAAAACAATATAAGAGTGTTCATTCAATAAATATTTGCTTTGCAAATAAATAAAGTTTCCTGGATGCACACCTAGTAAATGTCATAAGCTTGTGACTAACTCTTGTGATCATGGGCAAGTCCCTTAACCTCATAGTGTACCTGGCAAATCTGAGCACAAGTTAAAGATGCATTCACTATTCTTATCAGTCCACACTGGTTCCTCATTAGGAGAAATTATAGCTCTGAACCACAAAAGAGAACTACTTCAGGACTTCCAGTCTTTTTTGCATACATCAAAGAATAATGGATCCCTGCACATGTGCACACACACCTCCAGCAGATCTCTGCAAAATATGCATCTGACAATCCCATTACCCCTTTCCTGACACCCAAGTTTCCACTGGGCACTGGGTTCATTCCAGGGCTTCCTCCTTGCTATTATTTCCTTATTTTGCTGCATCCAGAGGTCTCCGATTTCAAGAACAGGAGCACCTTTCCTGGTAGCCAAGGTCAATCCTGCAATCTTTGGTGTTTTGTTTGTTTGTTTTTTATAAGTAACTGGCATTTATTTTCTCTCCTCTCCCCAAATTATTTCAAAGAAAAAGAAAACCCTTATTTAAAAATTTGTAGATTAGGGGCAGCTAGTTGGTGTGATGGATAGAGCACCAGCTCTGAAGTCAAGAGGACTTGAGTTCAAATCTAACCTCAGACACATAACACTTCCTGTGAACCTGGGCAAGTCACTTAACCCCAATTGCCTCAGTTTAAAAAAAAAATTGTAGAGCCAAGCAAAAAAAAATCCTCAAATGCAAAAAATATGTGTCTCAGTGAGCACTCGGAGTCCAGGAGGTAGGCCTAATGCTTCACCTTAGGTTCTCTGGAATCATGTTTAGTTTCCCCATCAATCAGAGTTCTCAAGTTTTTCAAAACCACTCAACTTTAAAATGCTCTTGAAACAACACTTAAGAATAACTAAGATAATTGAAAAATGCAATTTATTTTTTAAAAAAATAAATCGTTCTCTGTTTTTGCTCACTCCTCTCTGAATCAGTTCATCCAAGTCTCCTCAGGTTTCTTTGAAACCCAGCCCTTCATCATTTCTTATAGCACAATTGCATTTCTTTGCAATCACAATCTTTAGTAAGCTCATCCACTCTTCCCAGTGATGAGCACCTGCCTTCGTTGGCAGTTCTTTGCCACCCAAACAGAGCTACTATAAATATTTGTGTACATATTTTCTTCTTTATCTGATTTCTTTGGCAACCCTGCAAGAGACAGTTTTCTGATTTACTGCGCTCATGAAAATGAATTCTCTTGGAAGCCAATCTGACCATGAGTCTCTGTGCCCTTAACTGTACAGCTCCTCAGATGCTAGGCACATAGCCTTGGAACTTAATAAAGCCTGCCAAAATTTGTGTTTTGCTATGAAGGGAGGCCTTCGGGCTCCCAGGGTCACCTCCACATATGAGGAAACATCAGAGGACATGAAGGAAGGAGATTAAGTGACATCACTTAATCAAATATCATTAACTACCTGATGAAGGGGGGAAAGGGAGAGAGAGAGAGAAGAGTGAGGGGGAGGAGGAGGGGGAGGGAAAGGGAGAGATATGAAGGAAAGGAAAGGAGAGAGGGAGGAAGAAAGAAAGGAAAGGAGAAAGGAAGAAGGGAGGGAGGAAGGGAGGAAGGAAGGGAGGGAAGGAAGAAAAAGAAAGAAAGAAAGAGAGACAGAGAGAGAAAGAAAGAGAGAGAGAGAGAAAGAAAGAAAGAAAGAAAGAAAGAAAGAAAGAAAAAGAAAGAAAGAAAGAAAGAAAGAAAGAGAAAGAAAGAAGAAAGAAAGAAAGAAAGAAAGAAAGAAAGAAAGAAAGAAAGAAAGAAAGAAAGGAAGGAAGGAAGGGAAAGGAAAGGGGAGGGAGGGAGGAATGGAGAGAAAGAAAGAAAGGAAGGAAGGAAGGAAGAAAAAGAAAGGAAGGAAGAAAAAGAAAGAAAGGAAGGAAGGAAGGGAAAGGAAAGGGGAGGGAGGGAGGAATGGAGAGAAAGAAAGAAAGGAGGGAGAGTGGAAGGAAGGAAAGAAGGGAAGGAGGAAAGAAGAAAAGGAGGAAGAAAAAAATAAAGAAACAAGAAACAAAGGAATATGGGAAGGAAGAAAGAAGGAAAGAAGGAAGGATGACCATTAAGTAATCCCTAAATTCCAGGATGGGAAAGCTTCTGTATTTCCAACCCCTCCTGCTGGCTCTGGATGTGTAGCCTAATCCTGTGTCCCTTAAGTCTCTGTGCCCTTGTGTTAACCTGTTCACGTGAACTCCCTGTGCGTGTCTCTGTATCCCGGGGTTTCTGTGACCCGTCCCCATGTGGCTGCCCCCCATTTCCTCGCGCCTACGCATCCCCACACCCTAGGTCCGTTTATCCCCATCTCCCGCGTCCCTTTGTCCCTGTGCCCTCACGGGTCCTGCGTCCCGTGCCTTCTGTCGCCGTGGCGCTGTGCCCCAGGCCAGAGGACCTGCCCTTTGCGTGAGTCGTGACTCCTGCCTTGCCCTGCGATCCCTCGAGACTTTGGCTGAGGCTGGGCTCCCAGGAGCGCTTGCCTGCCAGCCCTCCCTCCCTCCCTCCCTCGCTCAGCCCGCCCCTCCCTCCCTGGCTGCCCGGGTCCTCTGCAGCTGCAGAAGGCTGGGGTGGGGGTGGGGGTGGGTAATGAGCCTGCCCAGGCTGGTTAATGTCTAACCCGGCCCCAGCTCTTGTCCAGGACAGAAGCAGAGCAGGCCGGGATCCCTAGGACTGAGCAGCCCAGCTAGGCTCAGGGACCGCCAGGTAACGGCCCCAGACCCCCGCCCCCAGTCTGTGGAGAAAGGGGCAAGAGTCTGTGCCCGTGGGCCACCCTCCTGCCTTGCCCTCTGGGGCCTAGAGGAGGAGCAGAAGCCCCAGGTGCCCCCCTAGCTCTCAGCTCTCCAGGGTAGAACCAGTGTAGGGTAGTTCCTTCCCCCTGCACTGGGCTGGAGAGGTGGGGGAGGGAGGGGGGAAGGAAGCCACGAGGCAGGGGGTGCCTCCAGGCCTGAGCCTCTGAAGGGGCCTCTTCCAAGCAGCCATAAGGAGGAAGCCCAGGAGAAGGCGGACTCTTGGACTTCCTGCCCAGCGGAAGGAGGGCAGTGTGTGCTGGGGGGGAGAGCATGGGCAATGACGGCTCTTCCTCCCCCCAAAGCCCTCTCTGTGGGGTAGAGGCTCCCAGCCCGGGCCTGGCACTGGAGGGGGACACCACGAGAACAGGGGCTCGTTGCAGCTAGACACCCCAGCTCAGGGCCCACAGTCTCTGCTTCCAAGCCAGCAGTGGGCCATGCAAACGAGAGTCAGCTATACAAACATACACAAAGCCCCTGCTCGGCCTCTAGAGCCTCGGCCTGGGGAATGGTGGGAGGGGCAGAGCCACCCACGTGGAGTCTGCTCCCGGGCCCACCGAGCTGTCTCCCAAGGGGCAGGTCCGGCCCACATTGCCCGTGCCCCTCGGAGGGATGAAGGCAAGCCCCCAGGGGCCAGGAGGGTCAGATGTTCTGTGACAGAGAAGTTGAGGGCATTCCCACCTGCCCAATCAAGCCAGGGCATCCAGAGCTCAGGCCAGGGACCGCGAGGACGGGGCTACTCCCCCAGGAGAGTCCCCAGGAGTCTCCAAAGGCCAGCTCAGACCGTCCCTCCTAGCCACCACTTTGTCTCACACACTGGGAAGAAGTTTCTCCTGCAAGGCAAGAGAGGGGCCCCCAAAAGCTCAAGCGGCCCACCTGTCACCTACCGCTTGCCTTCCAGACCCACGAATCCTGAGGTAAGGCTCTTAGAGAGGGATAGGACCCCAGAGACAAGAATAAGAGGAAGAGCCAGAGAATGTGGGCACAGGGATGAGACTGGAGGCTGTGGGCATGGGTGAGATAGATATGGGCATAAGGGAGTAGGTGGGCAAAAGAGATAGTGAGTTACAGGGGCGTAAGGACATCTTATGGGGCAGAAGGAGTCGTACAAACATAAATAAAGCAGACGTGAAGGTTGTAGACAAAGGCAGGAACTGAAGGTGTGGGAGGTACAGAATAGCTCTGAGGGATGGAGCAATAGGCTGGGCAAGCACAGGGGAGCTCTCTGGGCCAAGGAGAAATGAAGTTTGGGTACAGGGATTCGGGGTTGGTGGGGCAATACAGGCTCTGGGCAAAAGAGGGGTTGGGGTTTCTGGGCACTGAGGAAATGAGGTTTATGGGCACAGGATGTGTTCTTTGTGGGCACTGGTAGAGTATGTATGAGCATAGGATCTGGAAATCAGGGGAACGGGTTATGAAGGCACAGCAAGAGATGTGTCTCTGAGCAAAGAAATGGTATGTGGCACAAAAGGGGAAAAATCTTTAGGCAAGGGGGGGGGGAGGATGTGGGAGGTGAAAGGGCTCAGGGAAGGATGGGAACCTGTGGGCAGCAAAGGGATGATAGATGTGACCTTAGATGAAGGGAGTCTGGGCACGGGGATGAAAAATTATATGGGGGAGGGCAGCTAGGTAGTTCAATGGAGAGACCACCAGCCCTGAGGTCAGGAGGACCTGAGTTCAAATCTGGCCTCAGACACTTCCTAGCTGTGTGACCCTAAGCAAGTCACTTAATCCCAATTGCCTCAGGAAAAAAAAATTATATGGGAGACTAGTTCTGTAGACACAATGATATGTCACCTGTGAACCTATGAGGGAATGGGATCTTTGGGCATGGAAGGCTTGTATGGGGACACAGGAGATAGAAGATGTGGATGCAGGAAGGCTGGGACAGAAGGGTACCAGTCTGCTCTCTTCCCATCTCTTTCCTTCAGAGAGCTTCCTCCCTTCACCTTCAATCTCTCCTTCCTAGATTAGCTTTTTCCCTATTGCCTACAAAGATGCCCAAGTCTCCTCCATCTTTTTAAACCTTCATGTGGTGATGGACGTGACTCTTTGCAATAACGAGGTGATTCAGGCCAGTTCCAATAAACTTGTGATGAAGAGAGCCATCCACATCCAGAAAGAAAACCATGGGGACTGAGTGTGGATCACAACATAGTTTTTCACTTTTTTATTGCTATTGAGTTTTGCTTGCTTGTTTGTTTTCTCATTTTTTTTTTGATGTGATTTTTTTTTTTTTGGTGCAACATGATCAATGTGGACATATACTGGATTACTTGTTGTCTAGGGAAGGGAGAGAGGGAGAAAAATTTGGAACACAAGATTTTGCAAGGGTAAATGTTGAAAATTAACTTTGCATGTATTTTGAAAAATACAAAGCTATGCATTTATGTTTTCCTTATCAGGTTTTTTTTTCTTTCTACCTAGATCCAATTTTTCTTGCACAGCAAGATAACTGTATGGATATGTATACATGTTGTGTATTTAACATATACTTTAACATATTTAACATGTATGGGACTACCTGCCATCTAGGGGAGGGGATGTGGGGAAGGAGGGGAAAAGTTGGAACAGAAGGTTTTTCAAGGGTCATTGTTGAAAAATTACCCATGCATGTGTTTCCTAAATAAAAAGTATAAAAAAAAAATACAAAGCTATTATTAAAAAACAAAAACCTTTACTTGGTCCTAAAATGCCTTCAAGCTATCCTCCCTTTCCCATTAATAGAATCATCCATCTTCCATGCCTCCACAAATCCAACAGCCTTCTCTCCATCCTCATCCTCTAGCTTCTCTATAGCATTTGCTACGGGCCATCATACCTTCCCTCCTGGACACCCTCCAGGATTTTCATGACACTGCCTCTTCCTAGTTCTTCTCCTATCTTTCAGGATGATTCTCCACCATTAAGGGTGTCCTGGACCCACTTCTCTCTCTACACCGTCTCCCTTTGTGATGGGTACAGTGATCATTTCCAGAGCTATTTCTCCAGTGGCAAGGTCCACCCTGCCTCCATCTGCCTGCCACATGTCTCACGAGCTTCTCCAACTCAACATGTTCAAAACTGAACTCATTATTACCACCCCACCCCCACCCTTTCACTCAGGGCAACTAGGTGGAAAGACCCCAGGTCTGGAGTCAGGAAGACTCGGATTCCTCATGTTAATCTGGCCTCAGACACCTGGTAGCTGTGTGATCGTGGGCAAGTCACTTTACCCTGTTTACTTCAGTTTCCTCATATGTAGAACAAGCCGAGGAGGGAAATGGCAAACTATTCCAGTATCTTAGTCACGAAAATCCCAAATGGGGTCACAAAGATTTGGACACAACTTGAAAATCTCTAAACAACAACAGAAACTTTTTTACCCAAATCCAATCCTTCTCCAGCCTTCCATGTCATCATGTTGGAATGAAATGAGCACTGGTTCTAGAGTCAGACCCTTGCTACGTGTGACCTTGGACAAGTCCCTGGACCTCAATTTCCTCATACATTGTTGTTCACAAGGCAGTTAGGGTCAAGTGACTTGCCTAAAGTCAAACATTCTCAATTCTGTCTCCACTAAGCCTTGAGACATTCCCTTCTTTACAGTTCCACAATCACCATCCTCCATCACCTCTCACCTGTACTCTTGTTAATTATCTCTTGATTGATCTCCCTGAAACCAGTCTCTCCCTTCCACTGTCTTTCTTCCACAGGTACAGGTTTCCCTGTTTCATTCCCTTCCCTTCAAACCTTCAATGGCTCCCTATTACTTCTAGGATAAAAAATATCAACACTCCAGACCCTCCACACTATTTTTAGACTATCTGCCCAGATTTATTTCTCATTAGCCCTTTCATAAGTAATATGTCACACATGGGACCATTCACTGTTTCCGGAAATCCTTCCGCCACCTCATACAGGTGGAATGCCCCCCCCCGCCCCCATGCCTAGAATTAAACTCCTCCTTCTCTGAGCAGCCCTTCTTCTTCTTTCAGGTCTGAGCTCAGGTGCCATCTTCCCCATGCAGCCTTCCCTGGATCCCACCGATTGAAAACATCTTCCTAGAACACTTGGCTCTCTCCTTTGCTTCCATACTTTGTATTTGACTCTCTGTACTTTGCAGCATATTTATCTGTGTGCATGCTCTATCGCTCCTCCAGGAGAATATACGTGTCAGGAGGCAGTGTCACAGATAAATTAGCACAAAGACCAGGCTGTGAACAGACTAACTATTGAAGAAATATGTGTTGCGTGAATGAATGAATGACTCACTGAATGAATGAATGGGGTCTTCAGCCTCAGAAAAGAATTTGAAGAGGATGGGGAGAGGATATAATCTCTAAGTGGGGAGTGGGGGGGACAGGGTCTCCTGGCATAGGAGGAGATGGGTTGTATGAGCACGGGAGAGATGTGTTATATAGGCACTAGTAGGTCAGACAGATGTGTCCAGAGTCTGTGGCAATTACAAGGAGCATCCATTGGGTTGGCATGGTAGACTTGTCCGTGCACACGAAAAGGGGGCAGGATCTGTGGGCACTGGGCAGGAGGGCATGTGTTTCATGGGCCCAGCGGAGAGCAGCGAATGTGAATATGAGAGATGGGGTCTGTGGGTACAAGAGAGGTGGTTTCTGGGTCATGGGAGCACATGGGGCATAGAGACACAGTTAGCAGGCAAGGGAGACTGTGTAATGTGTAGGAGGCAAAGGGTGGGTTCCTAGAAGGACAAATGTGTGGGCAGAAGAGGAAACTGGACATGTGGATACAGAGATACACAGTCTATGGGTGCAGGAAGGACGAGGTTTGTGGGCACACCAGAAGGGATGGATTTTATGCGCATTAAGGGCAGTTTTCTGTAGGCGTGCAGATGGGCAGAATCAGCAAGCACAGGGTAAGGCTGAGGTTTTGGGATAGTGGGAATACGATGTGTGGGGCAAAAGTTGGGCACAGAGGGGAGAAGTCTATAGGAATAAAGGGAAATGGAATCTAAGGACAAGCAACAGAATGGATTCTGTGGGCACAGGAAAAGCCAGAGTTTGTGGGGTTTGTGGGTGCACGGACAATGAAGGCTTTGGGCACAGAAGAATGAAGCACAGAAAAACATCCAGCAACAGTCTCTTGGCGTGGGAAGGGATGGGAATGAGGGAAAGGGGAAATCCGAGGGAGATCTTAGGCTTAGAGGCTCATGGGGTTAGAGTTGGGAGTGTAGAATCATTGAGATAATGATGTGGGCACAGGAAGGAGGAGGCTGGGTACCCAGGGGACATGGGCACTTGGAAAAAGAGGGATGGGGTCTCTGAGCAAAGCTGAGGGTGGTGTTTGTGGGCACAGCATGGGTACCTGGGATGTGGGGAGTGGGGTATACAGATACCCCAGGATAGGGGGGAATGAAGTTCCTGGGCAAAGGCGAGGATGGTGTTTGTGGGTTCAGATATTCCCAGCCCTCAAGAAGCTTACTATCTAACAGGAAGACAACCCACAAAAAGGCTGAGGGAGATACTAGATGTGGGGCCATGAAGTGATATATGAATATTTATCATTGTTGTTATTTTGAGGTGCAAAAGATCTCTATTCCACTTACTCCCCCAAAGTCCGAGCAGTGACTAATGCCAGATCTGGAGTTGGGGAAAGGGCAGTGAGGGGCTCTGAGTCCCTGGGGATACCCACTGCTGTGGTGTCTGGGACTGGCCCTGCTTTGCTCTCCAAGACCCTCCACCCCTCACTCCTTCTCCTTCTGCCTCAATAATACCCAGACTCAGGGGCACTGCCAACCACGACCCAGGAAGATTGTGTTTGAAGATGAGCTTCCTGTCAAGACCCCTAAGGTGATTCCTGGCCTGGGTCCTCAGCCAGGAAAGGGCCCCACAGGGTCTGGTCCGACACTTCACTCTGAGCACACCCCCCAGCCTCAGCTGGTCCCTGACTACATTCTGTGAGTCTATCTTTTGGGGGACACCAGGGATGAATGGGGGGAAACAGTGGGAGAGAGGGGAGGGAAGGGTTTCTAGTCCCTGGGGTGAAGGTAGTGGGAGGGGCTAAAGGACAACAAAGATCTCCAGGAGGAGATCCTAAGACTTTGGGGAGGGGGGGGCATTGGAAAGTCCTTGGGCTGGAGTTATTGGAGCATCGGGGGTGAAGGGGATTTCAGGGGTCCCTGGAGAAGGGTTATTTGGGAAAACATTCAAAGGATCGGGAAGTCCCCAAGCAAAGGGTTGTAAGGTAACTGGGTGTGGGATAAGGGGTACTCCCTCATGTACCCTGTTTGTTTTACATATTTAAATGTTTTCCTTGGCTCCTGTTTTGGGGTTCGTAGTTTTCTGTCTGGGAACAACTTCCACTTTTGTAAGATGGATGGGTGAGCCTTCCCCCTCCAGCCCTCAACCCCAACTATTCCATCTCCTCCCAAGGGCGGAGGCTGAGGACTTAGTTCCTTGTGGGACAGCATCTTTCCATCTCTGTGTCTGTGTGTATATGAAGGGGAAGGAACCCAGGGTAAAGGTGCCAGAGGCTCACTGAGCCCGAGCTGGCTCGTGGCCGACTGTGTGACCTTGGACAAGTCATCGCCCAGCTGTTCTGGCTCAGCACAGGCTTCGGCCCCAGCCTGAGCCCCCGTGGGTTCCTCCCCTGGCAGGAGATACCCGGCGATCTCCAGCGCAGTGGAGAGGAGCCGCTACAAGGCTGTGTTTCAGGACCAGCACCCCGAGTACCTGGAGCTCCACCAGGATGTGGCCACAGCCATGGCCAAGTTCCAGGAGCTGGAGGCTCTGCTGGCTACTTTGCCCCGGCTGGGGCCCAAGGTCAGTGCCCACGCTTTCCAGCTCCCCCTAACTCCCTCTTCGCTCCCAAAGACCCGGGGCTCCGAGCCCCGCCGTTCCCCACCCTCCTGGCTCCAGTCTGCCCCCTCCAAGGAGCCCTCTTGGATTCACCCCATGACTCACTCTTCAAGTAGAGGACAAAAAACAGGCATGTGACCCCTCCCGTGGAAAACCCTGTTCAGAGAAGGCCCAGCCCCTCCCCTCGAGAGCCCCTGATCTGGGGCAGAGGGGTACTTCCTGCCTCAGGGAGCGCCCGGCCTAAAGGGAAAAGAGGGGGACACTCAGACAAGGCCTCTGGTCCAGACAGGGCCTACCTGTAGGCTGGGCTTGGGCAGCAACGGGCAGGGAGGAAGGGTACGGCTTGGGGGAGGAGGAGGGGCTGGGCTAAAGAACTTGGGCCTCCCCTTGGTGGGGGAGGTCAAAGTGGGGATCTGGCCTGACCAGGAATCCTGTCTGAGAGGCTTGTGGGGAAGGGACAGGGCTGGGCCTTCCTGTGCAGTGGGAGGGAAGAGGGCAGGGGAGCAGGTGGGAGATCAAAACAAATCCTACTTCCTTCCCAGAGGAGACATCGCCCAGAACTGAGGAGGAGGAGAGTTCAGGAGAGTGGGGAGAGAAATCTGGGGGGCCAGGACTTGGGCTCGGGCCTGAGGGGGTCCTGGGCACTCGGGGGCCTGGGACAGAGCTTGAGTCCTTGGGGACCCCAGTTCTTGGTCTGGGCCTTTGGGGCCAGCCCTTCAGTGAGGATCCTGGGCACTCTGGGGCCTATGGCAGAGCTTGAATCCTTGGGACCCCAGTTTTTGGTCTGGGCCTTTGGGGCCAGCCCCTCAGTGGGGGTCCTGAGCGCTCTGGGGCCTATGGCAGAGCTTGAGTCCTTGGGGCCCCAGGTTTTGGTCTGAGCCTTTGGGGCCAGCCCCTCAGTGGGGGTCCTGGCATTCCCAATGTGTGCTGGGCAGCAGAAGCTTTCATGTAGCGGGGAGGAAGGGTGGGAATGGGGAGGTAGGCAGGGGGCCATCCTCTCAGCCCGCCCTGGAAGGGAGGAGGGAGCTGGTGCAGACGTGAGCCAGAAGCACATGTGCTTGCCCAGTCACAGCAGGCCCTTCCCCTCCTCTCTCCTCTCCTGTCCCCCAAAACAGCAGAGAAAGCAACCTCAGGCTGCTTGATGTCCAGGCTCAGGGCCTTTGCCCTGGCTGTGCCTCATGCCTGGAATGAACACCCCCGCCCCCCATTCTACCTTTCCCATTTCCTCTGGACATATCTTGTTAGTGCTTAGCAGTTTGTGTATTGCCTCCCACAGTAGAAAGAGAGCCCCTTGAGGGCAGGACTTTTCCCTCTCTGTGACTCTCCAGAGCTTAGCATAGAGCCCAAAGCAGGTGCTTAATAAAAAGTACTTGCTGACTGCCGGGAGGGTTAGGCCCCCACCCAGGACATCCCAGCGGCCGGGAAGTCTTGCTTTGTCTGCAGAGAAAGGCCCAGGGACATGGAGGCCCCATCAATGGGAGCTAGCCTCTGGGACGCAGTAAGGGAGAAAGTGCTGCCGTAAGCAGAAAATATTTGATGACTTGAAAGTCAAAGGCAGACAAGTGGGTGAGGATGTCCACTCCACTCAGACTCAGCTCTCCATCTCCCTTCTTCCCCTGCACCAGCAAGAAGCCCGGCTTGCCTGGGTCCGGAGGGAATTTGAGAGGAAGAAAAGGGTGAGTGAATGATTCCTAGAACCTTTACCAACACTACAGAACTCTCTACTCTTGCTTCTAGCCCTCCCTCAACATCCCTTCCCAAAGGCCCTACTAGAAGTCATTCTTCTTTCCCCTTGCCATCCTAAGGTCCAGGGACCGAAGAAATTAAATAGAACTTCACACTCTCCCATTTTACAGATGATAAAACTAAATCAGGCTTAGGGCAAGGAAACTTGAGAGAGAATGTGATATTTTCTCAGGCAGGAGTCTCTCTCCTGTTGCCCTGGAAACATAAGAATTAAGTCTTAGTGGTAACGGATGCCCCTGGGAGTCTCTGGACACCCCAAATAAGGGAAGGAAGGATAAGGCTCAGCCTATGGAGAGGAAAAGTTTGGAGACAGAAGTAAAACCTCCCCACCTCCAGTTCTGGAGCCAACCCTGAAGACCCTGAACAATGAGAGCATAGGATTTTAGATCATTTTATTTTGTGACCTCACTTTATAAATACTGGGGTCCCCAGTTATGGGGAGGCAGGGTAACTGTTCAGACTCCTCTTGGGCCAATCTAGACAGGCTCCCTGAAGGAGACAAGGTTGGGGGACTGTTTTGATCAAGAAGTTAAGAAAAGAGTTTAGTGAATTGGAAAAAAAGATTTTTAATTTAATTAAAAAAAATTTTTAAATAGAAATAAATTGAATTGCTATGGCAGTAATAAGGATCAAGGCTAGACTAAAAGCAGCACTTTCCCAGGCTGAGCCGTTGGCCACAAGGTTTTCTTCTCTCTCTCCTATGGCAGGACCCAGTTTTCCTGGAGAAGCAGGCCCGCTGTGACTACTTGAAGAGAAAACTGAGGCACCTCAAAGCACAGATCCAGAAATATGACGAGAAAGATTCCCAGGATGGCTCTGTTTATTTCTGAACGGATATTGCCCACGCCCAGGCAGAGACAGCTCCAGTAGATGGGACAGGATGCTGCTTTGAGATGCAAGGGACTCTATAGTCCTTCTTCCCTGATGAAGAAGGGAGCTGCCTTAGCTAGGGCTGACAATAGTATTTGTCACTGAGAACGGGCCTATCTCTGCCTCCAACCCCACCTTAGGGGATTATCAGTATTTGGAAAATGAATTTTGGTTATAAATGTCACTAAGTAGCCTATCCATTGGTGGTGCACCCATGGGCTGGGGGATAAATGCCTAGAGAGAAGAAGCTTCTGAGAAGAGGCAGCAAGGGGACAGTTAGGCTGGGAGTCAGGAAACCTGGCTTCAAGGCCCTGGAGGGCCATTGATTTAGCCCAGTCCTGGACAAATCTTTTCTCCTTCACTTTTTTCTTCTCTCATTCATCTCATTCATTCTGTTCAAAAGGAAGTATAAGGAGAAATACACGGACTATATGGTCTCTGAGGTCCCAAGTCCAGCCCAAATATCTTCTATATTCTAAGGATTTTCCCTCTAGTCTCCAAAATTCTGTGTTCTATGGAACTTCCTAATCCAGGCATTCTCTTACTCTAAGATCTCTCCCAGTTCCAATGTTCTAAGGTCTCTCTCAGCCCTGAAATTCTGCATTCAAAGGTTCCTCCCAGCTCTGGCATTCTGTGTTCTAAGGGCCTTCCCTGCTCTGTAATTCTGTTTTAAAGTGTCTCTCAACTCTACCCATTCTCTATTCTAAGTGTTCTCTTAGCCCTGGTATTTTCTGTTCTCTTAACTCTTACGTTCCATGTTCTAAGGGGTCTCCCAGATCTGACTCTTTGCATTCCATATTCCCAGGAAGGCATTAAGTTACAATGGATACAGTTCTGAACTAGATATCAGGAAGACTTGGGTCCAAATTGCTTCTCTGACTTTTCCCAGTTGTTTGACCAGAATACATTGAGGAGATCATAAGCCTCAGTTTCCTCATCCATAAAATGGGGATAATCATAATATATGTGCTACCTACCTCATTGGGCCACTTGAGATTCAAATGAGTTAATGTTTTCAAAGTAATTTTTGTGTCTTAAAGTTCTCCAAGAATAAATGTCCATTATTATTATAATTATTAACATCATTATCATTACTATATTTATTACTGCCACAAAAGCCATATTGCTTCCAAATATAATATGAAAACCTGATCACTTTGACCCAATGCTGCTCAGAACCCCGACTAAACTCCAGCAATCCACCAGACTCAGACTGCCGTAATAGCGATTGCAAGCATCCATCACAACTTCTGAACGATATCACTGAATGCATAAATCATGTACGTGGGATTCTAAAGAAAATACATTATTGAAGTACAATTGTCAAAATATTAAAAACACATATTCACACAAACAACTTCATAGACCTTGAGTTCAGAATGCCTGCCTAGGAAACACCAGATGAAAGATATAGCTAACTGTAAAGACAGCTCCCCAGTGCTCCTTGGAGAGACAAAGAAAGAAACTGGCAGAATTGGGTTTTATCACATATTCAAAGACAACAAGAGACATCATTTCATAGGAACAGGTGGCTGTCTCCTATTTCAGTGCCTATGATAAATGTGTGCAAAAAGATTGCCATTAAAATCATGACAGTTTATGTGCCAGCATCGGTTGCATAGGATAAGAGGAAGAGAAATTCTACAAAAAAAATTAATTAAGACAGTCTAAATTAAATCAGCATATGATTTGGTGTTCAATGACTTGAAAACAAAAGTAGGAACAGGTGAGATGGTGAGAAATAGATTGAAAAGCATAGGTGAGGAATAAGAAATTAGAGACCCCAAAGATATGGAGGCTTCACAAACACCTCAAACCTTCACATCATGTATCCTTTTTCCCCCCTGAGGCAATTGAGATTGAGTGACTTGCTCAGGGTCACACAGCCAGGAAGTGTTGTGTCTGAGGTCAGATTTGAACTCAGGGCCTCCTAACTTCAGGGCTGGTACTCTATCCACTACACCAACTAGCTATCCCTCTATATCCTTTTTTTCAGAAAAGAACTGATAGATTCTGGTTAATACCACAATGAATATCATGCAAAAAAAAAAAAAAAAGAAATGAACATTATTTTATTTATTTATTTTTATTATAACTTTTTGTTGACAGAACATATGCCTGGGTAATTTTTACAGCATTATCCCTTGCATTCACTTCTGTTCTGACTTTTCCCCTCCCTCCCTTCGCCCCCTCCCCTAGATGGCAAGCAGTCCTATACATGTTGAATATGTCACCGTATATCCTAGCTACAATATATGTGTGCAGAACCGAAGTTCTCTTGTTGCACAGAAAGAATTGGATTTAGAAGGTAAAAAATAACCTGGGAAAAAAACAAAAATGCAAACAATTTACATTCATTTCCCAGTGATGAACATTATTTTAACAGAGAAGAAATAAACTTGTTGATATGGGAATCATTCCTAAATTAGCCAGCAATCTGATTTATTAAAGATCAAAATTAAAAAGAATAACAAAGAGAAGAGATTGTAAACAATGGAAACAACTCAATCCTGATCTGTTCAAACATTTTATACAAGAAATTATACTAGAATAAATCAATTTCTAGAACAAGGATACCAAAAGAGCCAAAAAAGTAGCTTGATCAGCAAACCTGCATCTATTGAAAAGAGATGACAACCAAACTCTACAATGTATTTAGACAATAAGCTCATTTGTAAAATCTTTGGAAGAACAGAGATGGATGACTTGAAGCAATAGTACCTCATAAAGCAGTAAGTTTTGTTGTGATTCAACATTTAGTTGTTTTCAATAATATCCAATTCTTCATTTGGAATGAATAAACATTTATTAAGCACCTAGTATGTGCTAAGCACTATGTTAAGCTTGAAGCAACTAAATGACATACTGAATAAAGTGCCAAGCCTGGAGTCAGGAAGACCTGAATTCAAATCTGACCTCAGATACTTTCTAGCTATGAGACCCTGAGAAAGTCATTTAACCCTATTTGCCTTAGTTTCCTCATCTGTAAAATGAGATGAAGAAGGAAATGGCAGATCACTCCAGTATCTTTGCCGGGAAAATCCCAAAGGGTCATGAGGAATCAGATGTAACCGAATGGCTGAACAATAACAATGTTCTAGGCACTGTACTAGGATACAGCAAAGGGCAGAGGCAGTCTCTGCCCTCAAGGAGCTCACAGTCTAATGGAGGAGATAACAAGCAAGCATATATGTATAAATAAGCTATATACTGTATAAACAGGAAATAATAAACAGAGGAAAACTATTAGGATTAAGAGGAATTGGAAAATGATATCCTTCTGACTATATCAAGACCTGCAACATTTCAGAACCTCCTGAAAGAAGTTCATATACCCTTTGATCCAGCAATATCTTTACTGGGCCTATATTCCAAAGAGATCATAAGAAAGGGAAAAGGACCCACATGTGCAAAAAATGTTTGTAGCAATCAGGAACTGGAAACTGAGTGGATGCCCATCAGTTAGGGGATGGCTAAATAAGTATGGTACACGAATGGGATGGACTATTATTGTTCTATAAGAAATGATGAGCAGGATAATTTCAGAGAGGCCTGGAGAGACTTACATGAACTGATGCTGAGTGAAGTGAGTAGAACCAAGAGAACATTGTACACAGCAATAACAACATTATGGTGATGATCAACTGTGATGGACATGGCTCTTTTCAACAATGAGATGATTCAGACCAGTTCCAATAAATTTGTGATGGAGAGAGCCATTTGCACCCAGAGAGAGAGTCCTGTGGGGACTAAATGTGGATCACAATATAGCATTTTCACCTTTTTTATTGTTTGCTTGCATTTTGTTTTCTTTCTCATTTTCTCCCTTTTTGAACTGATTTTTCTTACGCAGAATGATAATTGTAGAAATATGTATAGAAGAATTGCATGTTTTTATTGAACTACTTGCTATCTAGGGGAGGGAGTGGGGGAGAAAAAAATTGGAACACAAGGTTTCACAAGGGTGAGTGTTGAAAACTATCTTTTGCATATATTTTGAAAATAAAAAGCTTTTTTTTTTAAGGTCATAATCACTGAAAAAAATTTAGCCTAGCCATCTACACAGGAAAAGCCAAATGGATAAAAAGTGTCTATTGCCAAGATGATGACATACAATCGGATGGACAATTTGTGGAGCTTATATATCAGTATACATAATATTATATATGTGTATGTGTATATAACACAGAGAATACACATCTAGAAATATGGATAAATACAGACAGACATATATAGTTATAGATGTACATTGTAATATGGGATATGCATGTGTACCTATGGATATATACATATAGATGTTCATGTCAAACACATGCATACAATCATTTATGTATGTATGTATACATACATACAGATAGATTAGTTGGGTCCAGAATTAAACAAGAGCAGGCTAATGAATTGGATTCCCTTCAGGAAATTGTGAAGCTCTTTTAATGATCCCAAACATCTCCAGGAAACAAAGGTTTGTCTTTTTAATGCCAATTTTCTAGTGGCTTAGCTATATGGCTGTGAGACATGAAACATGGTGTCCAAAGAAATGAAAATGGATATTAGTTACATAGAAAGCTATGGAAAAGAACATAGTGCCAAAAGAACAGGCTACAGTATCTAATCAATGAGGAACTTTGAAGAACGAAAGTAAAGATTGCCATTCAAGGAAATGTATGATAGGGGAAAAAAAAAATAAAGAACATGGACTGGTCACGTAATGAGGGTGAGAGATGATAGGCAGGAAGCCAGCAACTTGATTGGAACACGAGACAAACTCATGGTAGCACATAGACAAGAGTCCCATAAGGTGGACAGATGTGGACAGGTGGTGGTCTGTATCACTAGAGAAAACACCCAAATTGATGGATGAGATCACAGGTCTACTTGAGTAATTAGGCATAATAACTACTAAAGTATCTTCCAACTTTGACATACTATCTCCTATGTTCCCAAGACACTTAAAGACCCAAATGTTCAACTGGTAAATACTGTACATCAAGTGAGTGGAGGAGGTCAATGTGGGTCATGGGAGTCATGGGAAGGTTCCTTGGAGTAATTATTTTTTTAAAAAATTTAAAGCTCCCTAAAGAAGACAGGATTATAATTGAGCCCTGAGGGAGGGGCCAAAAGGGGAAGGCCAGGATGGAAGTCATTCTAGGACTGAGGAAGGAGTGCAACAGCTTGGAGATCATTTGGTGTAGGTGGAAGTGAATGAGGACACCACCAGTGCTGTGTGATCTTTGGAGAGTTGTCTGACTCCTCTGATCCCCTATCAAATGGAGAAAAAAGGGAAGTGATGGGATGGGAGAAATTTGAATAATTCAAACTGATACAATGTATTTTTATCTATGTGCCACATTGTAGGCAAGTTCTATGTTTTTCAAATTTTCTAGCCCAGAGAAGCTGACCCGTCTGTGGGGGCTTAACATTTTGCCTTTCCTCTCCTTTCTTCACTTGAGGTGGCTCCTCTGTCAACTGAGGTGAGAGAACATCTTTGTATAAAATATCTCCAAAAGGGTAACCATCCAGGCCACAGTGTATGTGGTTTTGACCTTGGGGAGTTGTAATTAAGAGGGGTGATCTAGTTCCTCCATTCAGGGAGCCTCCTAAGGTCTGGAACTTGAGGGGCAGACAGAGGCCGAATGACAGCTCCCAGTCTGAGCTATTTTCTCTGTGATCAGAATCTGGGGAAAAATATAACTCTCGCTCTCAAAGAGCCCTGGTTTGAGGGGGCAATGTGGTCCTTTATAGCACAAAGGACTATAAAACTGTGCATATCCTTTATCCCATCTACACCACTACTAGATCTATATCATGATGACATCAAAGAAAAAGGGAAAATTTTCATATGTGCAAAAATATTTATAGCAGCTCTTTTTGAGGTGGTGAAGAATTAGAAACTGAGAGGATGCCCATCAGTTGAGAAAAGGCTGAATAAACTCTGGCACATAATTGGTGTGGATTATTATTATGCTATAAGAAGTGACAATCAGAATGGTTCCAGAAAACCCTGGGAAAGCTTGACAGGAACTGATGCAAAGTCAAGGGAGCAGAAACAAGAGAACATTGTATACAATAGTAGCAACATTATATAATGATCCTCTGTGAATTGTTACTCTCAGCAATGCAAAGATCTAAGACAGTTCTGAAGAACTCATGATGAAAAACAGTATCTACTTTATTCAGATGGAGTCTGAATGCAGATCAAAGTATCCACTTTAAAAACATTTCATTTTTCTTGTGTTTTTTTTTTTTTTTCGTTTGGGTCTGTATTCTCTTCTAAAGTATGGCTAATAATGAAAATATGTTTTGCATGGTTATACATGTATAATCTATATCAAAGTGTTTGCCTTATCAATGAGGGGGGCAGAGGAGGAAAGGGAATTTGGAAACTCAACTATAGTTTTTTAAATGAACATCTACATCAGCCCTGAAGTCAAGAGGACTTGAGTTCAAATCTAGTCTCAGACTCTTAACACTTTCTAGCTGTGTGACCCTGGGCAAGTCACTTAACCCCAATTGCTTCCAAAAAAATTGTTTTTACATGTAATTCATAAAAGGTAAAATAAAATCATTCTTTGAAAATAAAATATATAATAAAAAAGAGGAAAGCCTGAATAAAAGGGGGAGATATTGTGTCTCTTTCGGAGAGTCCCTAGTTTGAAGGAAATAAGGGCCCTGCCATAGGGCCCTAGGCCTAAACTAGAGGAAACCAATTTTGCCGGGTCCCTTTGTGTTGAGAAGACTTGGGGTAGCTGTTGCGAGGGTGGGGGATGGGGAGGGCAACGCTAAAGGCTTCCTGAAGGAGGAAGGTTTTAATCCATGAAACACTATTTGGTGAGGAGGTTTCCTGTTCCATGAGCCAGGAAGTCTTGAGGAAGCTCTTACTTGCGATCATATTCCAGTCGGAACCCCTCGGAGACCCGGAAGGGGCTCCAGAGGCTGGCCCAGCCATCCCTCCAGCCCTCTCCTATGCCAGAATGAGGGTCCCCTAAGAGATGGGAAGTTGTGCGGGAATTCTAACCACAGGCCCTCCCCCTGCAACCTTTGTGCAGGGAGCTGCCTGGCTCTGTTCTGTGCCCCTGAAAACCCTCGGATCAAGTTGCCGTCCCTCCCGAGGAACGCTCCGGAAGAGAAGGGGTTAAGTTGCTCGGGGCTGGCCCAGTCCCACAGAGGAACCTGTGGGTCCCCACCAAGAGCTGCCTGTGTGCCTCTCCCAGCCAGCCTGTGCTCCCGCCCTGGCTAAAGTTGGGTTAACTCCAGCGAGGGCCAAGCTTGTGGTTTTTCTCCTTTCCTGAGCCTTTGTATATCTACTAATGATTAATCCCTGCAGCCATTTTTCCAGGGACAAAGAGGGAGGGCAGGCTAAAGCTGCCCAGGGGAGCCCGGGGACCCCACCCCTCAGGTTTCGGCATCCCCTCCCTCCTCCAAGAGTCCCCACGGTTAACTTTCCAGTGGGCAACCAGTAAAGGGGAAGGCAGGGGCTCGACACATTAGGACAACTCTCAGAGCTGACTGTGGGAGCCTGGAAGTGGATCCCTGGAGAGAGGAGGCAGCCAGGCGGAGCCTGGGCAGGAGGGCACCAAGCTCAGGTAAACGGCTCTGGCCCCACAGGAGACCTCAGGGCAATCCCTGGGGATTAGCAAGGGTTAGGAAGGAGTTGGTCCAAACTGGGCAACAGGGAAAGGCAGAGAGTGACTTAGAGACCAGGGCAATGCCCTGATTTAGGGGTAAAGGAGGGCGGCAGAAGCTCATAGAAAGGAGGGAGGTGGCTTATGGGATAAAAAGAACTTCGGAGCTTGGGGCGCCTCGGAATGGCATTTCTCCTGTCCCCAGCCACCCATCAGAGAAGGAGATGAAAGGTAGCATTTTCCAGTGCCTGAGGCACTTGAACTCAGTCCCTTCAGAAATTCCCAGTAGCTGGAAAGAGCCCTTGATCTCCAGATTCTCTCTCTTAGCCCTCCATCTCTTACTCCGATGTTTAGGGGTACGGAGGTGGAGGAGACAGTGATGGAGCTGTTCTCCTAACAGGTATCAGATCATAAAAATCACCACATATAGAGAGAGTATCAGTATGTGGGGGGATTTGACAATGTCTGAACTTGGAATTTCCTTAGAACATAAAGCATAGATTGTTGGAGCTGGGAAAAAAACAAACAAACAAACAAACAAAAACCAGAAGAATATCAGAGCCGCAGAGGTTCTGAGAACAGACAGAGCTGGGATACAACCTAGAACATGGAATGTCAGAGATAGAAGAGACCTCAGAACATACAATGTCAGAACTGAAAGGGATCTTAGAACAGGGAGTGTCGGAGCTGGAAGAGATGCCGGAATGGAAAGGGGAGAATGGGATCTGTCTGCTCTGTTCCAGGTAGCCCCCTGCCCATGATGTATGAGAAGAGGTCTTACACGGGCTATGGCCATCCCAGTTCCCGCTATGACTACCCACCTCCCTCGGGCCCTCCTGGCTCCTTCTACCTTGCAGATGTCCCTCCCCAGCATTTCTACCAGTGGCGGTCTCCGCCAGGTATTGTCCGTATCCTTCAGGGATTTGTGGTCTTCCTGTGTTTGGCTATTTTTGCCTGTGTAGCCTCCACATTATCCTGGGACTACTACGGTAGTAGCAGCGGTCTCCTCGGTTATGGGGGTGGTCTGGGAAGCTACTACAATGGCTACTATGGTGGCTACTATGGTGGTTATTACGGTGGCCTGACCAACCCACGGGCAGCCAATGGTTTTATGATTGCCATGGCTGTGCTCTGCTTCCTGGTGACTCTGGGGCTGGTCATAGCCGGTCTGTCCAAAGCATCAGGCGCCCGCTCTCGCCGCTTCTACCTGCTGGTCACCGTGCTCAGTGGCCTGCTGGCCTTCGTGATGCTCATCGCCTCCATCGTCTACGTCGTCGGGGTGAACCCCCGAGCGGGGCTGGGGTCCAGCTCTGGGAGTCTCTACTACAACCAGATGTTGATGCTCTGCAATCAGATGATGTCGCCAGTGGCAGGGGGGATTGTGAACCAGTACCTCTACCACTACTGCATAGTGGACCCTCAAGAGGTAAGAGTCACGGGAAGATCACACAATACTCAGTGGGGTGGTGGGCAGTGAATAGAGTTCAGAGCTGGGAGTCAGGAAAATCTGAGACACTCACAAACCAGTGTGACGCTGGGCAATTCCCTTAAGGAAGGGATGAAAAAAGTATAAAGTGTATCATGAGCTAGCCACTATACTACATACTTTACAAATATTTTCTCTTGTAATCTTTACAATTTGGGAAATTAAGTAATATTATTATTCTCATTTAATAAAGGAAATTAAGGCAGATGGAGACTAAGTATCTTGTCCAAAGTCATATAGCTAGTATGTATCTGGGTTGAATTTGAACTCAGATCACCCTGATTCTAGGTCCAAATAGTCTATCCAGTGGTCAGCTGGCTGCCTCTACAGCACTTAACTTTTCTGTGCTGCTATTATTAGGTCATCTATCAATAATCCCTTATCCATATGACAGCTTGTCGGTTTCCACCCTCCTTCCCTCAAAACTTTCTGTTCAGTCTCATCAGTTGGTCCTCCTGTGGTATGGGGAAGAACCTACAAAGTTGGTACCCCATAACTTCTAGGATGTGACAATCTGATTTCTGATTTTTGAAGGTAATTGGAGTGCCCAAAGTCACACAGCTAGTAAATATCTGAGACTGGATTTGAACTCAGTTCCTCTCGGCTTCAAAACTGGTGCTCTTTCCACCATGAAAATTGTGATATTATTTCAATCCTCTTTGAGAACAGAGACCGGACTATTTGACTTCTGGTCATTTGTAGACTCTCTGTATATCTTTATTGTCCTATCCATAAGAGACCTATCGTTCCCACTTTTTAAAATTGCAAACCCAAGTGACTGTCTGTGATATTTCTTTGGCAAGAGAGATGATGTAGTCTGGAAGGGACTTGGATTTTGGGTCAAATCATCACTCTGATACTGGGTGGCTAGGTGACCAGGCAAATCATCTAATTTTAAACTGTCATTGAAATGTGAGTTATTATTATGTAACTTATTATATTAATATTGGCAATTATTAGTAGTACTATTATAATGCCACATTAATAATATATAATGATATATTAATAATATAATAAAATTAATAATAATAACAATTAATGATAACATTATTCTATTAGTAGGGTTGGTACTGTAATGACAGTTCTTCGGAGAATTTCCTATCTCACTCAATCTGAACTCAACATGCTAAAACACAGACATTAGCCACCGCCATCCTAATTACCCACAAGTGAGATAGGAATCTCCTGATTATATGACAGGTGTACAAAACCAGTCATCACTCTTATTATGCTCTTATTCTGTGTGCATGGTTGAATCTGATTGCAGCATATTAGAAGAACGTTGTCCCTATCATCCAAGTACATTATAATGATCTGTTGTTGGTACAGAAATGTCTGTCAGCACGACAGCTCTCTTCTGAATTGGGAAAATAAGGATAAATCTCATCTGTGAAACAAAAGGGTGGGTCTAGATGATTGCTGGAAAACCTCTGAATCCATGATCTGGAAACCACAATTAGGAAAAAAATAGTACGAATGATATGGCAAGAATGGTGCTGTTGGCGGTAAAAGTGGCAGAGATAGAATGGTGATGGTGATTGTAATGGTGACCGTAGAAATGGCAACATTGGGATGATGGTGGTAGACAGTGATGGAGGAGGAAGAAGATGATAGTGATGAGGAGGATGAAGAAGAGGAAGATGGTGGTGGGAGTGGTCATGATAGTCTGGACAATGGTGATGGGGAGAGCAATAATAACAAGGGTGATGGCAGTGGTCGTGTGGCAGCATGGCAGATGGAGAAATACTTGGTTCAAAGGATTATAGATTTATTTTATTTTATTTTAAGAATTATAGATTTAGAGTTAGAAACTTAGAAGCCACTGAATGAGGAAACCGAGGCACAAAGAGATTCGTCAATGACTTGCTTAAGACCACATGGTATCTGAAGAGAGATTTGAGCTCAAGGAAGCCATTGAGTCATTTACAGATGAGGAAACTGAGGCACAAAGAGATTTTTTTTTTTGTTAGTGGCTTGTTCAAGACCACATGCATGGTATCTGAAGAAAGTTATCCTGGTTTTAAGTCCAGTGTCTAACCTACTATGCTCAGGATTTTTATCTCTGATACTTAACTATGTGACCAGAAGCAAATCATTTTAACCTCTCTGAACCTCAGTTTCCTCATTTATAAAGTGGGGGTAATAATAGCTACATACTTACCTCCCACAGCTATCAGAAGTGTCCAATGATCAAAAGTTCATAAGATTCTTTGAAAACCTTGAGATCACTAGATAAGTATCGGCTTTTTTTTTTAATATTCCATTTTATTTTGGGATGTATGATGCATGACTGAAAGATGACTCACAAACTTCTTAACATATTTCATGCATAATGAAAGCTAAGGCCATTATGGGAGTTTTCATATCTTGGTGATTTCTTTTATACAATCCTCTTATAAGATCAAGCTGTTAAAAACAAGAATCCCTTCCGAAAACAAAATTTTAAATAATGGCAATAGTCATTGACAAATTTGTTTATGCATCTTCTCTCCCTGATACAAATCAAAAAATGTCTTGGATTTTAGCTATTACCCAAACATTGTCATAAAATGATGTTTACCAACAACAGTAACAAGTATTTAAAGGCCACAGTTGGCTATTATTGTTATTGTTATTATAACCATGATGTTTATGTTGAAGGTATAGTCTCTTCCCTTCAGAACTTTGGGATCCAGCATACAAATCTCCAATCCTATTTGCCTTTCCCATAACTAGGGGCTGTGGGTGGAGCAGACCAACCCAACTGCCTTTTTGTCTTTTTTTTTTTTTTTAACTAAGGCAATTGGGTTAAGTGATTTGCCCAGGGTCACACAGTGCTCTATGCACTAACTACCTGCCCCCCATTTTTGTCTTTAGAATACACAATCAGTACTCTAGCCTCTCCCTGCTTCCCCAATCTCCAAAACCAAAGTCCCTTATTGAATAGCCCTCCTTGGCCACCCCTCCTACCACACCTCCTTGAAATTCTCCCATTCTAAGATATTTCTCCATGAAATTCTCCCAGTTCCTAAGATATTCCCTCATGAAATTCTCCCTTTCCTAAAATATTCCCTCATGAAATTCTCCCATTTCTAAAATATTCCCTCATGAAATTTTCCCATTCCTAAGATGTCCCCTCATGAAATTCTCCCATTCCTAAAATATTCCCTCATGAAATTTTCCCATTCCTAAGATATTCCTCCATAAAATTCTCCCATTCCTAAGATATTCCTCTATGAAATTCACCCAATTCCAAGATATATTTGGACCCTTCAGGGTGACAGACCAGCTCATCTGATCTGCCTCTCTGTATGGGAACCTACATATTCTCCAGGAGCCCCAGCCCTTTCTTTGTGGGAGAAAGTTCAGGCCAGAGAGAAAAGCCAGAGTTCTACAGCAAGCCTGAATCAGTCAATGAACATGTATTAAATACCTACTATGTGCCAGGCACTGTGCTAAACACTGGGGACACAAAGAAAAGCTCCTGCCCTCAAATTGCTTACCATGGAACAGGAGGGGGGAGGAGGAGGGAAGGGGAGAGAGCATATAAGAAGCTGGGGGTCAGGAGGGGTCCCCTGGCAGGTCAGGAAGAAGCGATGCCTGGTGAACCCAGTCAGTTACGGTGGGAAGTGCTCTGAGAGCCGAGTTTCCCAGAATGCACAAGATCAAGGCCAGGAAAATAGCCGGGCAGGAGATGCTGAGAATTCCCTGGGTGCTGTCAGGTTAACGGCAAGAACTTGAAGATGGGGACTTTGGAGGGTGCTTGCCTGTGCCAGCCCCAGAGAGGGCTGCTTGTCCTATGGCTGCTGTCTCTGACCTAGTCCTTCAAGGTCCAGAGAACGGCCCCCATGCTGAGCCCACGTGCCCCCTTCCTCCTCTCCCAGGCCGTGGCCATCGTCTGCGGCTTCCTCGTTGTGGTCCTCCTCTGTGTCATCTGCTACTTCGCCCAGAAGACCCGTCACAAGATCTGGAAGTACGGGAAGCCCAACATCTTCTGGGACAAGCCCCTGGCTACAGTGGAGGGTCCTAATGTGGAGGAGTGGGTAAGCAGGAGGGGGGCAGTATGGAGGAGTGGGTAAAGGGACAATGTGGAGGAATGGGTAAGGGAGGGCACTGTGGAGAAGTGGGTAGGGGGGCAGGGTGGAGAAGTGGGTAGGAGGGCAGCGTGGAGAGGTGGATGGGGGGCAGCGTGGAGAAGTGGGTAGGGGGGCAGCATGGAGAAGTGGGTAGGGGGGCAGCATGGAGAAGTGTGTAGGGGGGCAGGGTGGAGAAGTGGGTAGGGGACAGGGTGGAGAAGTGGGTAAAGGGACAATGTGGAGGAATGGCAGTGTGGAGAAGTGAGTAGGAGGGCAAGGTGGAGGAGTGGGGGGGTGGGGGAGTGAGGGGGGCAGTGTGGAGGAGTGGGTAGAAGGGCAATGTAAAGGAGTGGGTAGGGGGGTAGTGTGGAGTGAATAAGCTTGAAGTCAAGTGATTTGCCCAGTCATACAGATGTTTGAGCCATGAATTGAACCCAGATCTACTAGTACTGAGCCCAATGTTCTTTTCTTTATTCCAATTAAGTTGAGTCCATGTCTCTCTCCACTTATTAGCTGTATGAGCTTGAGCATATACTTTTTTCCTATGCCTCAGTTTCCTCATCTGCAAAAATAACCAGAAGACTAGTACTTATCAGCTTGGGAGGGTTAGGGGAGAGATTATGGTGCTAAGAAAGTGAACTGGGTTCTGGAAGATTTGAGTTCAAATCTACAAGTCACATAAGTTCTGTCTGCCTCAGTTTCCTCATTTGTAAAATGGGGGAGATAATAGCACTCCCCACTCCCCACCCCAGGGGGAGGGAGAATCAGATGAAATAATGTTTGTCATGTGCTTTGATTTATAAATGCTATTGAGATCCTAAGACTAGGGACAGGGAATTCCCACATGGGGAGAGTCCTTATACCAACATAGGTTTTAAATTCGAATCTCAGGGAGTTGCCTTGGGTACTGAGAAATAAATGATTTACCCAGGGTCCCAAAGCCAGTAGATGTCAGAATTGGAATCCAGGTCTTTTGATGGATCCGAGACCGGCTCTGTTTCGGTTCTTGCCACGCTGCTTCCGTAGAGAACAGGTACTTCAGCTTTCATCCCCTGGGGTCACTTTGCTGCCCCTCAGCCTCAGTGGAGAGCTCAGTGCCAGGGTCCCAGGCCCGTCCACATGGGTCCCGCCCCTCCATTCCCTATTTGCTCAAGATAGTCTGAGTTTCTGTATGGAAAATGATTAACCTAGAGCTTGGTCAGCTGGCGGGGGGCGGAACCTTAGTGGAACAGGCAAAGGTGGGGCATGTTGCAGTAAGGCTGCCCACCCCCCCCTTCTCACCGTGGGAATGGGAGTGAGTCGGGGAGGGGACGTGTGCTTGGGGAGCCCCGACGTCTGAGCAAACAGCCTCTCAGCGCCAAACTGTTGCCCCAAGATGCTCTGGGCAACGCCACTGGCGAGTGGCCATTCCAACCTCTTCCGGGTGTCCTTTCAGGGAGGGGGAGAACACCCCCCCAAAGTAGCCCACTCCAGCTGGGGAAACTCATTGTTCAGAAGGTTCTTCTACTATCTATCAATCTTAGTGATGCTCCCAAGGGGCGGGGAAAAGGACAAGAACAGAGTCTGCTCCTGCTTTCAAAAACCTGAAGACCCACCCAGTCTCCTTGGGGGACCAAAGCAACCCACCAGAGTTGGGGAGGGGGGGATGGGAGGGGACAATGGGACTCCCAAACACCACTGGGGTCAGGGGGCATCCAAAGCTGTGAGCTGCAAATTCAAAGTTGTAGAAATTCAGAGGTGGAGCCTAGAGGTCGGGTCTCCAGGCTTCTTGGAGAAGGCTGGCCTTGGAAAAATCTGGACAAGTCCAGAGATCTCGGGATCATAAATTATAGAGCTGGGAGGGGCAGCAGTAGAGCAGCTAGTCTCTCAGTTTACAATTGAAGTGACTGAGGAAATTGAAGCAATTGCTTAAAATCCCATAGCTAGCCAATAACAAGAACCAAGATTCTAACCTCATTTCTCTCACTTCAAATACATTATTTAAAGAGTTTTCACCACAAAAACAAATATATGAACAAACAAACAAATAAATAAAGAGATCTGTAGAGTCAGAAGACTTCACTTTGAGTCCCAGCTCCAATACTTCCTCCCTATTCAACTTTGGGCAAGCTCTTTGGCTCATTGAGCCTCAGTTTCCTCAGCTGTAAAATGGGAATAACAACAGCTCCGGTCCCTACAGCATAAGATCTTTAGATGGGACAAACAAATAAAGCACTTGGCCAACCTCAAAGGACTCCGGAACCAAAGCTGCCTTTGTTATTCTAAGGAGAAAGGAGGAAATAAATCTGGTGATTCGGGAGCAGGGAAGCCATGTGGCTCAGTGGGCAGAGCAGTCTGAATTCTGCCCCTGAATCGCTGTCACTGGGGACGAGCTAACTCATTTAACCTCTCCAAGCAAAGGTAGGGGCGCTTGCTCTTCCGTTTTGTGAAGATTGAAAGCAGAGATTGGGGAGCAGGAAACTGGAAGCAGCGCTCCTGAAGGGAGATTGCCTCAATTATAAAGGCACAGGCTCCCCTCCATCCGGGTCTTTTCCGACAGATTCTTTGTGCTTTGTGTAACCAAAGGGCTTACCCATGCCCGGAAGCGATGTTTCCTCCTGGGAGAATTTTAAAAGTACACACAGGGAGGGGAGTGGAGACAGTCATGTCCTTGATGTGTCTCTGAATTCAAGTCAAGTCTGGTGGTGTTTTTAAAAAGGTGGGGGAGGGGTGATTGAAATCTTAGCTTAAGGTTTGGAGCAGGGGGTGGGGAGTGGATGCAGAGGAAGGAAGCAAGAGGAAGATTTGAAGGAGACAGGACCTAAGGAGGAATCACTGATACAATCTCCCCTTCCCCCATTTATAGGACAGTTCATAAATTGCTTCACCCACAATTCCCTTGGTGGATGGAAGCTATATTGTTCTTAGCCCCATTTCACAAATGAAGAAACTGAGACCAAGAGATGACTTCCTCAGGCTTGAATAGGCAGCAACTGTTAGAACTGAGATGTCAGTCTCCAAATCCCTCTTTGCTGAACCATCCCGCCTTTCATTCCTCCTTTTCTCCAAGAAGGGGCAGCCATTAACCATCCTTCAGGAGGACCGAGGGTCTTAAACCCTTTGGAGAGTCAGGGATAGGGAGGTAAAAGCCAGGAGAGGAGGGTCAGTGCCCCAAAATGGTCTTTTACCAGCTCCTCTCCATCTCCCTAACTCCCATGTACATATACGGCCAGGCCCAAGGCCTGAAAATTGTCCCCCTCTTACTAGCCACAGCTCTCAGACTCTTAGGGCCGGAAGGGACCCCAGAGAGATGATACAGTGCAGTCTTCTGCCCCCGAGCATCCAGACCTGCTCTTATCAGCCTGACTCAGTGATGGCTCATCTCCCAGGGGCCATTTTGCCCACCCAGACAGGAAGCTGCGTCTCACCCCAAAGTACTTGCCTGGCTGCCCAAGGGGCGACACTGGATCTGGAGGCAGAAGGTCCAGGTTCTACCCACAAGGTCCAGTAGATTTGAGCACATTACTTTTTCCTATCAGCAAAAAGAGGGAAAACAGTCTCTCAGCCCTAACACTCTCCACCCTATGGAGAATCCTATATAACATCCCAGATCACACCCGGGACCCAGATCACAGTCTAGACCCTATGTTCTCTGTTTGTGGTAGTGGGTTCGAAGACCCTTTCTAATCATGACATTCTATGATTCTATGGCTTAACTCCTTTGGGTCTCAATGTCCCCTCCGGCGAAAGAGTGACAACAATGGGAGCTCTTGCTGTTTGTCATATTTCTAGGTGAAGAACGTATCCGGGGATGCCGGTACTCAGGATGAAACGGCCACACTGGCGTACTCTGAGAAGCCCACCAGCCCGCTGACCAGTGCTTTCCCGCCAGCCCAGGAGAACGGCTACGGCCAGCCACCCCCTTCCAGCCCCAGGTGGGCACGGGCCCCCGGGGGGTGAACACGGGCTCCAGGGGGGTGGGCACGGGCTCTGGGGAGTGGCACGGGCTCCAGGGGGGTGGGCACGGGCTCCAGGGGGTGGGCACGGGCTCCAGGGGGATGGGCATGGGCTCCAGGGGGGTGAGCACGGGCTCCAGGGGGGTGAGCACGGGCTCCAGGAGGGTGGGCTCGGGCTCCAGGGGGGTGGGCACAGGCTCTGGGGAGTGACACGGGCTCCAGGGGGGTGGGCACGGGCCCCCGGGGGGTGAACATGGGCTCCCGGGGAGTGGGCACGGGATCCAGGGGGGTGAGCACGGGCTCCAGGAGGGTGGGCTCGGGCTCCAGGGGGGTGGGCACAGGCTCCTGGGGAGTGGGCACAGGATCCAGGGGGGTGGGCACGGGCTCCAGGGGGGTGAGCACGGGCTCCAGGAGGGTGGGCTCGGGCTCCAGGGGGGTGGGCACTTTACAGGCCAGAACCTCCACCCCTCCCACAATCCACAACTTAGGCCCAAGAACTCAGCATTCTCCCACCCTTCTCCCAGTCCCCCACCCCCTGCAGGGACCAGCTCTCCAGAAGAAAAAGACAAAGGGCCCGTGAGTCGGCCCCCCGCCAGGCGGGGCCCGCGCCAAAGACTGCGTCCAACAGGCCTGGAGGAAGCACAATACGAGACAGATTACACCACGGCGGCGGAATCCAGCGAGGAGCGGGACCGGGACGACTGGGCCAGGTGAGGCGAGGTGTTTCCGCTGGCTGCCGGCCCTCAGGAGCCCAGCCACAGTCCCCCAGCCCAAGGTGCTTCCCTTGAGAGAGGGCACAGAGTAGGGGGGTTGAGGAAGGGAGAACCTCCCCCAGGTTCCATGCCATTGATGGAGAAGCCTGCCCCGAGCACCCCTCAGAGCCTGGAGCTAATGCTCTCTCTCGGTGGCATGTGGGCACCTAGGCCTGCCAGGGCAGCTACCAGTGTACAACCCCTGGGATCCAGGGAGACCGGGCTCTAAGCTCCCTTCCCAGCCATACCCACACTCCCTGCCCTGCCCGCAGCCTCTACCCACCCATCACCTCGGACGCCGTCCGCCAGACCTACAAGGCAGAGTTCAACAGTGACCTTCAGCGATACAAAGCCCTGTGCTCTGAGATGGACGACATTGGGGCTCAACTCAGGCAGCTCAGTCATGAGCTGGACTGCCTCCCAGAAGGCAGCTTACGCTACCAGGTGAAGACCCCGGGGAATAGGGAATGGAAAGGGCAGGGGCTGCAGGTCACCGGCCGGCATTTCATTCCCTCTGCGGCAGAATATAGGTCCTACACAGCCCAGGCTAGAGCTGGCCATGGAAGGTGGAGCTAGAGATTCTCAAGGAAATTTTGAATTAAAAAACTCAAAAATAGAGAGTGTCAGGGTTGGGAGGGCCCTTACAACCCAGGAGGTCAGGGCTGGGAGGGCCCTTAGAACCCAGGATGTCAGGGCTGGGAGGGCCCTTAGAACCCAGGAGGTCATCTCCTGATCCTAATGGAATCCAGGACACTTTCCACAGAACATAGAGCATGAAATGTCAAAGTCAGGAAGGACCTCAGAAACCATCCAAGGATCAAATGAGCTATTTGCAAAATGCTTACCACAGAGGCTGGCACATAGTTGCCTGTCCCTTCCCCTCATTCCCTTCCCAAATAGTCCAACTCAAGCCCAGAGAGTCCAGGCCACACCGGTGAGAGCAGCAGGCCTGGGACTGGAACCCCAGTGGGTTCTCACCGGCCCCCCAGGTCCCTGCACTCTCCGGGCAGCACGCTGCCAGCCCAGCCCCTCCCCCAGCTGTCCAGAGAACTGGTTTGCCCAGCTCTAGCACCACCTCACAAGCTGCCTTTGTTCTCCCACCTAAGCCCCTTTTCTCTCCCTGGGCAGCCCGAGTTGCCCCTCACACCCGGGGTTCTCAAAAAACCAGGGATGATACCCCCACCCACTCTACAAATCCCCCTCGGCTTCCTTTTCCAGGCAGGCCTGACACGGACTGTCCCATGGGGAAGAAACAAGGTGGGGGGTGACAATTACAGCAGCAGACAGCCCAGGACTACTCCCCCTGCAGCTGTGCTTGAGTCCCTTCCTCTCTGAGCCTCAGTCTCCCCATTGTTCAAAATTTTAAAAAAAAAAGGATCTCTTAAAAGCTCATTACTACGGGTTGGGGGCCTTCTCTGCAAAGGAGGCGGGGCTGCTCCGTGCCCACATGGCCCACCTCCCAGCTAGGAGAGACCCAGGATTATGGGCCCGGGGCCAAGTAAGAGGGGAAAGCTTATCAGAACCCGGGGTCCCTGGGGTGCAGGTCAGCGGTCCACACAGTGGTTAGAAATAGCCAGCAAGTAGCTGACGGGGCCCACAGGCGACCCGCATCAATAACGGGGACAATACACGACCTACCTCTTGGATTGCCCCAGACGAGGTGGGAAAGGGGTGAAGGGGGTCCCGGCAGAGTCTGAAGGACCCCTTGTTTCTTCCTCCCAGGGTGTTGCGGAAGAATACAACCGGCTGAAGGACTTGAAGAGGGTAAGATGGCATCCCTGGCAGCCCCTCGCCTCTATTTACCCCAAGAAGAGGACCTGTCCCTTGCCTTAAGTACCAGGGCATCAAGCCTGGGCTGCTTGGGCTCCTCTTCCCCAGCGGAAGCTTTCTGGGATTTGGGGAAGGGAGCGAGATGAGCAGGACGCCAGGCAGCCCCACCAAGGGTTAACCCTTTTGCCCATTTCCTTCTGTCCTCCCTCCAGAGTCCAGAATACCAAAGCAAGAAACTGGAGACCCAGAGCCTTCGAGACAAGCTTTGCCACATCAAACGCATGGTTGGGGCCTACGACCAGGTCCGAAGCTGAGGGTCGGACCCTCTGGGAGCTGGGTTCCCAGGCTTTTGGTCTAGGAACCGTCTCTTTACGTGCCCAGGGAAAGATTGGATACCATGGATCCTGCACTAGCCGGTAGTGGGGAGCTAGCCTCCCCAGGTTTTCCCATGAACTGCTCTGCCAGGCGAGAAGCCAGGGCCCCTCAGGGCCCAGGAGAGAGGCAATGGCAACCAGAAAGGGTGGTCCCGGTCCCAAGGAGGGTTAAAGAGGGCGGGGGGGCTCCGCAGCCTGAAGCTGATGTATACATCAATAAAGTCTGCTCTGCTCTGAGTCAGGGCCCTCCCTGCTGGGGGAAAGAGGAGGGGGCAGGTGGCCTTAGTCCCCAAGGTCTGGCTGCCCCGGTTATTGGGGACTGGAGAAGGCGGGCCTCTGAGAAATCAGGCAGCGGATGCCCCAGATGGCAGGTGTTAGGCCAAAAAGAAATCAGACAGCAAGCCTGAAAATGTCAGGAGGAAAGTCAGGAAATCCCCAAGAATTGGGAAGAAATCAAAGAGGAGACATGGACCGGCTGAAGTACACTGGCTTTTCCTTTGGAGAGGAGAGAGAAACATCGGTGACCAGCCTTTCTCTTATCCTGAATCCTGTAGCCCCTGCTACATCTCAGCTCCCAGTACCTGGCTCTCCCCCTGAAGAAGCAGTAAGGTCATCCCCTTCCTCTTCTGGGGGGGTCAAAAGACACAAGGGACACTCCCTACTTCCAGCTCATTCCTGCAGGATGGGGTGAGAGGAGGAGGCAGGGACACTTGCCCACCCACGGGCCTAAAGATCTGAGCAGTGTCCACCACCAAAAGCACTTTTCACAACTGTACCCCCTCTCTTGGGCCTTCCCCTCCAGGGATCACATAGCCCCCCCCCAATTTAGGGAGAGGGGAAGGGCCTTCACCATAAGAGGTGTCAGATGGGACTGGTGAAGTCTGGGAAGTTTAGAGTCTGGTATGTAGAACAGTAGTTGGGAAAGTAACAAAAGAGAGTGGAGGAAAGGAGAGACTGAGACAGAAAAACAGGGGGAAAGAGAAAGAGGGAGAGAGAAATGGGGGAGGGGGAGAAACAGGCAGAAAGGAGGGGAGAGAAATAGGGAGATGGAGAAAGAAACAGGAGGGGAGAGATGGGAGAGAGATGGAAAGAAAGAGAAAGGAACAGAGAAAAAAGTAAAGAGAGGGGGAAAGAGGGGAAAGAAAAAGCAAAACAGAGAGGGGAAGAAAGAGATGGGGAGGGGAGAGACAAATAGAGGGAAAGAGAAACAGAGGAGTGGGAGAGAGACAGAAAGAGAGAAAGGGAAAGAGAAAAAGAAATGGGGGGGAGAGAGGGGAGAGAGAGACAGAAAGAGAAAGGAGAAGAGAAAGAGAGAAACACAGATGGAGGAAAGATAAACAGCAACAGAAAGGGAAGAGGGGGGGAGAGACAGAAACAGAGGGAAAGAGAAATAGAGGAGGAAGGAGGAGAGAGAAATAAAGAGAGAGGGTAAGAAAAAGACAGAGAAACAGAGAGGGAGGGGAAGAGAAAAAGAGACAGAAACAAAAGGGGGAGAGAAAAAGACAAAACGAGAGGGGAGAGACAGAAAGAAGAAACAGAGATGGAAAAAAGAACTTGGGGGTGTGGGGACAGAGCGGGAGAGAGAGATCCCGGGGCTGAGGGGGGAAGGGACCCTCTCACTTCACAGACCCAGCCCGGGGAGCTCAGGAAGCTCAGTGACAAATGCCATAGGGCTGATCCTGCCCCGCCACCACTGCCTTCACGAGAAGAGGGAGAGATGGCGCTGGAGGGGGGTGATAGGAGATGGAGGGGAGCGGGCTGAGTCAGCCCCGCCCGCAGCTGTCCCCGGATCTCCTGCCCTGGCCCGGGAGCAGCAGGTGGCCTGGCCTGTGCTTGGGGCTCTCTGCAAGGGCAGGGACAACCACCCATACTTGGCAGGGACGTGGCCCAGCCTTGCCCAAGGTCACAGGGAGGCCTCTGCCCCCCTCCCCACAATGACGGAGTCACCCCTGTGGTAAGAAACATCTTTATTGGCTTTAGGTCATTCATTTTGTAGTGTCCAGCGAGGATTATATTTTTAGAGAATCAATCTAAATTATACATACTCGTGCCTCCCTGGCCGGGGCCGCCCCCCAGCCTGGGAGCAGAAGGGAGGAGGCGGGGCAAGCCCTGCCCCCGCTGCCCCCCTCGCCTCAGCCCCCGGGGTCTGCCAGGAGAAGCCGGCCTCCCTGTGCCGCCTCGGTAGCTCTGGGATATGGCCCAGGACATGCATCTGGGGAGACAAGGAAGGGGTGAGAGCAGGCGGGCCCCCGCCCGGCGGGCTTCCCCACCCCGGGAGCTTCACAGGCGCGCTGGCTCCTGGGCGCAGACGGACGGAGGGCACCGACGGGCAGGGAGAGCGTCTCTGGAGTCCCAGGCCGGGGAGGGAGGGTCTTTTTGGTTTTATGTTGTCATTAAAAAAAAAAAAAAAAACGAACAAACAAAAAGGGCAAAGTGATTTCATTTGCCTTCTAAAAAATAACCGAGTCCTAAAGGTCCATCCGGCCCCCGGGTCGAGGAGGGAGCCCGGCCCTCTGCGCTGGTCCCAACATGCGAAGGGCAGAGGCCGCGTCCCCCGACAGACAGGGGCCTGGGTTCGGCCTGGCCGGCCCCCTACTGCCCAGCGGCGTAGGGCCAGTTGAAAGTGCTGCCAGACAGCAGCATGTCCCGGATGAGCGTCTCGATGGGCGTCTTGCCCACGAGGCGCATGAAGAAGAGCTGGGAGATGAGGGCGGCGGGCACGGCCCTCAGGGCGGGCAGCCGGAGGAGCAGGCGGCCGAAGCGCTGCGGCTGCGAGGGGTACTGGGCGCGCACGTACTCCGTCAGGGCCACCTGGGCTTTCTCCTGCAGGCTCTCCACGTGCGCCGGGTCCGAGAGGCCGCAGGCATCTGCCAGGGACAGGGGGCCGTCAGCTGCCGGCCTGGAGCCCCCCGCCCCCGCCCAGGCAGACATCCCCTCACCCCAAGGGGGATCCCGCCAGCCCCCGACCACAGAGTGCTGCCCGCCCCCATCCCCAAGAAAGAGGGAGAAGGTATAGGAGGGTCTGGAATCCCCAGGGCACGGAGGGCTCTTGGATGCAGGCTACAAGGGACCCCCCGGGTGGGGAGGGGCCCGAGCCGGGGAGAGGGCGGCCCACCCACCTGGCGTGAAGAGGGCGATGGCCTTGAGACAGCTGTACTCTGCAGAGTCCACCTGCAGCCGGTTGAGCTTGTCCACCTGCTCCTGAAAGACCCGGATCTGGTCCATGAAGGAGACCACGCGGTCAGCGGCCATGGGCGCCGCGTGGAAGCCGGCGGCGGCCAGCAGGGGGGCCATGTGCAGGGGAAGGGCGGACTGGGCGGCGTTGAGGACGAAGAGCTCGCTCCAGCTGAGCCTCAGCAGGGCCACCTGGTCGGCCACGGGCAGCTCGGGGAAGAAGGGGATGTTCCGGGCCCACTCCACGGTGCTGAAGAGGAGGCGGGCGGCCAGCTCGCAGATGTTGTCGATGCCCATGACGCTGCCCTGCTGCTGGGCGTACTGGGAGCCGTAGCGGGCTGCGGGGTACGGCTCCGCCCGGAGCAGCTGCGAGATCAGCTCCGACACCGGCTGCCCATTGAAGTACTCCCCACCCCCTCCTCCGGCCAGGGTTGTGGGGCTGCCCCCCGAGTGCGTGTGGGGGATCCGGCCCCGCTGTACCGCTGGGGGGAGAGAGGAGAAAACGGGAGGGAGGGGAACGGCATCAGGAGGAAAAGGGGGAGGGAGGGAGGTGAGAATAGGTGGGGAGAGACAGAGAGGAAGAGAATGGAGAGGGAAAGACACAGAGATAGGGAGAGACAAAAAGGGAGAGAAAGAGAGAGAAAGGACAGGGAGGAGAGGGAGAGAGACAAAAAGATAGAGAGAGGGAGAGAGACAGAAAGAGAGACAAAAAGAGAGAGAGAGAAGGAGGGAGAGAGAGAGAAAGGAGAGGGAAAGACACAGAGATAGGGAGAGACAAAAAGGGAGAGAAAGAGAGAAAGGACAGGGAGGACAGGGAGAGAGACAAAAAGGAGAGAAAGAGAGAAAGGACAGGGAGGACAGGAGAGAGACAAAAAGGGAAAGAGAGAAAGGACAGGGAGGAGAGGGAGAGAGACAAAAAGATAGAGAGAGACAGAGACAAAAAGAGAGAGAGAAAGAAGGAGGGAGAGAGAGGGAAAGGAGAGGGAAAGAGACAAAGAGATAGAGAGAAAAAGGGGGAGAGAGAGAGAGAGAAAGGAGAAAGAAGGAGAGAAAGGAGAGGAAAAAAGAGACAGAGAGTCAAAGAGAGAGAGGAGAGGGAGAGAAAGGAGAGAGGGAGAGGAAAAGGGGGGAGAGGGAGAGAGAGAGACAGACAGACAGACAGGGAGAGGAAGAGACAGAAAGATAACCAGAAAGAAAAGAGGAGAAAGAAAAAGTAGAAAAGATAAAATTGAAAAATTAAGAAGATGGGGGGATAAAGATGAGTGGATGGGGATGAAGGGAGCAGGAGAGAAAGAGAGAAACCAGATAGGGGCAGACGGGGAGAAGGAAAAACAACGGCATTAGAACAAGTGATGTGAATTTCCATTCAGTGCCCCCCATCCCCACCCACATGTAAGACCCCCGGGACTGCACCAGTACTGGGAGAGCAGGCTGGCTCACCCGCCAGGGGCCCGGGAGGAAGGAAGGGTCTGGGGAGGAGTCAGAAGGCAGGGCCCCCGGCAGCCACCCAGCCGCCCGTTGGCACAGCAGCCCCAGCCCTCCCCACACACATGGAAGCCGGGGGGACCTGCCCCCGTACCTCCTCCAGCCAGCCAGATAAACACTCGCACATGCGTTAGCTGAACAAAAGAGAAACAGGCCGGGCCAGCCCACACAGCTGCAGCCCAGAGACACCGGGCGGCTCGCTCCTCCCCCTCGGAGCCCTGGGGGGGACCAGGGCAATTATCTGTCCCTGGCCTGGGACCGGGAAGGGCTCCGGAGGACAGAGAAGCACAGAAAGAATCCCAGGCAGTCCCCGGGAACAGAGCCGGCGGCTGGAGGGCAGGGAAGGCCGGGCCTGGACTGGGGACAACCCCAAGCAGGGGGCGAGGGAGGGGAGGAGCACTCGTCCCCATTTTCCTCCCGGGTCCTGGGGGGCCCAAGAACGATTTATCGCCGGCTGGGTCTGGAGCGATAGCGATCGCCTCATCCCAATCCCCTTCATCTCAGGGAAGGAAACTGGCCCAGCCGGAGATAAAGGGGGATCACGGCGACTTGGAGGCGGGCCGGGACCAGAATGAGAACCTCGGCCTCCGGACTGGGTCTCTTTCCCCTCTCCGGGGCTCCCAACCCCACAATGGCAGGTCCACGTGCTTGCCCCCTCTTCCCCCATCCCGGCGGAGACAGCCCAGCCCACACCCAGGGGCCAGAACGGCAGCTGGGGAGGGGGAGGGGGAGAGAAAGCGCGGGCCGGCCCACCCCCCCCAGAGGGCCCGAGGGACAGAAGCTTCCAGGCTTCGGCAGGAAGGCCCTGGAGAGCCGAGCAGGAACCAGGCGAGACACACCCGCCGGGCCCTGCCGTGGGGACTCGGGGACCCACAGGAAGCAGAAATAGGGAGCCGTTCTCTCCTGGCAGGGAGGGGGCCGGGGGAGCCGCAGCACCTAGTGCTCCATGGGATTTCTGGGGTTGGACTCGGAGGAGGACGCCTGGAGATCTAGAGAGCTTACATCCCCAGTTAGGGCCATGGTCTCACTTTAGAGAGCGGTTAACAGGAGAAGGGGGAGGAAATGACCTAGCCCAGTGTCACAGACCCTGCCTCAGCTGGCCCGGCCAGGGGCCAGGGTCAAGGCCAACCTTCCCCAGCCCAGAGGTCTGCAGGCCCGCCCCCCCCAGGCCTTGGGGCCACAGCTGGCCACTGAAGGGAAAGGACAAGCCCAGTCTGGGTCTGCTCAGAGGGAAGGGTGGGAATTCCGTGGGTCAGTGGGGCCCAGCGGGCCAGAAGGAGGGCCACTGCTAGTCCGGCCTTTCCCTCCAGTCCGGGGGGCTGGGAGAGCCCGAGACCAAAGCCCCGGGCTCAGGGGCGGCGGGAGGGGAGGGACACACTGCTCCCTCAGCCTCTGAAGTCTGGCCCAGAACAGGGCCACAGAGCTTCAACAAGGGAAGGAGGCCTAGATACTCTGGGAGCTGAGCACTCAGACTCCCAGCACCAGCACTGCCCAAATGAGGAAACCGAGGCCGGGGAAGGGCGGAGGCAGAACCGAACCCGGGTTTTCCGGGCCGGGTCTGGCGCTTTCTCTGGCTCCCAAACCCCGGCTGCAGGAGCGGGCCCGGCCCCAGGGTGCTCCCCAGGCTCCGAGCTGCCCTTCTAGACCCCTCTGCGGAGCCCGAGTCAGTATGTCCTGACCAGGAGCAGCCAGGTAGCCAGCTGGGAGGGCACCGTGCCCTCCTGCCCTGGGCAAACACTGGGGTGGAAGAAGAGGGAGGGAATAAAGGGCCCTTGTAAGAAAAAAACAAACAGCAAAGGAACCGCCCCGTCTAGAGGTGGGAAGGTCAGAGCGACCTGGGCAGGGTGACCAGGGGAGGAGGGAGGGAGCCCCAAGGCCCCGGGCGGCCCTGGCCCTCCTGCTCTAGATGGAGGGGGGAACTGGAGAGCCTGGGGATGGGGAGGACCCTCAGCCAGGAAGGACCAGACTCCTGCTGGGGAGGGGCCGGGATCACCCCGGAAGTCAGACTCCTGGTCTGCAGGCCCAGGCTAAGGCCCCAGGGAGGGCCAGGAAAGCCCCCTCGTGCTCCCCCCCAGCCCCAAACTAACCCCCCACCCTCAGGATGACACAGTGGGCAGGAGCTGATCCCAGGGCCCGGCTGAGAACTCAGGCCGCGGGCGATTCTGGGCCGAGCCCCTCCAACCTCCCCTGGACTCCAGACGGGTGGTGAAGCCCAGGCTTCCGAAGGCGGTCCAGGCCACTCCCTGGGGAAGGGCTGAGAGCGGGCTCCTGCTCTGTCTTACCTTCCTTTCTCATGCCGACCCGGAAGCACTTTTTTAAACGGCAGTACTGGCACTGGTTCCGGTGGTGCTGGTCGATCTGGCAGTCTCGGTTGGACCTGGAGGGGTGGAGTACGTGCCAAGGTCAACATCCAGACCAAAGACTGGAAATATGGGAAGAACCCCAGACTCCCTGGCTTCCTTTCTGAGCCTCAGTGGCTGCTGTCCCCATCTGTAAAATGGGGATAATACTATTACCCAGGCCCCTGCCAAACTATTATGAGTGAACACCAGGCGAGTCAAATGAACTCCTTTATTGGTTCTGCTGAATGGTGGGGAGGGGGACACAGCCTGGACCCTCATCTGATCTCTGAGATTAACTCACTGTCTGCCTGTGGCCAGGTCCCTCCTCTCTAGAGCAGGGGGAGATCCGACTGGGGCTGAGACCCGGGTACAAATCCCAGCTTTGTCACTCCCCTTCTCCCCCCGGGTCTCATTTCCCTTACCCACCATTCTAAAAAGTCCTCCTCCCCTGCTTTCTGGCCTCCAGTTTTCCTATCTGTCACGTGTATGTGGGAGGGGGTGGGGGGCAGAGGCAGCCGGAGCCCCTGCCCTCCGAAGCCCCTTGCAGCTCAGAGGGTGACCCCGGCTAGCCCCGGGCAGCCCGGCGGCCATCGCAGGCCTCCTACGTTCCGCGCTGTCGTCCCGCGGGAGCCACAAGTAAGCCCAGCTCTGGAGGCCAGAAGCGGCCCCGGAGAAAGGCATCGAGGACATAATTTTTGTGGACGGGCTTTTCGGAGCCGCCCCTGTCCCGGAGTGCCCTGGCTGCGGCTGCGAAGTCTGCCTCCCCGTCGGCTGGGCCGGGCAAGGACAGAGCGGCTGCCTCAGGGCAGGGTCAGCCCTCCGGCCCCAACAAGTCCCAGGTCTCAGAGGGGACGGATCCAAAGGCCTAGAGGCTTCCCCTCTGCTTGGAACAGCCTCCGTCCTTGTATCCTGCACCCTGGGCCCAAGGGACCTGCTGGGAGAACAATCCCTGTGGGGGGAGGAAAATCTCCTCTGGGGAGTCAAGGAGCCCCTTCGCACGGGCCTAGGGCCCAAAGCGTTTGCAGGCCTGAGCCACCCAGGGACCACTCTGCTCAGGCAGAGACATCAGCTCAAAGCGGGGTGGGGGAGAGGAGCAGGGAAGAGCACTGCTCTTCCAACTCGGAAAAGCCAAGTTCAAGGCCTTCTCCAAGCCTTCCTAGTAACCCGACCTCGGCCACTTAACCTCTGGACCTGTTCCCTCACCTGGGAGAGAAGGGCACCTGGCCCGCTCCGTCCCTTAGGCTCCTCCCGTGGCGGGTGGGCCAGGGACAGAGCCAGGGACTGCGGCTCGAGGGCAGCCCGCGGTTCTGGCACCCGGGGAGCGGCCCCCACACTCTACCCAGCGTAGGGAGAGCAGAAAGGGCCGCCCCCACCTGCCCTCAAAGCGCCCGCACTCTCAGTAGGACAACCTGGGGGTTCCTTCCTGGCATCCTGGGCGGCACACAGTAGGTGTTTCACGGTGTTTGTGGCTGGGTGACCGACCTGAACCTCAGGTGTGGGAGCATGGCCGGAGAGGGCGGAGCTCGGGGGAGGTCTCGGGCAGAAGGGGCAGGGTGAGGGAGGGTCTCGGCTATTTTTATCTTACCTCTTCCTCTCTGCTTTGCCCGCAGCTGAAAAGGCAGAGGAAGAAAGAAGAGAGGGCTGGGTCCCACTCTCCAGGATAAAAGAGGGAGTTTTAGGACAAACAGAAGCCTGTCCTACTTCCCACAGAGGGAAAAAAGAAATGGAGCTCATTCCCCTGAGCAGTGACCCAGGATGGAGATATAAATAGGGTGGATGGAGAATTCAGTGGCTGACAGATCCCCCACAGGGTGCAGAGGAAAGTGGAGGGGCACTGGAGGACATCTCCTCCTTCCTCATCCGGGCCTCTGGAACACGGCCTCTGCCCCTGCTCTCCCCAAGGTCACAGACGTGCTCCATTCTCTGGACTCGCCTTCCTCGGCCCCCTACGCTGCTCGTGGCTGGTGGCAACCCCTCCCACCGCAAAGCCTCCCCTCCAACCTCAGAGCCCCCTTCTCCTCGTCCCATCCCGGCTGAACCCGCTTCCTCATCTTCCTAACGCCCCAAGGCTCTGCCCGGGACCCCTTCTCCCTTGGGGAGCATCCTCTTCCGTGCTTTCAGCTTCCCCCTCCAGGCGGATGACACTCCCATACCTATACCTTTTATTCTGCCCAGGTGACACACTTGGTATCACATCAGACTTGGGTTAATTTAATTTAATTTAATTTATTTTTGGCTGGAGCAATTGGGGGTAAGTGACTTGCCCAGGGTCATTCAGCCAGGAAGTGTTAAGTGTCCGAGGCCAGATTTGAACTCGGGTCCTCCTGCCTTCAGGGCTGGTGCTCTCCCCACTGCCCCACCTAGCTGCCCCCAGACTTGGGATTCATGAGTTCAAATCTGATGCAGACCCTCACTGTCACCCTGGACCCTTCGCCTGTCTGCCTCAGTTTCCTCATCTGTAATATGGGGAGGATAATTTCGATTATCCAAAGGCTGTGGTGAGGATCAAATGAGAGAATAGCTGTGAGCCGCCTAGCAGAGGTCGACCTGCCAGAGAAACGCCCCTTGTCCCGGTAAGCTTCGGCCTGGAATTCCTTCTCGCCCATGGGCGATCTCACCCCTCGGCCTACAGCTCCCTCGAGTCCCCCAAGTCCCAGAGCAGACTCCGACTTGGGAGAAGCAGCACAGCGGGCCCGGCTCCAGGAGAGCAGGACCCGGGGCTCGCCATGTCACATTCTAGTTGCATTACTACAACTCCTGGCCCGCGACTCCAAGAGCCACTTTCTTTCTCTGTAAAATGAGAAGATTGGCCCAGTTTCTCAGATCTTTCTAGGTCTGATATTCTAGGTTCTAAGCATGAGGTATTGCCAGCTACCGCAGAACCTTCAGGGACTTGGGCCCCTGCTGGGTCCCCGGCCAGTGCCCTGCCTTCCCTTCCTTCCAGCTGCTCCAAATTTGCCAGCAGAGATCCGGGATTCAAATCCTACTTCAGCTTCTTCCGTGTGACCCTCACGGTCCAAACCGGTTCGCCGGCCTGGGCCTCAGTGTGTGCCTCTGTAAAATGTGCGGGTTGGATTCACTCAAGGGCTGGATTTTTTGTGCCCTGGATCCCCGTGGCTCCATGGTGAAGGTGATGGGAATCCTTCTCAGAATACTGTGTTTAAAGGCACAAATTAAAATACACAGCATTACCAAGGAAACCAATTACACTGAAATAGTTATCATTTTTTTTTCAGTTTTAGGACCTGAAGCTGAGAACCATTAGATACGCTAGTTTCTAAGGAACCTATCAGTTCTCTCCCCACAGTTCTAGAACCTAGACCTCCAACCCTCTCTGCCCCTCCCGTCCACTTCCAGATCCCGACGTACCCAAGGCAAGTCAGAAGTGGGGGGGACTATGGCTAGAATGCGGGGAACCCCCTTAACTCGCCCCGTAGGTGACCCCAGACTCTAATCAAGCTAGAGTCAGAAAGGTAGGAGGCCGGGCTGAGAAGTTACCATTCCTCACGGACTCTGTTCCGACCCTACCGTTCGTCTGTTAACTCCTTACTCCCTCTCCTCGATCCCCCCAAAATAAAAATAAAAATGCAGTTTCCTGGGGCCTGGAAAAGGCCAAGAAACACGGCTCCCCCCACCACCAAAGCCAAGGGCCACCGGCTGGGGCAGGATCTGAGGAGCTTTACCTCGGGCCTATCGCTCCCTAATCTCTGGAGTCAGGGATCTGCCACTAAGAGGGTTGTTTGCAGTGGCCTCCGGCCAACGCTGGGGGCCTGGGGGGAAGGGGCGAAAATCAAAGAACCCCTTGTCAAGGAGAAAGGGCTCGGGGACAGGCATGGCACAGCGGGAGCCAGACCTGGCTCTCCAAGCCTCAGTAGCCCCATCTGGAAAATAGGTTTTTTTTTTGTTTTTTGTTTTTTTTTTACTGCCCTACATCTCATGGGATGACTGAAGAAAGAACCTTGAAAGCCTCCCAGTGTGACAGAAATGGGAATGACCCGTGGAGAATGCCAAGGACCCTACAAGAATAAAGGGCACATCAATAAACTTGGGAGAGGCCTGGCAGAGCTGGGCTCTGGCCCTCAAAGTTCAAGGTCAGAGAGAGAGTCAGTGGGCCAAGACAAAGGGAGCAGTGACGGGGGAGGAGGCTTGGCAAAGGAGCCCAGCTGGTCCTCAGCTCGGGGAAGGAAGCCAGGGCAGCCTACGAGACTCCAGACTGGGAGACCCCACAGGCACAAGCCGGAGGGGCGGGACCGCGGCCGGTCCCAAGGATCTGAAAGGGACTGAGGAGCCCAAACTAGTCCAGACTTACAGGATCTCCAGGACCGGAAGGCCTGCAAGGGTCCTGGCAGGGGGAGACCCCCCCCCTCATTCTCCCTCTCCTGAAGGGAGAGAAATATTGCTCTCAGAAAGATCTTTCACTGATGGTGATCCCTTGTCTAGGTTCCTGGGGTTGGGAACCATTAGTCTAAGTCCCACACTAACAAAAAATAGTAACAATAATTCAATCATTGATAACTTCAATCCCAGAAATAAATTACTATGATTTTTGGCCCAGAAGGACTTTGGTGCTAAGAAAACCAGAACCCAGGATGTCAGAGATGGGAGGGCTCTTAGTACAAGGAATGTCACAGCTGGGAGGGGTCTTAGAACAGGGAGTGTCAGGGCTGGGAGAGCTCCCAGAACATGGAATATCAGAGATAGGAGGTTCCCAGAGTATGAAATATCAGGGCTGGGAGGGCCCCTAGAACCCAGGAGGTCAGGACTGGGAGGGTCCTTAGAACCCAGGAGGTCAGGGCTGGGAGCGCCCTTAGAACACAGGAGATCAGAGCTGGGAGGGCCCTTAGAACATGGAATGTCAGGGCTGGGAGGGGACTTAGAACCCAGGTCAGGGCTGGGAAGGCCCTTAGAACCCAGGAGGTCAGGGCTGGGAGGGGACTTAGAACCCAGGAGATCAGAGCTGGGAGGGCCCACCAGAAATCCTCTATCTGAAGACTCATCTTGGGGAAACTGAGACCTAGAAGAGATGAGTTGTCCCAGTCCCATAATGACAAGGTCAGGAACCGAGTGGGAAGGAACAAGATGGCCACTGTCTTAGAGTCCAGGCGAGTGGCCCCTGCCCACAGGTCCCTTCCCCCATCTTAAGCCCACCCTGGGCCCCCGACTTGTCCAAGGTCACCAGCAGCGGCCGCTTCCTCCCAGGATGAGGTCAGCAGCATGGAAAGGTTCCAGCTGAGAAGATGCCTCGGTCCGGCCCGAACCGGGCAGGGAAAATCCCAGCCTTTTGTCTGCAAGGAAGGGGCCAAGGGCACTCTCGGGGACAAGGGCTGCCAGGGCCCCCAGCTGGGCGGGCTGGGGGAGGGGGAGGGGAGGATCATTAATGTCCCTGGAACACCTGGGCTCCTGACCAATGGTTAGAGCTTCCGGATAATGAGGCCAAGGTCACTGCTTCCAGGCCTGCGCGGCCCAATTACCCGCGGCTGCAGAAACTAGCCGTCCTCTCCCGGCTCAGAAGCTGCCCGGGCCCTGCCAGGGCCGGGGCCGGGCCGGCTCGGAACCCCCACCCCCGGCGCAGCGCCTTGGTCTCAGGAAAGCCTCGAGCTTGCGGGGGCCCAGGAAAGCCAGAGGCCGGTGTGGGGGGCCCTGCTCACCTCCCAATTAGCAGGCCTGCAGCGAGCTGAGCCTGCCCGCCCCTCCTTGCCAACAACTGTGGGCTGGTTGGAGGCGGCTGCCAAAAAACAGGTGGTAAGGACAATTAAGTGCAGCGAGAAATGGTTTATTTCCCCTTTTGGGGAGGGGAGGGCAGGGCAGGCACTGGAGGAGACTTCTCCCCGCCTCCCCCCACAACGTGCCCCTGCAGGGGCAGAGGAAGCCTGGCCCACCTGAGGCTGGGCCCCACTAAGTGCCGGCGTAGGCCCTCGGGCCTTGGGGAGAGAGGTGGGCTGGCTGGGGGTGGGGCCGGAGTCGGCCCTTCTTCAGGTGCCTCTGGAGCATCGTCTGCTTTGCTCTTTCTCTCCCTTTCTACCAGCCCCCCAACCCCTTGGCCAGAAACCACAGAAAAGCACCTCCAGCTTCTCTCCGTGGGGGCGGAGAACTTAAAACACTTTAAACCACCAAAACAACAACAACAAAGCAAAACAAAACATCACCGGGACTCCTCTCAAAAAACAACAAGGACAATCCGACACCTCCAAGCAGGAACAGCCGCCTTCGCAGGCTGAGCTCTGACCCTGAGCCCACAGAAGAAGGGGTTTCCTGTGATTTCCTGCCCCTAGGCCAGGGCAGGTATACCAGCTCGTGGGCAGCAGCCTAGCGGGATGGGGGAGGGGGGAAGGGGAAGGGAGGCTCTCTGGAGAGCAGGAATCTGGCACACACACACCCCCCTCCCCTGCTCAGACACCTCGAGGGCCCCCTGTGGATCCTAGGATCTCTTAAGGGCAGAAAATATGTCTTATTTCACCTCTCCAGCAGGGAATTTGCAGAACTGGCCTAGAATTCAAGAAGGCCTGCTGGCAGGGCCCTGGGAATATCCCCAAAGCTCTCCAAGCCCCCAGACCCTTCAAAGCCAAAAGCAACAGCTCCCCAACAGTAAAAGGCATTTCTTCACCTCGAGTTTCATAAAATAGTTCTGGATTCCCCTCCCCCCCCCAAAAGGGACAATCTCCCCTACTAAAGAAGCACTAGTTACTGGTTGTATTAATACCTTTGATTAGAGATGGTCATTGTGGTTCAATACTTTTGGGATTGAATTAAGACCCAGTTCAAGTTGGTATTTTTTTTTGTGGGAGGGGCTGGGGGGAAGGGAAGGAAAACCTCAGGCTGGAAAACCCAAAGAAGGGCAGGACCCAAACTCTACTCCCCAGTTAGCCCGGCTCTCCCACTTCCAGGCCCCCAACCAGCTCAGGGCACCCTGCTCCCCGTGAAGAGGCTGCAGCTTTGGGGGGAAAAGGCGATTTACTCTGGAAACCAGCCCAAGGGAAGACAATGGCCAGAAGGTTCTGTGTTCTAAGGGAGTCTAAGTTCTAAATGCCACGTGGGGCCCTCTAAATACTTGGCTTTATAAAAATAAGAAAAAGGGTTGGGGGAGGAAGGGGGAAGAGATGAGAAAGAGGAGGCCAGAGGTCCCTAACTCGGTGTCTGGAGAGGGAGGCAAGAGGGCTTGTGGTCTCTCTGGCCAGTCAGTTTTCAATCACTGCCTCCAGCCACCGCCTCCCCCAGATGGCTCCTCCAGCCCACTGGCCCTAGGAAGGGAAGGCCTGCTTCCCCAGCCCAGGCCAGAGGTCACAGCCTCAAAGACTCCATTCCCCCCTCCCCCCCACCATGCCAGGTTTCAGAGGCCCTGGAGGGCAGAAGAAGAAGGTTAAACGAGGGCAGAGAAAACAGCGATAGAAGGAGAGGGCAAGAGGGTCAAAGATGAAAGGTCAGGGGGAAGAAAGGGGTTAAAGGGGAAGCAAATGTAGAGCTGGTGATAATGCCCTACATTTAGACAGCATTTTATACTTTACGAAAATGCTCTCGTGTCTATGGATCTTTTCTATCATTTCTATCACGACAGCAAGTTTATGAGACAGGCGAGGGACTATCTCCAAATTAAGGAAGGGGGAAACTGAGGCTCAAGGAGAAGTGACTTGTCCAAAAACAGCCAGCCAGCTCCTAAGGCCAAACGCAGGCCACCCAACTGCCAGTCCCGTGGTCTTCCCAAGGTGAGACTGCAGCCTCGGGGTCAGCCGGGCCTGGGCGAGCCCAGAGGAGGAGGAAGCCTCGGAGCTTTCGAGGTTTCATGTGACAAGAGCTAGAGATCTAATCCAAGTATTTCATTTTACTGATGGGGAAACGATAGGCCCCGAGAGGGGAAGCGACTTGCTCAAGATCGCCCAGAGACCGTGGGGCGCGTGAGCTGGAATTTGAACCCAGGGCTCTGGGCACCTTCCACATGCCGCCCCCTGCCTCAGCTCCGGGGCTGCGGCTGCGCCTCCGGCTTCGCCTCGCTCCTCTCCCCACCCTCCCATACCTGCAGGTGTAGCTGAGGTTCCGCCGGATGCTCCGCTTGAAAAAACTCTTACAGCCCTCGCAGGTGAAGACGCCGTAATGTTTGCCGCTGGACTTGTCCCCGCAGACCACGCAGTCCACCTGGAGCCCGGGCTTGTCTTCGTCGCCCGGCTCCGGGTCGCTGCCGCCGCCCTGGGGCGAGGCCGAGTCCTCTTCCGACGTGCGGGGGTAGCCGCCCTTCTCCACTCCGTTCGTGTCCCCGTTGGGGCCGCCCCAGCCGCCGGTCACCATAGCCATTCTCCCCTCCAGGGAGGGGAGAGGAGGGTCCCGGGCTCGGGGGTGCGGGAGAAGGGGAGGCGGGGAACTAGCAGGCGGCGCGAGCCCGGCGCTGGGGGGCGCCCCCGAAGAGCATCAGGCTGCGCCCCCGAAACAGCCGCCGCTCCCGGGGCGCGGAGCGGGGCGGGGCCGGCCGGGGCGCTGGGGGCCCTGCGGCGGGCCCGGAGACAGGCAAAGTTTGGCAACAACTTTCCGCGGGTCCCGGCCGAAGGCAGAACTGGTCGGGCCGGTTCCCCAGCCGGCAAGGGCTCCCGGAGAAAAAAAAAAAGGGGGGGGGGGGGCGAGCAGCGGCTGCGGCGGCACTACCTTCCCAAGCAGCGGGGTCGGAGCTGGGGCCGGCGCTAGCAGTGCGTGCGACCCGTCCCCCGGGCCAGCGGCCCCGCTACGGCGGCCAGAGCAGGCCGGCCCCAGGACATCACGCCAGCGGCAGAAGCAGCAGGGGCATATACAGAGGCACCTCCCCGGCCGGTAGTCCCAAGCGCCTGCACCTTCCTCTCAGCTCCTCCTCCTCCTCCTCCTTTCAGCGCCGGGAAACTTCGGGGCTCAGCCCCCACTCGTGCCACTCCGGAGACTCGGGCTGCTCGCTTCTGGCCCACGCAGGCCTCTCCGCCTTCCTCCGAGCTCCTCCTCCTCCTCCTCCTCCCCCCAGCGCAGGGGAAACTTCGGGGCCTGGCCTCCGGGCGGGCAGTCCGTCTCCTCCCTCCTCTTCCTCCACCTCCTCCACCTCCTCCTCCCTTCTCCTGCTCCTGCTGCTGCTGCTGCTGCTCCTGCTCCTGCAGCCGCCGCCGCTCCGGCCCTCTGAAAGCTTCGGCCCCGGGCGCTCTCCTCTTCTCTCCGAGCCGGGGGCAAACTTAGCGGGGCTGGGCCTCCGCGGTGCCTCCGCCTCCTCCGGGTGCCCGAGCTCGGCGACAAGGAAAGTTTGGCTGCAACTTGAGGCGCTGCAAGTTCCCGAGCCCCGGCAGGCGAGCGCCCCTCCCTCCACCTCCTCCTCTTCCTCCGCCTCCTCCTCCTGCCTCCGCCTCCGCCTCCGCCGGGCTCCGGCTCCGCTAAGGGAGGGGCAGTCGAGAGTGGCGCTCAGCGGCCTGGGTCCGGCCTCGGCCCCCGCCCTCGGCAGGGCCGGCCCTCACCGCGGCAGCTAGAGCTGCCCCAGCCGCAGTCCTCGGCCCCGAGGGTCTGCCCCGGGATGCAGCCGGCGCGGCTCAGCTCCTGTAGCGGCCACCGCCGCCCGGGCTGTTAAGGCTGCTGCCGCCGTCGCTGTCGCCGCTGCTGCTGCTGCTGCTGCTCCTCGGAGCTCTCGCGCTGCGGCCGGTTTGACACACAACGTTCCATTCGGAAGAGGAGGGGGACGAGGGGGGGAGAAAGAGAGAGAGAAACAGAGAGAGAAAGAGAGAGAGAGAAGGACGGTTGCCCGGGCGACGGCCGCCCTTATAAGGACATGGGTGTCAGAGAGCGCGCGCCCGGCCCGGGCACGAGAAGGGGGGGAGAGAAGGAGGAAGAAGAGAGGAGGAGGAGGAGGAGGAGGGAGGGAGGGAGGAGGAATGTGCCTGCTCAGGCCTGACCCTCCCCCCAGGGCGCGAGAGGCTGCAAAACCTTAACCCCTTCGCCACTGCACTGCAGCCCCTGCTCTTACCCCCCCCCTCCCCCGCTCCCATCACCGCCCTCAGTCTCTAGATCCCCAGATCGTCCCTCTCTCCAGTGCCCGGTGCTGCAGCCGCCACTTAGCCTCTTTCTTGACCCCAGGGATGGAGGAGGGGGAGATAAGGGATGCTGCTGTATTAACTGGGGGCTACATGGCACAAATGGGGGCTCGGGGTATCGATCCCCCCCCTTCGTTCGCTGGCTTCCGGTCGTCGGGGGAAAACGCACGTCCAGAAGCTGCGCCCATAGCCCCGGTATTTCTCTCGCTACGTTCCACAGCACCTCCCTCACCCCACCTCCTCCCCGCCTAGGGGTGGGGGAGTTGAGAAGGGGAGAGGACCTGGCCGGAGCACGCAGGCGCTGCACAGAGCTGCAAAACGTCCGCTCCCCCTCCGGGGCCCCCCGCACAGCCAAGGGACTCAGCCCCACTTACGGCCTACGGAGCACGCCCACACCTCCACCTCCCCACCATGTGCAGTGACCCGAGTGCCCCCTTCCCCTCATGGCCCCGCAGAACCCTGGGTTTTGTAGGGCAAGAGGCCAGACCAAAGAGCAAACGGTTCCCTCCCATCCGTCCTACTCTGGCCTCCTCGGTGCCTGCCCCGAGAAGCAAGGGGGCCAAAGTTGAGATCTGCCTTTTACCCCCCTTCCCGTTCCCCACCTCTTTATTTTCTTTGCTGAAGCAGGGGAGGAAGGCAGGCTGGCCTTGGTCAATAGAAAAAGGGAATTACAAATACCCTGGGCCCACCTTGGAAGTCTGTTTTCCATTTGTCTGAATTACTTGAGAATCATCCCTAATTCTCCTAGGAATCAAATGCACGTCCTAAATTGTAGTGCAAGAGGAGAGGAAAGAAGGGGACAGAGATGTGTATTAATTAAATGGGGATTCGAAGGGATGTCACCCTTCATCTTTCCCTCTGATCCCAAGTCAAGAATACCAGTCCAGAACTCTGGAAGGTCTGCATCAGGTTTGTCCTGCCTTTCTTCACCTTAACCCTATTCTTACTGATCATCTGCCATCCCTTTTCTCTCTAATATCATCCTTATAATACCTATTCAAAAGCAACAGGAGCAATTGAATTCATGACATGTGAAACTTGCTTGCAAGTTATAATCTAGAAATCTGTTTTTTTTCCCTAGTCCTGTGTCTTTTACCAATGACTGATTACCTTTATCATTTTGGGCATCTCATTTCCCAACCATGGATTTCAAGTTTTCTCATCAGTAAAATGAGGGGGATCAGACTAGATTAAGTATTTTTAATCTGAGGTCCATAGATTTTGTTTTTCCAAATATTTTGGTAATTGTATCTCAATGTAGGAGAGAATTTTGTCATTGTATATATTTTATTTTACACATTTAAAAACATTATTCTGAGAAGGGTTCATAGGCTTCACCAGATTGCCAAATGATACAAAAAAATTTTTTTATCATAGTGCTCCCTCCCTGCCCTGAACATCTTTGGTTCTAAGGTTCCTTTCAGCTCTTATATTCTGATCCAAGAGCACTCCCATATTATCATTGCTAAGGACCTTCTCTGCACTGACATTCTGTGTTCCAATATCTCTCCATCCCAAAGCTCTGATATTCTATATTGCAACATTGCAGTATTGACATTTTGTAACCCTCCCAGCTCTGACATTTTATATCCCTCCCAGCCTCATTATTCTATATTCTAAGGTCTATCCCAGCTCTATCCTAAGATCCCTTCAAAATTAGACATTCTGCTTTGACCCCAAGCTATGATATCTCCCAGAGAAAACCATTTAAGACCATCTATAAAATGGGAGTTGAAATGGATGCATTGAACCCAAGAGCAGTGGGACTGGGCCAAAGAGGAAAGAGAAGGAGCCAGGGGAGGAGCTGCTTCAATCAGAGGGAGGCCTGGATGAAAGGTTTCCTTGGGTTAATAAGTATTGAAACTCCTTTTGGGATTCAGATGGGTGAGCCTGGCCATTAGGCCTGCCAGCCTACCGGTCTCTGTCTGTCTGGCAGTCCTGCCCTGCTGGCCTGGGCTAGAGTACTGACATTAAAGATTAACTAGGGAATCAAACTTCAAATGGACCAGAGCTGGAGATGGGGAAAGGAGAAAGGAGGGCCTCTTCAGTATTAATAAATTGATCTTTCCCATACATCCCCATTTACCACAAGTCTGCCTGGAAATGCCTTTGCCTTTATCAGAGATAGAGGAAAGAGAGTAGGATCATAAAAATCTTTAGAACAAGAAGGAAGTTGAGAGGCTTTCTAATTCAGCCTCTACCCCACCCAGTTTGCAAATGGAGAAACTGAGGCCCAAGGTTCACACAGGCAATTGGAGAGAGGGAGGATTCAAATCCAGTCCTCTGGCTCTAAATCCTATGTGTATGTGTGCCCTTTCCCCTGTACCAGGACACCTCTCGTTGGTCACTGACAGGAAGAGGTTCTTAGCAAAATGATTAATTTCACAGACCTGCCTCCCTCCACTTCCAGCCTTTTGTGTCCTCCTGGATTTCCTCTCCCTTCAAATCACATTAGCAAAGCACTTCTTTTCCAAGTTTGCTGCCAGAGAAATTTCTTTCAACTGGCAACATTTCTTTCTTTTTTTCTTTGTGTGTGTGTGAGGCAGTTGGGGTAAGTGACTTGCCTAGGGTCACACAGCTAGTAAGTATTAAGTATCTGAGGTGGGATTTGAACTCAGCTCCTCTGGACTTCATGGCTGGTACTCTCCACTGTGCCATCTAGCTGCCCCCTGATGTTTCTTAATAGTGATGTTTATTTCTATAGCTCCAAAAGGTTTGCAAAGTGCTTTCATACAGCCCTATGGCTAATCAGAGAGTAAGAAGCTTTACTCCTTAGCCTCCTGATACACAACTTCCTTGGATTAGCCAGGGGATGGTTCTGACCCGTCATTTCTGGCCTATCCAGGAATTAGGATTTTACTACCCACAAGTCATTGAGCCTGAGCAAAAGGGACTTAGGTGAGCTGCTAAGCAAGGACTTTCTCTCCAAAAGGTGCTTCTCAGCAGGGGGAAAGGTATTTGAAGAATAGTCCAACATGGCATCATATCTTGTGATGTTCAGGAAATTTCTAGGCTGCCAAGTGAGAGACAGGCAAAAAATCCCCCTTTCCAATTCCTTAACTATCCTTTCCCATCAGCCTGGGTTGGGGTTGGAGGAAGTGGGGGGTAAGGGAGGTATATGAAGTCAAGATTCTGGCTGTAGCTCCCAGGAAAGGATCCCAGGCCCTGCTTGGCCAAATTGGGGGCAGGAAGAGAATTAAGAGAGAACAGGATTCACCAAACAGTAAACATTTGTTATTACCAGGCACTGTGTTAAGCAAAGTGAATGCAAAAAAAAAAAGGAAAAGGAAAAGGAAACAATCACTCTCCAGAGGAAAAAGGGATAATGAACCAGAAGGAGATTTGGGTGCTGATCCCAGGGCTGCATTACTATGGACCCATTGGGCAAGTTGCCTCTCTGAACCTGTTTCCCCATCTGTAAAATGGGGATAGCAACATTTTGAACTCAGGATTATGGTGAAGAAATTCTTCTGCCATCCTTGAAGCACACAATAAGTTTTCAGGGAATCTGGGGAGTGAATAGAACCACATCTGGTTAAAGCTAGGTGCAGCTGTAGCAAGTGCTTGCTGAAAGAAATGCAGGGTGGGAGGAGGACCCAGGGAGAGCGGACTTTCTGGAGAATATAAGCTCTCTGAAGGCAGGATTGTTTTTCCTTTGCAGTCCCAGGGTTGGGTCCAGGGCCATTTCTTGGACTGGGCTCTTAATGTGTGTTTGTTGAATTGAAAAAGCTGAGACTTGGAGCCAGGTGGGCCCCCAGGGGAGAGGGGGAGAAATAGGAGGATCTAAATAAAGCCTTGGGCCCCCTTGAAGGGACACTCTGTACATCATTAGGTGATTCTGGGAGTTCTGGTAGACTGCCCACTGCTTTAAATGTGCCCCACTTCATATAGCCTAAGGCACTTAGGGTCAGTGCCTCTCTAATTCTCCCTCATTGTCCTCCCCACCCCCCAAACACATTCAACACATCCTGTCCCTCTCTTCCTCCCAAAGACTGCCCAGGGATGGGAGAATTCAATTTCAGCCTGAGCAGCGCTGAAGAATGGGAAATGTCTCTGATCTGTGTACCCATTCTCCAACAGCATTTGGGGGAAGGCCGGGAGGAGCCCCCCATCTCCTCTCTTCATCCTAGGCCTGCTTCTGGCTCACCTGTTCAGATAAAGGTGGAAATAGGATGGCCTCTAAGGTTCCTGCCAAGTCAGTGAATGTTGAATCATCCCTCATCCCCAAATGCCTGCTAAGAATTCCCTCAGAATCACCCCCACCCCCACCAAATCCTTTTAGAATACCCCCCCCAAATTACACTCCTCCATTCTCTCCCCCAGAGCCCCCTTCCAACACACACCTCCCCAAGTCCTTCAAAGGAAGCAGGAGCTTGAGGGGATGGGACAGGGCCATCTGGGGTTGTTCGGCACTTTTTGCTTAGGCCAGATCTCACATCTCCACAAAAGGCCTTCCCACTCAACCACCTTCAATATTCTCCTGTTAAGTAACCTCCCCCTCCCCAGCCCACCCCTGCCGGCACTGCTCTGTTCTCTGCTCCTTGATTCTCCACCTCCTGGGACAAACCCAACTCCTAAAGACAGGAGGGAAAGGAGGGAGGTGAGGGGTGATGGGAAATGCGGCTCCCGAGGGAGTTGGAACTTGGAATGGGGGCTCAGGAAGGAGCTGGGGACTTGTGAGGAGCTGGGGGCTCTGGAGAGTTGAGGAACTGGGAATAGGATAAGATGGTATGGGGACTTCAGTGAAGGATGGGGGCTAATCCTCAATCACAGGCTACCCTTACCCTGACCTAGGATAAGGAAAGGCCCTAAGGAAGAAATGGAGTAGTGGGGGGGAGGGGGAGGGAAGGAGAGAATCCCAGGTCTCAGAAGGGGCCTGTTTAACCAGAATCTGTGGCTGAGGGCCAGATTCTGGTCATTCTTCAAGCGGGAGGGGACTTCACCCCCCCTTATCCCCCACCTCACCACATTCCTGCTGCTCTGGGGGAGGGGAAGAGGGCAAGGAGTGTCTCAGGGCCTCCCTCCCCATCCTGGGCCTCTTCCCAGCCTGACCAATGGCCCTGCCAGACCAATGGCCCCGCCCGCCCTTCAGGCTCCCCACTAAGCACCGGCAACTTTTGGGCCCCAGGAAGAAGAAGGGGGGGGACTTGAGTTAACATTTGACCTTGTGGGCTAGTCAGTGCGGCCTGGGGGCTGGGGGCGGGGAGAAGGCTGGGACAAAGGCGCCTGCCAGGCCCATCTGGCTGTTTTTAGGGCCCAGGCCTGTGAGAACTGCCAGCCAGATCTTTCTCATTCCCCCAGTCCATGCGGGGGAAGTGACCCACACTCTAGCCCCGCCCCCAAGGGACTCCTGAGACCACAGACTCAGTATTAAAGCTGAGCAATCCCTTTGAAATTTGTCAGGGCTGGGAGAGATCTCAGAACACAGGCTATCAGAACCGAGAGTGACTTGTGAAAATAGTGTCAGGACTAGTAGGGCCCTTAGAACCTAGGTTGTCAGAGCTGGGAGGGCCCTTAGAACTCAGGAGGTCAGAGCTGGGAGGGCCCTTAGAGCCCAGGAGGTTAGAGCTGGGAGGGCCCTTAGAACCTGGGAGGTCAGAGCTGGGAGGACCCTTAGAACCCAGGAGGTCAGAGCTGGGAGGGCCCTTAGAGCCCAGGAGGTCAGAGCTGGGAGGGCCCTTAGAACCTGGGAGGTCAGAGCTGGGAGGGCCCTTAGAACTCAGGAGGTCAGAGCTGGGAGGGCCCTTAGAACCCAGGATGTCAGAGCTGGGAGGGCCCTTAGAACCCAGGAGGTCAGAGCTGGGAGGACCCTTAGAACCCAGGAGGTCAGAGCTGGGAGGGCCCTTAGAGCCCAGGAGGTTAGAGCTGGGAGGGCCCTTAGAACCTGGGAGGTCAGAGCTGGGAGGACCCTTAGAACCCAGGAGGTCAGAGCTGGGAGGACCCTTAGAACCCAGGAGGTCAGGGTTGGGAGGACCCTTAGAACCCAGGAGGTCAGAGCTGGGAGGACCCTTAGAACCCAGGAGGTCAGGGTTGGGAGGACCCTTAGAACCTAGGAGGTCAGAGCTGGGAGGACCCTTAGAACCCAGGAGGTCAGAGCTCAATGGGCTCTTAGAACCCAGGAGGTCAGAGCTGGGAAGGCCCTTAGAGCCCAGGAGGTTAGAGCTGGGAGGGCCCTTAGAACACAAGATGTTAGGGCTAGGAAGGCCCTTAGAACATAGAATACCAGAGCTACAAAGAGACCATTTAATTGTTGGCCAAATGAAGACTCAGAGGAAGAAAATGACTTACCTAACATCATATAACTAGCTAGTCAGTGTTAAGAGCTGGAATTAGAATGTCCGCTCAGATGTCCAACCCAAGACTCCCTTTTCAAAGACCCATGCAGTCCTTATAAACCCCCCTCCCCCAGTTACTCATCCACACCCAGAACCAGTGCAGGACCAGGGATTCCACTAGGTGACAGGATGAAGAGCCCAACTATAACCAGAACCCCCAGGCCCTGAAAACTCAAGTCACACAGCTGACTAGACACCTGGGGAGTTGTGGGTGGGACAGAAGTTAAGAGAAATTTCAGACATCACCCTTCTCTCCCTCTTTTCTACTTCCATTCCCAAAACTGAGAAAGGCTCAAATCACTAATACAATGGCTTGTATGAAAAAGGAAGATCTAAGTGGGAAAATGGCCCCCTCTCCCATGGGCTCTATAGAGAGAAGGCAGTTCCCTTCCTGGGCGTTCTTGTTTCCCTACTGTTCTTGACCTTGTTACAAATACCCTACCTGGACTTCTGCCTTAGCACTATGCTAGGACCTAAGCTCTTTTTCAGGTCCCAGAGCCCTCCAATCCACATCTTTCTCTCCCCTCCAGGGGACAGCTTAACAGAGTATTGACCTCTCCAACCCCTGGAGACCTTAGGCTGAGGTTAGATGTCCACTTGACAGAAATGTTTGTAAATTCTTACTCAGATACAAGGCGAGACTAGATCCGATTCTCCAGTGATTCAACAATCACTATAACTCTGTACAAGGTAATGTACCCAGGGGATAAAAAGACAAAAAAAGGAAAAAAATAGTCCCTCCCCTCAAGGAGTTTACATTTTACAGAGGAACAAGGTGAGTAAGCACATAAGTTAATAAAAGATAATTTAAATAGGTTAGAAGCACCGGAAATATTTCCCCTTAACTAGTACCTAAGCCTTAAAGGAAGTTAGAGAATCTAAGAAGTTGGAAAGGGTGTGCTCTCCAGGTGAGAGGCACAGAGGTAGATAGATGAGAGGTGAAAGGTCAGGTTTGAGGAACTGCAAGAAGACCAGTTTTTCAAGGTATACGAAAGAATTACCGTGAAATAAATCAAAAGGAACTATATGGTTAAAAAAAAAACTTTTTTCTCCTTTTTTTTTCAGAGGCAATTAGGGTTAAGTGACTTGCTCAGGGTCACAGTTAGTAAATGTCCGAGGCTAGATTTGAATGCAAGTCTTTACTCCAAGACCTGTGCTCCGTCCATTGAACCATCTAGCTGGCCCCCAAAGGACTTTACTCAATGGACTTTGTCTTTTATTCTAATAGAGAACCATAGAAGATTTTTGAGGAAAATTACATAGGATATAGATTTAGAGTTTTAAGGGACCTTATAGATCCTCAAAGGATTCCAAGGGATTCCAAGAGAGGAAATAGCATTCCAGAAATCAGGAACTACCTAAACAACACGTCCAATTTTGCAAATGATGAAACTAAGGCCCTGGGAGGATAAATAGCTTTCCACAGTCATTGTGCTTGTTTATTCATTTCTGACTCTGTGACCCTGTTGGGTGTTTTCTTGGCAAAGACACTGGAGTGATTTGCCATTTCCTTGTCCAGTAGGTTACTGAGAAAACTGAGGCAAATAAGATAAAGTGACTGCCCAGGGTCACACAACTAGTGGTTTGCCATGCCCTTCTCTAGCTCACTTGACCGATGGGGAAACTGAGGCAAATAGGATTAAGTGACTTGCCCAGGTCATACAACTAATAAGTATTTGGGGCCAAATAATGAGACTTTCTGATTTCAAATACAATATTCTATCTACTTCACCACAGTGTGATAAGGGATAGAAGAGAGGTTGGTAACCCTATAAAAGGAGAAAAAGAAGTGAAAAGATGTAGAGGAAGAATCTGCAAGATTGTGGAGGGTAAGAAGGAGAGAAGAGTTGGAATAATTCAGTCTGTGAACTTCCATAAATAGAAGGATGAAGGACAGTGTAGATTTTGGGGAAAAAGGGAAATTTGGAGGAAGGATAGGCTTGCTGGCTGGAGTCTTCTGGGGGAGAGGAAGAGAGGGAGAATATAATGACTTCCATTTTGGATCTGCTGAGTAGGCAATGCCTATATTGGAAATATTCACAGACAGTTGGTAATGAAGGACCGTTGGAGTTGGTTATTAATTTGGGGAAGGGGAAGGGGGGTGGGGAAGTCATCTGGGTAGAGATGCTTGTGGAATTCAATTACAAGAGAGATTAGAGAAATGAGAAAAGGAAGCAAATGACAAAGCTTGGAACATGGGGAAAAAATACTTAATGGGAGGGAGAAGAGATGCTAATGCAGTAAAGAAGCCTGAGAAGGAGCAGTCCCAAAGCAGAGAAAGGAGAGGCTCTGGGAGGAGGGAAGAGAGGAGTGGTCTCCAGTGTCAAAAGCTGCCTGGAGGTCAAGAAGGAGGAGGACTGAGAAAAGGGCATCGGGTTTAGCTGCTAAGTGATCCCTGGTAACCTTGGAGAGGGCAGGGTCAGTAGCATGGTGTGGAACGGAAGCCTGATGGCTGCTGTGTGCTTGAGCATCACTGAGCTGACTCTGGAAGGCATGTTAATGATCACCAGAGCAGGGGCTCTTCACCTTGTTTATGTCCAGGACCCCTTTTATAATCAGTCTGAGAAGACTTCCTGCTCAGAGTCTGTTTAGGAGTGCATAAAGTAAAATACATTGAATTATAAAGGAAGCCTATTATATTAAATTGAGTCCCAGAAAATACTGTGGCTCAGATAGCTTAACTGACTTCAGTTTCATTAAATAAACATTCTCTGAGTATCTACTATGTGCAAGGAATAATAGATAGGGGCATAAAAGACAAATACAAAATGTTCTTGACTTAAAGCTTTCTTGACACTGGAGGCAGGTAGATAAATGATTCAAGTAATTTCAAGAGCAAATGGCAGTGTGCTCTAATGGTTAGAGAAGAGGGCTCTGAGTCTGGAAGACTTGGATTGAGTCTGGAAGACCTAGATTGAATCTGGAAGACCCAAGTCTCCATCCTGCCTGAAAAATACTGTGACTATATTTTCCCTATTTTCTAAATTATATACCCATGTTAAATATATTTATCATAATCACATTGTAAAGAAAATCTTTGTTAAAAAAAAAAAAACAACAAGGAATAATGCAAATTAAAACAACTCTGAGGTACCACCTCACACTTCTCAAATTGGTTAAGATGACAGAAAAAGACAATGATAAATGTTGGAGGGTATGTGGGAAAACTGGAACACTAATGCATTATTGGTGGAGTTGTGAAATGATCCAACCATTCTGGAGAGCAATCTGGAACTATGCCGAAAGGACTATAAAACTATGCATACCCTTTGACCCAGCAGTGCTATTATTGGGTCTGTATCCCAAGGAAATCATAAAGGAGGGGAAAGAACTCACATGTGCAAAGATGTTTGTAGCAGCTCTTTTTGTGGTAGCAAAGAATTGGAAAAGGAGTGGATGCCTAACAGTTGGGGAATGGCTGAACAATGAACATGAAGGTAATGAAATATTATTGTTATATTAAAAAATAAAAAATGATCAACAAGCTGATTATAGAAAGATCTAGAAATATTTACATGAACTGATGCTGAGCGAAACAAACAGAACCATGAATACATTATATATAATAATAGCAAGAATATGTGATGATCAACTTTGAAAGGCTTGGTTCTTCTCAGTGGTTCAGTGATCCAAAGGAATCTCAATAGACTTTGGACAGAAAATGCCGTCTGCAACGAGAGAAAGAACTAAGGAGACAGAATGTAAATCAACACATACTATGTTCACTCCTTTTTTCTGCTTTTTTTGTTTTATCTCTCCCATGGTTTTTCCCTTTTACTCTGATTTTTCTCTCCCAACATGATTCATAAAGCTATGTGTATTAGAAATAAATAAACTAATTACAATTTTAAAAAAAAGAAAAGAAAAACTTAAGAAGCCTGAGTAATGCAGTGATCCAAAAATGATTCCAGGTGACTCTCTCCTGACAGAGAGCTGATGGACCCACAGAATGAGAAATACAGTTTTAGACAGGCTGATGAAGGGGTTTGCTTTAATTGATGATACATCTCTCTTCAAAAGCTCAGGTTTTCTTTTTTTCAATTGTGGAGCAGGGAAATGGGAAGAAAAGTTATACTGGTTAATTGAAAAACTAAAAAAAAAAAAAATAGATATTTTAAAATCATGTGCATGAGATGGAATATCCATTCTCCCCTCCCCAAATTTGGGGAGGGAGAGTGTGGGCTTGAGAGGGGAGAAGGATCCCAGCATGAATGTGCCACCCCTAGCAGGCCCTTCTTCTGGCCATCCACACCTGTACAGGTGAAGCGCACCTGGGCTCTCCCCATCAGGGAAACAAAGACTGGAGCTTGGATTACTGAGCTGGGGCTTAAGGGCCTCTCTTTGCTCCCCCCCAACCCCATTATAAGGACACCTGTGGTCACTAATCCCTACTCCCTGCTGGGCCTGGTGGGCCTCCACCCTCCTCTAGGGACCCCTTTTCTTCGTGGGAAAGTGGCCCGTTGCTAGGTCAGATCCCTGGTTGAATAGATCAAGAGAAGGGAAGGCCTCCTCATGGAGCTCCAAGGGCCCTCTCAAGGTTGGGGAGGCGGGGCGTCGTCCAGGGGAGTGGAGGCCTTGGACAGGGCAGCTGTGAGATGTGAACATTGACTCCAGAGTTTAGAAATCTGGGCAGTAGTCTTACTTTCGCCCCTTGACTCCCGCTGTGACCAAAGGTTCTTTCCCTTCTCACTCACGGCTTCTGTCAAAAGTTGAATAAGGATCTGAGTTTCCCCTCAAGGTTTGCTTTTCTAAGATTCCGGGAATTCAGTGAGGAGAGTTGTGGTAACTGGCACATGGTCCAGGAATGGGCTGGCAACTCAAACAGTCCAAGGGAAGGAGAGATACAGCCCTAGCAAGCAGCACTGCTAGTTTCTGGGCCTCAGTTTTGCTTCTGTAGAATAGGAGCAACGAGATACCTTCTTACTCATGTTGGATGCTCCAATTCTGCCCAATCCTCCCTTCTAAGGAAATGGGGGAAGATTGTTTTTAGCATCAGGGGATCTGAGTTTGTATCTTCGCTTTCCTGCCTCAGATATTAGCAAAGTCATTTAATCTCTCTGGGCCTTAGTTTCCTCATCTATAAAATGACAGGTTTGGACTAGGTCAAAGGTTTCCTACCCACAGCATCCAACACCAGGACAAATGTGATTGGGAAACATTTAACAAAAGAAATAAAAATACCATAAACCACATAGTTAATGTTAAAATGTGATTTTCTAAGTCAACGTGAGATCGACAGGGATCCTCACATACAGTCCAGTGAGCCTGTTTTCTATTTGAGGGGGACACTCCGGGACTAAGAGACCTCAGATCTCTGAAGCCCATACTCCTCTCCTGGGCTCGAATGGCAGAGTCTGTCTTGCTCTGTGGACTGGCCTGGGTTTCCCAATCTCTCCGTGTTCCTATATCTTTCTCTACCTCCAGTAGTCACTGGGTCTGCATCTCAGATGTTGATCTCTCCCCAGTCTCGGTCTCAGTCCCCATCTCTATCTCTTTCCTATCTCCCAGTTGTCCCCCAGCTCAGCAGTCAGTCTCTCCCCGGCTGTGCCGTCCTGGCTCTAGCCCACAGCCTCCCCTGGGAGGGACCTGATTTGAATGAGAAAAGGGCAGGGAGATGACCTTCAACCTGGGCCGCCCCAGGGCTGTGGAGGCCAGAGCCTCTCCTGGAGAAGGCTGGGCTCTGGGAGGGGGAGGGGGAGAGAGGGGCGATTGTTCTCTGGCAACCAACTGGGAGGGGGAGGGGCAGGGGGATTGGGAAAGCGTGGCCCAGGAAGACGGATCTCTGTCGCCTCTTCCCAACCCCACTTCCTTCTCCTCCTCAGGGACCAGGGGAGAGCAGCTGGGGCCGGGAGCCATAGAGCGTGACTCTGGGCCCTTTCTGCAGGCCCACGCTACAGGCTGGTAGAGACCCAACACCAGGAGACAAACAGAGATAAGCAGAACAATAATAATATCTAATGTTTGCGAGATACTTTAGGGTTTGCAAAGTACTATCTCATTTAATCTTCACCACAACCCTGGAAGGTCGGTGATAATATCCCCATTTTACAGATGAAGGAACTGAGGCAGAAAGAAGTTAATACAGATCAGAGATATGGGAGGTGGAATTTGAGCCTGTATTTTTCCGACTCCATGTCCAGGAGTCTATCATGAGGGAGTTTGTCTCAAAGGGGGATGAGGAGCAGGGAATGATGGGGGAGAGTACGTCATCAACCAGTTGGACAGTGGAAAGAAGTGTTAACTCTCACCCCAGTGAGAATCAACTCTCTCCCCCTCCCAACAACAAAAAAAAAAAACGGTCTTACTCTGGATAAAAATCAGTCCCTCCACATCTCATGTATTAGGAACCAATCCTTTCCTGTTCCAATTTGAGAGAGAGAGAGAGAGAGAGAGAGAGAGAGAGAGAGAGAGAGAGGAAGGAAAGGAGGGAAAGGGGAGGGAGGAAGGGGGGAAGGGAAGGAGGAAGGAGAGAGAGGGAGACAGGGAGACAGAAAGAGAGGGAGGGAGAAAAGGGGGAAGGGAAGGAGGAAGGAGAGAGGGAGACAAAGAGAAAGAGAGGGAGGGAAGGAGGGAAGAAAAGAAAAGAAGGGGGGAGGGAGTGAGGAAGACAGAAAAAGGAGGGAGGGAGGGAAGGAGAGAAAGAGAATGAGAAGGAGGGAGATAGTTGGTTCACAGTTTATGTATTATCTTCTCCATTAGACTGTAAGCTCCATGAAAGCAGGAACTCCTTTTCTTTTCTCTTTGAGTCCCCAGCAATAGTAAGCACTTAATATATCTGATTTAATGACTGTTCCCAACTTCCTTCCCATCCCGGTCCTCTATAAGCCCCTGAGGATAGTTATAAGCTAACCCCTTCAATCAAAGCCATAGCAGCAACAGGAGTACCTGGGCCACTGGGAAAATCCCCACCCCTTTCCCCAGATCCCGTCAGGCCTGCAGCAAGCACCCACTTGAAGGGCAGGTTTTGCTTTCCCTAGCAGTAACTGGTGACTAAGAGCCGCCCTGCCTCCCTCCTTTTCTTTTGAGGTGGGACAGATTGTTTCCAAGGAGCAGAGCGAGCCGGTGCAAGGGTTTGGATAACTGGAAGATTTCACGGCATTCCACTTCCCAGAATGCTCAGTCCTCTTCCAAATCTCCCTGTTGCTGTCCTGGGGCACCCAGTCACCCATGCCTGCAACTTTGTCATCCTTGGCTTCTCATCCTCTCCTATCCCACATTCCCAGGCAGTTGCCAAATATTGTCATTTCTCTCTCCCTAACGACTCTCTCATTTAGTCTCATCTGCCTCCTTACATAAATCACCACCCTTATCACCTCTCACCTAGACTATTGCAGCAACCCACTAAAACCAGGGATTCTTAACCTGCTGTTGTTGAACTAGTTTTTTAAAATATTTTGACAATTTCATTTGGGGGAGAGTCGATGAGGGTCACAAAGCTAGCAAGTATCAGGGGCTACATTTGAACTCAGACCTATCCTGATTGTATTCTACCCACTGTACCATCTAGCTGCCCCAACAATTTCATTTCAATGCAATTGCTTTCCTTGGCATTTCTCTGTATTTTATTTAAGGTATTTAAAAACAAGACCCAAAGGAATCCATGACACACACAAAAAGAATCCTTATGTTAAATGCTCTTCCTGGCCTTTTTATCCCCGCAACTCAGTGAGGTGCCTGGCACAAAATAAATGCTACATAAATCTTTCTTGATGCAAGTCTTGTATCAAATCAATCCTCAATTGAGCTACCAAGTTGATTTTTTTGATAGGCAATTGAGGTTAATTGATTTGTCCAGGATCACAGCGCTAGTATGTGTCTGAAACTAGACTTGAACTTCTTGATTTAAAGGTCTATCTCCTGCCCCTCCTGGCTGCCTCCAAGATGATTTTCTAAAGCATTTGCTTGACCATTTTATTATCTTCCATTGGTTCCCTATGTATTTTAGGATCAAGTATTATTTTTAAGCCATCCTTTTGAAATTTCTATTTTTGTGCAAATTCTATATCATATATTATGAGAATAGTGACATGATATATAACATGAAGAAGGCAAAATCTAGACATATCAGGGATGCATGCTCAAAACCTTTTTACTGATAGGGATGCGATCCAAAAAGTTTGGAAACTGCTAGACTAATTACTTTCTCTCTAGATCCTAGAAGTTGGAGGGAAGGAAGAAAAGGAAACAAGCATTTATCAAGCTATGACTATATACCAGGTACTTTGTCAAGTGCTTTATAAAGATTATTTCATTTGGTCTTCGGAAAAAACCTTGGGAGGCAGAGTCTATAATTAGCCTCATTTTACAGTTGAGGAACCTGAGGCAGGCAGAGGTCAAGTGACTTAGATACAATCTATTTAGTGAGTTTGACCCCAGGTGGTACAGTAGGTGGTATAAGGGCCCTGAGTCAGAAAAACCTGAGTTCAAATCTAGCTTTGGATGTTTCTTAATTGTGTGACCCTCACTCAAAAACAACAAAACCCCCTCTATTTCCTTGCTTGTAAAATGGGGATAACACTCAACTCTCAGAGCTGTTAAGATCAAATTAAATTATTTTTATAGTGCAAACCTTAAAATACTATATAAATGCTATTGTCATTGCTTAAGCAAGAATAACTCATAGACCAAACTCTGAGACTGAAAAGCACTTCAGGGGGCATTTGCTCCAAATTCTACCCCCCAGATACCTAACAAGTCATCATGTAATCTCTCTTTGCTTGAAGACTTCACAAAGGGAGAACCAGCTACCTCCCCAGGTAAATAGTCTTAGTTTATCAGGCAGATTTTTCCTAAATCTGCCTGTCTGAGATCATAGCTGCTACCTCTGCTTTCTGGGCCCAAATAGAACAAATCTTATATTTCTTCTCCATGCCAATCCTTCAAAAACTGAAAGCTCACTGTCACATACCTATCCCCTAACTTCTAAGTCTTTTCTCCCTCTGAATAAACATCCTCAGTTTCTTTGCCTTTTCCCTTTATTCTGATTGCCTTCCACTGGGACCTTTCTACCTCCTTCCATGTTCTTATAAAATAGAGGATCCAGACTGGATCCAATAATCCAGGTGTACAACGATCAGTAGCTATACCAGTGTCTGATACATATTTAAGTAATAAATGTTCTATCCATATCTTTTTCATTCCCGAATGGCCACCATTTCCTCCTTAATGCAGTTGAAAATTATATTAGTTTCTTGCTATGATATCATACTGTTGATTCCTATTGAGCCTCCAGTTCTTTAAAGCCTCCAGGGAGCTAGTAGTGGTTGTTTGTCCTTTGTTCTCAGAAAGAACTATGACATTAAAGAGGTGATACCATGACATGCAGGTGAATTGGATTTAAGTGAGGGAGAGCTGTGCAGTCACCTGCCTCACTTTCTCCTCCAGAGTCACCTGGATCCAGTGGTCAGATAGAGATCAGGACAATAGGAGATGGCCCTGGATGCAATAGGAGACCTTGGCCTTTTTAAGCTGAGGTCTTTAACAGGTTTCAGCTAGACTGAGGCTATATTCATTCAGTGAGTAAGGTTAGGTAAGATAGAGTGGATATTTGAGGTTGATATTTTGAACCCAAATGTAAGATTACTTTTGTCTCAATTTACCTATCTCCTTCAATTCAGCTCAACATTTCAACTAGTTGAAATCTTTCTGAATCCTCCTCCCTCCAAAAAATTTTTATTAGTTTTATTTTTATTTTTATTAGTTTAAGCCTTCTGTTGTTCAAAGTGTTAACTCTCCCTCCTAGATTTGTGTCATCTACAAATAGTATGAACAGGCTATTTGTGCCTTTATTCAAGTCACCAGTGGAAATGTTAAACAGTGCAGGGAAAAGCACAAATCCCTGGGACATTCCACTAGAGACCTCCTTTCAGGTTGAAACAGAAACAATAATTGTTTTGAGGGTCTGGCTCTTTGAAGGAGTTTGGAATCCTTTGTCTTATCATCTAGCTCACATCTCCATTTTGTTCAGCAAGAAAGACTTTGTCAAGTGCTTTCCTAAAATCTAAGTAAATCACATCCTTGCTATTTTGGCTGTATCTATATCTGTATGCATGTATATATGTAGAAAGGCAGGTAGATGGATAGATGGATGGATAGATAGATAGATGTAAAGGGCTGATACTGTCAGAAGAGGACTGTCATGACCTATTCTTTATGAAACCCTGCTGGTTTTTTGTGATTGCTATTTCTTTTCCTAGAATTTACTAACCCATTTCTTTAATAATACATTCTAGTATTTCACCAGGAATCAAAGACACACCCACAAGCCTCCAGTTTACAGACTCTATTCTCTTCCATTTTTGGAAAACTGGGACATTTGCCCTTCTTTATTTTAATTCTTCAGTACTTTTTCCCACAATGCCCCCCAAAATCCTGACAATAGTGTAGCTATCACATTCACCAGTTGTTCCTATCAGTCAATTAATAAGCACCAACTATATATTAAGGCTTCAGAAAGACCTGTGTTCAAATTTGGCCTCAGACAAGAGCTATGTGTTGGGCAAATTATTTAACTGCTTTTTTTGGTCTTAATTCACTGGACAAAGAAATGGCAAACCTCTCCAGTGTCTTTGCCAAAAAAGATCCATGGAAAGCATTATTGTACGGTGGTGCACAGGTAATGAAGAGATGAATAAGACTGAACGTCTGAAATCGCCCAGTTGATAAATGGTCAAAGGATATGAATAGGAAGTTTTCAGATTAAGAAGTTAAAGCTACTATGTCATAAAAAATTGCTCTAAATCACCGTTGATTAGAGAAATGTAAATTAAAATATCTCTGAGGTATTCACCCACACCTGTCAGATTGGCTAAGATGACAGAAAAGGTAATGATGAATGTTGGAGGGGATGTGGGAAAACTGCAACATTAATGCAATTGTCAGTGGAGTTGTGAACTGATTTAACCATTCTGGAGAACAGTTTGGAACTATGCCTAAATGACTGTAAAACTGGCGATAACCTTTGATTCAGCATTGTGTCTCCTGGGTCTATATCCCAAAGAAATCATAAAAGAGGGGAAAGGATCCACAGGTGCAAAAATGTAGGAGTCTTTGTTGGTGGCAAAGAATTGAAAATGGAGTGGGTACCCATCAGTGAGGAATAGCTGAACAACTTGTGATATATGAATGTAATGGAATCCTATTGTTCTATAAGAAATGATGAGCAGCTGATTTCAGAAAAAATGTAGAAAAACTCACATGAACATGATGCTGAGTGAAGTAAGCAGAACCAGAACATGGTATGCAATAACAACAACATGGTGTGGATGATCAGCTTTAATAAACTTTGCTCTTCTCAGCAACACAATGATCAAAGTCATTCCAAAAAGACACATGCTAAGGGCAGCTAGGTGGCACAGTGAATATAGCACTGGGCCCAGAGAGTTCAAATCTAACCTCAGACATATGACACACTTACTATATATAGGCCTTTCACAAGTCATTTGACCCCAATTATCTCACACATATCCCCCAAAATAAATGAAACAAACCTGAAAAAGACTCATGATGGAAAATGTTATCTATAGCCAGAGAAATTTACTATAAAGTCTGAATGCAGATTGAAGTGTATATTATCAGTTTTGTTGTTTTTTCTCTCATGGTTTTTCCCCTTTGTTTTGATTTTTCCTTTACAATATGACTAATGTAGAAATATGTTTGATATGATTGTACATGTATAGCTTATATCAGATTACTTGCTGACCTGGGGAGGGAAAAATGGAAATCAAAATTTTATAAATGCTAAAAAGTTATATTTAATTGTATTACTTGCCATATATGGAGAGGGCATGGGGGGAAAGGGGGAAAATTGGAATACAGGGGTTTTCTTTCTTTTCTTTTCTTTTTCTTTTTCTTTTCTTTCTTTTTTCTTTTTTTTTTCTTTTTTTTCTTTTTTTTTTTCTTTTTTTTTTTTGGTGCTGAGGGAATTAGGGTTAACTGACCTGCCCAGGGTAACACAGTTAGGAAGTGTTTAAGTTTCTGAAGCTGGATTCTAACTCAGGTCCTCCTGATTGCAGGGGTGGTGCTCTATCCACTGCAACACCTAGCTGTCTGAAAACAAGGTTTTTCAAGGGTCAATGTGGAAAAAGTTATTCTTGCATATGTTTTGAAAATAAAAAAACTTCAATAAAAAAGAAAGAGAGAGAGAAAGAAGAGAGAGAAAGAAAGAGAGAGGAGGGAGGAAGGAAGGAAGGGAGGGAGGGAAGGAGGGAGGAAGGAAAGAAGGAAAGGAGGAAAGGAGGGAGGGAAGGAAGAAGGAAAGAAGAAAGGAAAGAAGAAAGAAAGAAAAGAAAAAAGTCATATTTACATGTAACTGGAAAAAATAAAATACTGTTAAGTGGGGGTCAGGGAGATGGGATGACTGAACAAATATGTTAGGCACTGTGCTAAACTATGGGAATAAAAAGTAAGATCAAAAACTACCTGTTTTCAAAGAGTTTATAGTCTATTCTGGTGACAGTGGAAGATCTAGGATTTTGTGATATTAGAATTATAGAAGTCAGAGTTGGGAAAGGACTTTAAGATCATTCAGCCCAATCTCCCTATTTTGGTAAGTGACTTGCCTGAGGTCTTATATCTAGACTCTTTAGTGAAATTCAATTCATCAAGTACTTATCTCTTATTATGTGCAAGGCCATTCTGACTATGTAAGTAAACCACTATACCACAGCCACCATTCATAATGAATATGGAAAAGAAGAAAAGAAGAGCTGTAAGCTGAATGTGAGTCAGCAGTGTGATGTAGAAGCCAAAAATATTAATGCAGTATTGTGCTGCATTAAGAGAGGCAGAAATTCCAAGAATAGGGAGGTGATAGCTTTCCTGTCCTTTGTCCTGGTCAGCCCACATCTGAATGATGTGTTCAGTTCTAGGCAGCTTAGTTTGAGAGGGATATTGATAAGCTAAGTGTCTCAGGGACAAGGCCAGTGGTAAATGGCTTTAGATCCATGTCATGTAAGAAGTGAGTTAAGGAACTCGGGATGTTCATCCTGGAAAAGAAAGCCTGAGGGAGGACCTGATGGTGCTCTAATACCTGAAGATCTATTACCAGGAGGAAGGTTACACTTAATCTGCTTGGCTCCAGTGGACAGAACTGGAAAGTGGGTGAAAGATATAAGGCTGGTTTAGACTCGATTTCAGAGGAAAAAAATGTCTTAAGTAAATGTCCAAAGATAGGTGTAGATGAAATAGAAAGGTAGATAGAAAGCTTGACCTTTGAGTTAGGAAGACCTAGTTTAAAGTGCCCCTACTGAAATATTCTAGTTGAGTAAACCATGGCAAACCATTTAACCTTTTAAAGCAACTCTCTAAGATTATAAATTGGAGAGCAAATGTCAACTTGACTTGTATCAGTAGAGAGTATTTCTCTGATTCCTAAATTGATGAAATCATAGGTTTTATTTTTTTAAAAAAGAAAAGGAACAAACTATTTTGGGAGGTGGTACCTGCCCCCTCTTTGAGGTCTTGGAAGCTGGAAAACCTCTTGTCAGATATTGGGGAGGAGGGGGAATCCTTTCATGTATTAATTGGACAAAAAAAGCAACTGATGTGCCTTTCAACTCTCAAATTCTATAATTCTGTGAAGCAGCAGAGACAGCTTTAGCTGGGTCCAGTCTGCTTTTTAGCAGATGCTAATGGCTATCTTTTGGTCTGGACCTGCTTCTGAACACAGGCTCAGCTGGCGGCCTTCCTGACCCACCCCCTAACCCTTGTCTGCTCCCCCTCCCCACTATGTCTCTTAGCATTACCATGTGAAAAGGGTGGTGACCTTGGGTGCTTCTCCCAGTCTCTGGCTTCTGACCCTTGACCCCTACACCATCACCTTCAGTCGGGCCCCTCCAGAGGGGATGGATGGATGGATAGGCAGTGCTTATGGGTCACTGACCTGGGGGAACAGGGCCACTGAGGACAAAGGGGGTGGGAGGGACTGGGGGACACAGCCTCGTCCCCCACCCTTGTGGAGGCCAGGTTCCCTTCCCCTTTTTGCTCCCCTCAACAGGGCATTCATTGGGAGGAGGGGATGAAGAGGGAGGGGACAGGCTCTGATCCCCATTCCTGGACACATTGCCTCTGCTGGTTGTAAGTACTGCCCCCTCAAACCCTACTTGATAAAACAGATCCTGAGCTTTCTCCTAATACACTTAACCCGTAAATCCCTATTTCATTCTTTTGGATGGATGGCTTCTACCCCTCTGGGTGGGTCATTATAAGATTTCTTGAGTGGGGTTGTTTGGGATGAGGATGATCCCGGGTATTGTGATTGGACTCTGGCACCCCCTACGGGTGGCTTCATTCTGACATGATGCAATTCTAAAATGGCAGAAATCTTAGAATATGGCCTTGGGGAATCTAGGAATTCTCAGAAGTCAGGCTATCCTTGCTGTGCTCCACTGGCCATTCAGGACTTCCATTCAACAGTCTTTCTTTGTCTCTCTTATAGCTTCAACCTCTTCTTCTCCATTGACTTTCTTCTCCATTTTCTTTCAACATGATTCCTACTTCTGAAAAACTTTTGCCTTCCCTTCATTCAGATAGTTAACTTCCCAGCTCTCTCCTTTCCTTTACTGCTAAACTTCTTTTATATGTATATGTACACTGAAGATTAATGAGTTTGGGAAAACCTATTAAAAATAAAATAAAATTTTAAAACCTGGGGAAAGAATTCATTATTTAATTATGTACTTGGTGAAGATTGATTAGCAATTTGGTAGGAAATGAGCTTAAATTCTTATTTCCCACAATATATTTCAACAAATTTCAGTTTGAGCAATTTTTTAAAATACAAAAAGGCAGAAGAAAATGGAATGATGTATTTTTTTTATTGTGGAGGGGAGATTACTTATTCTATTAAACTATTAGAAGGAATGATTAAGGTTAAGATATATGCTCTTGACTACATTACACTTTTTAATATTCTGAACAAAAAACAATATAATAGCTAGGAGAGCTATGATTCCTACTACCAAGAGGCTGGGGCTGATAGATCATTGAAATTAGGAAATTCTGAGCCGCTGTAAGGCTATGGCAAATCATGTGTCTGCACAAAGTCCAGCATCAATATAGCTGCCGCCACCTCCCAGCCCCCAACAGAAATCCACCAGACTTCCTAAGGAGAGGCAACCTGGTCCAGGACAGAAAAAGAGCAGATTAAAGCTTATGTTCCATGCCAACTAATATTGGCAATTCTGTCTTAGTCAGACGAGGGACACCTCATCTTTAAAAAGTCTATCTATATCTACATGCCTTGAAATTATTTTAATTTGTGTGGGGTTTTTGTGAGCATTTTTTCAAGTGATTATTAAAAATTTATGTAAAAAATGGTTTATAATCCTCTGATCACTTATCCATTGTGGAGTGGGAGTTACTTTTTAAAAATTTTGAACAATTTCTCATTTGTTTCAGAGGTTATTTTTTTTGTGATCAGGTTTGCCCTAAATTGTTTCTCCAATTTGTTATTTTTATTTGTACAAAATATTATGTATACAAAGTATTTATATATATATATATAAAGTAAATAAATATGGCATACTTTGTATATATCTAAAAGCATATACAAAGTATATCTATCTCTACAGATATAGAAATAAAGCTACATATATCTCCAGACATGTAATTTGTAGATATGTATTTATATTTATACTTTCTGTATGCAGACACAAAGTAAAAATAACTAATTGGGAAATTTTGTTGCAAACTATCTAAATAGATGTATGTACATATATAAAATAAGAATAATAATTTGGGGGAATTACTTATGGCAAACAGCAAAAAATGTGACATCTAAAATAAACAAACTGTTTTAAGTTTTTTTTTTTTTAAAACAAATCCCTCTTTATAAGTGATAATCAAAAGATTATGAACAATTTTCAAAAGCAGAAACATAAATTGTTAATAATCATTTTTTAAAATGTTCAATCTCACTAAGAATCAAAGGCATGCAAATAAGAACAATTTTGAGTGATCACCTTACAATCATAATTTGATGATTATCAGTATTATTATTATTAATATTAATAATGGGCAGGACAAATGACAAAATAAAGAAAAATATAAACCTGCCCACTGACCCAATGATTCCATTGTTGGGGTTCTATTTTTAGTATATAGCTGTTGGGATTATACCCTGAGAGTGTTTATTTTGAAAGAAGGAAAGAAGAACTAGCTGTTCAGGGATTTTTATAGCAGCCTAATTGCCCAATAGGGAAACGGTTAAATAAATTGTGGCACATTCATGTTATGACATACTCTATTGCAATTAAGAAGGACAGATATGAAAAAGGTGAAGAGATAGGAAAAGGCCTTTCAAAATTAATGTAAAGCAAAATCAGAACAGGATAAAGAGAAAAGTTATGAACATTTTGTTAGAGGTCATTAAATTAGGCATGTCCTTTGACCTAGTAGATTGTAAGCTTCTCAAGAGCAGGGACTGGACTGTCTTTTGCCTTTTTAGTATCCCTCCTGATTAGCACAGTGTCTGGAACATAGTAGGTGTTTATTAACTGACTAAATGATTTAACTAGGCATGTATTAGATGTCCTACAAGGAGGTCACAAACAGAGAGAAAGGACAGTGTGTGTGTGTGTGTGTGTGTGTGTGTGTGTGTGTGTGTGTGATGTATGCTTATAGTAATGATTTTTATAGTAATAAAGAACTAGAAGTAAAGTGGATGCCAATTTTGGGGGAATGGCTGAATAAATTCATTTGGATTGTCTTGTGCAGTTCTGGGTATCCCAGGGTAAGGACATTTTATTTTTGCTGCATCTATATGTTCCCCTATACATTTCCTCTGATACTGCTATTAGTGCAGTCCCTCATCACCCCATACCTGGATTATGATATAGGTGAATCTGCCTTAAGTCTCTCTACACTACATTTCATTTTTTCACTAAAGTGATTTCCCTAAAATTCAGTCCAATTTTGTCACACTCTCCCTCTCTTCAGTCAATAAACTCCAATGATTCCCTACTGTTTCCAGGATCATTTTTGAAAAAATGCTGTTTCTTACATCTTACTTTCTGGCAGGTACTCTTCGATCCAGTGATACTGACCTCCTGGCTGTCCCACTAACAAGACATTCATTCTCTTGTTATTTGCTCTGGCTGTCCTCCATGCCTGTGATGCTCTCCCTCCTCATCTCTGCCTACTGCCTTCCCTGGCTTCCTTTAAATATCAACTCAAATCTCATCTTCTATGGGAAATCTTTCTCACACCCCTACTTCAGTGGGGGTTACTTTTTTGTTTGTCTGAATGTAATTTGTTTGCATGTATTTGTTTGCCTGGTGTGTCTCCCATGAGACTGTAAGCTTCTTGGAGGCAAAAACTGTCTTTTGCTCCTTTTTGTATCTCCAATAATTAATTTAACACTGTGCTTGGCATATGGGAGCTGCTTGATAAATGTACATTGATACTGATTGATATCAACACTGAGAGATTGGAAGAGCGTTCAGAGACCAGTAACTAAAGGATACAGAAACACCTCTAGTCTGTGTCACGTGAAGATCAGCTGAAGAAACTATAGATGTTTTGCTTGGAGAAGAGAAGACTCTGTATATGTTTATGTTGTGTGTAGTAGGGTGTGGTATGTATGGGTTGTGTTGTGTGTGTTGTGTTGGGGGAGGGATATGATCAAAATCTTTAAATATTTGAATAGCTATGACTCAGAGATTGGATGAGACTTGTTCAGTTTGGCCCCAGAGGGCAGAACCAGGGACCTGTAACAGATACATGTTGCAAAAAGACAAAATTTTGCTAGATATTAGGGGAAAACTTCCCCTAAAATAAGCTTTCTCTAAACAAAGTGGACTGCCTTAGGAAGGGGGCCAAGGGATCCTTCTTCGTCAGAGGTTTTCCGGCAGAGATTATTAGAATAGTATAATATTAAGTAGCATTTATATAAATAGCACTTCAAGGTCCCCAAAAGTCTTTACAAATATTTTTGTCTTTAATCTTCAAAACAACCTTCGCAGTTAGTTGCTATAATTATTCCCACTTTACAAATGAGGAAACAGATAGAGAGGTTAAATGATTTGCCCAGCTAGCAGAGGCAGAATTTGAACCCAAGGCTTCCTGAACAGACATGTATTTATAGGATTCCTTTTATGTATGAGTTATACTTAATGGCCATGAGATTTCTTCCTACTCTCAAATTCTTAATATACCACAAGAAATGACTGTATTGGTCATTTGATGGAAAACTAAGGAGTGATTGAAAAATTATGGTATTTTATACACCATTCATTTACTGAAATGCAAATCATTGCAAAGTAAATCTAACTGAATTTATTGATTATAGAATCATAAACCTAGAATTGACAGAGATCTCAGACTCTAATCCAACTCTCTTATTTTTCTAGATGAGGAAACTGAGGCTCAAGATAAATGACTTTACCCAGCTCACACAGAAAAGAATTGTCAACATTGGTATTTGAATCTGACTCTTGTCCTCTCTATTGTACTATGCTTGGTTAAATCAAGCTTACTACAATTTTTTTTTTAAAGAAAAAGTTAGCTATGTTATCGAAGGATCAGAGATTGAGTGAGATAATATTTGTTAAGTGCTTGGCATAGAGTCTAGCACACTAATAAATGCTATTTCCTTCTTGCTTCCCTTCTGTCCCCAATAGCTTCATTTCTACCCTCCTCTCAGTGTCTAGTCTCTCCTCCATCCTAGTTAGTTTTCTACTCCCACTGCCCATGACTTGCTAATCATCAAATCCAATGATCTTTTCTTCATCTTCATCCTTCTTAAGAACCCCTAATCCCCCAAAACCTTTGACATTACCTTCTATTCTCAGTGACTACTCATTTCTCCTTTTCTGGTTTTTTGAACTCTAAGACCCCCAGCTTTGAATCCTATCATCCCATGAACCTCTTCCCAATTCCTTAATGTGGGTGTCCATCCTGTGCCCTAAGTCCTTCTCTTCTGGGTCAATTTCATTTCAATTACCACCTCTTTGCAGGGACTCCTACAGTCACATCTTTGGACCAGACAGACTTTGGTTCTAAGCTCAAGCTTTCATAATACTACCCTGAACTCTATCTTTAGCTACCTTAAGGATATCTTTCTATGCCCATATAGATTTAAAAATCAGTATAGCATGGCAAGAGTTTTCAGTGGCTCCCTATTTTCTCTAAGAAAAAACTATATTATTGGATTATATACCATCTAGGAGAGGGAATGGGGGAAGGGGGGAAAATTGGAACAAATTGGAACAAGTAGGAGTGGGAGCACAGGGAGAACACAAGCCATTATGTCAGGACTTGAGTTCCAATCCAGGCTCACATGCCTACTAACTGTATGATCTTGGAGAAATCAATTAAACTCAATCAGTCCCCCACTCCAAACGCAACCTCTTCCATTTAGAATTTAAAGTCATTCACAGTGACTATTCTTTTAGCCTGCTTTCACCTTACTCTCTCTGTCTCTCCATTCCAGACAAACCGGTCTATTTGCTATTCCCTGTACACAATGTACAGCTGTCTCCTCATGCTTGGAATGCTCCTTCACCTGACCTTTGCCTCTTGCAATCCCTAACTGCCTTTGATTCCATCTCCCTGTGACAATCTGTGAGATTGTCTTTTCCATTTCCCTAATTTTTATCGCTTTCTCTCCCATGTCCCAGAAATGACTTTTGTAATCCAAGATTCAAGCCTAGTGCATTTCTATAAGACTTTCCGCCTTGGTGGAAAGGATTGCTGGGAAGTCGGGTCCTCTCTCTGGAAGTAGGAAGCTCAATTTCTACTTTCCCGGTTACAACCTTTATTCCCTGGAGTAGTGCTCTTCCCCAACGAGGAGAGTGTTATACACTCACAACTGGTTACACTTTGTATTGACTTCCCTATTTCTGCCAGAGGCTCCACCATTTTTCCAGGCTCCAGGTTTCATAATAATGACAATATCCTGGAATCCTCATTCTCCCTCACCAGCACATTCTATGAGTTGTTGGATCTTGTCATTTCTACCTCTACAAGAGGGCGGCTAGATTGCACCATATTGGATAGAATGCCTGAAGGTCAGGAGTATATCTTCAAATTTGACCTCAGATACTTATTAGGTGAGTGAGCCTGGGCAAGTCACTTCACCTGTTTGCCTTAGTTTCCTCATCCGTAAAATGAACAGGAGAAGGAACGGGCAAACCACTCCAGGACCTTCACCAAGAAAAGCCCAAAAGAATGGCAACAAGTCTCATACGTGGTCTCCCTCTCTTTTCCCGCCCATCCTACGCACCTCTGCCAGAGAGATATTCCTGAAGCTCATAGCTGACCATGTGACTCTCCTACTCAATCAACTCCAGTGAATTTCTTTTGCTTTTAGGATCAATGATAAACTCCTTCATTAAGGCTTAAAAGCCCTACACAATCTACCTTTTCGATCTCTCTCCCCTCATACTGCCAATTCAACTAAATTGACTTTCTCTCTGATCTATCTTTATTACCATGGAGGAGACCAGCCTTCTCCCAGTCACCCGGACTTAAAACCTCCCCATCCTTCTCAACTCCTCTCTTACAATCGCTCTGTTTATCCAACTTTGTTGTCTTGTCTCAGATTTCTGCTTCACATCCTTCAAATACCTCCCCTTTTTTCCACTCACAGCCACTGTACTGGTCTCTCTCATTACCCTACACCTAATCTATTGCAAAGAGGCTTCTGTTTGGCCTCCCTGCCTCCAATCCCTTCCATCTCTGAAATAAACCCCACTCAGCTGTCAAAGTGACCCTCATAAAATGCAGATCTGATGGTCACTCTCCTCCTCAACAATCTTCAGTGGCTCCTTAATACCTCCAGGATCCAAGATAAAACACATTATGTAGTGTCAAAGCCCTTCACAATCTTTCTCCTTCCTGTCTGCCCAGTCTTTCTACACTTTCTATGCACTTCAGGATCCAGCAGCACCAGGTCTCTAGGACTCCTTCCTGTGTTTTTCCACTTGTTATGCCCACACCTGCCATATTCTCCCTTCTGCTTTTTTTTATGACTCAATTCAAATCCCTATTTTGTTAAAGCCTTTCATAGTTGCTCATCACCCAGTCCCTTCCACCCTCACCCCTGCCAGTGTCTGCTCTCTGAGATGCCTTTCCACTTCCACGTATCTTGTCCGTACACAGTTGTTTACTGCTTTCCCCGTTAAAATGTGAGCTTCTTAAGAACAGAGACTATGTATTTAATTTTTCTTTGTGTCCCCAGCATAGTGCCTGGAACAGAGTAAGCACTAAATAGATGCTTGTTGACTGATTTCTTCCTCAACATTTCTTGAATCTATTCACACAAAAACCTGGTTAGGCTCTCACTGTTTCTTTCCTGGACAGTTGCAATACATTGCCATTTGGTTTCCCTGCACTCAATCCAGCCTCCAAACAATTGCCAAATTGATATTCCTGAAATGCAAATATGACCATGTCACTTCCTGGCTCAAGAAGTTTCCATGGCTGCCCATTGCCTTTAGGATAAAATATGAATTACCCTATTTGCCATTTAAAGCCTTAGTTTTTGTTTCTTAAAGGTTATAATCCATCCCCCACCCTTATGCCTTTGCACAGAAACCTAGATCTCAATCTATTGATGTGAATCATCTGGACCATAGGATTGCTTGACTTGCTAACATCCTTGAGCTATTTCCACTTGAAGATGGAGATAGTTTAGTAGTATTAATCTGGACTAAGTGCCTGAATCTAAATTTGAACTCAGATCCTCTTGACTCCTGACTGAGCCCTGGTCAGGATTCTCTCCACTGTATCACCTAGCTGCCCATGCCATCTCTTATAAGGACTCCCCCTTGGATCTCACTCTAATATACTTTTTAAAATTAAAAAAATTTTTTACTATAGCTTTTTATTTACAAGTCATATGCATGGGTAATTTTTCAGCATTGACAATTGCAAAACCTTTTGTTCCAACTTTTCTCCTCCTTCCCCCCACTCTCTCCCCAGATGGCAGGTTGACCCATACATGTTAAATTTGTTAAAGTATATGTTAAATACAATATATGTATACATGTCCATACAGTTATTTTGCTGCACAAGAAGAATTGGACTTTGAAATAGTGTACTATTAGTCTGTGAAGGAAATCAAAAATGCAGGCGGACAAAAATTCACTCTAATATACTTTAAAAAAAATTTTTTTTGAGGCAATTGAAGTTAAGTGACTTGTCCAGTGTCACACAGCTAGTGAGATTCCTCTTGGATCTCACACTAATTGCTAGAGGCTCCCACTGTCACATCTTTGGTCCAGACAGACCTTGGTTCTAAGCACAAGCTCTCATAACACTACCCTGATCCTTATCTTCAGTTACTTTAAGGATATCTTCCTATGATTGTCCCATGTAGATCTCAAAATTAGTACAGCAAGGCAAGTTTTCAGTTTTCTTCAAGATTGTAGAGAACAGGGGTAGAGAGATGGCACAGTGAATAGAGCACCAGCCCTGAAATCAGGAGGATCTGACTTCAAATCTGGCCTCACTTAACACTTCCTGGCTGTGTGACCCTGGGCAAGTCGTTTAACCCCAATTATCTCAAGAAAAAAAGGTTATAGAGAATATATCTGTGTTTATCTTTTTTTTTTTTTCTGACAGAAACTTCCTCATCTATATTTTGTCTCTCTCCCAGTGCCTAGGCACAGTATTCTGCGTATTCCAGTCACTCCTGTTTGTGGGAGAAATGACAGACATCCTACAGAAGCCTACTGCCTGCCTGAAATGACCTGGAGATCCAGTACGGAGATACTAAATAACATAGTCTCATCAGAGCTGTCCCACCCATCAGGGACTCGAGATCCAGTACAGCTTCCTGCTTTGGAACCCCCTCAGTCTTCTCTGAGGACTGGTCCAAGCTGAGGCTGATTAGAGAGAGATGATTTATTCAAAGACATAAATAACAGCTTCACTGGAGCTGTCCCACCCATCAGGGACTCTGGGAAGATAACCCATAGCTTAGCCAGACAGAGCCTGTGAATTTAGGAGGCAAATGAGGGAGTCTGGGGGGCCCTCAAGGGAAAAACAGGATCAATAGCTCTAAAGAAGAGTCAAGGAATAGAAGGATGGCTAGCAGGAGAAGACTGGGCCTGAAGCAATTGAAGAAGCAGGAGACAGTCTTTTGTAGAGAAAGTTCTCAAGGAGAGCTGGGTTGATGGTTTCTTTTGGTGGTTAGGAGGAGGGAATGAAAAGGGCCCATACTTTTTCTTGTTCCAGAAGACAGTGGGTTCTGTCTTCCTTCTCTTCCTAAGTTTTCTTTGGCCCTTTAAGATGCTCTGTCCTTTCTGGGTCTGCTCAATGAGCTCACGACCCTCCTCCTCTCCCATCTGCTCCAAGGGCCTGAGTGGTGCCCTCATTTGATGGAACACCAGCTGGTGGGCAGGGAGGGGGCAGAACTGAGTCTGCGCAAACCCTCTCCAAAACAGTGGAGAGCTCCAGGTGACCAGGGAATAGAAGGCCAGTTCTCTCTAGTTGGATATTAGTATATGTCAGTCCAATACCAGATTTTGGCAGAGGGGTTCTAGGCCCAAGTCCAGAGAAGGGGAGCTTGAGAAAGGAGGAAAGAGTCCGAAAGGAGGCCAGGTGGGCAGGGAGGGGGCAGAGCGGAGTCTGAGCAAACCCTCTCCAAAACAGTGGAAAGCCCCAGGTGACCAGAGAATAGAAGGCCATTCCTCTCCAGGTGGACATTGGTGTATGCTAGTCCAATACCAGATTCTGGCAGAGGGGGGCCTAGGCCCAAGTCCAGAGAAGGAGCTTGAGGAAGGAGGAAAGAGTCCGAAAGGAGGCCAGGTGGGCAGGTGCGGCCTTGACAGAGATGGATAGGGCAGGCCCTGGCTGGCTCTGCCATCCTGCGGCTCCACAGATGATCCACAGACCTGTCCTGGAGCGGCAGCAGACACAGGGAGTGTCATGTTTAGATGGACCCTAGTCCAAAAAGACAGGGCCTGTAAGAAAAAGGCTCACGGGTCCTTTCTAGTTCTCAATTATAGGACCTTGTGGGGCCCATCCCCTCAACATCCCCCAACCTCTTCTCCCCAAAGGGGTTTCAGGCTTGGGTGGAGAGAGCCCTGGCTAGGATAGTGGGTGGGGGCGGGCACAGCTAGGTGTGCTGGTGATTAGAACAGGGGGTTCAGGATGGGGGTGTGGGGGGAGAAAGGAACTGGAATCTCTACAGAGAAGTCTCTCCCCAGGGCAGGAGGATTCCAGAGTCCTCCAGAGCCTGGGCGGCTTGGGTCAGGGATTCCAGCTCTTCCTCCTGCTGGGCTGCCATCTGTGCTATCTGCTGCTCCAGGGTCTGCTGCTGCTGCTCCTGCTTCCGCTGGGCTCCCCGGAAGGCCAGCACCAGGGCACTGTGGGCAAGGAGGCCAGAGGCACTGGAGGAGCCCTCCTAGTGCCCTTTCAGTGCCACATGGGCCTTTCCCCCCAAGGGAAGGCTTAGTTATACACTTCTATGTTCTCTGACCCTCCCAGCTCTGACTTTTTATGTTGTAAGGTCCCTCCCAAGTGGGACATTCTGGGTTCTAAGGGCCCTCCCAGTTCTGATGTTCTATGTTCTATTAAATTGATCAGAAGTCCCAGAGGTCAGAGTCAGGGTCTGCTGACTTCCATGTGTAGCATTTGATTCCCGCAGTGAGCGAGGGCTTGGAAAGGAGACAGGGTTGGAAGGAGGGGTTTGGGGAAGTCCACTTGTTGGCTAGACTAACCTATGGGCCTTGCAGAAGTCATTGGTAAGCTCCAAACACTGGGCTCTCTGGGTCCGCTCGTCCTGAGCCATCTGTTCCAGTGACGCTTGTAGCTTCCCCAGCTGTCCTTGTAGCTCTTGGGCCCTGGTTCCCCAGACGTGGGGTGGAGGAAGATGGACATATGGGGCCTTCCTTCCTGCCCTCTGCAGGCACATGGCTGTGGGGCAGAACATCCTCAGAGCATTCTCAGTTGCTCATGATCACCCCTTGGAGGGAGGTACCCACCGAGTCAGGGAATTGGTAAGTTCCTGCAGCATGTCCTCTGAGTCCCGTGGTCCCCCTAGCCAGGTTGTCTGGTCCCCCTCTCCAGGAGCCTGGAGTAATGATACCAATAGGTCAGCTTTCAAAGCACTTTTCCCTGTGACAACTCCAGGAAGTACATTGAACAACTAAAATCACCCTCATTTTATTTTTTAACAGTATTTTATTTTTCCAAATACATGCAAAGATAGTTTTCTCTTTTTCTCTTTTATTTTTTAAAGATTGTTTTTAACATTCACTTCTGCAAAATTTTGTGTTCTAAATTCTTCTCCCTCCCTTTCTTCTCTCCCCTCCCCAAGATGGCAAGCAATCCGATATAAATTAAACATGTGCACCCTCATTTTAGAAATGAAGAAACTAATGTCCTGATTGGAGATGTAATTTTACCAAAGTCACATAGAAAGTCAGTGACAGCCGGTCGGTCATCAGACATTTTAAGTGCCAACCATGTGCTAGTCCTGAGAATACAAAGAAAGGTTAAAAAAAAATCCCTGATCTCAAGGAGCTCAAAAGTCTGGACTCTGCAAATGGGGTGTTTCATGCAAGGAACAGGAAGGTCAGTGTCACTCAATCCAAAAATATATGGAGAGTAGTAAGCTTAAATAAGCAGAAGGGTCAGGTTAATAAAGAGCTAGGAATATCAAATGTTGTTATTCAGTCATTTTAGCCACATCCAATTCTTCGTGACCCCATTTGGGGTTTTCCTGGCAAAGATAATGGACTGCTTTGCCATTTCCTTGCATATCAAAGAGAGAACTTTATATGTGATCTCTGAGATGATAATTTCATGGGAGAAGAGGGTCTAGGACAGAGCCTTAGGGATTACTGACAATTAGATTCAGGAGAACTATGGGGACTGGATGTGGATCACAACATAGTATTTCACCTTTTTTGTTGTTTTCTTGCATTTTGTTTTTTTTTTTTTTCTCTCAATTTTTTACCTTTTTGATCTGATTTTTCTTGTGTGTATAGAAGAAATGTCCGTGTTTAACCTATATTGAATTACTTGCCTTCTAGGGGAGAGGTGGGGAGAAGGAAGGGAGAAAAATTTGGAACACAAGGTTTTGCAAGGGTGAACATTGAGAACTATCTTTCTTGTATTCTGAAAATAAAAAGTGGCTCTAGTCACCAACCTCACAGTCCGGGCTCTTTCTACCATGTTGTTCTGCCCCAAACTCACGGGCGTCTCCACAGAACCTAAGGACTTCCTCCTCCTCTCCTCCCTCCCCCCAAAGGCGCTCACCCACGCTCCAGAGCTGCTGTCACTGTCACTGTCACTGCTCTCTGAGCGGTGGGCATCGGGAGGTCTGCCTTGGCCCAGCTGCCACCGAAGCTGCTCCAGGAGCAGGAGGTAGAGAGTGCCCTGTGCCCGGTGGGCCGCATCTCTTAGCTCCAGTGCCCGCTTCTCCTTCTTCACCAGCTGCAGCTTCAGTGTCAGGTCTGCCAGGGCCTCCTGTGGGCAGGAACATGGGCAGAGCTGAGTTCCTCCCTCCTGCTTGTTCCATGCTTTTCTCCAGGGCTGGGCACCGAGCCCCCCCCCCTGAAGAGATACTGAGACCTGAAGAGGGCCATTTGGGGCACAACGAGTGAAGGATCAAACTGGGTGTTCAGGCTCCGAGGGACAGTTTCTTGGGCATCTGCCTGAGTTCTCACCCGGCCTTTGCACGGCAATGAATGGAGGTTTGACAATAAGATGGGAGTATTCCAATCCCATAACTGGCCTAAGGTTCTCCCAGTCCACACATTAAGTGGATAAAGAGCCCTCCCAGCTCCCTAATGTCCTTTTTATTTCTGACATTCTACGTTCCACGCCTTTCCCAGCTCTGGTCCTCTGTGTTCTAAGTGCCCCCTGACCCTCACCCTTTGTGAAAATCTCCCTTCTAAGATTGCTCTTCCAATATTCTGTGTTCTGAAGTCATTTCTGCAGCTAAGAGTTGGCGGTTGAGGAGGACAGGAGAGGGCAGTGGAGGGTTGCTGGGGGCACCTACCCTCATGGCGGCCAGCTCTTGCTGGATCTCCGTCTTTTCCAGCCGCGGCAGCTCCAGGTTAGGCTGAGTCCCCAGCATCGCCTGGAAGACGGCTTCCTCCCGAAGCATACTGGGCCCGTGGCCTGGTCTGGGGGCTGGCTCGGGGGGCACCTTCACCAGGGCCTGGTGGGCCCGGAGCCTCCCAATATAACCCTGCAGGAGTGCTGCTACCTCCAGTTCTGTGGGTGCATCTACACTGCTGCCCTCAGGGCTGCAAGACACAGAAGCCATGGCACTCCGGCGAAGCTCAGGCGGCCGTGCCAGCCCAAACACCCCTGTGGCCGTTCCTGCCCTGCTTCCCACCTCTTGGGGCTGGCAGGCTCAATGCCCCCTGGGTCCACGTACCTTGCGTAGACACGAGCCAGGATGCCAGCCTCCGCAGGATCCTCCTCAGACAAAAGCCGCTGCGCCTCTGCCATGGCTGACTCTGTCCTGCCTTCTCTGGTCCGTGGGCCTGGCCCAGGCCTCGTGTCCACTGTCCGCAGGTCCAGCAGCACCCCATAGGCCTCCACGCACTGATCACTGCCAGACACAAGCCTGCTCAGAGCCCCCGCCTATACCTCTCCCCCCGTCCTCCGTATCCTCCCTCTCTCCGTCCTGAGTCTCTCCAGCATCCTGTGTAAGGTCACCTGCCTCGCTTTCCCCTCCAGAGCCATGTGGGTCCAGTAGCCAGATATAGACCCGATCTAGACCAATTCCTCCATTTTACAGGTGAGGAAACTGAGTCCCAGAGAGAGGAAGGGGCTCATCCAAAGTCAGAGAGCTAAGTAGAGACGGGAGATGGCCCTGGGTGGAGTGAGAGGCTTGGCTTTTTTAAGCTCTCACTTTGACTGAGGCAACAGTGATTAAGTCTAGATTAAAAAACATGGAAATCTAGTTTTTCTCCTGAACTCAAGTTTCTTGGTAAATCTCCAAGATCTTCTGCTTTTCTCACATTCCCTGACCCACAGAGCAAGGAAGAGGAACTGATATACTATTTGAATCCCACCCACTACCAAGTTCAGACCCTCCCTCAGCCACCATCACACCACGGAGCGAATAGAACACTGAGTCTGGAGTCAGGAAGATATAAAATTCAAATCCCAACTCAGATTCTTTACCGGCTGCATGACCCTAGATAAGTCACATAATTGCTCTTTGCCTAAAGGTCCTGATCTGCAGGATGATCAGGTCAGAATTAGATCTCTTCTTCAGGCTCTAAATCGATGACCCCGGAAGGTCTTGTAGCCATCTCTTGATAGCCAGGTCATTATCTTTCCTTCCCAATTATTTCAGCACCTAGCTCACAATCCTTTCCATCCCCACCTCTTTCAACCTCCCTGACTTCCATGATCTCTGGCTCCAGTCTACCTCTGCAGAACCCAATAAAGGTCATTATCTTACATAGCTCATCTAGATGTTGCTCCACCAAAAACTCAAGCTTTTATCTTGGGCGCCAGGTAGGCTTCCCTGTTAAATCTATGTAGCGATGGCCCCCTTGGGGCAGCCGCTGGCTCTTACCCATCGGCTCACCTGTACTGCAGGGCTAGGCGCAGGGCAGTAGCCTCGGCCTCCCTCTGTCCCAGCTGCATGCTCAGCCCCTCCGAGTGGCCCTTGCAGGACTGCAGGGCCCCCAGCATCGTCTGGTTGAAGCATTTGAGCCTCTGGATAGTCCTGGGCGGGGAGAGGAAACAGGAGAGAAGGGGCCAAGGCTCGGAGCAGGTGGAACGACCCCCTAGCCCAGAGCGTCACAGGTTTTTACCTCCGGAGCTGCTCCATTTGGGCATCCAGGTCCTGCAGCTCTGGTGTGAGGGGTGCTGGGGTCCCAGGACTGGCGATATTTTGCAGCTGCTGTGGCAAGGGGTGAGATGCCCTAAGAGAGGACCTGAAGCTGTGTCCCCACCATCATGGGGATTCTGGTCACCCTAAAAAAGCCTGGATTTCAGCTGTAATGGGAATTTTGATTTACCATGGAGGCGTCAGACTAGGGGCAAAGGTTGGCAGGGGCCCTCTCCTAGCCCACAATAAGGTAGACAGGAATAGGGCAGGCATTTTTAACCTGGTGTCCATGGGCTCCAAGAGAACCCTGTACTTTGATAGGAAGCTATATATTATATAGCAATATAGTATATAAATAAAACTATATATATGTTTGTGTGTATATATATGTATGTATATATATTCACTACTCTTGCAGTTTCCTTGGTAATGCTATTTAGTTCATTTTATCCATTTAAACACATTCTGCCACAAGTGGATCCCTTCCAGGGCCTCCTTTTTGGGAAGGGTCCAAGTTTGCCATCTTCATTCCTCCCTCCTAGCTCCACTTCTGACTTTTCAGGCTTCTACACCAAGCTCTCTCCCACGGGGATCTTCCCCCGCTCCCCCTGGGCCCTTTCAGTGTCCTTTGGTACACCGTGTCTCCCGTTAGACTGAAAGCTCTGGAAGCCGAGGACCGGCTTTTTGGCCTGTACTTGTATCCCCGAGACTTCGGGACAGTGTCCAACACACAGTATTTAAGACGTGCTCTTTCCCCTGCATTACTCCGAGAAGTGGCTTCCTCGTTCTGCCAAATTGGCCCAAGATATAAAAACACTAAAAAGTCCTGATATGGGCGGCACACGGGACAGAGCATCAGGAGCCCCTGGGTTCAAATCCAGCCTCATACATTTATTAGCAGTGTGACCCTGGGCATTTCATCCTGATTGTCTCCAAAAAAACAAAACAAAAAAACTCCTGATGTAGGAGAAAGAACCTGGAGACCTGGATTTGAGCCATTAAACTGTGGTCAAGTTACTCCTTTTTGCTTAGCCTCAGTTACTTCATCTGTAAAATGGGGATAATCTTTACACTACCTTCATCCCAGGACAGTTGTGAAGAAAGGGTCCCGTAGAGCTTTCAGTACCACAGAACCTTTCGATACCACAGAAATGCCAGCCACGATGCTGGTACCCACCTGGGCCCTCCAGAGCTCCCCATCTGGCCCTGGGCTGCTGGACCTGCTCATGGAGCTGTCCTGGCTGAGGGGGGGCGGAGGAGACAAGTCCAGCTTCAGGAGAGATTCGTGAAGCTCCCAGACCTGGAGGGGGAGGTGGGCCAGGGCAGTCATGAGTGATGGAAAGCTCCACAACCAGCCTATCTCCGATACTGGTTCAATTTCCTGCCCCATCCTGGATCCTCCTCCACCCAAGACCTCTTTTCTTCAATAATTATCCTCTCTCCTTTCATACCTCATCTCCCTTCTCCCTTCCCCCCCAAGGCTTCCCAACTGAAAACCCCTCCCTCGAGCTTCCCATTAAGAAGTTGCCTCCACTGGCCCTAGAATCAGCAGGACCTGAGTTCAAATCTGACCTCAGACACTTAACACTTCCTAACCGTGTGACCCTGGGCAAGTCACTTAACCCCAATTGCCTCAGCAAAAAAGAAAAAAGTTTCCTCATCACTTGAGAACTATGTAGTGTTAATTGGAGAATAGGAGGCTGATTCTCCCTTTTCATAGAAGAGGTTCCCAGAGAATAGGGAGCGGGAAAGGAGGAGAAAGAGGAAAAATTTGGAACACAAGGTTTTGCAAAGATGAATGTTGAAAACTATCTTTGCATGTATTTGGAAAAACTAAATAATATAAAAATAAAATTTAAAGAGAGAGAGAATAGGAACCTGACTGTTTCTTCTCTCTTAGAATATAGCCTTCTTGAGGACAGGGGATGCTCTTCCTTCCAGACCAAGGGCCTCCTTCCCCACCCAATGCTTCCCTCCAAACCCACCTCTCTCTGGAGCTTCTCCTTTTCATCCTGGAGGGCCTGTAAGGAGGCCTGATCCTGGGCCAACTCCTCTTCCTTGCTTTTCAGAGAGCCCCGGAGGCCGGCGTTCTGCTCAGCCAGGCTCAGGGCCTCCTGTTTGTAGCCGACCCTCTCCTGCTCAGGGATCCCCTCCTCTTGGCTGACAGGGCCCCAGCTCCTGACCAGCTCCTCCAGCCTTTGCAGCGGCCATGATTTCTCCTGAGAGCCCATACAGAGAGGATCGGACTCCAGACACGGAGCCTGTGTCCTTCCACCTGGGGCTTCCCTAATTGATTGGGAGATGCTCACCTCATCAGCCTTGCCAGGCTCTTCTGGGCCTAGCGGGGTTGAGGCAGGGAGGCTGGAGGCTTGTTGGCGACAAGAGGCTGCCGCCTTCTCCAAGGACTCAACCGCCTGCTGCAGGGCCAGGTACAGGTTGGGGCCTGGGGAGTAGGGACCAAGGAATCCTGAACTCCAGGGGTTGGGGGGAAGGGGAGGGGAGACATGCTGCGATGATCCTAGGAGGGAGAGAGGCTGAAACTTGGATGAGGTGGGAACCTCCAAGGAGAGGCACAAAGGTGAATTCTGTGAGTTACACTGGTCGAAAGTTATAGGGAGGGGGAACATTAAATAATAGTTTAAGGCAGCCAGGGAATTTTAACAGCCTTCTAAGACAACAGCCCTCTGGAGTGTGAAGGAGGCTCACCTTCCTGAGCATCCTTTCCTGAAGGCTGGTGGAACTGAGAAGGGGGTGAGCGGGGCAGCTTTCCAGAAGTCAGATGGCTGCTGGGCTCTGAGGAAATCTGCCCATCCCTAAAGAAACCAAGGGATACGGGGACCATCAGAGCATAGGTTCACAGGTTCCTCCTACTGTGGCCCCTGCTGATCTTTATCCTCTCTCTTTCCATCTCTCTCTCTTTCTCTCCATCTCTCTCTCTTCCCCTCCTCCCTCTCTCTCTTCCATCTCTCCTTCCCTCTCTCCATCTCTCTCTCTTCCCCTCCTCCCTTTCTCTCTCTTCCTCTCTCTCTCTTCTCTTCTTCCCTTTTCTCTCTCTTCTATCTCTCCTTCTCTCTCTCCATCTCTCTCTCTTTCCCTGCTCCCTTTCTCTCTCTCTCTCCATCTCTTTCCCTCCCTTTCTCTCTCTCTCCATCTCTTTCTCTCTTCTCTCTTTCCCTCCCTTTCTCTCTCTCTCTCCATCTTTTTCTCTCTTCTATCTTTCCCTCCCTCTCTCTCTCTCCATCTTTTTCTCTCTTCTATCTTTCCCTCCCTTTCTCTCTCTCCATCTCTTTTTCTCTCTTCTATCTCTCCTTCCCTCTCTCCATCTCTCTCTCTTTCCCTGCTCTGTTTCTCTCTCTCTCTCCATCTCTTTCTCTTTCCCTCCCTTTCTCTTTCTCTCCATCTCTTTCTCTCTTCTCTCTTTCCCTCCCTTTCTCTCTCTCTATCTTTTTCTCTCTTCTATCTTTCCCTCCCTTTCTCTCTCTCCATCTCTTTTTCTCTCTTCTATCTCTCCTTCCCTCTCTCCATCTCTCTCTTCTCCTCCTCCCTTTCTCTCTCTATCTCTTTCTCTCTCCCTTTCTCTCCATCTTTCTCTCTCCATCTCTTTTTCTCTTCTTCTGTCTCTCCCTCCATCTCTCTCTCTTTTTCTCTTTCCCTTCCACCCTCTTTCTTTCTCCTCCCCCTCCCCACACGTACACATACACTCATCCCTCCAACTACCAGGGCACTTTCTCCTGATGGTCCTGGGAGAGAAGGCAGCCTTGGGGTCTAGGGTACTTGTTCCAAGGGCAAAAGAGTCTGTACCCAGGGAAGGAGGGAACCCTAGGGGCAATAAAGAGGAATGAAGAGGGAGGGAAGCCAGAAGGAGGATATGAGCACATAAATATGCATGCATGCATCCACACGCGTCCATGGGGACCTGCATGCTCATAAATGTGTGAGGCATGGAATGTTGTGAAAGGAAATGATTTTGTGGCTATGGAGAAGCAGGGCAAAGTTCACAAGCCCAGAAATTCTTCATCCAGCTCGGACCCTGTGACTTCCATGGAACTCCAGGGACAGGATGGGAACTTCCCCTATCTTATCTGGAACTGAGCTAAATGTAGCCTCTGGGCTGACTTGCTGAGCCTAGGGGATGGTAACCTTAGGAATCTGTATATCCTTTTACAGACAATTCTGGGGGTGAAGGTGGGGGTGGGGGGTAGGGGGAATAGGGGAAACTAGACTAGAAGGTCACACAAGAGACATAATGTTTTTGAAATAACAAATTTTAAAATGCCTAAGAACAGTCTCAATGAGTGGAGGGGGAACTAATTTAGAATGCAATTTTTAAAAAAGAATGTTAATGTGAGGTGATTCAGATCAGTTTTAAGGGTCTTGTGATGGGGAGAGCCATCTGCACTCAGGTGGGGACTGAGTGTGGATCACAAAATAGTATTTTCACCTTTTTAAAAAAATTGGTTTTTGTTTGCTTTTTGTTTTCTTTCTCATTTTTTTCCCTTTTTGATCTGCTTTTTCTTGTGCAGTAATTGGGGAAATGTATAGAAGAATTGCATGTGTTTAGCATATATTGGATTATTTGCCACCTAGGGGGTGGAGGGCAAAAGGAGGGAAAAATTTTGGAACACAAGGTTTTGCAAGGGTGAATGTTGAAAATTATCTGGGGATATGTTTTGAAAATAAAAAAAGCTTTAATAAAAATATTTAAAATTAAAATAAAATGTCATTGGGAAATATTTAACAAAATAAATAAATAACATCGTTGATTTTAGTAAGTCTAAATGGCAGACTGGCTAGTAGGATGGGTACAGTAGAACAGAAATAGCAAAATATAGCACAAAAACAGCTAACCAATCAGTCCCAGGGATGAACAGCTGATAGGGATGTCGACCTCAAAGCCTCATTGCAGTTGAAGGCCAGCAGGTAGCAGCAGAGAGCAGCATGGCACAGGGATGCCCGTTGCTGGGGGTAATCAAGCAGGATGGGACCCTCAGCTCAGATGGCTTGATGACCTTGTTGGAGATCATCTCCACTAGCTGTCCCTCCTGTGCATTTGTTCCAGTACTTAGCACAGAACCTGGTCCATAGTAGGTACAAGCTTTTTTTTAATTTTTAATTTTTTTTTTTTTACAAAATTTTACAAATTAAAAAAAAATTGTAATAATAGCTTATTTTCAAAATTTGTAATTAAAAAATTGTAATAATAGCTTTTTATTTTCAAAATACATGCAAAGATAGTTTTCAACATCCATCCTTGCCAAACCTTGTGTTCTAAGTTTTTCTCCCATTCTTCTCCCCAGCCCCCTCTCCCAGAAAGTAAGCAATCCAATAGAGGTTAAAAATGTACAATTCTTCTATATATATTTCCACATTTGTCACTCTGCACAAGAAAAATCAGATCAAAATAGAAAAAAATAAGAAAGAAAAAAAAGGTAATCAAATAACAATTTAAAAAGTGAAAATACTATGTTGTGATCCCGGGTACAAGCTTAATAGCTATTGATTGATCAGCCACAAGTGCTCCTTACTTCTGCTCCTCCCTGAAATGATCAACTTCCTCCCCACTGGCAGTATGGCAGCCAGTGAAAACAATCTGCCTCTGTGTCTCTCTTATTTTGTTATGCATTTGATTAAATATCTTTTATTTTGAACTAGTGAATAAATGCTGACTTACAAACCTGGGGTAACTTTCCAGGGGCTTACAACTAACTTGTACAAATCCTTCTATTAAAATCCTTTATTCAATAAAAGTATCATCTTAAAAGTTAGGAAGGTCTGGCTTTAAATTTTAATTCTGAAGATCTTAGTAAGTCAAATAATCTCTTTGATTCTCAAAGAGTAAAATTTGAGTAAAATGGGAGTCCTGATAAATGAATAAAATCAATAAATAAGTGAAAAATATATAATTTACATATAAGAAAAAATGTATGTGAAATTCTTTGTAACCTTTTAAGCATTATGTGAATGTCATATATACAGGCAGCAGCATTGCATGGTAGATTCAATTGAATTGAATAAACATTTATTATGTGACATGCCTCATGCTAAGTCTGCCTCATGATGACTGTGTGATCCCAGGAAATTCATTTAACTTCTTAGTGGCTTCTTAAACTTTTTCCACTTGTGACAATTTTTCACATGAAACATTTTTATATGATCTCAGCTATATTGGTACATAAAATAGATATATAAATCAAACATTTACTGATAATAAATTATAATTTTGGTATCCTCCACACTCAATTATGAGACCTTCTATGAGATCACAACCCAGTTTAAGATGCTGGGCTCTAGTGATGTTAAACTCAAAGAGGGACAGCTAACCTGTAGATCAAATATCGCCTTAGAAAATCATATTTTAACATCATAGATTTTGTTAAATATTTCCCAATTATGTCTTAATCTAATAAAGTCTACACTTGAGAGTATTGTGGGATGCTCCTGGGCTGTGGGGCCCATAATTCGGCTCTAGAAGCCAGTCCATTTCAAAACTGTTAGTTTCATGATCCAACCATTCTGGAGAACAATTTAGAACTATGCCCAAAAGACTATAAAATTGTGCATACCTTTTGATCCACCAGTGCCACTAGTGGGTCTGTATCCCTAAAAAATCATAAAGGAGGGAAAAGGACCCACATGTGCAAAAATGTTTGTAGTGGTCCTATTTGTGGTAGAAAAGAACTGGAAAATGGGTAGATGTCCATCAATTGGGGAATGGAATATTATTGTTCTATTAAAAAAGAAAGAAAGACCAAGAAAACATTGTATACAGCAACAACAAGATTATGAGACAATCAACTCTGATGAACTTGGCTCTTTTCAACAATGAGGTGATTCAAGCCAATTCCAATAGACTAAGATGCGCTCACATCCAGAGAGAGAACTGGCAGACTCAGTGTGGATTAAAGCATAGTGTTTTCACTTTTTTTGGAGGTGGTCTTATTTGCTTGGTTTGTTTTTTCTTTCTCATGTTTTTCCCCCTTTTGATCTGATTTTTCTTATACAGCATGATGAGTATGGAAATATGTTTAGAAGAATTGTACATGTTTAACCTATATTGGATTGCTTGTTATCTGGAGGGAGTGGGGAGAGAAGGGAGAAAAAGTTGGAACACAAGGTTTTGCAAAGGTAAATACTGAAAACTCTTTACATATATTTGGAAAAATAAAAAGCTATTATTAAAAAAAAAAGAAAAGAAATTAGGGGCTGGCTGTGAATCCTAGCTCTGCTATTTACTCTCTAGATATCTGTCACTGAAAGTTTGTGAACCTCAGTTTCCTCATCTATAAAATCAGTAACTAGACTTACCTTTTAGTTCCTGGAAGGTCCCTTCTAGTTCCAGTCTATGATCCTATGGTACTTTCTTTCTAGATCTTCCTTTATAACCTCAATCACTCCCATGTTGCCAACTCTAGTATATACAGCTGCTTCCCAAAGCTGGCATCAGAAGCAGCTGGATGGTACCATGGTACACAGAGCACTAGACCTGAAATCAAGATCTGAATTCAAATCTGGCCACAGACACTTAATAGTTGGGTGATCCTAAGCAAGTGACTTAACCTCTGTCCCAATATCCTGAACTCTAATGTAGGGAATAGTACCTAGGTAGCAAATCAAATATCCAAAGTTTCAACTGAGATAATATTTAATGGTTTTTTTTAAGTGCTTAATACAGTGCCTGGCACATAGTAGGAGCTCTATAAATGCTCAATATCTTCCCTTTCCCTCCTCTGTATCTATACCAGTCTTGACTTTTCATCTAAGTTCCAGACTTGATATTCCATCAGCATCTCCAACTCAACATATTCAAAATCAGCTCCAACTTTCCCCTTTCTTCTGACTTAATTGTTCTTGTCTAACCATTCAGTTGGCTTCCCCATCTCCAGAAACTTTAAGCCATTTTTGACTCTTCCATTTCTCACCTGAATTCCAAATCAATTGGTAATCATATCCAATTAATAATTACAATGAACAATGACAATACAACAATTGCAAGTAATAATTATAATACTCAATTATCAGTTATGACTCTCGAATCCGTGTCCTCTATTTCTATGATTACCCTCATATTATAGGTTCTCGTTGACACTCAGCTGTAACTATCTTCCTTACTGGTCTCCTGTTCTCCGCTCTTTCCTCCTTCAAATCCATCCTTCATACAACTACAAGCATAATCTTCCTTGTCTATAGATCTGCTTGTGTCCTTCCACTTCTCAAAAATCTTCATTGGCTCCCTATTACTTCCTAAGTAAATCAGTTATCAAGCATTTATGAAGTGCATACTATGTGCTAGACGCTGTGCCGGGACCTAAGTATACGAAGACAAATAAAAGTCCTTGATCTCAAGGAGATTATAATCTATTAGAGGAATAATAGTGTGAATGTGTAAAAAATAAGTAGAAAATGGCCAGGGGGGTAGGAGACAGCTGAGTGGTGCAGTAGATAGATTCCCATTATATAGGAAAATAGGTAGACCTGAATTCAAATCCAACCTTGATCATTTACCTCAGTTTCCTTGTCTGTAAAATGGGGACAAAAAATGGCACCTACCTCTCTATGTTGTTATAAAAATAAAATGAGATGTTTGTAAAATGTTTCACAAACCTTAATGTAATATATAAATTCTAATTATTATTATCAGGAAAGGCCCCACATAGAAAGCACGTATGAAATGAATGGTGAAAAAAAAAAAAAAAAAGAAAGAAAGAAATGAATGGTGAAGGCAAGGAGGGACCCTGAGAGGATGATTCAGGTAAGCTTCAAGCAGCTCCTGTCGTTCAGAACCTCTTTTTCCAGTCTTACTTTCTATTTCCCTATGACACATATATGCTCTAACATGCTCTAACTGAACTGGGCAATTCCCTACCCCTGGACGAGAGCAGTAAGATGGCAGGTCCTTGTTGCTGTTTGCCCTCCGTTCTCAAAGAGGCCCATAATTGGATTTAGGTGAGGGAGGCCGGGCCCGGTCACCTGGCTCCCTTCCCTTCCAGAGCCCTCTGGGTCCGAGGCCAGATGGAGATCAGGGCCTGAGATGGCTCTGGATGCAGGGGGAGGCCTGGGCCTTTTTAAGCAGAGGGTCTCAGACTGAGGCTTCACCCATTCAGTGATTACAGCTGGGTAGCTACTGAGACAAAGAATGGTAGCTGAGAGGTCCCCCCAGCCCCGTCCTACCTGTGTCCCTCCAGCTGTGGACGGGCTCCTTGGTCGCTCGGCTCTGCAGGGGTGACCGGGTGCTCTGCGCGTGACTCCTCCGGGGGCAGCCTGGGGACCTCTGGCCCAGCACTGCTTCCCGCCGCTTCTGCCTCCTCCGTGCTCTCCACCACAGGGTCCAGCTCCCCCTGCAAGCATCCTTAGCCTTGGGCACCCGAGGACTCTGACATCCTGGGTCATTCTGGGGGGTTTCCTCTGGCTAAGGGATTCTGGGGATACCTCCGTGGGGCAGAACCTGTGACCCTGAATTTTCTGGAGGGATGAGGGCTTCAGATGGGCAAACAAGCCCCAAGGTTAAGGCACTGGAGGTGGGGAGAACACTGGGCCAGCCCCGGGACCTCCGTATTGTTCCCAACCCACCCTGCCGGACAAAGTGTTCTCACTGTTCTCACACCACCTCTTCCTGTTTTCAGGAAGAACAAAGGGGAGACTTTGGTCTGCCCAGGGATCACTCACTGGGGGCGGCGCTCTCCCCCTCCGACTGCGGGGCCTAGTAGCTCGGCTGCTCATCTCGGGTTTGGGCCTGGTCTGTGGGGAGAGAGAAGGTGGGCCCAGCTGACATCCCCTCAGCCACTCATCCCAAAGGCTTTGGGCCTGTACCTTTCCCCTTTGTCATATTAGACCTCAGTTCTTGGCGTCCCATCCCCACCCAAACATGCTCATCTTCCTGATTCCTCTGTCACTAGCATCTCCATATTCTCAGTCTCCCTGGTCTGAACAACTACAAGCAAAATCTTCCTTGTCTATAGATCGGCTCGTGTCCTTCCACTTCTCAAAAATCTTCCGTGGCTCCCTATTACTTCCCAAGTAAATCAGTTATCAAACACTTGTGAAGTGCATACTATATGCTATATGGTCTGAACTCTTAAAGCCCCCTTATTGTCATTTTTTTTCTTTACCCAGATTCACCCATTGAGTCAACTCTTTGAGTCCAGTCTTCCAACCAGACAATGGCGACAGAATCCCACCAGAGCTCTCCTTCTCTTCCTTACCTGTATGGCCCCTCCCTTGACCTGTTAGCTCAGGTGGAGCTTAGGCCATGAGATATCAGTCACTGACCCAGCAAGAAATATAGACGAAATCCTCAGAAGGGGCAGGAAGAAACTCTTTTTAGAAGGAGGTTTGTACACGACATTCCGATGGATGATACTCTAACCCAAGGCTTCTTAACATTTTTTATGTCCTGGACCTCTTTGGAAGTCAGTTTGTTAAAACCTATGAACTCCTTCTCAGAATAAAATTTTTCAATGCATAAAATAAAAGTGCAAGGGCAGCTAGATGGCAAATGGAGAGAGTACCAGCCCTGGAGTCAGGAGGACCTGAGTTTGAATGCAGCCTCAGATATATCACTTACTAGTTGTGTGACCCTGGGCAAGTCACTTAAGCCCAAAAGCCTGGTCAAAATAATAAAGTCAAGGGCATCCAGTTGGTGCAGTGGACAGAGCACCAGCCCTGAAGTCAGGAGGACCAGAGTTCAAATTGCACTCAAATACTTAGCACTTCTGGCTGTGACCCTGGGCAAGTCACTTAACTCCCATTGCCTCAGCAAAAAATAAAGTAAAAATGTAAAGGATCACAAAAGAAACTAGTTATATTAAAATGCAACTCTCTCTCTCTCTCTCTCACACACACACACACAAACACACACACACACATACATACATACACAGACATATACACATCTGCATCCAGAGAGAGAACTATGGAGACTAAATGTAGATTGAAGCATACTATTTTTACTTTTTTTGTTGTTTGCTTTTTCTTTCATGTGCTTTTCCCTTTTGTTCTGATTTTTCTTTCACAAAATGACTAATATGGAAATATTTTTAAAATGATTGTTCATGTATAACCTACATTGGATTGCTTGCTGTCTTGGGGAAGGAGGGAGGGGAAAAAAACAATTTGCAAATCAAAATCTTTTGGGAATGAAAGTTGAAACCTATCTTTGTTTGTAATTGGAAAAATAAAATATATTTTTTATTTTTAATATATATTTTTAATAAAATACATATTATTACACATAAATTATTTATTTATATTTACATATAATATATAAATAATATTTTTTATAAAAAATATGAATTTTTTTTAAAAGCCAGGAAAAAAAATCCCTGTTCTAACAGCCTCCCTTTCTACCCAAGTTGGAGATCTTTTGCTCACCCTAACTTTTGATAGCTTCCTGCTCCATGAAGCCTCATGCATCACCTACCTGGATTTCTGACTTCTGATAAGGATGTATCCCTCATCACTGTCTCCTTCCCACTCCCAGAATTCAGCAGATGGCCCTTCTCTTCCCAAAGTCCTCATAAGCAATGGGTGTCCTAAACTAGTTTCTCTGCTTGCTTCTAATCTCTCCCCTTTCAGTCTCTTAACACTTAGCACAGTGCCTGGTACACAGTAAACATACATAATATTCATATTAATAATTAATAAAGACTTAATAAAGTCTTTTCATTTCATTTCCTCCTAATGCCAGCCATCTTCTTCCAAAAAACTTTCCCTAGTCAAACCATTTGCTAATACTCTCTTCCTCCTCAAATGACCTTTTATTAAATTTGTCATCCCGTACCTCATAAAAAAGCAAACTGTGAGACTTTTTGTCTTTATATCGTTAATACCTACCCCGCTGTACCTCCTAGATGCCTTTTAAACATTTATTGAATTTAATTGTTGCTTTTAAGTCATGTCCTTCCTCTCATTTTCTGTGGTTTCTTTTGGAGCCTTATGGGAGAAAAGAGTAACTCCTTAGCCAAGAATTCCAAGTTCTCTCCCTGTCTCCTCTTCTACCAAAAACTTAGCAGCCCTTCATCTCCCCACCTTCCCACAAGCACTTCCTGGGTGCTGTGGGAATGACAAAACTAAGAACTCACTGTCAGGCTGGGAAAATCGCTTTGTTCTTCCATCCCTAGAATTACAACACAAGGCTACAGGAGAAGGGGTAGAGGATTGAGATTCGTCTGATAGGGATGGGGTGGATCAGGGAAGACTTCTTGGAGAAGATCCCATTGGAGCAGAGACAAGAAGGAAAGGCAATTGGCAGGCAGATGGAGAAAGAGACATAGTCAGACTCTCTGAACATCCCAGGGGTATTTTATCTGACTACCAGGATCTCCTATCTTCCCTCACAGGCTGCCTGGCACTGGGGTGGGCATACAATGGGCATCAATAAATGCTAGACTTTTGATAACTAAGATGGGCCTTTGGGGGGACCATTATCCTGAGACAGAAATAGCTAAAGTCAAGTTGACCAGTGACTGTCTCTGTGACCTGAGGAGAGTAACCCTCCTTAGTTGGGCTTCAAGTATTCTTATGTATAAAATAGTGTGAACTGCAGGATCTCTTTTTAGGTCCCTTCTAGTTCAGCAGCCTAACAGATTCTGGAGATATTATCAATGTCACAGGATCCAGTGGTTCTTGATCTGTGGGTTGCAGACTCTTGTCAATATTAAAGTTATTACAAAAGCTCCATCTCATGCAATGACTCAGAATAACAAATGAGCAAACAATTTATGTTCTGTAAACTAAACAAAGTCATTTGCCCAAGATCACAAAGGTAGTAAATATCAAAATTTTAAAAATATTCTATTAGTGGAAGTTAGGGGGCTGAGCCCAAAGTACATAGGAAAAGAAAGGCTTTGGAAGCTGAGAAGAGATTCCAAACACAGACCCAGCCAGCATGGGCCCCAGTATCCATCTGACTAGAAGATATTTTTGCTTTTGGGAAGGGTGAGCTGGGGCTCCCCTTCTATTTACCTTGGGAGTTACCAGAGTTGGACAAGTAAATACTGAATTCCAGCTCACAGATTACCTTCCTGGCTGCATTTACCAGACTCCTACTAAGGACCCAACACAGTTCCCCCATCATCCTTCTCTTTACCCAGCCACAAAGGGTCCAAAGCCAAGAGTAAAGATAGGACAGAGAGGTCACAACCCCCAGTGCTGGGCACTAAAGCAGGGCTCCCCAGACCCTCCCATGGGTAATGGGTACCTCCGGCTCACAGTGGAGTCATCAGGCGAAGGAAGGCTTCAAGGGGTCAGGACTCTCCCAGGGCTCCCTGGTACTGATAGAGTGAAAGTCCAGGCCATCAGATAGATTAGTAGGACAATCACTGTCAATAGCCGGTCAGTCCAGTGCCGGAAAGACCAGGGGCTGGACTCAAGGAAATAGGATACAACCTCCCCCGTGTCACGTGGGTCCCTATTGTGTAGCTTCCTCCCCAAGGGCATCTGTTCCCTACACACCCCAGGACCAAAGGCAAGGAAGGAAATGAGGGAGGATAATTGGGGAGTAGTGGGGATGGAGAGAGACCAGGGAGGGTGAGAAACAGGGAGAGAAACAAGGATGCAGGAACTAAAGAGCAATTTTGAGGCAGAACTAAGGGAGTGAAAAGTGAGGATGAAGAAGTGAAAATCAGGGGAAAAAATTTGGGAGAATAAAAATGGGAGAAAAATTTGGGAAGTGAGACTTGGGAAGATGGAAATGGGGAGACCAGGAAAGAGAGAGCAAAAATGTAAATGGAGAATTAAAATTCTAGATAACTAAGGGAAAACAAGACTTTTGAGATACCAGATCTGGATGGACTCTATCCAGTCTGTAATGATGACATCTTAGGATATTAAAAGAAGAGGGTTGGCAGATATGATTGATGAGCCACTGATGGGATTGTGTGGGACAGCATTGTCCACAAAAACAGAGACTCTCAGACTAAGAAAAAGCAAAAGAGGATTTACTGCAATCTCCTGAAAAAGGGCATCTCCCATCTGACAAGGGGTTTGTCAGTACAAGGAAAAGGTAAAGCATAAACTGCAAAACATCAGATTAAATAGCCTGAATGCAGAAGCCCCAGAAGCCCTCACCTTTTTAGGATGGCCTTTTTTCCCTTTGTTTGGGGGAGTCTAGGCTTATATTCTAATCATGGAAATCTAACCCCAAAACAAAAGAATACAAATCAATAATAATAAACTCAATTTAAGTTTCCTTAGAGAACTGCAGTATAAGCAGTTATCTTCAGATAAGAGAATTCAAAGCCATCATTACCTTTAAAAGAAGTACTTACATGCTAATTAAGAGATGGTGGGAAAACGGGAGGGCACAAACACCTGCAATTTTTATCTATAGCTCTATTTGTTATTATAGAGTCTTAAATTACAATTAAAGTATAGTTTAATGTATTGGACTACTTGCCATCTAGGGGAGGAGGTGGGGGGAAGGAGAGGGAAATTTGGAACAGAAGATTTTGCAAGGATCAATGTTGAAAAATTGAAAAATTACCCATGCATATGTTTTATAAATAAAAAGCTTTAATTTAAAAAAAAAGTATAGTTTAAGGTGATATTGCCATGAGGGTGTCTTCATTCCACAAAGGGTGAATAAGACCCCAATAAAAAGTCCCTATATTTTTGGTAGCTTCATGGGCCATAGGGAGGTGCAATAACTGGAGAGGGCCTGAATTTTATTGTCCAAACTACTCCCTGAGGCAAGCAGGGAGAATGAAAAACAGGATTGTCTTGTTTTTAAAAGGTCTTTAAGTCTTTTGTTCTTAAGTAGGCCTTTTGTTGTTTTAAGTGAACCTTTATTGCAATAGGCCCCAGTTGAATTCTTTGTCCAATTTCTTGCATTGGCTTGACACCACAGTATCCAGTCTTAGGGCCAAGTGATATCAACCCCTAAAGTTATTTTTCTCTTATAAAAGTACCTACTAATCCCCTACATTTTTGCATGTTTATTAGGAACGGCCTCCTTATGGCAGCAAGTTTTTAGGGACTTTTCCTGCCTTATGGAGTCTTTCTTCTTATTATAGCTAACTCCTTTTAGTGTTTAGTTTAGTTTAGTTAGTTACTAAATGTCACAATATCTAACTTCTTTAGGACTTGGTCTGCTTTAATGGCACCTTCCCCTTTATTAATAGCAAATTCTACTAGGGAATTTAGTCATCATCTTTCCCCTCATTAATTTGCTAAAACTCACTTTTGGAAATTAGCCTGCTGCCAGTAGTATAACAAAATCTCTGCCTCAATTTGGAGATGTCAAAGTCTACAAATTCTTTTGAGACACCTTGAAACACTGGCCAGAAATCCCAATATATTTTTGAGGTTCAGCATTTCTGAACCCATCACTATCAGTGATCACTAAAAGTTCTGGGAGGACAGAAGGGGTCCCATAGTGTTGAGGTTGGGAAGGGAACCCAAAAAGTTGGGGGTCACAGACTGGTGTCTTGAGGTGTCTCAAAAAAATTTGCAGGCTTGAACCCAAATCCAAGTCAAGGGCAAAGTTTATTGTAATTGTAACACTAATTGAAGTGGGCTAAGTTCCAAAAGAATTTAGCAAAGGACTAAGAAAAAGGAGACACATTTATCCAGTTTTTCATGTCATTGATATTCTAATTTTATGGACTAGAGGTAGAACTGAGGAGTTTGGTTATCATTCACCTGCAGACCTGTCCTAAGGCCAGAAGACTTTAGAATCATTTTTGACAGGCAAGATTGACAGAACAATAGCATTCCAAGATTAGAGAGTCTCAGGATCACTAATATATCTTCCCTAAAGTCGAAGGGAAGAAATATTATTTTATTCCTAGGCCAGAGGACTTCTACAATCATTGACAGACAGATGGTGAGAACAATACTACTCCAAAGTTGAGGTGGGGGGACCTCGGGATCACAGATTCCAAAGCCAGAAGACTGACTGATTATTAGAACAGAAGCACCCCAAGGTCAAGGGGATCTCCCTAGTGTTGTCTCCCCTAGAAACTATATTCCATCAATAGGACTGGAGAAAGACAAATTCCTGATTTCCAATGGGTCATTGTTTGACATCAATTTCTGGCAAAATTCTGGAATATATTGTAGCACCTTTTCCAAGACTATTTCTGCAATTTCTACTTGCATTGATCTCCAGAGGACAGTTGCCATTACCAGTTTTAGGGATCTAAGGATAAATCTGAGGGGCTAATTAATAGTACTAATACTCACAAGCCCACATCAGTGTTCTTCCTATTGTGAGTCAGTCAGAGTTAATTTACTTTTTAGCAAAGGTATTTGCCAAAGTCGTACAATAAGAAGAATGAGGACAAAATATATTTCCAAAGGTCTGAGGTACAGTCTCTCACAAAAACAGACAGCATCCATAAAAAAGAATACGCTCTAATTTAAAATAAAATAGTAGTGATACATCTCTGTAGAGAACACATATGGACAAGGGATAAATTTACAATTTTTGGTTACTATGAGTTCTTTCTTAAGCCTATAGTTATCATTTTTCTCTAATAAAAGGGATCATAGATTAAGCCCATAGTTATCATTTTTCTCTAATGAAAGGGGTCATGGTCCTTAAAGTTATTTCCCTCTCATGACTACTCTTCTGTGTCTTTCTATGTTGAAAGTGTCCTTCTCTCTCTTTGCTATTCACTGGATAACTTGTCTCTTTCCAGTGACATGATCAATAGAAGGAAAGAGAGGAAAAGAAGTACAAGTATGTCAAGGGAATGGGTCAAAGATAGAAAAGGAAAAGGTAGAAAGAGGAGAAAAGGGAAGGGGGAAGGAGAAAGATACAACTGTTGATATTTCTCCTGTCATTTAAGGACTTCCTATCTATTATCTCTCTCCCAGGATGCTTCATTGAAGTATTAATTGCACCATCTAGCCACCCCCCCTAGCAGATTTCTTAAACTCAACTCATTATCTTTCCCCCTCTGATTTTCCTATTACGGTTGAAGGTTCTTCCAATTACTCATTCTCTTTTTTCTCACCATATCCAATCTATTGTCAACTTCGACAATTTAACATTTATCTCATCTTTCAAATGTTTCTTCTCTCCTTTGACACTATCTATCATCTCAAGGACCTGGCAAGCTTATTTATTTAGCCAATTAAGCTGTTTGATTCTTGAGTCAATTAAAAAGGTCTTAGAACTTTATAAAGGAATCACAGCATTTTAATAACAATCATATCTGTTGCTTGATTGAGGTGAGGTTGTTGAACTTCCTCTCTTCTACCTACTCCAAAGTATTTAGAAAGAGAATGATGAATAGGAAAAATAGTTTCAGGTCATTCCAGACTAATCGGATTTCCTTTTTTGACAATTACTGGATCAATATATCAGGGGATTACTGAAAATAAAGTGTACCTAGAGTTGAGCAAGATATTATCCTCCCAGCCAAGGTGAAGACATGTGGGTTGGGCATAGAAACAATTTATTAAATGATAATAACTAGAGGGTAATTGTCCCATTTAGGGCAGCTAGGTAGCAAGGTGGATAGAGTGCCAGGCCTGGAGTCAGGAAGATTCATCTTCCTGAGTTCAAATCTGGCCTCAGATACTTGCTTGCTGTTTCACTCTAAGCAAGTTTACTCCCCCCATGTGCCTCAATTTTCTCACTTGTAAAATGATCTGGAGAAGGAAATAGCAAACCACTCCAATATCTCTGCCAAGAAATCTATAAATAGTATCATGAAGAATTGGACATGACTGAACAGCAACAATCATTCCCTTTTAAAAATGTTCCCATTTCTGTCACCATTCTTTGTTTCCCAGAATTATTACCATAGCAGTATTCTCCATGCCCTGCTCTCCTCACCCCCACATGCAATCAATTGCCAAATTGTTCTGTTTCTGATTCACAATACCTCTTCCCTTCACCCTTTTTCACTGCTCATTAGAGTCACTATCAACATTCTCTTTGTATTATTACAGTTCTACTCTGGTTTTCACTCCTTGAAAACTAGGTGTTTTAGATTTTACCTCTCTCTCAGGATGCTTCATTTATTCATTGTATCACATGGTTTTATAAGGGTGAATGTTGAAAATTATCCATGATATAATTTGAAAATAAAAAGCTTTAATTAAAAAAATGCTAGTGCCTTCCCTTATTCACTTCTCAATGTTTGCACACATTTTTGCTTATTGTTTTCCCATTTGCTTATGAGTTCTTTGAGGGCAAAAACTGTTGTTTGTGTCTTTTAGTATTCCCAGTGTTGAGGTTCAAAAGGGACCCTGAAAGATTGGAAGATAAGGGTTTTTTTGGCTACAGTCAGAGAAACCTCTCGAGTTGAGCTGCAAATTAAGATATCATTTACATACTTGTATTGTGATTATGGCTTCTACTGACCACTTGCTCTAATTATAGAAATTTGCTATAAAAGGAAAAAGCAGGGAAGTGATTATAATAGCGTCAAAACAGGTCCTTCAGCCTGAGAAGTCATAACAGGAGAAAGCAACCAGTCATGCAGGAACAATCCACTTCATACAGACTTCAGAATAATTAGGTGGGAAATAAACCTAACTGGAAAGTGAATCAGAAGGATCAGACCTTGAGCATTTTCCTCCTTTTTCCTCTAACTTTTGCCCAGATAAGATGTCCACCTGTGACAGTGGGAAGGCATCCCTCTGAGTAATTTGTGTCATTTCTCTCTAATGGTGGGTTATTGACTTAATGATCCATCAGGCATCATACCCAAATTCAAAGCTCAAAAGAATATCAGTTACAGTCCCAAAAGATTTTATCTCTAATAGCAAATTCTACTAATCACAGCTTAAGGCTAGATATATTATTTTTAAAAGTTTACAAGGATTCACATGCATAGAAAATTTTGTTTAGCATCTTTTTTTTTTTTTAAATTTAAATTCACCCTGGTGTGAGGACCAATCATTAAACAAGCTTATAGATTCTTAGTAAATATATTTCTCATTTAGAAACTATCTATCCTAAATATAATTTCTTAGAGCTGATGACCTTGCTTGCTTACCTTGATGGTTTCAAAAAAATTGGCAAGTTTACAAATTAAGGAGAGTTGACTGAGATCCCAGGGAAGGGGCTGAGCTTGCTGTTGCCCACCTCAACTATCAGCTTCCATGGATTGTGCTGTTTGATATCCACCCCCACTCTGTGAAGGAGGAAAAGGGGGCTGCACACCTTCACATTTGAAGGTGAACTTGAAGGTGAGGCTTTCATCTCATCCCTCTTGTTCCACCCACAGTAATTACCAAGTTTAGGTTTTACCTGATGACAATAACTCCAAATAATTTAGTTAAAAATTTTAGAATTTTTCTAAGTAACAGCCAAAGAGTCTTAACTATAATGTTCTCTTAATTTTCTAGCAAAGATGAAAATATCTAATTCCCTCAATTACATTTACAAAACATTATAAAATGGGATTAGCAAGGCTTAGTTTCTTTTATTTTAGTGGTTCAGTTTATTCTGTCCCCAAATTGTTGCAATTTTGGAAAGTCTGGGACAGAAGCAAACACAAAAATAATCAGAGACTCTCAGAGTAAGAAAATGAAAAAGGGATTTATTATTATCTCTTGAGAAAGGGCAACTCCTAACCAACAAGGTGTCAAAGGAGTGCAAAGCACAAACTGCAAAACACAAGATTAAATAGAACAGAAACTCTCCCATTGTCTGGAGAAGTCCAGGCTAACACTTTAAACATGAAAATCTATCCTAGAAACAAAAGAACAAATTGCCTTTAAAATAAGTATTTAAATGCTAATTAAGAGGTGGTAGGAAACAGGAGGGGAATGTTCATTCAAAACAATCAAATACCGGCAGCTTTTTTAGCTATAGTTTAACTTGTTATTACAAAGTCTTAAGTCATAATTAGGGCATAGGTTGAATCCACATTGTTATGAGAAAGTCTTCATTCAGTTTATCCTATACTGGAAGTTCTCAGGGAGGGTTTCAGTTTTCCCCTTCCTTTAAATTAGGTTTCCTTTTGTTTTAGGAAGAAAGCAAGAGAATTCTTAAAATTGAGATAGAGCAAATTTTAAAATCGACTTAACTTTAGTTCATGAGATTCCCTAAATTGTAATTAAATGTTACAGAAAACTGAATTCCCATTTGATTATTTTCCAATTCATACAACCCATTTCTCTTTTGTGAGCCAGGAAAGAGGTAAGTGCCCGTTTTTACTGTCCAGGCCCTCAGAAGTCTGGCTCCAGGTAACATAAAAGCGGGCTATTTGTTGCCAGAGTTTTATTTTATTTTTAAATTTTTTTTAGCTTTTTATTTACAAGTTATATGCATGGGTAATTTTTCAGCATTAACAGTTGCAAAACCTTTTGTTCCAATTTTTCCCCTCCTTCTCTCCAATCCTTCCCCCAGATGGCAGGTTGACCAATACATGTTAAATATGTTAAAGTATAAGTTAAATGCAATATAAGTATACATGTCCTAACAGTTATTTTGCTGTACAAAAAGAGTCAGATTTTAAAATAATGTACAATTAACCTGTGACAGAAATAAAAAATGCAGGAGGACAAAAATAGAGGGATTGGGAATTCTATGTAGTGATTCATAGTCATCTCCCAGAGTTCTTTCACTGGGTGTAGCTGGTTCAGTTCATTACTGCTCTATTGAAACTGATTTGGTTCATCTCATTGTTGAAGAGTGTTGCAAGAATTTTAAAAGTAGACTTGAATTGCTTTTCTATTTTCCTAAAGTTCACAAACTCTTAAATCTTCTATTAATATGTCAGTGCAAATAGATTACAATTGACATATCCCTTTAGTGGGCTTTGATTAGAGCTCTTTAAAGACTTTTTACTATCATATAACAAATTTCACTGAACTGAGTATATTTTATTTCTCTCCCTCTCATCCCTTTGTTCATGTATCTGCTATAGTCAAGAAAGGAGGAAAGTGTAATGTTCTTATTGGTTTTCTGGAGATCTTTGGAGCAGCCTTCCTTTCAGTAGAGTAATCACCACAAGAATAACCAAGTGTTAAAGTCCAAATCCTCTCCTGGCCTTCAGAGGGGACTTGGTTTCAGTGGAGAAAATGCAGGAGGACAGGCCACCACAGTGGTGTGAGATGAAGTGAGTCTGAGCCCAAGGGCTGGGGCTTCAGCCTCCAGCCACCACAAAGGTGGACCATGGAATGACTCTGTCTCTGCCCTTTTGGCTGAGTTTGTCTCAGCTTATATGACTCTACACTGAATATAAACCAATCATTATATCTCTAGGAAACCATTATTTGTTGTAAGATTAAATCAATCACACTGAACTTAAAGAACTGTTAATCACTACGCTCAATGAGACAATTCTCATCAATTCCACTGACTTAACATCTTGTAAGCATCCTTGTTTCAGAGTTCTGGCCCATAACATTGGGGTGCTTCCCCAATGGAGCAGTAGGAGACAAGATCGAAGTCAAGAAAGGGTTAGCAAAAACTTGCTATTTACCAATTATTTATTTTTCTTTTCTTTCAGAATGGGCTAAATTCCTGGACTTATTTCCAATGTTTCAAAATTTTTTCTTGCAATCTTAAAATGACTAATTGCCAAACTCCTTAATCGTTGTTCTCAAAACCTTGAGAATCTGCTAAGATGCTATTTTAATTTTAATTAGCTAACTCTGTTTCTGTAGCCCTCAGTTTGGCCAGAGCTGAGGTCCGTAGAAAAAAGTCAGGCTTTTTTTCCCTTTTTAAAGTGAGAGTCAAGGATGTTAAGAAATCTTTCCTAGCATTCTAATTACAGCATAGAAGTTTTTTCTTGTGATTACATTTTAAATCTTTCCAGGTAACAGAATATAACTCACAGAATAAACATGACACAGACATTCTGCACAGAGATGCAGATACAGAAAAAAATGACATGGAAAAGGATTGTTCCATCTTTCCCAAAAGCCATAAAATTTCTCTTCCAGAACCAAAAAGGTGGCAAAAGCCATCCTAGAGCATATCGCCTGTTCCTTTAATGTCCCAGAGAGTCCTAAGGTTAGTTTACTGAAAACTGCAAGAATTTCCAAGTCTGGGCATCCCCGGTCAAGGAAAATCTGTTGAGTGTAAAGTTCAAGGTGACCCAGTTTCTTAGGGTGCCCCAGCTATAGGATTGAGGGAGAAAAAATGGGGGGCTTATCTTGACAAGAAAGGAATGAAGCCTGACTGTCTCTGTCCGGGCCACCAAATGTTGAGGTTCAAAAGGAGCCCGGGTCACAGACCTGTGTGTCAAGAGGTATCTCAAAAGGATTTTCAAACTTGAACCCATCTCCAAGTTAAGGGGCAAAATTTACTATAATAGTAGCTCCAATTGAAATGGATTAAATTCCAAAAGGATTTAACAAAAAACTAGGACCACGAAGACATATTTATAGAAAAGACAGAGAAATGGGTCCCTATACCCCTTGCCTTTTATTAATTTTCCTCTAACCTGTGTTTAGTAGGAAAGGAAATAAACTTTTAGAGTTTACCATGAATATGCACATAAAAAATAAAGGTGAATTTTTCATAAGGGAAGTTTTATTCAGTAAACAACATTTAAAAAAACTTATTTTACATTTTTTTAACTTTTGGAAGATTTCAGTGTTCTAACCATTATTTACAAAACATTCCTGAATGGGATAAATTGAGTGGAGATCTCTCAGAAGAATATGGTCTCAACCTTTGGCCTAATTGTGATCTGAGACTTTGTAATAATAAATTGTGCTATAGCCTAAAGCTGCAGATGTTTGATTATCTTAGATAAATTTATATTCCTCTCCTTTGACCGGTTCATTAGTATTTAAGTACCTAATATGGTAAAGAGAGAGTTATTGACTAGTATTCTTTGTCTCTGGGGCAGATTTCTGCCTTAGGATATAAGCCTGGAAGCCCCAGCCAATGGGAGATAAAGGTCAGAAGGGGGGGATGGGGACTTCCGCCTTAGGGTCTAAATCTTGTGTTTTGCCATTTGAGTTTTGCCCTCCTTTCTAGTGGAAGTCGCCTTTCCTTGGAGGATTGTAATAAATCTTTTATTTATTTATTTTTCACCTTGAGAGTCTCTGATTTTAATTTGTATAAGTGCTGTTATTCCCCCACAATTCCCTCAACTCCTTAGACATGCTTCTCAAAGGTTGTTCTTTGTTTTCCAAGAGGACATGACATCAGAGCGTTGATACTGGGACATGCGGGTGATGGAGGGCTGTGCAAGGTCACCTGCTTCCCTTTCCCTCCAGAACACGTGGGTCCAGTGGCTACATAGAGATCGGGATCACGGGAAACGGCCCTGGACGTGATGGGAGAACGTTACCTTTTTTTTTTTTTTTTTTTTTTAATAATTTTTTTTTCAAAACATATGCACGGATACTTTTTCATCATTGCATAACCTTGTGTTCCCTATTTTCCCTCCTTCCCCCACCTCCTCCCCTAGATGGCGAGCAATCCAATATATGTTATATATGTTAAAATTTATATTTAATCCAATACATGTAAAAATATTTATACGATTATTTTGCTGTACAAGAAAAATCAGATCAAGAAGGAAAGAAAATGAGTTAAAAAAAAATGCAAGCGAACAACAACAAAAAAGAGTGAGAATGTTGTAAGAGCTTTGCCTTTTTAAGCTGAGGTTTTTAATACATCTCAGTTAGACTGAGGCTGCATCCATTCAGTGAGTAAGGTTAAGAAGCAATAGAAGCAAAGAATTTCCTCTTTCCTCTCGTCAAAAAAAAAAAAAAAATCTAACTAACTAAATAAATCTGGTTGGGGAAGATCCTCAGGGTTTCTGGCCAAAAAGAAACCAGTGGAGAAATGCAGAAAGAAGGCAGGGAAAAAGATGAACCCCAGGCCCCGCCCATAAACACCGGCTTCCCCTCCTTCCCCCGCCTTCAGGCCCCGCCCAACCCTAGCCGCTGCCCAGAGCCTTCAGGCTCCGCCTACAGGGACCCGCTTCCTGTTCATCATCTCTCGCCATATTTAATCTTCCGGAAGCTCGGTCGACTGCCGGCAGATCCTTCCCGCCGCTACTTCCGGGGGCGGGTAAGAAAATGGCGGCTTCCAGTTAGAGCTGCAGTTGCTGAAGCACCTGTCAGAGGAAGAATTCTGAGCTGTGAGAACCGAAGCGATAATTCGCTTCGGAATAACTGCGGAACCCTGGCGGAAGGTCAGCGCCTTGGGAGGGAGGCGAGAGCGGGAGGATTGGCGGACCTTGCCCGCTGGGGGGGAGGGGACGGGCCACACCTCTCGGGGTCTCAGCATCCTCCCCTGGGAGAGGATCGAGCTAGACCGGATCATCTCCGAGGCCCCTCCCAGCGCCCACGTTCGGTGACCCGCTAGTCTGAGAGGTGGTCCCAGGCGCCTGGCCTATCATCTCCGGCCTCCGAGCCTTGGCGCCCGGAGTTCGTTCGCTGTTGGCGCCTGTGGCTTAGCCTTAGGCTTAACTCCGGGCTCCCTTTTCGGATCCGCTGCGCCGCGGGGACCTCCCCGGGAGTTACGTTCTGCGTATTTCCCATGTACTTTGTGTTTGTTTGCACGGGCACATGGTTTCTCCAGACAGTAGCCGTTGCTGCAAATTGGAGGACCTTAGCAACAAAGATGGCGAAGGATCCTTCCAACTCCGAGATTTTGTGTTCTGTGTCAATTAGCCCGAAGTGTCTTCTAGTTCTAACATCCTGCGTTTGTTCTAAAATCCCTTCCAGCTCTGACAGCCTGTGTTACAAAACTTCTCCTCAGTCTGATGTCTACTATGTTTTTAGAATAGTATATTATTACTAACGTTATTAATTACTTATAGATATTTATTAGTTTTGTGCGTTAATATATAATATTGTATATAGTAAGCCTTTCAGAGCACCCACTGATTGAGTGCCACTTGTACTTGATGCTCCTGGTCTACGCACACACTTTGTTCAGCACATACTGGAACTATTGGAAAAAAAGATAACAGTCCCAGGATATGTTAGCGGTAAAAAATTTTTGCATTAGCCCTCATGGCAAGATGGATACTTTACATTATCTTTGCCATTTCTCAAGCTAAGAAGAGCTAAGTCTATTAGGATTAGGATATCTATTTTTCCATTTAATAGTATATATTTTTTTCCAATTACAAGTAAAAGTGGTTTTCAGTATTCATTTTTAAAAAAATTTTTATTTAATGATTACTTTATATTGACAACATTATCCCTTGCACTCGTTTCTTTTCCGATTTTTTCCCCCTCCCTCCCTCCACCCCCTCCCCTAGATGGCAAGCAGTCCTTTATATGTTGGATATGTTGCAGTATATCCTAGATACAATATATGTTTGCAGAACCGAACAGTTCCCTTGTTGCATAGGGAGAATTGGATTCAGAAGGTATAAATAACCCGGGAAGAAAAACAAAAATGCAGATAGTTCACATTCGTTTCCCAGTGTTCGTTCTTTGGGTGTAGCTGCTTTTGTCCGTCATTTATCAATTGAAACTTAGGTCTCTTTGTCAAAGAAATCCACTTCCATCAAAATATGTCCTCATACAATATCATTGTCGAAGTGTATAATGATCTCCTGGTTCTGCTCATTTCACTTAGCATCAGTTCATGTAAGTCTCGCCAGTCCTCTCTGTATTCATCCTGCTGGTCATTTCTTACAGAACAATAATATTCCATAACCTTCATATACCACAATTTGCCCAGCCATTCTCCAATTGATGGGCATCCATTCATTTTCCAGTTTCTAGCCACTACAAACAGGGCTGCCACAAACATTTTGGCACATACAGGTCCCTTTCCCTTCTTTAGTATTTCTTTGGGATATAAGCCCAATAGAAACACTGCTGGATCAAAGGGTATGCACAGTTTGATAACTTTTTGGGCATAATTCCAGATTGCTCTCCAGAATGGTTGGATTCGTTCACAACTCCACCAACAATGCATTAGTGTCCCATTTTTCCCGCATCCCCTCCAACATTCATCATTATTTTTTCCTGTCATCTTAGCCAATCAGACAGGTGTATAGTGGTATCTCAGAGTTGTCTTAATTTGCATTTCTCTGATCAATAATGATTTGGAACACTCTTTCATATGAGTGGTAATAGTTTCAATTTCATCCTCTGAAAATTGTCTGTTCATATCCTTTGACCATTTATCAATTGGAGAATGGCTTGATTTCTTATAAATTTGAGTCAGTTCTCTATATATTTTAGAAATGAGGCCTTTATCAGAACCTTTAACTGTGAAGATGTTTTCCCAGTTTGTTGCTTCCCTTCTAATCTTGTTTGCATTAGTTTTGTTTGTACAAAGGCTTTTTAATTTGATGTAATCAAAATTTTCTATTTTGTGATCAGTAATGGTCTCTAGTTCATCTTTGGTCACAAATTTCTTTCTCCTCCACAAGTCTGAGAGATAAACTATTCTATGTTCCTCTAATTTATTTATAATCTCGTTCTTTATGCCTAGGTCATGGACCCATTTTGATCTTATCTTGGTATATGGTGTTAAGTGTGGGCCACAGTATTCATTTTTAGAAGATTTTGGGTTCCAAATTTTTTTCTTTCCTCCCTTTCTAAGACAACAAGCAATCTTATATAGGCTATAAATGTTTGATCTTGTTAAACATATTTCCACATGACTCATTTTATGAAAGAAGACAGAACAAAAGGGAAAAACCATAAGAAGAAAAAAAAAGGAAAATAGTATGATTCCATCTGCTTTCATTCTTCATAGTTCTTTCTCTGGATATGGATACCATTTTCAGTCATGAGTTTTTTAGAATTGTCTTTGATCATTGTATTGCTGAGAAGAGCTAAGTCTGTCAAAATTGATTATCTGCACAGTGTTGCTGTTACTGTGTGAAGTGTTCTGGTACTAGTGTCTTTCCGGGTTTTTCTGAATCTGTCTGCTCATCATTTCTTACTGCACAACAATATTTTATCACAGCCTTATACTAAAACTTGTTCAGCCATTCCCCAATTAATGGGCATCCCCTCAACTCCCAATTTTTAGCCACTACTAAAAGAACTGCTATAAATATCTTTGTATATGTGGATCTTTCCCCCCTTTTTTAATAATCTCTTTGTGATACACACCCATCAGTGGTATTGCTGTACTAAAGAGTATGCACAGTTTTATAGTCCTTTGGACATAATTCTAAATTGCTCTCCAGAATGGTTGGATCTGTTCATAATTAAATAAGTGTTCCAATTTTCCCACATTTATTATTTTGGGAGCAGTTAAGTGGCGCAGTGGATAGAGCACTAGCCCTGAAGTCAAGAGGACCGGGGTTCAAATATGGCCTCAGGCACTTAACACTTCCTGGCTGTATGACCCTTGGCAAGTCACTTAACCCCAATTGCCTCAGCAAAATAAACAAAACAAAAATGTCTCTACAACATTTATTATTTTCCTTTCCTATTGTTATCCAACTGATAGATGTGAGAGGGTCCCTCATAGTTTTGGTTTGCATTTCTTTAATCAATAGTGATTTAGAACATTTTTTTCTTATGACTAGAGATAGCTTGAATTTCTTCATCTCTTCAGCCTGTTCATATACTTTGACCATTTTTCAATTGGGGAATGACTTGTATTATTATAAATTTTACTCAGTTCTGTAGATGTTTTAGAAATAAGGCCTTTATCAGAAACACTGGCAGTAAAAAATTATTTCCCAGCTTTCTTCTTTCCTTCTAATCTTGGTTGTATCTGTGCAAGACCTTTTTAATTTAATGTCATCAAAATTTCCATTTTTCATTTTATGTTTTCTATTTCTTGTTTGGTCATAAATTCTACCCTTCTCCAAAGATCTGACAGGTAAATCATCCCTTGCTTATGATATTATCCTTTATATCTAAACCAGGTATCCTTTTTGACCCTATTTATAGAGTGTGAGGGGTTGGTCTATGTCTAATTTCTGCCATTCTGTTTTCCAATTTTCCCAGTAGTTTTTGTCAAATAGTGACTTCTTATCCCAGAAACTGGAGAGTTTAGGGTTGATCAGACAGTAGATTATGATAATCATTGACTACTGTGTCTCGTGTTTCTAATCTAATCCACTGATCTACCACTCTGTTTCTTAGTACCAAATAGATATGAAAATTGCTGCTTTATAATATAGTTTTAGATCTGATATGGCTAGGCCACCTTTCTTTGCCTGTTTGTTTTTTTCCCCCTTAATTCCTTTGATGTTCTTTACCTTTTATTTTTCTAGATGAATTTATTATTTTTCTAACTCTATAAAATAATTATTGGTAGTTTGATTGAATAAATAAATTTAGATAGAATTGTCATTTTTATTGTGTTAGTTCAGCCTACCCACGGGCAATTGATATTTTTCTAGTTCTTTAGATGTATCTTTATTTGTGGAAAATGTTTTGTAATCATGTTTATAGAGTTCCTGGGGTTGTCTTGGGAGCAGGTAATTTTATATTGTCTACAGTTACTTTAAATAGAACCTTTTTTAAATTTCTTGCTGCTATGGTGATATATAGAAATGCTGTTCACTTATTTGGGTTCATCTTATATTCTGCCAGTTTACTAAAGTTGTTCATTATTTCACATAGTTTTTTAGTTGATTCTCTAAGTATACCATTAAGCCATCTACAAAAAAGATTTTTTTCATTGCCTTTTCTAATTCCTTCAATTTCTTTTACTCCTCTTATTGCTAAAACTAACATTTCTAGTACAGTAGTAAACAATACTGTTAACTATTATTATTATTATTATTTTTTACCTTATTGAAAATGCTTCTACCTTATTTCCACATGTTCTTTTTTACCTAAATGAGACAGACCTTTCTGGAAGTCCTCCTAAATTATCTTAAGCTGGAAAATTGTTTCACTCCATCTTTTTGTGGGTTTCATCACTCCAGAATCCATTTTGAGGCTTAATTTAACATTTCAAGGCTTGATTTACCATTTCTGAGGCAAACTAGGGAGAGTTCAGACAACTTCCTGGCTTCTCTCTGTCATCTTGTTCCTGCTAACATGCCCATTTTTCTTCCCCCTCCCCCCACCAATGATTATTTTACCAGATTTTGTTTGAACATTAAATTTATCCTTATTTTGCAATATGAAATAGTTGCCTGAAGCTTGTTATGAGTTTTTTCTTGTGTTTATATTTTTTACTTTTTTTTTTTTTTAATTTTTAACACAATTTTGGGGGCGCTTAGACTGTCAGTACAAATCAGGAGAAAACTTTCCCTTTGTGTTTTCTGAGCATTTAAATTTGGTTTGGGTTATGGGTTGTCTTTTAAGTCTGTTTTTTATGATCTCATTTTTCCTGTATTCTCTAAAACAGAGTTGTCTTTCCCTTCCTCTCCCCCTACTCCCTATTTCCCCTTAGTAATTGGCTAACTTGCTTATGTCATATTAAGAATGATTTTAGAAAAGGTGCCTTGGTAAGAAGAGATCATAGCATGTACATTTTTTAAAGAAGAAAAAAAGGGATGACAAAGATCCAAAGAGAACATTTTCAGATGACAAGAAGGCTTTATTTGGGTTTAAGTTTTTGTAGAGAGAATAGCATTTTTGTGCTAATAAAGATCTGCTTGCCCTTAGCTGATAGAAATAGTGGAAGTGGACTGTCCCCAGATGGTTTCATCTTTTCTTCTTACTGTTTCAGAAAGGTTAACGTGTCTTCTGAGTGGGGTCTCCAGTTTGAACTTGAGAGCCCCAACCATGGAGTCAGCAGAATCGGGAACTGCTGCAGATGAGGAGGAGGAACGGGTGATGGAGCAAAGGCCTCGGACCCGATCCAACCCAGAGGGAGCCGAAGACCGAGCCCTGAGTGCCCAAGCCAGCGTGGGAAATCGGAGTGAAGGGGAGGGTGAGGCAGCCAGTGCCGATGACAGTCCACAGAATCCACCTAGCACCAATGGCAAGCCCTGGCAGGTGCCACCACAGACTCCAGAATTTCAGGTCCGGACTCCCAGGGTCAATTGCCCAGAGAAGGTGGTATGTATCAGCTTCCAGCTGAAGAAATCGGGAGACTTTTGTTTTAGCAGTAATTGTGGTAGCATGAGCCCTCAGTGCAGAGCTCCCAGTTGGCAAAAAAAGAACCCAGAATGAGAGGACATGCAGAAAGCTTAGGGGATCCCCGACCTGTGTATTCCTACTTACCTAGGAAGAGATTTTTTGTTTTCCTGTTTCTAGGATGCTATACTGAGTACAGGAATCAGGAGATAATTAACATTTTTATAATACTCACTTTGTATCACTGGTGCTGTGGGAAAACCCTCTGATAGTAACCTTATTTTCACTTAGGTGAAGTTCTCTATCCAAAAGCTTGACTGAAGCCAATTGACCAAGAATTGAGATTTAGTTCCTTTTGTACCCTTTTCCCCAGCCAGAATTAGGACAAATCTGAATTCTCATCTTGGCTTTGCAAGAATACTTCCTTCCAGCTTTCCCACCTATGAAATGAAGAGTTTGGACTAAATGATTTTTTAAAATTACACTTCTCCCTCCCCCCCTCCCCCCCAATCAATGAAAGTCTTATCTTCTTTTCTACCTTCTCTCTCCTTTTATTCTCCATTTCCTCTTACTCTCCTTGAGAATTAAATGAAAAGAAAACCCTCCTCAAAACATGTATAGTGAAATACAACAAACTCTCATGTTAACTTTTTTTTTTAAGTCTGTTTTCACTCTCAGTATAGAAGGTAAATAGTTTGTTTTATCTCATAAGTCCTCTGGAATTGTGGTTGGTCATTGAGTCAGAGTTCCTAAATCTTTCAAAGTTGTTTGATTTTGCTCTTTTGGTTCTTCCTTTACTGTGCTTTAGTTTCATACAAGCCTGAATTTTCTTCCAGATTTTTTTGAACTTGGTGATCACAAAAGTTTCTTCCAGCTCTAGTGACTTAGAATTCTAGTATGTTATATCTGTTTGGGATTTGAGTGGGGCTGCTTAGGGCTTCCTGGTAGAACTGAGGATTCCTGCCATTCTAGATCAAAGTAGGCCCAACCGTGCCTACTTCACCTTTAGACTGGATTATAGAATTATTATTATCAACTTGCCTTTATAGCACTTTACAATTTACAAAGTCCTCTGCACTCTGTTGATCCTACCACAGTTTTTTAAGATAGGATTACTTGGTCCCACTTTATAGATGAGAAATTTAGGCTTAGACTAAATATGTGTTTTATCTAGGGTCACATTTTGTAAACAATAGTCTTAAAGTTTTACAAAATCTTGTTTTTACTAAATCGTTTTTGCTTGATTTAAGCTATAGCCAACATTGTTGTCCCAAGTGAATCCCTCTTTTTTTTTTAATATTTTATTTTATTTTATTTAATAATAACTTTATATTGACAGAATCCATGCCAGGATAATTTTTTTACAACATTATCCCTTGCACTCATTTCTGTTCCGATTTTTCCCCTCCCTCCCTCCACCCCCTCCCCTAGATGGCAAGCAGTCCTATATATGTCAGTATATCCTACATACAATATATGTATGCAGAACCGAACAGTTCTCTTGTTGCACAAGGAGAATTAGATTCAGAAGGTAAAAATAATCCGGGAAAAAAAACAAAAATGCAGATAGTTCACATTCGTTTCCCAGTGTTCTTTCTTTGGGTGTAGCTGCTTTTGTCCATTATTTATCAATTGAAACTCAGTTAGGTCTCTTTGTCAAAGAAATCCACTTCCATCATAATACATCCTCATACAATATCGTTGTCGAAGTGTATAATGATCTCCTGGTTCTGCTCATTTCACTTAGCATCAGTTCATGTAAGTCTCTCCAAGACTCTCTGTATTCATCCTGCTGATCATTTCTTACAGAACAATAATAGTCCATAACATTCATATACCACAATTTACCCAGCCATTCTCCAATTAATGGGCATCCATTCATTTTCCAGTTTCCAGCCATAACAAACAGGGCTGCCACAAACATTTTGGCACATACAGGTCCCTTTCCCTTCTTTAGTATCTCTTTGGGGTATAAGCCCAATAGAAACACTGCTGGATCAAAGGGTATGCACAATTTGATAACTTTTTGGGCATAGTTCCAAATTGCTCTCCAGAATGGTTGGATTCGTTCACAACTCCACCAACAATGCATCAGTGTCCCAGTTTTCCCACATCCCCTCCAACATTCATCATTATTTTTTCCTGTCATCTTAGCCAATCTGACAGGTGTGTAGTGGTATCTCAGAGTTGTCTTAATTTGCATTTCTCTGATCAATAATGTGAATCCCTCTTTTTAAAGGATGTTTTTTAAATTAGAAAAGTCCCAATGATGGGACCAGCATAGTAGACCTGGGGTGACATTATTACTTTGGCACCTACCTGAGGTTCAAGGGGCTGAATGATTTGCTGGGGATGGGTTGGGCCAGGGAAGTGGGTTTACATGGTGTTAACTGTTCTTTATTTTCTCCTCTTTTCCTTGTCTTTAACACAGATCATATGCCTGGACTTGTCGGAGGAAATGTCTTTGCCAAAACTGGAATCGTTTAATGGGTGAGAGGTTTTTTCTCCCCTAATTTATAAGCCCATTTGGACTCTCTAATCCTGCATTCCTTCCATCTTGGGATCCTTAGGTGAAGACAGATGGGAATTGATCCTTTGTTGCTTGAGCAGAGAGCAGAGTGAACCCATATACTGGGGAAATCCCTTTGGCACTTGAAGCATAAGTTGGAGAAGGAAAAGAAACTAGAAAACAAATAGGAAACAGCTAAGCTAATCCAGGCAAGAGGTAAACTAGGCTGATGGCCAGAGGAAGGAGGAGGAGGAGAGTGGAAGCAGTGTAATTTGGCAATGGTTGGACAAGACTGTTTGTAGCTCTCTTTGCTCTTTTGGGCGCCCTATCAGTTGTGATTTTATTTGGAGGGAAAGGGGACAGTCCAGTTAGAGATCTGTGGGGAAGAAATGCAGGGCTTGGAAAGGGATGAACAGACCCTGATACCTTCTGTTGTATGGGTGGGTGGAAGATTTAAGTCTTAGTCTGATTCTCTTATGACCTGAGGTCCCATAGAACTTAATAGTGACTGAGTGACGGTGATGGTGACAGACTACAGCCCTCACTGAGAGTGGGGAGTCATCTGTGACTTAGCCCAGACAAGTGACCTCTTCATGGAGCCTCCATTCCCAGGATATGACTTAAGCTGTGGGGGTACCTATCCCTGAAGAAACCATAGCGGTTCTCCATACCTGAAAGGTGCCTTAGCACTGCCTGGAGCCTACTGAGTGTCCTCTGTCGTCCCTGACCAGCTCAAAGACCAATGCCTTGAACGTGTCCCAGAAGATGATTGAGATGTTTGTTCGGACAAAACACAAGATTGACAAGTGCCATGAGTTTGCCCTGGTGGTGGTAAATGATGATACTACCTGGGTGAGTGAGAATGGGAGGAGGCCCTGCTGCTCCTCTCCTTTCCCTTCTGCTTCTTTTCCCTTACTTCTTTTCTGTTTCATGGGAAGAGGTTAGGTACCCAGCCCACCTGATCTCCAGCTTCCTGCAAGGAATTTTCCCTCACTTTAAATGAATCATAGAAAACCAATCTAGAACACAGAACATAGGCTATTAGAGATGGAAGTGCTTTCTAATCCTAGTGCCAGAAAGAACTTTAGGACATGGAATATAAGAGCTAGCTGATACCTTAGACTATAGGGAGCCAGAGTTGGGAGAGAATGTCTGAAGTGGGAATGGGACCTTAGCGTTTGCCTAACCCTTCTATGACAGTTCATTTTGCAAATGAATATTGAGGTTCAGAGAGAGTATGTACTGGTAAGTAGCAGAGAGGTGATCCGTGGTCTCCTGACTGCAAGTCTGTGACAAGTTTGATCCAAGCTCATGAGAAACTCCAGAGGTCAGGTGCTTGATGAGAACAAGATTAATGAGTTAAATTGAAGCTCCCTAGTTACTGAGTAACCCATCCTCCTTTTGCCCTACTTCAGATCCTCAGAAAGTAGTAGTCTAAGGGGAGCCTTGGGGATGGGGACTGCTCTAGGACCAGCCGAGCCAACACATGGAGGAAGTAGTACCTGCCCCGACAGAGCTGTCTGCCTATCAAATGGTTAACTGGGAGGTGGGGCTTACAGACCAGGAAAGACAGACAGGTGAGCAGCCCTGGTTTTGTTTTTAGCTCTCAGGCTTGACTTCTGACCCCAGGGAGCTGTGCAGCTGCCTCTACGACCTCGAAACCGCTACTTGCATGGCCTTCAGTATCCTTCTGAAAGGGGCAAGGGGAGGCTGGGGCAGGGGTGATGAGGGGGCTCGCAACCCCTCATGTGGAGGAAGCACTGCTCAGTCTGAGGCCTCACCTCCAGAGTTGTCGGGGAAGAAAGCCTCCTTGGTACAGCCAGCCTTGCCCACTTTCCGGCCTCTTCTGTCTTTTTCCACATTCTCCTTACCTTTCCAGCCTGTGCTTTTCTGCTCCACTGGTGACCTGATCACCTCAATTGATTGTTTGTCCTCATAGGTCTACCTGCCTTATCCTGTAGTGGACTGTACTCTTGTTTGTAAACTGGAATGGAAAGGGAGGGCTCCCAGTCCTTAGGGGGCAGATTGAAAGGATGCCGTGGGCGATAGGAGGGTAACAGAGAACATCCAGTTACTGGGGAGGCCTTGAAGAAGGAACCCCACATTTCCAGAGATGATGACCTGGTCATCAGAGAATTGACCTCTGGCATTTTCACTGGTCCTTATCTCTCCCAATCCAGACTTGGACAGCCTGTTCAATCTTATGTAAGTTGCTGCTATTGTCATTTCTTGACACAAAGATTAGGAGGTCTTGGTGAATGTATTTCGAGGGACCTAGCCTGACATCCTTTAAAAATTTATTGACAAGAAGTTAGTGCTCTGACAAGAACAAGTGCTCTGAAATGTCACATATATCCCCTTCTCTCCACTTATCTAGACAGCAGAAGATTGAGCTTCCAGTCACAGACAATGTCCAGACCATCCCACCACCTTACGTAGTGCGGACCATCTTGGTGTACAGTCGCCCTGCCTGCCAGGCCCAGTTTGCCATGGTGGAACCCATAAAGGTAGGTGAGAAAAAGGTTAGGATGTCTGCAGAAGAGCCATCCTTCCCAGTCTGATGACCAGAGGATCTGGGAAAAGGATTCTAGAATGAACTTCCAACCCCACTGCCATGATCATCTCACTTCCTGGCTCAGAAGCGACCAATGATTTTCAAATCCTTAACAATTAAAGACCAAACTCCTTTTGACATTCACAGGCTTTCTCAATCTTAGTCCCACCTGGCTTTCTTTCCTGTACACTTACTCTACTCAGACAGGATCGTTGATTATCTCTGAGTTCATCCTGTACTCTTCTTTCTATCTTTTTCTTCTTCTTCTTTTTTTTTTTTTTTGGGCATGATTCCTATGTGTGGAATGACCTCTCCCCATTGCTTGTTGACAGTCCTCCTGCCCTTTCAGGTTCAGTTCAGATACTACCCCTTTTTGAAGTCTAACCTGGTCTTCTCAAGCTAGAAGTGACACCTCCCTAACCCATCTCATATCACCTTGTCCTGCCAGGCAGTTACCATTTTCTTTATGTTTTGTCTGCATATATTTCATACCTCCTTTGTTAGATTGTGGAATCTTTGAGGGCAAAGAACCAGCCTTCTTTATCCTGCCACATCTCCCTTTCTACCTGCACAGTGCAGTGGACATAATTACTTAGTAAAGATTTGTTGGGCAAAGGAAGGAGTGGATAGATGTACCAGGCTGGAGTGGATAGCACACTATGGCCATTTCCATTTAGATTGCTATCAGGAAGAACTTCCTCTTTTGTCACATATGGACATTGGGCTACCATGTAATCTATTTTCCTTGCTGGAGGAAAGAACATTCTTTGTCAGGAGAAAATGTAGGAGTCAAATCTGTATGGAAGGCATGGAGTTGGATAAAGTTTTGGTCAGAGACCTTTAGTGTCTCTGAAATGCTTTATTTGTATTATCAATTTACTCCTCACAGCAGCTCTTTTGCTAATGGGCAAGACCAGAGCTTACGGTCCCCTGAGGACACAGTTAGTGGTCAGCAGTAGCATTTAGCATTTAAACCCAGCTCTCTCCTGAGTCCCAGGCCAGCCCTCTTTCTAGTAAGGGATGCTGCCTTTTTGATTTCTGAAAACAAGTTTGCTATTATTCTTTTCCTGCAGAAGATGCTTCAGTGTCCATATTTCTTTTTTGATGTGGTATATATCCACAATGGAACTGAGGAAAAAGAAGAAGAGACCAGCTGGAAGGTAAGATGAGAGATGAGGGCAAAGTTGCCAAACTATAGAATGTTAAACTCTTCTTGAAGTCTTGGGAAAAAATGACATTTTATTGGAAGGAACGGTGTCACTCATTTCTGTTTAGACATGATTATGAGATTGGTAAGTCAGGGGAATTCTAAAGATGTCCTCTAGTAGATTTGAGAAAAGCATTTGACTAAGTATCAGGGATAAAATGGAAAGATTTAGGCTCAAAGAGACTATAAGTAGATGAATTTGATGCTGGTTGAACAATGGATACAGAATGGTCATTAATTCCTGCAGTGTCACCTTAAGAACTGTAGTACTAGAATGTCTTGAAATCTGTGTTCAGCATTCTTATTAAAGCACAATTGGTATGTTTATCAGATTTGCAGAGAACAAAACAACTGGGGTAGGGAGCTGGGGGAAAGTTGCTAAAATGTCATTCTATAACAGGATCCAACAAAATAATGGGCATAATCTAGTAAAATGAAATTTATTATGAATAAATATAAAGTCCCATATTTGAGTTTTAAAATCACTAGCACAAATTCAGAATATCAAGATGCCTTTAGATAGGAGTTTGTGTGAAAAAGATCTGGAGGTTTTAGTGGACCCCAGGCTCAATACGAGTCAGCAGTGTGATATAACAACCAGAGCCCCGTAACTGCAGCAGTGGAGGCTTCATGCCCCGGATGAGAAAAGTTGCTCCCCTGTGGCTAGGTCAGACTGAATCTGGAGTATTTTGTTGAGTTCTCTCCAGGAGGCACATTAACAAGCTAGAACGTGTTTGGAGGAAGATCACCAGGTTGTACAAGCTCTGAAGGTCCAGAAGAGACTCAAGGGAAGGAGGGGGGAGGATTTGAGGGCTGTGTTCAGACATCCAGGTGACACTTTGCAGCTTCCTGGGCATTTTTCTTAAAACAACTCTCTCTCTGAAGCAGGGAATACAGCGACCCAGAGAAGTTAAGTGTAAGCTAGATTTCTGCCTCTGAATCCATGACCTTTGTCATGACATGATACTGCATTGTTAGCTGGAGCCCTTGTGCTTAACCCTTCCCTCCCTGGGGCCTACGTCATCACTTCTTGAGGGCCAGGGTGGCTTGTTCCTGAGAAGGCAGGTCTCGGGGGTTGGGGGCAAGGGAGGGGAACGGACCCAAGAAGGGGTCTCAAGGGTAATCTTCAAACAAGATCAATTATTTGAAATAAAGACATGCCCACTGGCATTTAGCAGGGGGAGGTAACCTGCCTGCAGCCCCACTGCTGTAGGAGCAGCATGTATGCCATCATCAAGCATCTGCCCAACTTCCCCTTTGGTGATCCCCCATCACTCACACCAGCATTAGACATTCTGATGGGCTAGGAATACAGGGATTCCCAAGGACTTCGAGTCCAGGCTCTTCTTCACTTCCATTTTGTGAAAGAGGAGTTGAAGAAAGGCAGGTGTACAGTGAGACATGGTGGGGAGGTGAGGTGTAAATGTGCTTCTATCATGTGGGTATGAGGAGAAATATGCTCAGACACTGACTCACTGTTTGTCTGGACAAGTCACCCCTTCTCAGCTTCTGTATGCTAACATATATGAGGGTCACTGATTGGATGAGTCATTCCCCAACAAGGAGATTCCCCATTTGAAAAGTGTGTGAGGTGGAGGTAGGGTGTACTAGATTACCTCAAAGGTACCTTTCAACCTTTTCCTTGTATAGAGCTGTGGGGCTTTGGGACACAAGAACAGCTGGTTGGATTGTTGGATGAGGAGTGTGGAACTTCCTACCTCTGCATCTCTCCCCAACAGCTCACTGTGTCATAGCCTGAAAAGGGTTGGGAACCCCCAATCTCAACCACAGATTCCATGGTTAAGTACTATACACACACACACACACACACACACACACACACACACACACACACTATAGAACATAGAATATTAGAACTAATGGGAGTCTTAGAAAATAGCATGTCAAAGCTGGGAGGGACCTTATAAAATGTTAATTCTGGGAGGGCAGGACAGGAATAATAGCCATTTGTAGTCAAGGACACTCAGGCTCAAGAGAAATCATCCCTCACCCAGTGCTACATGTTTTATAAGTGACTATAGAACATGGAGAGGTTTAGAATAACTTAGAATAACCAGAGTTTTTTCAGACATACCAAACATTGCCTCTGAAAAACTGAAACCACTTCATGTCTCTTGACACATACTGGCTGTGTGACCATGGGCAGGTCACTGCCAGGGCCTTTGGCCAGACTCGTAAGACCTTTAATTACCGAGAAGGGTGTGCTCTACATGGGTGACAGAAGCCTTTCACCAGGAGCTCCAGACAACAATGAAAAAGGGGTTTGGGCCCCCTTCCTCAAAGGGCAGGGCAGCTGACTGCTGAATTTGCTGAAAGCAAATTCGTCTGTCAGCACCTGGTCTCATCCCCAGCCTCACTAAAGAGCATGGCTGTCTGAGGATGGGTGCTGAGTTTGGAGAGCCCTTTCCATCCTATGTTCCTGCCCTTAGAACTGGCCTTTTAGAATAGGGGGAAGACCAGAGGTCAGGAGTCTCTTCCTTCTCTGAGCTTCGGACCTTTGTCTCAATTGCCTTTGGACTTCACCTCTGGGTGTGCATGTGGGTGTATGTGTGCTTCTGTCTGATGAGCTCTGGCCCCTTCTCCCCCTCACCCAGGACACATACGCCCTCTTTGGAGGCCTGGATTCCAAAGGCACCAGCTACAAGTATGAGGTCTCGCTGTCAGGGCCAGCTGTGGAGCTGCACAACTGCATGGCCAAACTCCTGGCCCACCCTTTGCAGAGGCCTTTCCAGACACATGCCTCCTACAGCCTCTTGGAGGAAGAAGAGCCTGCAGAAATGGAAGCCACTGTTTGAGGCACTTTGTTCTTCACCTGGGATGACCCCATCTACAGACCTGGAAAGAGGGTCATTAAAAACAGTGATTATGGCCCTAGTGGAAATGGTGGCTCTTGAGGGAGGTCTAATTAATGACTGATCTGGGCCTGTCTTGCCACAATGTTAAATGCAGCCTGTGGGCCACGTGGTTATGAATTTTGACTCTATATTAAACCGTCAGTATTTTGTCCTGGATCTGGACAGGTGGTTGTCTTTTGTCTCTCCCCTGGGTTTTGCTGTCATGGCCAGAATGAGAGGGATGTTGCTGCCCTTTACCCTAGCCCGATCACATTTAGAATGTTCAGTTCTGCATGAAACTTTACTTTGTGTGAAGTACTACTGAGATCCATGGATACAAAAAGAGATTCCTACTCAAGTATATATTCAATCGGGCTACATTTTAGGAGAAATGGTGATGAATGATCATGATCAGAAGAGGGGAACCAGCCAGATTGGTGGGTGGGAGGGAGGGAGATTGGGATTTATGCCATGAGGATGGCTTGAAGGAACAAAGGATATTTAGCATGTGGAAGGAGGGACCAGACTTCTTTTGTTTGGCTCTAGAGGGCAGCACTGGGCAGAATTACAGGAGGCCAATTTGACTGGGCCCAAAGAATTCAGCTGCCAAGCATAGGCTGGTTGACCATTTGTCATTAGGTAGAAATGGAACCAGGAAGCCATTGTAGGTATTTTCTGCCTCTGAGACTGGGGCTTGGGGCGCAGAGATGAAGAGTGGTATGGAAGATATTAATGGAAGCTTGCTACTCCAGGCCTGAGAATAAGAGCAGCAGGGTTGGCTGCCTTGCACATGCAGCATAGTACAGGAGGAAAACCACTCACTGGTTCTGGAATCAGAGGAGTTGGGTTCAGATTCCATGTCTGTTGAATGCTGCCTGTGTAATGTAATCTTGGTGGTGTGATTTCACCTGCCCTCACCTTGTAGCTCCCTTTTAGCTCCATATTTCTAGTCTAAGGCTATGGTCCAAGTGGACCATCTTTTTTTTTTTTTTTTTAAATAGCTTTTCATTTACAAAAATTTGAAAATGTTGAATAAATTTTTCAGCATTGACCTTTGCAAAACCTTTTGTTCAACTTTTCCCCTCCCAGCCCCTCCCCTAAATGGCAGGTAGTCGAATACCTGTTAAACATGTTAAATTATATGTTAAATACACTATATGTATACATATCTATAGTTATCTTGCTGCACAAGAAAAATCAGATCTAGAGAGAAAGTAAAAAAAACCTGAGAAGGAAAATAAAAATGCAAGCAAACAATAACAGAAAGAGTGGAAATGTTGTGTTGTGGTCCACATTCGTTTCCCAGTGTTCTTTCTCTGGGTGTAGCTGTTTTGTTCATTACTGACTAGTTGGAACTGATTTGGATCATCTCATTGTTAAGAGAGCCCAGGTGGACCATCATTAAAGGACTTGAGCTCGCAGGGAATTTTTCCCAACCATTTTCTCCTGGAAAGCTCATCATGTCATTAAAATGTTGGGATTGAGAATTCCTTATCCTTTATTGAAAACAGAATAGATTTAGGCTTTTCCCCTGATGAGCAATTAGTGACCAAAGACTGGGGAAATAGTGAGGACATTGAGTATAGAAAAGAGATGAGAGAGGAATTGTTGCTGTCTTTAAATAGCTTGGGGCAGAATTAGCAATAGTCTATAGCTTTCCCTTCTGTATAAGAGTTCTTCTGACTAATGAGGCTGTTTAAAAATGCAGTAGCTTGCCTGGAGAGTGTACACTGTTCTAGAGTATTCAAATGTTGGTTCAAATAATATGGCAGACAGAAGGGATTCATCCCTCTTCTGGTGGGAGCACGACTGGAGACATTGGGGTTCCCTTTTGAATCAAAGATTCTGTAATAACTAAAAATACTTGAGCTTAAAATGTTGTGACCTGTCCAGAGAATGAGAGGACCATGACTACGATTTCAAACCCGAGAATTGATGGTGTCCGTGACAATTCACCAGTTTCTTCAAGACCTCCAGTGATGAGGAATTAATTGGCAGCCGTATTTCATCAAGAACTCCAAATATTAGGAAGTTCATCTTTAAAACGATTAGGTTTGGAACAGTCCCTAGGTACCAAGTATCCAACGGAACTGACTCCCCTCTGGTCAAGCACTATGGGCAATGGCCAAGCGCTGAGGAAGCGTTTATTCCCCGCCCTCCTTTAGCTGCGCTGTCAGTGCTGGAGACAAATATGGCCTCTGTGTTTCCCTTCAGGCTCACCTCTGCCACTGACTTGCCACTTACCCTTAGGAGGGAAATAGCCCGTCAAAGGGAAGCCCCTAAGGAAGCCTAGTTAGGACTGGACTGCTGCGAGGGGAGTCGGGAGCCCAGGGCCTCGCCCGCCTCCGCCTCAAGCTGCGGCCGCATCCCCTCCCCAAGCAGCCCGGCGGCAGTAGCCGCTTCCCTCGGGCCCCGCCCGAAACCTCCGGTAATCCCCTTCCAATCCTGAGCCCTCACTTGTGCGGTCGTGCTCTGGGCGGATGCCCCGGGACCTGAGGCCGGGAGAGCGGTCCGCCCCGGCCCACTGCGCGCGCCCGCACTTTATCGCTTCCCTCCAGGCGCCACCCAGCAGTTTATCGCCCAGGTCTGCGGCCCGGGAGCGGCGACGGCGGCGCTCCCAGAGCTCTGCCGGCGCAGGGCCGAGTGCGGAACGTCTGGAGCCGCTCCCAGAGCTCTGCCGGCGCAGGGCCGAGTGCGGAACGTCTGGCGCCGCCCCTTGCCGTAGGCCCATCGCGGGGCGGCCCGGGCCGCGCAGGCGCACGGAGCAGCGAGGGAAGTTCGAATGGCCGAGATGGGACCGTGGACAGCGGACTGGACCAAAGACAGCCCCGACTGCCGGGGCTCGGTCCGGCTCAGGGGAGCGACAGGCGCGGCCGCCCTGGCTCTGGCGCGGAGGCTCCGAGAAGCGCTGAACGCCGGCCAGGCTCGGTGAGAGGCCGGCCCGATGCATCCCTTCCACGCTGGGGCTAAGGGGTCCTCGGCCCAAAGGAGGGACGGGGCGAATTGCGTCCTCGGGCAGCTCCGGGGTCTGCTCTCCTGGGGCTCCGATGGGCTCCGGCTCTGCTCCTCCGGGGCCCGGGCTCGGCCGGGGCTCTAGGAGCTCTGCAGCCCGAGGCCCGGACGGAGCTGGCCGAGCCTGGCTCGGGCCCCACTCCAGTGGTTCTCTGATCCCTCCAGGGAGGTGGAATCGCTGCTGATGCTCGGGGCTGACCCCAACCTGGTGCTGCCGGATGGCGTGGCCGCAGTCCACCTGGCGGCGGGGAGCGAGCGGGACAGCGGCCTGCAGTGCCTCGCTGTGTTGCTGCGGCACGGAGCGGACCCCAACGCCCGGTACCGTGTCAGGACCCTGCGCCCAGCGCCCTGGACAGCCAGAGCCACGGCTTGACCCTTCCCCACGTAGTCCCGGAACCAGTCCCTTCAGTGAGACTAGATCCTTGTTCCAACTTCCCCTTCCCGGGGAGACCACCTCCCATTGAGCCTTTCTCCATAGGCCGGGTCCTGGGGGAAGGGAACCGACGTCCACCCTTAGTGCAAGGACCGCCCCTCCCCCTAAACCTGAAGGCGAGAGGGGGGGCGCGCGGCCCCGCTGCCAGAAAGCCCCCGGCTTAAGAGACAGCTAGTGATCCAGGCTCTCATGGCCGCCTCTAGGTCTGAGGATGCTCTGACCCCTGTGCATGTGGCTGCCTCCTGGGGCTGTTCCGAGTGCCTGAAACTCCTTCTGAGGGAAGGAGGCGACCCCGAGCTTCAGGACCAGGTGCCGGGCCTGGGTGGGGAGGGGGCGGAACTTGGGGTTCTTTGGGGGGTGGGCAGAGGCGGGTCTTCCAGAATGGGTCTGTAGCCCCCCGGGGCCGGGAGGGCTAGTCTCAAAGCTTTGTTCTTAGGATGGGAAAAGAGCGCTGGACCTCGCCGCGGAGCACGAGAACCAGGCGTGTGTGGAAATCCTGAGGGAGCGCGCCGGCTCCCAAGGGCTGCTCCCCGGTCCAGCCCTCCGCAGAGAGGAGGATCAAAGCGCCGGCTTCTCTGCCCCCAATGGAGAGGAGCTTGACACCAGCATCTGGGGACTTTCCGATGTGACTTCTAGCCCGAGGCCTCTGGGCAGCCCAGTCAGAGCCCAGCTGGATGGCCCCGAGGTGGGGGGTGAAGCGGTGGGGGCTGGGCACGCCCTCCCAAGCCAGGCTCTCCCAGCCCATCCTCAGCCCTCAAAGGGAAAAGGGCTTGGGGTGGATAAACTCTCTGGATCTGACTTCCGCTTCCCTGCCCCCCTCTTTCCCCAGCCCACTTCCTCACTTTCCCCAGCTCCTGCCCTGGGCTCTCTGCCCCCCTTGGGCCTGGAGGACAAACCCCCAGACCACAGCTGCCTCTCTCCCCCAGACCCTCCCTGTGAAGATCAAGATGAGACGCTGTCCAGCTCCCTCCCTGCTGCTAGGGACACTTCCTCCCCTGACTCCTTCCTCACTGCCGTGGAAGCCTTTGAGCCCGATGGCCACGGACCCGATGCTGTCCCGCCCACCCCCTCCGGCCCGGATACCATTGTGGCTGCGCCATCTCGGCCCAGGGAGAGGAGGAGTGGGTCCCAGCCGGGCAGCACAGAGAGCAGGGCTCCCCAGACATCAGGGCCCCCCAGGAGGGAGCTGCTTTATACAGCCCTGAGGGCTGAGCTCAGGGCCATGGCACTGAGTGCCGAGCCCTCCCAGCCCACTCTAGAGCGCCTGCTGCCAGCCAGGGTGGACCCTGTGAGCCAGCTAAATGCCCGGCTGAGGGGACTGGTTCTGGGTTCTCCCCCAGAGCCCCAAGAGTTGGTCACTACTGGGACTTCCTACGAGCTTCAGGGCTGGGTCTCCCACAATGGCGAAAGCTACAGGTCCTCCTTTTCTGACCAGAGAGTGAAACAGGGCCCACCCCCGAAGGTGCTGCCAGGAAGGGGTGGCCCAGGCTCCCTGAACAATGAGACTCCCAGGCAAGGGAAGCCCCCAACTCTGGGCAGGTTAGAAGAGGCCGGAGCGAGTCCCCTCCCTCCCCAGACTGACCACTCGGTAGCATTCCCTGGAGACGACCCATTTAGTGAGTTCCTGACCGATGACAAGACTTCCCAGAGCAGTGAGGATATGGATGGGGCCAGTGTGTGGCTGACAGAGGATGGGGAAGAGGAAGATGACCGCATCCCCAGAAGCTACAGGACCAGCTCCTGCCAGAATCGCATCGGGAAGCCTCCAGAGGCCCCTAGTCTAACCCTGTATCCTCGACTGCTCCCTGTGGGACGCTCCCCGCAGCCTTCTGGACCAGAACCTCTGCGTGCTGGGTCCAAACCCGGGCCCAGCTTCCTGGACCAGCGTCCACCACGTGTTGAGGACACAGACACGGATAGGCAATGTGGCTGTCATCCAGCCCTACCCTTCCCAGCACGAGGCCCTTCCACCCTGTCCAACCAGGAGCAGTCACAGCAGCGGCAGGCCCTTGGGGAGAGCCCAGGCCCGGGTCCCGCCTTCCCAGGACAATACCACCTCAAGCGACTGAAGGAGGGGAGCCCTGGGGGGCCAGCTGGTGAGTGATGGGTGATGGAACAGTCTTAGGGCCTTCCCAGTTATCCCGGAGCCTACCAGGCTCTGCCAGTGACTCACTGACACTGTTTCCTCCTGAAGGGATTCGTCCAGATAAATGCTGCTTCCCCCCCTCCCCAGTGAGTTCCCTGAGGAGGCTACACTGACCCCATTTTCTCTCCTGGTCTGGACATGGTCCTGCCGCAGCAGGATACAGCCGTGAGCTGACTCTGGCCCTGCAGACGGGCTGTGTGCCTAATGCCCAGGATGATGAGGATGTCCTGGCTCAGCAGTTCGACCAGCCAGACCCAACCCAGAGGTGGCGTGAGGGGACCGTGAAGTCAAGTTTCACCTACCTGCTGCTGGACCCCAGGTATGTGACTCTCCGGCAGAGGGGCGGGGGGTCTCTGCATCTCTGGAAGAAAGAGCCTTGGCTGGACAGTCCCCTGGGCTCAAGCCCTGGCTCCTTCTGGTGACTCTGAGAGAAGCTTTCCCTTCCCCTGGAGCTTGGTTTCCTCAACTGTAACCTAAAGGGACAGGTTTGATAGTGAGGTGGCCCAGGGCACAGAGCTCTGGGCCGGCATCGGGAAGACCCGAGTTCAAATAATGCCTCAGACACTTCCTAGCTGTGTGATCAGTCAGTTCACTTGTATGCCTTAATCCCCTGGAGAAGGAAATGGCAAACCCACTGCAGAACCTTTGCCAAGAAAAACCCCGTGGACAGTCTTGGGATGCCATGATCCACAGGATCACAGAGTCACAAAGACTGAGCAATGACAAAATCCTGTCCAGTTCTAATGTGTTCTTCCAATTTAAGTTCTAAAATCCCTCTCACAACCCTAAAATTCTGTGTTCTAAGGATTTCCCCAGCCCTGACCTCCTGGGTTCTAAGGGCCTTCCCAGCTCTGACATTCCCTGTTCTAGGGTCATCCCAGCTCTGATATTCTGTGTTCTAAGAGCCCTCTCAGCTCTGACATCCCCTGTTCTAAGGGCCCTCCCAGCTCTGACATTCCCTGTTCTAGGGTCATCCCAACTCTGATATTCTGTGTTCTAAAGTCTCTCCCAGCCCTGACCTCCTGGGTTCTAAGGGCCCTCCCACCTCTGACATCCTGGGTTCTAAGGGCCCTCCCAGCCCTGATCTCCTGGGTTCTAAGGGTCCTCCCAGCTCTGGCATCCTGGGCTCTAAGGGCCTTCCCAGCTCTGACCTCCTGGGTCCTAAGGGCCCTTTTAAGTCTGATATTTTAGTATTCTAAGGCCCCTTCTGGCTCTGACAGTGTTCTAAGGGCCTTTCCAGCTCTAACATACTGTAGTCTATATTCTTTGGATCCTTCTAGCTTCTTCACACAACTACATGAAAAGGCTAAGTTCATTAAACAAAGGGGAAAAAGTGAAATAAAGAAAGCTTCACTATTTATAAATGGACATGGGAAAACTGATTGGTTTGTTAAAAGAGAATTCTAAGGGAGTGAGAGAGTCATTAATAACTGGTGAGAATATGGAAAAGACCAATAGTAAGGCTTTTTTTCTCTTTTTTTCTTTTTAGGTAAATGGACAAACAGTAGGGTAGGAAATGTGTCAGACCTTCATCCTGAATTCCAGCTTTATGGTAGACTTAAATATAAGAAAGAACTACTACCAAAAAATGGAAGGAAATGGAATGTTTTTGATCTTAATTGTAGAAGGAAGCTGATTTTTCCTCCCTCTCAAATAGAAGGAATCATTAAGGACAGGATAGATGTCTTGATATAAAATGTTAACATGCTTTCCAACAGAAAGAAATGTGATCAAAATGAAAAGAAGGTAGATTGGGGAAAAGTTTGTGTCAGAAATTAATTTGAATTAAAAATTCACCATCTAAAATACATGAGAAGTGTTTAAAAAAAAAAAAAAACATAGAAAAGTGGCTCCTAGTCCTTAATGGATAATGGAACAGGGCAGTGGCGGTAATGGAGTGAAGGGGGTTTGGATACTATCAGAGCATTGAACATTCATAGGTAATTTAAGACAAGGCTTTTTAAATTTTGTCCAGTCAAGACCCTTGTTTACCCAATAAATTTTTATCCACCCCAGGTGTTTAAAACAAGTATACAAAATAAACCATAATTTTGTCACCCCCATATTCAGTTACAAAACCCCATATGGGGTCACGAACCACAGTTTAATAATTTAAGAAGCTGGAATTGAGGAAAAGTATAGGGCAGACTGGTACTATGAGTAGCATATGTTGTGGAGGATTTTCCCCCCACAAAAAAATCTATGTTTTTACCCCAGGGTGACCCAGAACCTACCCTCCCAGTGTCACATCCTGAGCCCAGCTGAATGCTTCCAGACCTTTATACGAGCCATCTTCTACGTGGGTAAAGGCACTCGGACGCGGCCATACTCCCACCTGTCCGAGGCCCTGCGCCACCGCCGGGACCGGCAGAAGCAGGTGCTGGGGCTGCAGGTGCTGGGAAGCGGGGGTGACTGCACTGATGGATCTGTGACCTAATCTCTCTCTTCCCAGACTTGCCCCAAGGTGGAGCGCATCCTGGACATTTGGGCAAGTGGCCACGGGGTGGTCTCCCTGCACTGCTTCCAGAATGTTGTGGCGGTGGAAGCCTATACGCGGGAGGCGTGTCTGGTGGACGCCCTTGGTGGGTACCGGTCGGGGCCCTGTCCCCAAACCCCTCCCCGGGGAAGACCTGGGGCCTTGCCCTGCGTGGGACAAGTTCCCTCTGTGTAGATGGGGCCTTTTTCTCTCCAGGGACGCAGGTGCTCTCTAATCAGAAGAAGGGCCACTACTACGGGGTGGCGGCGAGCTGGCCGGCTCCACGGCGCAGACGGCTGGGCGTGCACCTGCTGCACCGCGCGTTGGCCATCTTCCTGGCGGAGGGGGAGAGGCAGCTCCGGCCCCCGGACATCCAGGCTGGCACCTGAGGAGCATCAACCTCGGGCTGCTGAAACTGGGCCGTGAATGGCTCCGTCTCTCCCCGGCACCCAGGTCAGACCCCGAGTGGGGACACCCAGGTCGGACCCCGAGTGGGGACACCCAGGTCGGACCCCGAGTGGGGACACCCAGGTCAGACCCCGAGTGGGGATGGCCAGGTTGGACCCCCCCAAGTGGGAACGCCCAGGTCAGACCCTGAGTGGGGACATCCAGGTCGGACCCCGAGTGGGGACACCCAGGTCAGACCCGAGTGGGGACACCCAGGTCGGACCCCGAGTGGGGACACCCAGGTCGGACCCCGAGTGGGGACACCCAGGTCGGACCCCGAGTGGGGACACCCAGGTCGGACCCCGAGTGGGGACACCCAGGTCGGACCCCGAGTGGGGACACCCAGGTCGGACCCCGAGTGGGGATGGCCAGGTTGGACCCCCCCAAGTGGGAATGCCCAGGTCAGACCGAGTGGGAACACCCAGGTCGGACCCCGAGTGGGGACGGCCAGGTCGGACCCCGAGTGGGGACACCCAGGTCAGACCCTGAGTGGGCAGACCCTGAGTGGGCAGACCCTGAGTGGCCCTCAGACAAGGAGGCTGGCTCTGCGGGTCTGCCGGGGACACTTGAGCTCCTCTCCAGTGTTCACTGAGACGGTCACCAGCCCTGTGCAGCCACGTGGGTTCTGAGTTATGACTGCTGGGAGCCGCCCAGCGTGGCTCTGCTCGGCCTACAGCGGGGGGGTCAGTTCTGACGAATTCAGCAGCCCCGTTTCTAGGCCTTCAGCCGCAGCTGGGAGCAGCCAGTGACGTTCTTGGCTGGCGGTCCCATTTCTTTCTCTGTGGGACAGCTACCTCTATAATCAGTGGGGTCAAAGGCTCTCTCCCAGGAAAATGGCGCACTGGCTAGCTTCCCGCCCGGTTCCTGGCTCTGGGGATACAGGGCCCAGGACTTCCAGCTGTCAGTGCTGTTAGTGGCCAAGGGGTTTTCAACAAAGCCTTGTGACATGGATGATGGAGGCCTTAGCCGTAGATTCCTAGCATACCAACCATGGGAGGGACCCCACATTCTCTCCACCTGCTTCCTTTTATAGGTCAGAAAACAGGCCTACAGGGAGGAAGGGACTCTCATGCCATCCTACTTATAAATCAAATATCAGGGCTGTGACTGGGACCCAGAGAACCTGCCTCCAAGCCCCAGGCTCTTTAGGCCAGGCTGTGAGCCTGCAAGAGGACCCCATTTACAGAAGCTAGTTTTTTTTCCTTCGATTTTAGCCACGAAGAACCTTTGTCTCAGAGGTATTTGCCCAAGATCACTTCTGGAGCTTCGAAGCGTGCCTTGTTATTCTTCCCAAAGCCTAGTGAATGAGCAGGCTGACAAATGTCCATCCTGACTCGGTGGGTGATAGAAAAGTTAGGGACCATGTCAGAGGGAGTCCATCATAAACCAAGCACCTGCTCATGCAGACAAAGCTCGAGGACCCAGATGATCCCCAGCAGGATCCCACCCAAAGTGGGTGAAGGGTCTTCCCAATAGCATCTCCTTAAGGTGAACTTTCTCCCATCAGGGTCTTAACTTGAGGTCTATGGAACCTCTTCCCTTATTTTTGGAGGCCTGTGGCGTTCCATCTAATCCCAATAGCATCTCCTTAAGGTAAACCTTCTCTCACCAGGGTCTTAACCTGAGGTCTATGGAACCCCTTTTCCCTTTCTTTTGGAGACCCAGGACCACACAGCTACTGTCTGTCTGAGGTGTTCTCGGGCTGGCATTCTATCCAGCTGCCCCCCTCTGTGAACTTTTTTAAAAATGTACTAATTTGATAATTATTTCAATCTAATAATTGATTATTATTTTCCTTTGTAATCTCATCTCTTTTATTTGATGCATGTAAAGGCATGTTTCTGAGCAGGGGGCTCGCCAGAAGTAGCAGGATGGATCTGGGGGGTCAGCTCCATGCCGGGAGTCCAGTTCACAACACACAAAGCCCGTGAATGACGCTGATTGTCACATTTATTGGGCTATAGCTTGTGGTCTGAACAATCCACATCTGCTTCCCCACCAGCCCACCCGCTTCCATCCCTGACCCCGCGGGCAATCGTCTCCCGTCTCAGGCTGAAAAAGGTTTTCCAGCTGGGAGGAGCGCCATCGGGGGGAGTAGGTGTCCCTGGTCAAGTGGGGGGGAGGAAGAGAAAGGCAGGGAGGGAAGGAGAGTCCTTCCCCAGGAGCAGCCGTGCCGATGATGGGGAGAACTCTCAACTTCTAGAAATCAGTCCTCAGCCAAGAGACACACAAGACAGATGCCCAGTGGGGAGACAAAGGAGACCTTAATACTGAGCACTGGAATGGGGGTGGGGAAGTTGCAACATGGAAGGAGGCGAGTTTCTGTACAAGGTCCTTAAATATAGAGAGAGGGTGATTCCAGCTCTCTAGAAATATGGGGGATGGTGCAACTAGTCTTGCTGGGGGGTAGCCGGAGGCCACAGCTGAGCAGGGGAAGGGTCTTCCCCACTGCTGTTTTGGCCAGCCTGGGTGGGTGTCAAACCCTTCCAGAAAGCCAGGCCTGGCCAGTCTCTCTCCCAGGAGGGTAGGGGTTTATCCCTAATTTCCCGGGCGGTCTGCCTCGGGGACCCCTCTCCCCAAATAGCGCCTACAGGTACGCAAAGGAGACAAGCAAGAAAGGGGGGTGGGGTTGGGGGAGGCTTCAGCCCCCTCCTCAGTGGCCAGTCTGGCCCTGCTGGACAACTCCGAATGCCACTGGGCAGCCCCCTGTGGGCGCCTCGATCCCTGGATGGGGAGGGGCCCCCTCATCGTGGCTTTCCTCTCCCCCTCCATTAGCCGGAGGGAGGGCAACCATGGCCCTCCCTGAGGCCCGAGGGAAGGCGCCTTCTCCTGCAGCTCCCCGCCTCTTGAAAAGCGCCCCATCGGTCTGTCTGTCCGTCCGTCCATCCACTTTATTTCTTCTCGGTGGCACTGGCATCGGGATGTGCAGGAGGTCCCAGGACCTCTGGCTCCCACAGAAGGAATTCATGAAGTAGCGTGTTGACTGTCTCTGGACATTCTAGCATCACCATGTGGCTGCCCTCATCGATGAGCTTCAGGAAAGCTAAGAGGAGGATCTGGAGGAGGGAAGGCCAGAAGTCAATCCATCCAGCCCCAAGCCGCGGCACAGGTCCCCCAAATGGACCCTCCTCTTCAGAGGAACCAGGCTCCCTCACAAGCTAACCCAGCCCAGCCCTCTGAGATGGCACCAAGTGGCATTCTGCAACCTGACTTTCCCCAAGGAAGTCCTTCCCTCAGCCTCCCACAGCGTCTGTTCAGGAATCCTTTTCTCTTCATTCCTTTGTTCATTTACCTCAAGAACCAGGATTCTATCCCTCCTCCAGGGCTCCGTCCCCCTCCTCCAGGGCTCCATCCCCCTTCTCCCAGGCTCTGTCCCCCTCCCCAGGGGCCCAGCCCCCCCTCCCCACAGCCCAGTATTTCCGGGGCCCTTGCAGCTCTTCCCCTGGTGACAGAAAGGGCGGGGCTGTCAGCCTGTCCTCCCTACCTCTGCCATACGCTGGTCCTCTTCCACAGGCACAAATTTGTCGTGCATGCCGTGCACCAGCAAGACAGGTACCGTGAGCTCAGCGTGGTAGACCTCATCCCCTTCTGGCCAGTACTGCCCACTCATCATGGCCCGAAGCACGAAGGATGACACGTTGAAGGCGTTGCCCTCCTTCAGCAGTTGTTTCTCCTTGGCCCCCTGGCGGGCAAAGCCGGCCCTAAGGGGGTAAAGGGGGGTAGGGGAGGAAATCAGGATCTGTGGCTGAACCACAGCATCCCACCCGCTCTGAAATCAGGGGCACGTCCCCTCCTGGATCACCCCATGGGCATCATGGCCGGCCTGTAGCCGGGATACCTCCCTTTCAGGGTCACCCTGAAGGGGAGGGGAACTGTTCCCTTTAAGATTATCACTGAAACTGTTCCCTTTTGGTCTGTGATCCCCTTTGGAGTCTCAGCCCCTGCTGGGGAAGGCACATCCCCCAGGTAAGTTATCTTTTGGGGTTGCCAGAGCCTTTGATTCAATCAGAAATCCTGGTCCAAAAGCACCGCTTTGGAGTACTGTTAATTCCAAGTGGAGATCCAGGCCCGATACCGATAAGCAGCTCGGCCCGGGAACTCCCGCTTCCTTTTCAACCCAAAGCCTCAAGACCCCTTTTAAAGGGCAGTTTCTGAACTCCCTCCTTGCAGAAGGTCCCCAGCAGCTCGGGCCCTGCCCGCTGAGAAGGCCTTCTCTGCTCAGTGTCAGCCTCCATTTCCCTAACAGGACTTTGCCACGAAAGGAGTCATCTCAGCAAAACTGGCTTCCTGTCCAACACAAACTTTCCGCTTTGCCAATTAGTAAGTGGGGTTTCGTGAATTCTTTCATGAAGAACCTGCGCCCACCCTAAGGGGATTTTAACAACTCTCTGATCCACCCCACGGGCACCTGCCAGCCTGGAAACCAGGACATATCAGGACACCCTGCAGGCCTCGTGCCCGCCCTGAAGTCAAGGCCACCCCCACGGCAGAAGCCCCCTCCACAGAGACTGTGGGCCCGGGTCTCACTTGAGGAAGCTCCAGGCCAGGCAAGGAGAGAGGCATCGGAGAACACAGGTGGGCATGTTGAAGATGGAGCACAGGCTCGGCTCCAGGGCCGTGGGGCCCCCACCATTGATCATGATCACCTTATGAACCAGTTCCGGGTACTCGTGGGCCAGAAATGTGCAAAAGGAAACCCTGCAGCGGGGGAGAGGGGCTGCTCAGAGCGCGCAGGAAGAGGCAGGGTCCCTGGGACTCCTGCAGAGCCCCACCCCCTCCTCACAGGGCCACCCTGCCCCTCACTTCACAAGCATTTAAGAGCCAGGCACTTCGTGTGAGTCAGTCCTATGATCATAATCATTAAGTACCTACTGTGTGCAAAGTGCCCAGGAGGCCAAATAAAAATTAAGTCCCTGTCCCTGGAGGGCAGGGGCAGTTGGGGGAGTGGGTACCCCTTACAGCTATCCCCCGCTTTTTAAATCAGGGAAATGGCCCCTGAGGCAGCTTGGCCAAGGCTGTGTGACAATGGTGGCTGAGAGGACTAAGCCCAGCCTTCTCCGACCCGGAAATGGCGCCCCCTACTGCTCCCCAGTGCCCCGGACAACGACGACGCTCCCTCCCCACCCCCACACTCATGCTCCCTCTCCTCTGCCCGCGGTGCCCCCCCCCATGCTCCCCTCCTCCCCCGCCCCCATGCTCCCCCCTCTCTGCCCGCGGTGCTCCCCCTCCCCCGCCCCCATGCTCCCCCCTCTCTGCCCGCGGTGCTCCCCCTCCCCCGCCCCCGGTGCTCCCTCTTTCTGCGCCTCACCCGTAAGAATGCCCGATGAGCACATTCCGCCTCTTGGCGTAGCGCTTGAAGATGGCGCGCATGTCCTCGGCCAGGGCGTAGAAGGTGTAGGCGGCGGCCACCTGCGGGGCCGAGCTGGCGCCGTGTCCCGCCAGGTCCGGAGCCACCACCTCGTAGCCCAGGCCCACAAAGAAATCCAGCTGCTCCTTCCAGATGGCCAGGGAGCCGCCCACGCCGTGGATGAAGAAGAGGACCACGTCGGCCTGGGCGCCCTTGCAGCTGGTGACGCGCTTCTCACAGTCGATATTGATGGTGCGCTTGGGGCGCCGCGCCCGCCGCCGCCGCCCCGCGGGCCCCGAGCCCGGGCGGGCCCCGTCCCCCGTGGAGGACACGTTCCCCAGGGAGGAGGAAGGTTCGGGCATCTCCAGCTCCAGCGTGGAGGCCGGCTCCCCGATGCTGCTGTAGCCCTGCAGGAGGTCGGATCGCAGCACGTCCCCGAGGTTCTCCACCACCAGCTGCCCGTTGCGGTAGACGGTGATCCGCCGCTTGCAGTGCACCAGGCCGCCCCGCTCCCCCTCTGGCTGCGGCGGGGCTGGGGGCTGGTCTCCCACGGGCGGGGGGCACACGTGCTTCACCCGAAGGATTCTCCCCGGCTTCACCTCCACAAAGGTGTAGCCGTCGCTGGACTCGACGCTTTCCAGAGGGCCCACGGCGTTGGCTGCCGAGCCCAGGAGGCAGCACATGATGCCATCGGCCACACCGGTCAGCATGGTGTGTCCTGGGGGGAGAAAGGGCCGCGGGTGAGGACGGGCCCCAAGCGGGAGCCTCGGGTCCTCCTGCAGACTTCCGGACAGGGCCGGAAGGCAAATGGCATGGGCTGGCAGCAATGGAAGGCTCTTGGGTGGAGGACTGGTGCTGGAAAGGACCGTGGAAGTCATCGGGCCCAATCTTATTTCCTGCCAGATCCAGCAGTCCAGCTTCCATGTCCCAGGGCCTTCCCAGCTCCAACAGTCCAGGTCCCATGTCCCAGGGCCTTCCCAGCTCTGACAGTCCAGGTCCCATGTCCCAGGGCCTTCCCAGCTCTGACAGTCCAGGTCCCATGTCCCAGGGCCTTCCCAGCTCTGACAGTCCAGCTTCCATGTCCCAGGGCCTTCCCAGGTCCCATGTCCCAGGGCCTTCCCAGCTCTGACACCTTAGGTTCCATGTTCCAAGAGCTCTCCGGGCTCTGACATGTCATATTCTAAGGGCCTTTTCAGAGCTATGGTATAATTCTATGATTCCAAATTCTACTAGAGGGCCCCTAGGTGGCGCAGTGATAGAACACCAGCCCTGAAGTCCCGAGGACCTGAGTTCAAATCTAACCTCAGACATCTAACACTTTCTGGCTGTGTGACCCTGGGCAAGTCACTTAACCTCAACTGCCTCAGGGGGAAAGAAAAAAAAACTTTGTCCCTTGACTTGGAGATGGGTTCAAGTCTAAATTCTACTAGATCTTTAAGTTGCTTAGAACTTGATGGACCCTTTAGATTAATCCTTGGGAGATCTGGAACAATAAATGAGTCTTACCTGAAGAAGGTTCACACCCTCTCACCCCACCCCCTTTCCTCTTCTCTGTCTGTCTCTCTCCCTCTCCCTCCCTCCCTCTTTTCTCCTCCCCCCCATGTACACACAGCACTGTCCACTAGCACCTTGCCCTATTCCCCTCCTTTGTTAAGGATATATATATATATATATATATTTTTTTTGCTTTTACAGTGCCGAATTCTCCTTTATTCTCTCTTTCCCAGAGAACCATGGAGGGGAAATGGTTATGTCTCAAAGCCCAGAGTTTCAGAGTTCCCTGGGGAAGGAGAGAAGGCAGAGGGTCCCTGGCCGGGATCGATGGGCTCCGGCTGGCCCTCAGCTGAGACTTGGTGTCTCTGTGGAGGCCTCGGAAGGAATTTCCAGAGCAGGGATCAGGGACAGAGTCCAAGTCTGTAGGCCGTCCTTTCCATACCAGCCTCCAGGGGATGCTTTCTCAGCCCTATGGGGGAGTGGATGGAGGCGCTGTGCCGGGCTAGGAAAACAACCCAACAGCCTGGTGTAAAAAGCCCAGAAATGTCTGGGTGGAGGGGACATGCCAGAAGTCACCTCACTCAGGGAGTCTGGCCTCAAAAACAGCATCCCGCCAGGGGAGGGGGCAGACCCCACTCCGGGCGGTCCTTGCTCGTGGTGGGCGAGGGAAGATCCTCCCAAATGTCTGCCCTCGCCGCTGTTCTCACTTCAGAGAAGGGTGGCCGGGGAGCAAGGGAGGCCCCAGCTCCCTATGTGAGAACTGATTGGATTGGGGGGATGGGCAGAGCTTAGGGCAAGGTCCCTTGATCCCAGAGGTGGAAGTAAGTAAGTAAGCTCCAAGGCTGGAGGGGCTAGCTAGGGTCAGCACTCGAGGGACCTTTGGGGGATGGGGGGGGATCCTAGACTCACAGCGTTAAAGACAACATGAGAGATAAAGAGGGACAGACCTCGACCCAGGGAAGAAGCGGGGAGGGAGCTGCTCTTTGATGGGGAGGACGGTTTGATTTGGGGAAACAGATGGGATATGGTAGAAGAGCATAGGAGAATAACACTAGAGGATATTCATTCTTTCTTTCATTCCTTAGGTTCAACCAATATGAAGTGCCTGCTGTATGCAGAGCAGCCCTGGAACTGTTTCATTCCCTTAAGTGACTGCTGTATGCAGAGCAGCCCTGGAACTGTTTCATTCCATTAAGTGACTGCTGTATTCAGAGCAGTCCTGGAACTGTTTCATTCCATTAAGTGCCTGCTGTATGCAGAGCAGTCCTGGAACTGTTTCATTACATTAAGTGCCTGCTGCATGCAGAGCAGTCCTGGAACTGTTTCATTCCTTAGTTCAAGAAATATGAAGTAACTGCTTTATGCAGTGCAGTCCTGCAACAGTTTCACTCCCTAGTTCAACAAATATTAAGTGACTGCTGTATGAAGTCAGGAGTCCAGAATGCAAACTCCAGTTCCATTACTATTTGACCTTGAAGTCATTTAACCTGTTTGGACCTCAGTTTCTTCTTTTGTAAAGTAAGGGAGGATTGGGTTAGCTGATCTTCTAGTTCTAAACTTAAAATTAAGATCCTATGATAATTGGTGCTAGGGAAAAGATGAAAGTAACATAAGACAGAGGCCCTGCCCTTATAGGATTCACAGTCTGGTATATATAGTTAGGATTTTTAATTATATTACACAAATGTTTTGCTTTGGTTTGGGCTTTTTATTTTTGGTCCAGACCTGTGATTTCATTGGTAAAACAAACTTCTAGCCATCCAGAACTGCCCCTTGGAAAGTTAAGAGTGTGGCAGGGGATGGGGAAGGGGGATGCATTGGGATGAAATCACTTGCCCAGGGTCAAACAACTCAGTATACGTCAGAGGGAAGACTTGAATCCAGGTCAGCTCTTTAATCTACCACATTAAACTGCCTCTTGAGTATTTTAGAAAGGGGCAAAATCAGATCTCTAAGGTCCAAGAGAAAAGTCATGAGGAATCAGGCAGATATGGAAGAGATCGTATTTGATTTCCAGAGGCAGCGAGGGGCAGAAAGAGGCCATTCCAGGCCTGCACAACTGCAGGGAATTAAAAGAGCAGAAGAGCACCAGAGAGCTTTGAGGGACAGAGCTATCCAATCTGGCTTGATGGGTAATCTAATACTGAAAAGCTAAATGTGGTGCAAGATTTCGGAGGGCTTGGATGTCAGCTGGATGACAGGAGGAGGGTTCGGGTAGATGCCGGGGAAAGGTGTGGGTGACGAGAGACAGGATGTGGAAGGGAATATGCGGGGAGATGGGAATGTGGAAGTGGGAGGGCCATGGAAGAGGAAACACTTGAGGATGCAGGCTCCATTGTGATGTGGGGAGGGGGAGGCACACAGTGCTTAGAGGAACAGGGACTGGAGGACCGGGAGCCTGGAGAGGACATGGAGATATAAGTAGAGGACAGAGGGATAAAGACACAGGGAGAGACAGGGAAAAGAGGCGCTGGAGACAGGGGATGTTAAGGGGAGGAAGCCCAAGAATGAGACAGGGAGGGCTAGGAACCAGGATGAGGGAGGCTTGCATCCTTCTGCCTTTCCCTTCAGCCCCAGCCCCCCCCCATTGGTAACCATAGTAACGAGGCTGTGGCCCTGCCTGTCTGTTACATAACAGACATCCTTGGGCCTTGGGGAACACTGTCCCCCCCCCAGGGGAAGGTCACCCTCCTTATAAAGTGGGGGCACAGCTTAGTCTCCCAGTCCCAGGTCACTTTCTCTCAGCCTGTCCTTAAGGTCCAATTGGAGGTGTGGGGGGAGGGGAATCTCTTCCAGAGCTGCTCCAGCCCCACTGGTAGAGCCTGGGCACAATGGGGGGAGGGAACCCAAAAAGACAATCGGGAGCCAGACGTTCTGGATTCTCCCCTTAATGCAGAGGGAGGTGCAGCTGAGGCCTGAGGCAGGGGCGGGAGGGGATCTGGGCTGCGTCCTCCCGCGACTGCCTGGGCCTTGGCCCCCATCCTGGACCTGCAGTGACAGCACAAATGGGGGGTGGGGGCGGAGAGGAGGAGGGGCGGCGGGGTTAGGAGGCAATTGGTAGAGGCATCTGGGAGCCCCAGGGTCCAAGTCGGATTCTTCTCCCCCCTCCCCGGCCCTGCGGCTCTCAGGGATCACCCCCATTTCCCGGGATCCCATCTTTAATCCCCAGGCTCCCATCCCTGCATCCTAGTCCCCGGAATATGATCGCGGGAGGTTTCATCTTCACCCCTCCCCCTAGCCAATCACTCCCCCCAGTCAATGTCTCTCCCATCCCCCATCCTTTCTCTGGCTCCAGGGGGCCTCCTTCCAGATTCTATGCCCACTGCCACCCCACCCCCCGCATCTTTGCCCCCTAATTGCTTCTGCCATCGCCTCCTAGGTACCCCTTTTATCCCCTTCAGGAAGCTCCGAACCCCCAATCCCTTCTCATGCGCGCGCCCCCCCGCCCCAGACCCCCTGCTCCCCATGCCCGGTCAGTCGTCCTTCGGGCTCACCTCATCGGTGGCCCCCGCGGGCCGGAGCTGCAGGCTGCGGGGGACCCAGGAGTCCGGGCATCGACAGCGACATGCAGTCGCTAGCCTCTACATGGTGGCGGCCGCCTGTCGGAGCAGGGGTTAGAGGGCTCCGGCCTGCTTCTTCCAGGCCCGCTGCCCGGCTGGGGGCGCGGGGGTTCGGGGCGCTCGGGACTCGCAGAGCTCAAGGCGCTCGCATCTCGTAGCCATAGAGAGCGCCTAGGCCCTTTAAATCCCTCCCGGGTGGGAGGGGTGGGGGGGGCAGAAAGAGCACAGCTACGGGACGGGCAGGCTCCCGAGCCAATCCGCAGCCCCGGCAGGCCTGGCCTAGATAGGAGCCAATCAGAAGCCTCGTGGAGGGAAGGGAGGCGGGCACAGGGCAACCTCCCCCCACCCACCCCCACCTCGTCTCTCCTAACCTAGGTGCGCTGAGCTAGTAGTCTGGGTCTTTGGAGGGGAGGGGGTCGCCTGGAGGTCTCCAGATGCCCCCGCTGGAGGGGAATTGACTCGTCCCTTTGCCCATACCTTGACAGAAACTCTTTTCTACAATATCTTTGACAAAAGGTCACCTGGCCTCCGCTTGAATAGCTCTCTGGACGGGGAGCACACTACCTGCTGACCCATTCCCCCGGGGGTAGCGCTGATTGTTACATCAAAGCTTAAATCTGCCTCCTCGCCGCTCGCACCCACTACTCCTCGCTACTCCCGGACTAGCGGACCCGCCCAACCTTGTCCCACGCTTAAAGTCAGCTATCACGCTCTCAGGCTCCGCCATTCCTCCTCTCCGGGCGCCTCCAGGAACCTTCCTCGAGGGTTCCAGCCAGGAGTAATCGACCCTTTTCTTCTTCTAGGAGATGGATGAATTGAGAGTCGCAGTGTCAGACTTGGAATCCTGTCTCTGCCCCATGATCTTAGGCAAGTCAATCCTTCCCTCACCTGTAAGACCCGGGGTGGGGGGGGGAGGGGGATTAAAGGACCTCCGTCCCAGGAGTCGCACAGCAAGTCCGCTTCATTCAGTTCATCCAACCCTCACTAATTAAAATCCATCCCGTGCTAGGTCCAGGGACCAGAGAGAAAGCAACAATAACAATTACACCGTACTGGGGGGATGCTGCTTTTAACAAACTGCTCTCCTAAAGGAAAAAATAATGACCCGACATTTTAAAGTTTCATCCATATTATTAACATTTTCTCCATCACTTTATCAAATCCAGACAATCAAAAGATACTAAATCAACCCCTGATTTTTGTAGCGTTTGCCAGTTTCCAAGCTGTAAATACTCACACTGAAAATTGAACGAACCGATCTCCAGCCTGTTCAGCAAGTTTCAGCCCAGCCATATTTTATACAAGCACATAAGTAAATTAATATAAAGTAAGGTTTTTCTTTTGTTTTTGTTTTGATCACTTCTCAATGATTTCCCATTGCTCCAGCTCCATTGTAACAAACAAATCAACCCAATTAGCAGCTCATGACTCATTTGAAACCTGTCTGATACTTTTCAGTGGAGAGGCCTGTTTCATCATCAGTCTTGTGGAGTCATGATTGGTCACTGTGTTGATCAAAGTTCTGAAGCATTTTGGTATTGTTGGGGGGTGGTGGTTTGTTCTTGTTCTTGTGTTTTTTTTTTTTTTTATATTTTTAGCTTGCTTTCTGGTTTTATTTCATCTATACTTGTTAGCTACAATGCTATGGATCACATTTCACCCAAACCCTCTTTCTCTCCTTCCTTCCCCAGTCCCTTATTTACAAAGAAGAAAGAGCAGAAAACAGATTAGTAAAACACATCAAAAGTGTGAAATCCTTTCTTTCTGGAAAGTCCAGATTTTGTCTATATTGTTTCTAGGAATTAATCCGGGAATTTCTTTCATGGGATGATCAGTGGATTCCTTCTATTTCTATCTTGTCTTTTGATTTTTAAGAGATCTGGACAGTTTTTTGGTATGATTTAAAATGTTTGATGTCCAGGCTCTTATTTAGATGATGGCTTTTATGCATTTTAGGCAATTTTAGGTAAATTATCTTCATTATTTTCCAGGTCAGTTATTTTTACTATAAGGGTACTGTACATTGCCTTCTTTTTTACTTTTATTTTTAATTTTTTCACAGTACTCATTTCTTGCTTTCTCAAGGAGTTATTATCTTCTATTTGGTCCGTTCTAATTTTCAGGGAGTTTGTTGCTTGATCAAGGTTTTGTACCTCTTGTTCCAAGCTCTTTCCAAGTCTTTCTTCCACAATTCATTTATTTTCTAATTTTGTCCTCATATTACTAGGAGTAGAGGGATTTAAAAAATATTTTAAAAAATATTTATAACTTCATTTATAAAATATTTTAAACTTTAATTTTCAATTTTTTTAACTCTTGCTTTATATCTCTATCAGGAACTCTAGTTAAACTCCTGCCCAAACATTTTCTTTGAGACTTTTCTTTTAGGTTTATGTTTTGAGCATATAATAGGTTTTTATTTTCTTTGAGACTTCTCTTTTAGGTTTATATTTTGAGCATATAATAGGTTTTTATTTTCTTTGAGACTTCTCTTTTAGGTTTATGTTTTGAGCATATAATAGGTTTTTATAGTGAATTTTTTTTTTTTACTCATTCTAGCCCACTTCCTTTTTTTCCCAATAAGAAAAATTTCATTATGAATCCTTTATTAATATGAATCTTTTTCTGTGTTTAATTTTTACTTTGGGTTTTGAGCTGATATAAGTATAAACTTTCCATGAAGACCAAAAGCAATAGGTAAATATTAAGTACCCAGAGAATAAAAAATGTAAACAACCAATATTATAGATTTCTTAAAAAGTCTATTCTTAATAGACAAATAGCAAGTTACCCATTCGAAAAAATTTCCTTCCCTTACAGCATGAAGTTTTTCTGCAGACAGGGAAATGGCATTTTGATAAACTACTAAGATTTTTCTTGTGCTTGCTGATCTAAACATAATACCAATTCATTAGTTTGAGAGAATTTCCCTTTCAAATATGCTAGAAAAATAACTGAAGAAAACAGTAACATTGTCAGAATACAAAAGAATATACTGAAAGGGGAAAAAATGGCCTTGTTTTATTGGTCAAAATAAACAATCAAAAGGAGAAAAATCATAACATCATCTATGTAGCAATTGTTGCTTGGAGTTTGGAAACTGGCAAATCTCTTATCTAGCCCACTTCTTTACTTCAAACTTTATGTTAGGGCCTGTCTAGGCTGATGTGTATTCTAGGTTCCTGATGCTTTCTTGAATGTTGTTTAATTCTAAGATCAGGGACAACTCAGGCTGGCAACTACAAATTTTCTCTTGACACAAGGCAATCCCTCTTCTACTACGAATTTTGCAAGTGCCTGACCTGGGCTTTGGGGTCTCAGCTTCATACTTGCAAGCTTGCCCCTCGATGGAGTTCTTATTTTGGTACATAACCTAGGGACCCTAATCTCACCCTGGAACATCTCCCAAAGGCACAGATCCCCTCCTCAGTCTTGCTTCCAGAATTGGACATTGAATCACAGAGCATTCAGCTGACATGTACTCCTGTACCTCCCACAAGGTCAGGAACCTTTGTGCTGGATTTGGGGCCTCCTCTTGCTATGATTCACAACTCTCCTGACAGTGGAATGTTCTGTTAGCCCATTCTTGCCTTGATTCCATCTTCAATGGCCTTTTTTTTTGGTAGCCCTTTTTTCCTGTCTTCCTATGATGTCCTTGTGGGAAAAGTTACTCACTGTGATTCATCCTTGGCTTTCTGAATCAGAACTTTGGCTTGTGAATTTTCTGGTTCTATTTGGAGGTGAGAGGGGAATGGGGCAGATCTCAGCTGTACTTCTTACTACTACTCCACATGATAGGTTTAATATGATTGTACATATAAACCGATATCAGATTGATTGCTGTCTTGGGGAGAGAAGAGAAGAGAAGGGAAGAAAAAAAAAAAACGGAAATCAAAATATTATAAAAGTAAATGTTAAAAACTAATACATACATTTTATTAAAAAAGAGTACAATGTAATCAAATTAAGGAGGGCTTTAAAAAAGGCTAGGTAGAGGAATTTATTTCTCTTGATTTAGTCCCTCTGACTTAAACATTTACAAAACATCCCAAAATCAACTTGTCTAAAACCAAACTCATTATTTTCCCCCCTATATCCATGCTTAAGAGGTCACTAAGTGATGTCCTGGAATCAGGAAGACCTGAGTTACAGACATTTACTAGCTGTGTGACTCTGGATGAGTCTCTTCACCCCGTTTGCCTCAGTTTCCTCATCTGTAAAAGGAGATGGAGATGGAAATGGCAAATTTCCATTATCTTTGCCAAGAAAGTCCCAGATGGATCACAAAGAGTTAAATAAAACTGAACATCAGAGAAAGTTTTAGTTTATCCTTAAGGAGACAGAGAGCCATTGAAGATGACATGGTCAATTTGGATTTTAGGAATATCAATCAGGCAGCAATGAGGGGGGTGAACTGGAGAAAAAGAGACTAGAATGAGAGTAGTATCAAAAGTCCCGATGAGAGGCCATGAAACCCCGAGTAGAGACAAGTTTCTGCTGCCAGAGATGTGACAATTGATATGGGGGGGAAGAGTAAAGGATGACTCCAAATCCGAGTGTGGAAGTGTGGAAGGCCAAGCTTCTGATGGGGGAAAGGAGGAGAGGGAGGACTAGATGAATAAGACCTGATCCCTGTCCTCCTAAGGCTTACAATCTAGCAGGGGGCATAAGGCATGTGCAAAAATATGTGATCACTGCACGGAGGGTAACCGAGGCTCAGACTTAATTGTGTGAGACTCTACTATTAGAGAATGACTGCTCTGTATACAAGAGAGTGGAACTGGGGAAAGCCTGAGAGACAAGAGATCCTGGTTCTTCTTGGAAAAGGTGTCCCATGTGGCTAACTGGGGAAAGGTCCCCAGAGGAAAAAGAAAAAACTAGAAAAAGGTGATACACAGAGGAACTGGAGCCTTGGTCATAATTCTAACTCGTTTATCATAGTAGAAATTTCAGGGGATCTCTGTCTCTGTCTCTGTCTTTGCTTCTCTCTGTGTCTCTGTTTTTGTGTCTCTGTGTCTGTCTTTATCTCTCTGTGTCTCTCTGTCTCTTTCTCTCTCTCTGTCTGTTCTATTTCTCTCTCAATTGAGCTGGAACCTAGAACTCATTCACACTCTGAATTGTCTGACGTTCTAATCTGTGTAACTCCTGATTTTTGTTTGCTATTGGCTTGGATAAATGGGGTTATATGCTATCTGCCACAGCGGATACTCTGTATCAGTGGCATTTGGTGGCAAAGGGTGTAAAAGCTTGGAGCACTTCAAAGGACAAAGATCAATAGGGTCTTCAGCCTAAAAACTATTTCTCTAGACTAATAATACTCAGGGGAATAGATTGATGGAATTCTAGCCTATAACTCCGAGGTGAGTACAGTCTGCCTTAGCATCCCAGACTGCAACTTCCTTCTGGAAGGTATCAAAAGCTTTTTGGGAGAAGGGTGAGCTGAGGGGACTCCAGATATATCTGTCCATTAGATTGTGGATGCTTTGAGAGCAGGGAGGGTGTGGGGTGTGGTTTTTTGGGGGGAGGGGACTTTTATCTATATCTTAAGTGCTTAGCACTTGCCTGGCACATAGTAGGTGCTTGATAAATGTTAGTTGGTTGACTTTCACATCTTCCTAAAAGTCACATCTTGAGAGAACCATGCAGATGTACATAACCTATAAAGGCACAATGCATGCAGTATACTGTAATAATAATTGACATTTATAGGGTACTTTAAGATTTGGAAAGCACTTCATATTATTTCCTTTGAGCCTTGTATCAACCCTGTGGTGTAGGGACTAGAGGAAGTATTATTGTTTTATAGAACCAGGAGCGGAGAAAAAATCACAAGTTTTGCCCATTATCACTCCTTCAAGAAGGGCCACGAAGTAGCCTTTGAATCCAGATCCCTTATTCCAAGTCCATCATTGTATCCACTATATCCCACTGTTTCTCAGTAACTAGATTGTACAAATTATACAGTTAGAAAAGGAGACAAAAGGTGCAAATGCTAAGTAAACTCAGAGGAATAAAAGATCCTGTTCCAAATAAAGAGCTTTTCTGTTTTCCAGGGATCCCAGACTCCCACTTTCCCCAACTGAGATCTGGTTTCTGGGCTCAGGAAAGCCATAAACAAACGCAGGTGACATCTGTTATGTTAGTCTTGTCTGTTTCTTTGTGACTCCATTTGGGGTTTTCTTGGCCATTTCCTTCCCCAGCTCATTTTACAGATGAGGAAACTGAAGCAACACAGGGTTAAGGGACACAAACTAGTTTTAAGTATCTGAGGCCAGATTTGAACTCAGTCCAGTCCACTGTCGCTTCCCTGGGTGGTAGAGAGGGCAAATACGTCCCAGAAGAAGTTTGCCAGTTTCCTGACTCAGGCCTGTGCCGGCCTGCCGAATCCTGGCCCCATGGGATTACTGTGATGACTCTGATTATTGACCTTGACCTTGATCACTTGTTACGGTATTGACTCCGTCTGGTAATGGAAGCTGAGTGGCGCGTTCTGGATTCACTGAAAGGAGTTCTGAGTATTGCCAGGGGAAGCAGAAGGCCCCTTGGGCCAACCTGAGGCACAGACTCCATAGCTCTCTGAACGTAAAGGAAGCTTAAAAGTCCTTAGTCCCCTTGGCTGGGCCAGCCTTCTCTCCCCAAGGCCCTCAGGCAACGTGCCATGAAAGGCAACAGAGTGTAATGGAAATAACCCTGAGATTTTAAATCACAAGCTCAGGTTCAGATCCCAGCTCTGTGGCTTACTGCCTGTAACTGCACAATTCTTTGGGCTTTTTTGGATTGTTTCCTCATCTGTAAAATAAGGGGGTTGGAACTAGATGACATCTAGATTTTCCATTTCTAAATTCTAGAAATCTTATCAACTTGGAGGATTGCCATCCACTGAACAAACCCTCCCGGATCTCCAAACCTTCTTCACGAGAATTGTTGTCTAGACTATCCTCATTTGGTCATCCACTTGGTTATCAAGCCGTGAATATTATCCCTGCAAAATCCCTCAGAGCCTACACACACACACACACACACACACACACACACACACACACCTTCCTCCTTCTCACCTCCTTCACTTCTGTAAAATGCCTCATTGCAACCTGTATTTTTGTAATAGCCTCCTAACAAATCATCTTACCTGTAAAATGGATAATTTTGATTATACAAAACTAAAATTTGTTTCCCCTTTGATTCATTAGGGTCACTACTGGGCCTGTATCCCAAAGAGATCATAAAAAAGGGGAAAAGAGCCACATGAGCAAAAATGTTTGTAGCAGCTCCTTTTGAAGCAGCAAGGAATTAGAAGCAGCAGAAGTTTTGAAGCAGCAAGAAACTAACTGGATGCCCATCAGTTGGGGAATGGCTGAATATATTGTGGTATATGAATGTTATGTAAGAAATGACCAGCAGGATGATTTCAGAAAGGTCTGGAGAGACTGGGAAATGAGCAGGGCCAGGAGATCATTGTACATGGCAACAAAAAGACTATACAATGATCAGTTCTGATGTATGAAGCTCTTTTCAGCAATGATGTGATAACAGGATAAAGTCAATAAACTTGTGATGGAAAGAGCCATCTGCATCCAGAAGGGAGGATTATCTGCATCAGAGGGAGGATTGAATATGGATCAAAGTATCGTATTTTCACCATTTTTTGTTGTGTTTGGATGATTGTTTTTTTCTCTCATTTTTTTTTCTTTCTGATCTGATTTTTCTTGTTTAGAATGATAAATATGGAAATATGTTTAGAAGAATTGCACATTTTTTTTTTTTTGGCTATTCAATTTCTTTTTAACAAGATCTATGCATGGGTAATTTTTCAGCATTGACAATTGCAAAATCTTTTGTTCCAACTTTTCCTCTCCTTCCCCCCACCCCTTCCCCAGATGGCAGGTTGACCAATACATGTTAAATATGTTAGAATATAAGTTAAATACAAAATAAGTATACATGTCCATACAATTATTTTGCTGCACAAGAAGAATCGACTTTGAAATAGTGTACAATTAGTCTGTGAAGGAAATAAAAAATGCAGGTAGACAAAATTAGAGGGATTGGGGATTCTATGTGTGGCTCATAGTCATCTCCCAGAGTTCTTTCTCTGGATGTAGTTGGTTCAGTTCATTACTACTCTATTGAAACTGATTTGGTTCATCTCATTGCTAAAGAGGACCATGTCCATCAGAACTGATCATCATATAGTATTGTTGAAGTATATAATGCTCTCCTGGTCCTGCTCATTTCACTCAGCATCAGTTCATGTAAGTCTCTCCAGGCCTTTCTGAAATCATCCTGCTGGTCATTTCTTACCGAACAATAATATTCCATAATATTCATATACCACTATTTATTCAGCCATTCTCCACTTGATGGGCATCCACTCAGTTTCCAGTTTCTGGCCACTACAAACAGGGCTGCCACAAACATTCTTGCACTTGTGGGTCCCTTTCCCTTCTTTAATATCTCTTTGGAATATAAGCCCAGAAGTAACACTGCTGGGTCAAAGGGTATGCACAGTTTGATAGCTTTTTGAGCATAATTCCAAATTGCTCTCCAGAATGGCTGGATGTAGAATTGCACATGTTTAACCTATATTGATTACTTGCTGTTAAGAGGAGAAGAGGGAGAAAAATTTGGAATACAGATTTTGCAAGGGTGAATATTCAAAACTGCTGCATGTATTTTGAAAAATAAAAAGCAATAATATTTTTATTGAAGCTTTTTATTTACAAAACTTATGCATGGGTAATATTTCAACATTGACCCTTGCCAAACTTTCTGTTCCAAATTTTCCCCTCCTTTCCCCCACCTATCCCTTCCCCTAGATGGTTAGTAGTCCAATACATGTTAAATATGTTAAAGTATATGTTAAATTCAATATATGTATACATAGTTATACAGTTATCTTGCTGCAAGAAATCTGATCAAGGAAAAAAAACAAAGAAAACAAAATGCAAGCAAACAACAACAGAGAGAGTAAGAATGCTATGTTGTGATCTACCTTCTGTTCCCACAGTTCTCTCTCTGGGTATAGATGGCTCTCTTTGTTACTGAATAAGTGGAACTGGTTTGATTCATCTCATTGTTGGAGAGTCATATCCATGAGAACTGATCATTGTATAATATTGCTGTTGCCATGTATAATGATCTCCTTGTTCTGCTCATTTCACTCAGCATCAGTTCCTGTAAGTCTATCCAGGCCTCTCTGAAATCATCCTGCTGATCATTTCTTATAGAGCAATAATATTCCATAACATTTATAATACCATAAATAAAAAACAATTATAATTTTTTTTAAAAAATAAGACCCCCCCCAAAAAAAAAACACTAACATTTTTATACAAACAAAACCAATGCAGCCAAAATTAGAAGGAAAGCAGGAAACCGGGGAGGGGGAAGGGGGGTTTTACAGCAAGCCTTTGACAAAAAACTTTATTTCTCAACTATAGAGAACTGAGTCAAAGAATACAAGTTGTTCTCCAATTGAAAAATGTCAAAGAATATGAACAGACAGTTTTCAAAAGAAATCTAAGCTCTCTATGGTCATATTTTAAAAAATGCTCTAAATCACTATTCATTAGAGAAATGAAAAGAAAAATAACTGAAGAACCACCTCACATTTATCAAATTAGCTAACATGATATAAAAAATAAAATGACAAAAATGACAATTGTTGGAGGGGTTGTGGAAAAATAGGGACACTTAATGCATTGTTGGTAGAGTTGTGTGCTGATACTCCTACCCTGGAGGCTAATGCCCTAAAACTGCATACCCTCCAACCCAGCAATACTACTACTTGGTCTGTATCCCAAAGATATCATAAAAAATGGAAAGGACTTACATGTACAAAATATATATAGCAGCTTCTTTTGTGGTGGGGAAAAATTGAAAACTAAAGGGATGCCCATCAATTGGGGAATGGGTGATAGAATTTAGTTGTAATAGAATATTATTGTGTTGTAGGAATGATAAAGAGGATGCTTTAACTGGGAAGACTTACATGAGTTGATATAAAGTGAAATGAACAGAGCTGGAACAGTGAATACAATAACAGTAATATTATATGATGACCAACTATGAATGACAACTATTCTCTTTTTTTTTTTAATTTTTTATTTAATAATTACTTTATATTGACACTCGTTTCTGTTCCGATTTTTTTTCCCCTCCCTCCCTCCACCCCCTCCCCTAGATGGCAAGCAGTCCTTTATATGTTGGATATGTTGCAGTATATCCTAGATACAATATATGTTTGCAGAACCGAATAGTTCTCTTGTTGCATAGGGAGAATTGGATTCAGAAGGTATAAATAACCCGGGAAGGAAAACAAATGCAGATAGTTCACATTCGTTTCCCAGTGTTCTTTCTTTGGGTGTAGCTGCTTTTGTCCGTCATTTATCAATTGAAACTCAGGTCTCTTTGAATGACAACTATTCTCAGCAATACATCTAAGATTTATGATGAAAAAAATGCTAGCCATCCACCTTCAGAGAAAGAATTCGTGGACTCTGAATGCAAATTGAAGCATATTTTAAAATCTTCATTATTATTATTTTACAAGGTAATTGGGATTAAGTGACTTGCTCAGGATCACACAGCTAGTTGGTGTTAAGTATCTGAGATCAGATTTGTGTTAAGTATCTGAAATCACATTTGAACTCGGGTCCTCCTGACTCCAGCTGATTGATTCCACTGTACCATTTTCTTATGCAATACAGCTGATATGAAAATATTTCGTATGACTGCATATGTCTAACATGCTTAATTGTTTGCCTTATCTATAAAAGCGTAGGAAAGGGGAAGAGGGAGACAATTTAGAATTCAAAATTTAAAAAAAAAAACTGAATTCTAAAAATGTTTACTTAGATTTGAGAAAAAAAATAGTTAAAAAAAAATTTAAACTAAGTCTTCTCATATTGAGTTTCTACTCTCTATTCACCAATCCTTCACAAGCTGGCAGATCATCTTCTTCATACCTAGAGCTGGCCATGATAATTCTCCACCCAAAACCCAGCAACATCTCTTCCTTTCCTACCATATAATGTATAAACAGTTTAGCTTGGTCCTCCACATTCTAGTGCCATCATATTTTTTAGCTTTATCTCTTTGTGCCTGTCACTGTGCTTTGCAAACAATAGTACTGAATAAAAATCTGTTTAATTGAATTAAATATGACTTTTCTCCAAGTGCCATATAATTTAGCCAAAATGTACTACCCAACCAGCAAGTCACATACTTTATATATGTTCCTATCTCATACTCATATTATTCATTTTATCTCTTCTCTTCCAAATGAAAATTTACCTCAATAAGAAAAAGAAGCAAAATGTTTAATTATATCTTTTGTCTTTCCCTTATGGTCATTTTAACCATTGTTCAGCCTGCCTGTCCCAAATTGAACCCTTCTCTTTTATAATCAAGAAAAAATATTCAATAAAATGGCTATATAACTCTGTCCTGTGAATACCCATTCTCACTTTCTGGACTGACTTATTTTCCCAACCTGCTCTCATGCTGATAAGTCTTGGATTTCCAGAAGGAAGTATATTATATTGTTAGCAATCATATTCTCCCCTTCCCAGTGCTAAGAATTACCTTGCTATGTAGGTGAGATATACTCTATTTGCCACTCTAGCTCCTCTCTTTTTAAGCAGATTGACTTGTTGCTTTATTTAAGTGTCTGTATGAAGAAAAATAATGTGCATCCCTACCATATATGTGCAAAAATACTAAGATGTACAGTGTACAAAAATACATCCTTGTGGCTCATATACTTAAGGAAATAAACAATTTAAGTATTACCAAAGTAAGAGTAATACAGTTCCTTGGTCATAGTTGCATCTGCTTAAAATCTTTAACCAGGTGACTAAATCTTTCACAGATCTAATGAAATAACTAGCAAGGTCAAGAAATGTCACATGATCTAAAGCTACAAGGAGGTACTTTAATTACTAATTTAAAAGTATAATTTATGGTTGGTCATTTATTTATATAATAAATACTTTACATGCTTGCTTGTAATTCACTACCAGGACTAAGATAAGATTCATACTGTAGACAGTATGAATAGTAGCTCCAAAGTATTTACATTGAGGTGTGATAGAATTCTTAAACATAAAATGCTAAGTGACACAACAAACATCATCATCATCATCATTATATTTACTTGATAGAAGACAAAAGCAGAAATAACCAAAATGTCAAAGTATATCCTAAAACCAGCTGGTATGAAAATATTTTATATGACTGCATATGTATAACTTATACCTAATTGTTTGCCTTATCTATAAGAGGGGAAGAAAGGGGAATGTGGGAGACAATTTAGAATTCAAAATTAAAAAAAAAAACTGAATGTAAAAATTTTGTTTACTTAGATTTGAGAAAAAAATAAAATAAAATAATTAAAAAAATTTAAACTAAGTCTTCTCATATTTAGTTTTGTGCATCAATGCATAAAATGTCTCTGAGGGGAGGGTATGCATATATTTACAGAAATTTAGCAGGGAGGTACAAGTAGGAAAAACCAGAACAATTCACAATTGCTCTGTCCACCTGTCCCACCCCAAGTGCTCCCTTTCTGATCCTTACTACCTTGCTAATGGGAAATCCTTCTCTTCTGCTCTCCTGCTATGGCAAACTCAAGAGCCCTCCTTAATAGCTTACTAAGAAATTGTTACACCCTTTAGGGAAAAAAAAAAAAATTAGTCTTGTTTGGTGACAAAGCAGTTCCCTTAAGGCAGGGGACAGCAAATCTCAGGTTCCTCTAAATAATTCCAGCCAGCTCTTCCCTCAACAGGATGCAGCTTCCTCTATCAGCCTCAGACCAAACAAAAAGCCTTTTCTCCAATAAGCTCAATCCACAGTTAAATCAGCCCAGTTTTTTCCCCCTTCTGTTTCTCCCTTCTCAAACCACAGAGTGATTTCCCTTCTGGTCCATATAGCAGCGACTGGCACAGATTAAGCATTTAAATGCTCATTCCCTTCCTCCCTCCAGCTTTAGAGGGCACTAGAAAGCAATAATCTTGAACAGCTCTACACATAGCAATCAGATTTATCTCTCCTACAATCAGCCCTGCTGAAAAATTTTCTCAGCTGGTGGAGTCTTTCTGCTGCAAAATGGGAACGTAATGTCTTTCAATCAGCAGGCTTCCTGCTAGGTGGAGGGAGAGGGGAGGAGCAAACTGTAACCTTCCACGTCTTCTTGACCAGCTTTTTGTGACTTATCCTGTACTTACTTCTCCATGTCTCCTATCTCTCCCCTAATTTCTATCTTTCCTATATTTTCCAAGGCTTCAAATCAAAGCATCCTTGTGGTCAGTGACTTAATCTTAGAAAGCAAAACTAAAGAAATCGGATTTTGTACATTTCTTAATTTACTTTGTAATTTACATTGTAATCATAACTGCTTCCCAGATTTTCCACATGGAAAGGTCCCATCTCAAGCACCAGATCACCGCCAAATAAATATTCTTTCTCTGTCTGTCTCTCTACCTCTGTCTCTTTCTCTCTGTTTCTGGGTCTCTCACCTTTTTCAAATACCTAATTGATCATCTATTGGAAAAGCAGCATCTTGCATATGACAATATGTACAATATTCCAGACCAATAGCTCCCCTTACCCGCTGACACAAACACACTTCTTTGCCAGGAGGAACAAGGTATGTTTTACTAGTTTTTCATTTACTTAGAAGTTCAAAAAAATTTTTTTAGCAATCTTCATTTATAATGTTGCAGTTATTACATATTTTATTGCCACCCCTTATTTCACGATGCATCAGTTCAAACAAATCTTCCCATATTTCTCTGAAATCTTTAGAAGAGTCATTTCTTATTGATCAATAATATTCTTTTAGGTTTTTTTCAGCCATTCCCCAATCGATAATCATGCATTTTGTTTTTAGTTCTTTGCTAGGATAAAGATTGCTGCTATAAATATTTTAGTATATTATTGGATCTTTGTTTCTGTCTTTGACTTTCATAGGGTAGAAGCCAGTATTGGGATTGTTGCTGAATCAAAGGGTATATATAGTAGCCACTTTAATTACAGAATCCCATAGTGCTTATTATAAGAATGATAGGATTATTTCACGCCTGCCATCCCCAATGTCCCTCTAACAATTACCATCTTTTAGGTAAATTCGAGGTTTTATTAATTTGCATCTCATTGCTACTAGGATTATGGAGCATGTTTTCATGTGGTCATTTATATGTAAGCCTGGGGAATAAATAGCTCTACTCTAATTAATGTTAACAAAGAAGGGCCATATTGCTCCACTCAATAAATGAATCTGTTAAAGGCATTAACTAAGTACAAACAAGTCCTTGATCAATTTAGAAAAAATATAGTACTTTGATTTTTAGATCAGAGAAGATGGCTCTAGAAAATGCATGTATATATATTGGATTTAACATATATTTCTATCATGTTTAACATATATTGGAATACTTGCCATCAAGGGGAGGAGAAGGGGGGGGGATTGGAACACAAGATTTTGCAAGGGTTAATGTTGAAAAATTATCCTTGCATGTGTTTTGAAAATAAAGAGCTTTCATTTAAAAAAAAAAGGAAAATGCATGTAGTTGGTTAATGAGAATAAGTCATGCTCTATAGATAAAATTGCAAGCCGATTTGGAATCGTGTATTGCAGTAGCAGGCTATTGCAGTGGTGAAACTGTGCCATCCAAGCTCTTAAAAGAGAATTGCTTGAGGGAAGGGGAAAGTCTGTTTCCTTCCTACTGCCAGGCAACCATGTAAATTTGGGAGATCTGTAAGAGTTAGCAAAGAAATCCCACTGGCAACTAAGCTGGTAGCAGCAGCAGAAGCTGAGATCAACGCCTGCCTTGGGAGTTTAAAAATACACCGAGGACAATTATATACACAATTATATACAGTGACAAATATATACAATTATATACAACTTTTAGGACTCCGCATGAATACAGAATTACCCCCCTCCCCTTAATCCTCCCATCTCTGCCAGCCCAGCAATGAGGTACACCAAAGTGGAACTTCATGAGGACTCCACAAAAGGAAAATAAAAGATTTTCCATAGCCAGAAATTTTGAATGTTAATTTTGGGGTAAATCTGCTCTCTTAAGACTGAGCTAACTCTCTTGGGGACTTTGTGTGTTTGAGAGGGGAGTATATTCCCATTTTGGGGAGATGTTTCTGTAACAATTGTCTTGGCTACACCTCAATAAATATCCCTTTATTAAAGCCAACTGATGTCAACTGGTTGGTTGATATTGGGGAAGACGTCAAGTGGGGGCTCGTGAGTCGCAAGTCTATAAATTTCTTAGTCCTTAAGTGTTATCCTTAGAACTCTGAAGAAAGAACCCAAAGTACTAGTGCTAGTGGGATTTAGAAATGTAGTCTGAGTGGAGTTGTTGCATGCAGTTATAGTTCTGGTGAAAACTTTTCCTATTTTTAGATAATTTATTAATTGTGGGAATGGCACTTGTTACATATTTATATTGATTATATTATGTATGTCAGATTTTTATTAGCAACATTTGACACAAATATTTTCCAACTTTATTATTTCTCTTCTATTTCTGTCTCCATGGATTTTATTCATATAATTTAAATACATTTATATAGTCAAAATCATCTATTTCAAAACCATCTATTTTATAATCAACTCTGTCTTTTATTTGGCTAACAATTCTCTCCCAGAGTTATAAAAGATAACAGCTCATTTTCTTCTAACTTTTAAAAATATCTTTTTACATTCAAGATGTTTATACCTTTTGACTTTAACGTGTTATATGGTATAAAATATTGGTTTAAAGTTAATTTCTATCAAACCACTAGTTGTTTTCCCAGCAGTTTTTATTAAAAAGGAAATCCTAGCCATTAAAGGTAAAAACAGACAACTTAGAAGCACAGACAAGGAACCAGATCGGGAACTGCCTTTCTGAAATTTTGAAAAATAATTGGATTATTTTCATAGGAGTTATGCTCAATAGTATTAAAATTCTGTCGCTCCATTTTGTATCTCTATAATAAAAAGAAAATGACGAACCATATGTAAGGGTTAGCTTGAAAAGTAGTTTCCTTGTGTTAATTCATTCTAAACTTTTTTTTTTTTATCTGTCTACAGGGAGATGCAGATAGATATTTGAAAATCTGTTTGCCTGTAAAATTTGCATTTATAAATGTGTTGCCAATGGATCACTTGGGCCTATACATACACTGATTAACATAACCATTTCCATATTAGAAACAGAAATCTAAATCTATCTATATATATATATATATGTGTGTGTGTGTGTGTGTGTACATAAAGGACTATGGCTTGTATACAAACTATTGCAAACACTTGTGCAAATCTGTCTTGATTTAAAGGAAAAAAGCAAAACCTGTATAATAATATTACTACTTGAATGACTCTATGACTGATTTTTTTTTTCATTTAAATATGTACTTTTTTGTGAACAGTAAGATTAATTTTTTTTTCCTTCCTACATTCCCTTGGAAATACATTTTGTTCTGTGTGACTCAGTTTGGAAATAGTTAACTGATACTGGATTTGCATTAAATAAAAAGTAAGTTAGCTTGGGGAAAAATAATAAAAAGGGAGTCCTTTCTCTGGTAATTTACATTATTGGATTTATTAAACACTAAGCTACTGATTTTTTTTAGTTGTTCCTATTTCTTGCTTATTTAATTTGTTCCGCTGGGGCTACTTTTCTGGTATTTTAATCAATATCAATAGTTATGATGATTACTGTTTTATAAAATAATTTGAGACTTAATAACACTATATCCTTTCATTTATATTTTTCCTCATTATTTCCCATAAGACTTTAGACCATTGTATTTGAAAATTTTAGAATTCTTCCAAATAAATATTATTTTGTTTAGTTCTAAAAAAAAAAAATCCCCTTGGCAATATTGTTGATACAGCACTACAATTTGTAAATGAATTTGGGTAGTATTGTCATTTTTATTGTATTACCATGATCCAACCATGAGCACTAAATATCTAATTTTTTGTCTCCCTTTATTTCTATAGAGTAATAAATATTGTATTTATCTTGCTAATAATAGCTCCCAGACATTTCATAAACTTTGAATAAATTTTGAATGGAATTTCGTCTATTATCATTGCATCTTCATTTTTGTGTAGGAATGATTTGTATGTATATTTATTTTGTATTCTGATACCCTAATGAAGCTAATGGGAGCTCAACACTGGGAAATTTCATTATTCTGCAAAATTGAATCTGCCTGGTTCTCATATCTGACTGGATGGTGGGGCATGGGTTCCAGGACTTCTTCTCTTCTCCAAGGGAGACTCATTCCTTCTAAAAAAGAAAGCAGGAGTTTGGGAATAGAGGCCATCCTTCTCAGAGAGAGAGGAAATAATACAGGATTCATATCTTTCTGCTCTCTTAAATATTTTTTGCTTAATGGATATGGTAGAGCTCACTGACTTCTGATCACGTCATCTCATTGTTATTGGGAGAAAAAAGGAACCTCAAATTCTGTATCTAAGTTTTAACCCCTTTTCTACTTAATATCAATTCCACAATGAATATACATAACAAATACCAAAGAAACCTATTTATATATGTCAAATAATAGTGGGAAGAAAGGGCATTTCTGAGGACAGAGTTTATAACCTATGCTTTTATGTTTTAAAATGTTATTATTTCAATATATTATTTATGATTTATTGAACATATTCATTATTCAGAATGTCATTATCTATTCCTATTTAGGTCTAAATCTTAGACTCATATTTTCTTTATTCATGACTTTTTTTGTGTGTTACAGTCTAAAAGTCTAAAAATATATATTTTATATATATTCTTCTATCTTTGAACCAAAGGTTCAAGTGTTTCCTACTATTAAAACCTCCATTTCCCCCTACATCGCAAAAGCTCTTCCCTCTACCTCTGTTTTATATGAGATAATTTCTCCATGCCTCCCCTCCCTTCTCCCTTTATCCATTGTATACTACTTTCTCATTCCTTTTTTTAAATCAGTTCACATGAGGGCCCTCTATTTTTGCATACTCCTTGTGATTGCTCTAATAACGAAAAAGTTCGTAGGAGTTATCACTAACTCCCGTATAGGAATACTAGCATTTAACCTTATTATTCCATTATGATTTCTCTTTCATGTTTAGCTTTTTGTGCTTCTCTTCAGTTTAAATGTCACATTTTCTATTCAATTCTTGATTTTTTTTTCATCATTTCATTCATTAAATGTCCATTTCCCCCTGAAGGATTACACTGTTTTGCTGGGTAGATGATTTCTGGTTCTAATCCTAACTTATTATACAAATCTTTTATTCCTTCCACATGGAAGCCCCTAAATCTTACGTGATCCTGGCTGTGGCTTCCACAATACACGAGCCTTCTTTCTGGCTGCTTGCAATAGTTTCTCCTTGACCTCAGAGCTCATTGTCCAACTTGCATTTTTCCTTTGAGACATTGCTGGTAGCAGTTTTCATGTTTTTGTCTTCTTCTGAGTTTGTGTCTTGATTTTCCTGCCACCCCAGAAGCCTTTGATGATCTAGTTCTTTTGGTTGTTGTAGTCTGGTCAATTTTTCAGACTATTTCTTGGCTTTCAACTTTATATTAAAGTAGCACTCTATTCCCAGGGAGGGAAGGACTGTCCCAACTTCAGACTTTTTCACACTGCTGTTATCAGAGCTAGTTCTGGGGATCTGGAGGTTTTAGATCCTGTCAACATGGAAATATCCAGAGATCACTGCTTTCCTAGGCTGCAGTCTTGTCTTTCCCTGGGAATGGCCCCGTTCCCCTGCAGCTTTAAGTGCCAGTGTTCCTTTTTGCCCTGGAGCATCTCTGGGAAGAGTTCCTAAAGCTGGTAATACTGTCACAATTACCTCCAAGACCCCTAAGCTGGTCTCTTGCCCAGAGCTACAGAACTCTCCTTCCAACCTCCTAAGTTGTGTTAAACCAGAATAATATCCCACGTGAACTTTTATTGACTATACTGCTCCAGAATTAAATTTGACACATTATTTTAAAGTTGTTTAGAGGGAAATATTAAGGAAAGTTCAGCGGGGTTGCTGCTTCTGTTTGGCTTTGCTTCTATCCAAGATGACTCTCTGTAAAAGTAATGTGGAATGTTGAGATATATGTATATTCTTCAGTATTTCCACTTAGAAGTTGCCATAATCCAGCAAAATCTAGTTTGTCCAAAAAGTATTCAATTTTATATTTTTCCTTTTCTTTTTCTTTTTTGTTTGAATTTACCAAGTTCTAAAAAATGAATACTGAAGTCCCTTATTATTATGTTGTTACCAATGCATTTTATAATTCATCTAGCTCTTCTTTTATACTTAGCTGGTATGAAATTTTTGCACATAAATTTAACCACTAATTATTCATGTTTTATATAGCTTTTAAGCATTATGCTTTATTTATTTATTATATATGCTATATAAATATAGCATTTATTATGCTATCTTTCTTGCCTTTATCAATTTTTATTGTTGCTTTGTCTGAGATCATATTTAGCTGGCATGAAATTTTTGCATATAAATTTAATATTACTAATTATTCATGTTTTATATGGCTTTTAAACATAATGTGATTTCCCTATCTTTCTTGCCTTTATCATTTTTTATTGTTGCTTTGAGATCATACTTAGCTGGTATGAAATTTTTGCACATAAATTTAACATTACTAATTATTCATTTTTATATATAGCTTTTAAATATAAGGTGATTTCCCTATCTTTCTTGCCTTTATCATTTTTTTATTGTTGCTTTGTCTGAGATATCATGATCACAAACGTTCCTTTTCTAAAACCACCTGGAGCCTATGTAAAGTTGGTTCCACTCTCTGCTTCTACTAATTAATAACATAAGACCCCAAATTTATTAAGAGTAGGGAAAGGAAATTCACTCTGCACCTTGATTAACACAATCATAGAATCAATCAATCTGTCAATAGAATGTAATTATAAAGTAGTAGATGAATTTTCCTACAACCATACAACATAGTAGGTGAATTGTAGCTGAATGGGCTAGAATGAAGGTGGGAGGGGGTTTGGAAGAATATTTTGTACCAACTGTTCTTATTTCTAGTAAATGCCTTTACTACAAGCTAATTAAGGGGCAGCTAGATGGTGCAGGGAATAGAACACTGATCCTAGAATCTGAAGGATCTGAATTCAAATCTAGCCTCAGACACATAAGATTTACTGGCTGTGTAACCTTGGGAACTCAATTAACCTCACCCCAAAAAAGCTGTTGATTGACTGTTAAAGGAAATGATATGCAACTCATATCCAGAGAAAGAATTGGTAGAGCCCAAAAGTAGATTGAAAATTCTTTTAAAATATTATTTTGGGGGGGATTTCTTTTGGAGGTCTGTCTTTTCTTTCACAGAATGATTTACATGGAAATATGTTTTACATGATTATACATGAGTAATCTATGTGAAATTGTCTTGACAATGAGAATGAGAGGGGAAGGAGGGAGAAAATTTGGAACTCAAAATTTTAAAAAAAGCTAAAATTGTTGTTTTTTTTTTGACATGACAATTGATATGACATCTTTAGTAAATACCTTTGCTAAGAGTTTATTGATTTACTTCTAAACTGTTGGGGAGTATACTTTATGGAGGCTCCTGAGTAATATAGTACTAGAAACCTAGACCATGGGAGAAGGATCAACTCTACAAATTGGAGAATTTGTTTCAGGGAGGATACTATTTTATAAGGACTTTTCCTGGAATAAAAATAACTAATCTTAAAACTTTTCAGAGTGCTTTACATATATTACCTCATTTGATCTTCACAACTTGTATCTCCATTTTATAAAGGAGGAAACTAAAGGTGAAAAACTACCTCAAGGAGGGAGCAATACAAATGGCTAAAGCTGATTCATTTCCTTTGTTCTTAAAAATATCATAGTCTATTGCATGAACTGATGCTGAGTGAAGTGAGCAGAACCAGGAGAGCATCTGACACAGAAACAGCAAGATTATGTGATGATCAGCTATTACAGACTCAATTCTTCTCAGCAATACAATGATCCAAAGCAATTTCAAAGGCTTGGAGAGACATGAACTGATGTTGAGTGAAATAGAACCAGGAGATCACTGTATATGGCAACAACAAAAGTTTATGAGATCAATTCTGGTGGACATAGATCTCATCAACAATGAAATGATTCAGACCAGTTCCAATGATCTTGTGATGAAGAGAGACATTTACACTCAGAGGACTGTGGGAAATGAGTGTGGACCACAACGTTCTCACTCTTTTTGTTGTTTGTTTGCATTTTATTTTTTTCTCATTTTTTTCCTTGTTTGATCTGATTTTTCTTGTGCAACATGATATTTGTGGAAATGTGTATAGCAGAATTGCACATGTTTAATATAATTGATTACTTGCTATCTAGAGGAGGGGAAAGGGGAAAGAGAGAGAAAAAATTTGGAACACAGGTTTTGTAGGAATAAATGATGAAAATTTTCTACGTATGTTTTGAAAATAAAAAACTTTAATAAAATAAATAAATTTTCAAAAAATGTTTTGCTTTTGACCACAACTCTCCTCAATCTGCCTTTCTTCTATTAGCACCCTGATATGCCCTCTTTTACTCTCCTCTCCTCCTATTTCCCTATAAAATGAGATAGATTTCAATATCCAACTGAGTATGTATATTATTCCCTTTTTGATCCAATTCCAATGAAAGTAAGGTTCAAACATTACTGTTCACTCTCCACTCCAACTTCCACTTCACTGTAAAAGCTTTTTCTCAACTTTTTATGTGACAATTTATTCCATTCTGTCTCTCCTTCCCCCTTCTCCCAGTGCATTTCTCTTTCTTATCCCTTAATTTAATTTAATTTTTTGGATAGCATCCCATCATAGTCAATTCATATCCATGCCCTCTAGCTATTGTATACTCCTTCTAACTATTCTAATAATAATAAAGTTCTTATGAGTTACACAAGCATTTTATATAAAATTGTACAGTTTAGCCTTACTGAATTCCTTATGATTTCTCTTTCATGTTTATCTTTTTATGCTTCTCTTGAGTCTTATTTGAAACTCAAATTTTCTACAATTCTGGTTTTTTAATTGGAAATGCTAGAAAGTCTTTTATTTCACTAAATATCCATCACTTCACCCCCCTACTCTGCCACCCCAAAGAATTATACTTGGTTTTGCTGGGTAGGTGAATTTTTGGTTGTAGTATTTGCTCTTTTACTTTCTGGAATATCATATTTCAAGCTCTCCAATTCTTTAATGTAGAAGCTGCTAAATCTTGTTTTATCCTAATTTTGGCTCCATAATATTTGAATACCTTCTTTGTTGCTGCTTGCAACATTTTTTTTTTCCTCCAGGAGCTCTGGAATTTTGCTATAATACTTCTGGGAGTTTTCATTTTGGGATCTCTTTCAGTAGGTGGAGTCTTTCAATTTTTATTTTACTCTCCATTCTAGGCTTTCATTTTCCTCAATAATTTCTTGAAATAGGATGTCTAGGGACTTTTTTTTTTGGGGGGGGGGAGAACCATGGCTTTCACAAAGTCCAATAATTATTGAATTATTTCTCCTCAATTTCTTTTCCAGGTCACCTGTTTTTTCAGTAAGAGTTTTCACATATTCTTCCATTTTTTTTCATTCTTTTCATTTTGTTTTATTGTTTTTTGATGTCTCATGGAAACATTAGCTTCTTCTTGCTCAATTCTAATTTTTAAAGAAGTATTTTGTTCAGTGAGCCTTTATATTTTCTTTCCCATTTAATAGATTTTGCTTTTTAATGCTTTTTTCTTGTGCTTGATTTGGCAGCACATATACTAAAATTGGAACGATGCAGAAAAGATTAGTATGGTCCTTGTGCAAGAATGACATACAAATTCATGAAAATTTTTAATGCGTTCTCCTCAGTGAAGTTTTTATACATCTTTTCCCTGCTTCAGTCAATTCTGCTTTTTAAGGATTCTCATCTTCAATGGATTTTTGTATATTCTGTTTTTTTCTCTACCTTCTTTACCAAATTTTGGTGAAGTTTTTTTCCCCCCCATGGTTTTCTTGCATCAGTCTCATTTTTTTTCCTAATGTTTCCTCCATCTCTCTTATTTTGCTCATTTATTTATTTATTTGTGGCAAAGCAAGGATTAAGTGTCAATTGAGTCCTACTCCCAGTGCCTTTGGCTGAATGACCACTTAAAAGGGATATTGAAGAAAAGACTCCTGTTTGGTTTAATTGAATCAGATGCCTTAGGAGATCCCTTCCAGCTGGAGATTTTGTGACATTGTGATGATTTTATAAGGTGCCCAAGTTAATAGGGCTATTAAATGGTAAATTCTAGGCTTCTCTCTCTCTCTCTCTCTCTCTTAGAATGATGACATCATTTTGAGCGTTATAAATACTTATGAAGGAAGATGATAGCCACATCCAGAGAAAGAAGTGAAACATGGAAGTATGCATAGTATGGTTTTACACATAAAATATGTATGTATATGTATATGCATGCATATTTGTGTCTAATAGTAATCTTCTGTAAGGTGGAGTGGGGAGGGAGGGAGAATAATATATAGTTTTTTTTTTTAAGTAAACAGTATGAAATGGAAATTCACGAAAATGGAAATATATTAAATCATCTTTTTATGTTGTGCTTTGTACATGGAAATGTTCTTTTTTTGTCTTTGTGTACAAAGTTCAAATTGAACAAAATAGTTCTTTAAAGTTCAGATTGGACAAAATAGCTTTTAAAGGAAAAATAGATAAAATGAACATTTTTTTAAAAGATTAAATAAAATTTAAAAAGAACTTAAAATGCTACATACATGTCAGTTATTGGGATGGTTATCAGATATCCATTGTAGAGAGTTCATGAAGCCTCCTGAGTTTTTTGTTTATAATTTCAACATCAGCCACCAGCTTAATGGATATTCTAGAAATTTTGAAGAACAGGACAACCATCTCTATCTAAGGATGACTGAGATAGACAAGAGTGTACTCAATAGTACATTTAATAAATGCTTCCTGAATGAAATACAATCTGAGTTTTTCTCTAAAGCGAAATTTTGATATGTATTAACTAATAAATCTTTAGGGTCACTATAGCACTTTACAAATATTATTTTATTTGGTATCCACAAAACGAGGGGGGACAAATGCTAATATTATGCCATTTTATAGTTGAGAAAACTGAGGAAATCAGAGGCTTGCCCAGGATCACATAGCTACAAATAGCCAAACTGGGATCTTTTTGTAAAAGATAAATAAATAATAGAAATAGAAACAACAGTCCCATGAGTCAGGCAAAGAACTCATTGCTATTCCCAGTTTATATATGATGAAATTGAGCTTCACAAATAGAGAGGAGATTTATCTGGAGTTACAGAGCTGGTAAGTGGCAGAGCTGGTATTTGAACACGGGCTTGAATAAGTCTGAAGTCTATCACCTTCCCTGAACATCAATGGCCCAATACACTGCCAGTTGTAGGGGACTAAATCCCTAGTTGTATCTTCTGCTGAGCAAATGTCGATAATGCTCCATTTGTTGGTTATGATTATAAGGCATAAAAGTGCATGCATGGTACAGGATCCAGCAGAGTCTACGTCAAGGAGAAGGCCATACATACCTTTGAGGGTTTTGGCCCAGTGATTTTATTAATCACTTAATTGTGATTTATTGTAATCTTGATTTTTAAATCACAATTAAATAGCTCTTTCTGGGAAATGTGCAACAATTATTAATTTTTTTGTTTTTTGTTTTTCTTTTTAAAAAACTTTCCAATCACATTTTATTTTCCCAATGTAGGCAAAGATAATTTTCAGCATTCACCTTTGTAAAATCTTATTTCCAAATTTTTCTTTCTCCCTTCCCCTCTCTTCTTCCTAAAGCAACAAGGAATCCGATATAGGTTAAGTATGTGCAATTCTTCTAAACATATTTATTTCCATCATGTTGTACAAGAAAAATCAGATCAAATGGGGAAAAAAAAATGAGAAAGAAAAAGCAAAACAAACAAAAAAATTGAAAATACTATACTTCATTCCAAATTCAGTCCCCATAGTTCTCTCTCTGGATGCTGATGATATTTTCCATCCAAATCCTTTGGAATTGTCTTAAATCACTGCATTGCTTTGAAGAGCCAAGTCCAACACAGCTGATCATTGTGTGATCTTCTTGTTACTGTGTACAATGCTCTGTTCACTCTACTCAGCATCAGTTCATGTAAATCTTTTAAGGCTTTTCGGTAATCAGCCTGCTCATCATTTCTTATAGAATAATAATAACTATTGTTATAAAATAAACTGAAATCAGCCTGCTCATTATTTCTTGAAAAACAATAACAATTATTATTTAAATACAACAAATACAACTATTTTCCATGAGTACTTGAATAAATCTTGCTTTTTTTCTATAGATTCCCAAATAGGTTCCAACTTATGTTGGCTCTATTGATCCCTTTGAAGTTGTTTCTATGAAACTTGTAGCTTGGCTAATTGCTCTTATGTAGTTTTCCTATAACTACATAATCAGTATATAAGGCAGTTAGCTCAGTAGACATAGTGCTGGATCTAGAATTGTTCCTCAGAACTAGACAAGTCATTTAAATGCTATTTGCCTCTGTTTCCCCATCTGCAAAAGGGGAATAATAATTGCACTTAACCTCACAGGGTTGTTGTGAGATTCAAATGAGATGATAATTGTAAAGTCTTTAACATAATGCTTAGTACACAGAAAATGCTATGTAAATGTTAGCCATTTTTATTAATTGGGAAATATTTAGCGAAATAAAACGACAATTCAATGCAGATAAGTTAATATGTTATACAAGGATCCATTCCTCTTTGAGATTGACACTACTGCCCTATAATATATCAAAAAATGGTCATCCACTCTCCACTTACAGAGCGTCAGTGATTTAAAATTCAATTCACTGAACATTTATTAAGAATGTAGTATGTGTCAGGCACTATGCTAAGGGCTGGAAATACAAAAAGAGGCAGTCCTTGTCCTTAAGGAGTTTCAGTGTAATGGGGCAAGATAGCATGCAAACAAATATATATAAAACAAGTTATAGGTTGAATAAATTGGAAATAATTAACAGAGAAAAAGCACTGCAATTAAGAAGCATTGGAGAAGACTTCTGGTAGAAGGTGGGATTTGGGGAGGTCAGTAGTCCAACTGGATTAGAGTGGTTTCTCAGGGGGACAGCCGGAGAGAATGCCTGGATCTGAGATGTGGGATTTTTTTTGTGGAATAGACAAGAGTCCAATGATATTTGCCTGAAGAGTATGTGTTGGCAGTTGCAATGGTCTTGTGATGAAGAGAGATGACACAAAGGTGAAATCACCACATTTGGTATAGAGGGTTCAGGGGGTCTTCAGGGTGACTCTTAGATTGCAAGCCTGGGACACCCCTAACTCAAGACCCACTTAGGCAGCTCATTCCCCTTTGGACAAGTCTATTAGGAGATTTTTTCCTGACATCAGGTTGCAATTGATTCTGGAACATCCACTCCTTCCCATTTCTAGTTCCTTCCTCTGAGGCTAAGGTCAACAAATATAATTTCACTTTTCCAGAATGAAAGACAAAATACTTTAAAATAAATATTAAATAAATAAAATTTTAAATAAAATAAAAGACAGCTACCATATTCTCCCTTGTCTTCTTTCCAAGACGAACATCCCTAATTTCTTTAACTGATCTATATACAGGACATAATCTTGAGCTCTTTATCATCCCAATTGACTCACTCTGAATTCTCTCCATCTTATCAGTGTCTGTCCTAAAATGAGATTCCTAACATAACTGATGTGGAAATATATTTTGCATGACTTCCTATGTATTAGGGGTATTGTATTTCTTGCCTTCTTATGATGGGGGGGGGAGAAGGAGCTAGTTGAAGGGAAAGAATTTGGAAATGAAAAATAAAATTTAAAAAATATAATAGTTTCACAACTCAAATAAAACAAATTAAGAAAAAATGTGATTCCTAGAAATGATGTGGATAGATGTAAAACACTGATTATAAAAATAAAGTCAGATTAAATAATTGGAGAAATATTCACAGTTCTTGAGTAGGTGAAGCCAATGTAATAAAAACGACAATTTTATCTAACTAATCTACTTATTCAATGCCATTGCAATTAAATTACTAAAAATTATTTTAATGAGTTAGAAAAACTAATAATAAAATTCATTTGGAAGAACAAAAGATCAAGAATTTCAAAGAAACTAAGAGAAACAATATAAAGGAAGGAGATTCAGCAATACCAGACTTTTTTTTTAATTTTAATTTAATTTTATTTAATAATAACTTTATATTGACAGAATCCATGCCAGGGTAATTTTTTACAACATTATCCCTTGCACTCGCTTATGTTTTGATTTTTCCCCTCCCTCCCTCCACCCCCTCCCCAAGATGGCAAGCAGTCCTATATATGTTAGATATGAGCAATACCAGACTTTAAACTATATTATAAGACAGTAAGTTTCAAAACCATCTGTTATTGGCTAAGAAATAGTAAAGATAGATTAGCAGAACAGAACAGACATATAATGCATAGTACTAAAGGATTATGTGTTTAACAAATGTAAAAATTTAAATTTTAGGGATAAGAATCTGCTGGCTTCACTCAGCTCAGGTGTCCAAAAGAGAACAGAGCACTCTTTTACTATAATGAATTGTGGTGTTTTATCAATACTTTGCTAATGCTGATTGTAACTTTACTGACTGATCTTTCAATTTGTGATTCCTGTGGATCCTTACCTCCATTCCTTGAATCACAAGAAGCTGTTTTTTCTTAATGGCTACAGCTCCATCTTTTATGGAAAGAACCTCAAATATATGACTTTTGTGATCCATGGCCCAGGAGGCTCTTTTCGCAGCACAGATTCTGCTCTCGATTCACATAGACTGGGTTCAATCTTTCCCTCAAAAATGGATGGGGCTCCCTTTCCTCTCCCTTTCTGGCTTATGAGACTCCCATTATTCTGACTTCTGAGTTTGACTTCTTGAGCAGCTGTGGAGTGGATAGAATGCCAGGTCTGGAGTCAGAAAAGCCAAATGTGGCCCCAGACACTACCTAGCTGATTGGCTGTGGACAAGTCACTTAACCCTGTTATCTCAGTTTCCTTAGCTGTAAAAATGAGCTGCAGAAGGAAATGGCAAAACACTCCCATATCTTTGCCAAGAAAATGCCAAAATGGAATCGCGAAGCATCCGACATGACTTAAAACAATTGAACAAAAATCTGGCTCCAGGTCTAACTCTCTACCCTCTGAGACACTTAGCTGGCCCATGCTGCTGGGTACCATATTGGGTAATGTATGAAGGACAGAGATGACCAGCTGGTAGTTGACCATTTTTGTTCCTTCTTTCAGGCTGGATTTTTCTCAGGTCTTTCTAATCTCTTTTTTCAGAGGCTTTAGGATATAAACTTTTCTTTCCTTCTTATGTTCTTTCCTTCTGGGAAACTTAATCTGTCATTGTCTGTCATTTTAACAGTTAGCTCACCTTTTTGCCTGAAGCAATAGCTCTCAGGCTTTTCTCTGTTCCCCACCATCACTCCGAGGCAATTGGGGTCAAGGAACTTGCCCAGAGTCACACAGCTAGGAAGCTATTAAGTATCTGAGACCAGATTTGAACTCAGATCCTCTTGACTTCAGGTATAACTATCAGATAAACATTATTAATTCAATCACAATAGCTCACAATTCCAATTAAGAAAATTCCTATGGAAAATACCAATCCCATTCAGAGAAAGAACTATGGAGACTGCATGCAGGACAAAACATACTATTTTCACTTTTTTTTTTGTTTTTCTCATGATTTTTCCCTTTTGTCCTGATTTTCCTTTTCCAAAAAGACATGGAAATATGTTAAAAAATGATATACTATCAGATTGCTTGCTATCTTGGGAGGTAAGGAAGAAGGGGAGGAAGAAAAAATTGGAACTCAAAATTTTACAAAAACGAATGTTGACAATCATCTTTAGATATGAACAAATTTCAGAAGAAATTAAAACCATTTCTAGTCAAATGAAAAAATGCTTTAAATCGCTGTTGATCAGAGATTTGCAAATTAAGACAATTCTGAGGTACCACTACACACCTCTCATATTGGCTAAAATAACAGGAGAAGATAATGATGAAATGTTGGAAGGGATGTGGGAAAACTGAGACACTAATACATTGTTAGTGGAGTTGGGAACTGATCCAACCATTCTGGAAAATAATTTGGAACTATGCCCAAAGGATAATCAAACTGTGCATACCCTGTGATCCAGCAGTATCTCTATTGGGATCCCAAAGAGATCTTAAAGGAGGGAAAGGGACCCACATGTACAAAAATGTTTGTGGTAGCCCTTTTTGTAGCAACCAGGAACTGGAAACTGAGTGGATGTCAATCAGAGAATGGCTGAATAAGTTATGGAATATTACTGTTCTGTAAGAAATGATTAGCAGGATGATTTAGAGAGGCCTGGAGAGACTTACATGAACTGAAGCTAAGTGAAGTGAGCAGATGCAAGAAAACATTGTAGACAGCAACAAGATTATTTGATGATTAATTCTGATGGATGTGGCTCTTTTCAACAATGAAGTGATTCAGGCTAATTCCAATAGACTTGTGATGGAGAGAGCCATCTGCACCCAGAGAGAGGACTGTGGAAACTGAGTGTAGATCACAACATAGTAGCTTCACCTTTTTTGTTGGTGTTTGCTTGCTTTTTTTTTTTCTTTCTTCTTTTTTCTTTTTTGATCTGGTTTTTCTTGTGCAGAATGATAAATGTGAAAAAATATATATATATAAGAAAAAGAAAATCATCTTTATATGTAATTTAAAAAAAAAGAAAAATATTATACTATTAAAATAAAATAAATAAGAAAATTTCTAACATCCAGACAAAGATTTGGTTTTCTGCACTGATTTAAACTTTTTCTTATCTCTAGCATTATATAGCTTCTAAATGTTGAAGGGGAAAAAAATCAGCACCACAGAGCATAGTATAGAGTCTGTTATTGGATGGTTATAGGGGAAGTTGGAGAAAGAACAGACTTTTTAGGGGGAACTTTGGTTCTTGAGGGGGTGAGGACAACTGGTAACTTTCAGGTTTGGGGTTCTGAATTAACCCTGTTTGTCTCAATTACTTTTCTAAAAGTGATCTGGGGAGAAGAAAATGGCAAATCACTTCAGTATCTTTGCCAAAAAAAATTATAAATGGGGAGAGTAGAACATTTATGGAAAAATGACTAAATGACAATAACAATAAAAAGTTGAATAATATTAGCAAAAAACAAAAAAGTTTTCTGTTCTGTTCAGCCTGAAGGGGACCAGTGCTCCTTGATCTGTCTCTTTGCCACAGCTCAGCCCTGCTTCAGTATCTCCTTTTTGCCAATGGATTTGCTGATCGTTTCTGGCAGGGTGGGGATATCTCCTTCACTATGGCTGCAATTGCTTCTTAACTCTTCCAGAGCTTGCTTTTTCCTCTCAATCATCACTCAGAGACTCCTAGACTTGACTCAAGTCTGCCTCCTGGTACCGATTGTGCTGGTCTCAAAGCACTCTCAAGGTTGGCACAGAATACCTGTCTGGATGCCAGTCAGTTCTTAAACTGACATCGTGGGCCCCCCCCCCCCTCCTCTCCAGGAACTCTACACTGAGAGTAAAGGAGTCCCCCAATCCTTGTATCTCCTTTAGAATAAAAACCAACTTTTCATTTGTGCCCTGGCAGATACATAAACACAGCACACTCTTGGGAGTTATATAGCAAGATTCTGTTTGCCCTTCATAACTGCTGGGAGCAGGAGGGTTTTTGTAGAAACTCTTGGTGAGCTTAGAAGGTTTTGTCACGCAGGGACTCCTGAATAAGTCTTTATTTATTTATAGAGGGCTTCTGCCTTTCTATGTCCTTTCTTTGCATAGTGCCTGACATTTAGTAAATGTTTATTGATTGGGTTACATCTTCACCTTGCCCCTAACTGAGCTCTCTGTCTCTCTACTTCTGTCTCAGTGTCTCTCCCTCCCTCTTTCTCTCTCTGTTTCTCTTTCTAACTGTCTCTTTCACCTCTCTCCCCTTCTCTCTGTCTGTCTCTATCTCTTTCACTCTGTCTCTGTCTTTCTTTGTCTCTTTCTCACCACCTGTCTCTCTGTCTCTGTCTCTGTCTCTCTCTTTCTCTTTCTCTCTCTCTCTTCTCTCTGTCTCTGTCTCTGTCTCTCTGTCTCTCTCTGTCTTTCTGTTTGTCTCTCTTTGTCTCTGTCTCTCTCTGTGTCTCTTTCTCTCTATCCCTGTCTCCTTCTCTTTGTCTCTGTCTCTCTCTGTGTGTCTATTTCTCTCTATCCCTGTCTCTTTCTCTGTCTCTCTCTCTCTGTCTCTGTCTCTTTCTCCTCTCTCCTCCCTGTCTTTCTCTCTGTCTGTCTCTGTCTCTTTCTATCCCTGTCTCTTTCTCTCTGTCTCTGTCTCTCTCTTTCTGTTTCTGAGTCTTTCTCCTCTCTCCCCCCTCTCTGTCTCTGTCTTTTTCTATCTCTGTCTGTCTGTCTCTCTCTCTCTTTCTCTCTATCCCTGTCTCTTTCTCTGTCTCTCTCTCTCTGTCTCTGTCTCTTTCTCCTCTCTCCTCCCTCTCTGTATTTCTCTCTGTCTCTGTCTCTTTCTATCCCTGTCTCTTTCTCTCTCTCTCTCTGTCTCTCTCTTTCTGTTTCTGTCTCTTTCTCCTCTCTCCCCCCTCTCTGTCTCTGTCTTTTTCTATCTCTGTCTCTCTCTCTCTTTCTCTCTATCCCTGTCTCTTTCTCTGTTTCTCTGTGTTTCTGTCTCTGTCTGTTTCTCCTCTCTCCTCCCTCTCTGTATTTCTCTCTGTCTGTCTCTGTCTCTTTCTACCTCTGTCTCTGCCTCTTTCTTTCTGTCTGTCTCTGTCTCTTTGTCTTTCTCCTCCCCTTTTTTCTTTCTCTCCTCCCCTTTCTCACACACCCTTTAAATGTGTGTGTGTGTGTGTGTGTGTGTGTGTGTGAGATCTTGCCTCAGACTATAAGCTCATCGGAGGCAGTGACTGTCCTTCTTTTTGCCTGCTCTTATATTCCTGGTGTTCAGTACAACCCTGGAGCACAATACACGGTTAATACTTTTATTCATCTGATGGGACTCCTTTGCTCAGATGCTTTTGATCAGCAACTAGTAGATTCTTTCCAAGTCTATTGCAAACAGAAGTTGACCTTAAAGTTTTTCTGCCACTGAGTCTTCGTTAATAATAAATCGATCATTCAAAATTTATTAAGCAACTACTATGTGTTAAGCGCTCTGCTACGGCTCCGACCCCAGGACACACTGACTAGCTCCAGGTAATGCTCTGAAAGCCAGCAGCAGATGCAGCCCCAGCTGTGTAGACGCCAGCTGCCCACAGGGACTACAATTCCCGTGAGGCCTTGCGGTAGAGCACCGCATTCCCCCCTCCCCCGAGGACAGGAGCAAGGTGAACTTGTCCGCCCCGAGTATGACGCGCCTGCTCCTACGGAAGGCAGCGATTGGCGGGGAGAAGCCAATAGGAGAAGGTGTTGCTTCAAGCTTAGTGAGGTCTACGGCCAGGAGGAGAGGACTGAGGATGAACTTTGTGCTGCGTACCCTTGGCCAGTGCCGGGGCCTCGCGGGGTCCTGGGGTGGGATCGCCCCTCATGCTGCTCCCAGGTGAGAGTCAGGCAGAGAAGAATCCGGAGAAGAAAGAAGGGCAGCTTTAGAACATGGAGCGGTGGAGTTGAGAGGGAGAGGGAAGCCTTAGAACATGGAAGGGTAGAGCTGAAGGGGGGGAACCTTAGACCGTGGAACGTTAGAGCTGAGGAGGGGGGCGGGGCGGGCTTAGAACGTGAATGTTAGCGCTGAAGGGGGGCAGTCTTAAAACCTGGAACTTCAGAGCTGAAGCGGGGGGATGGGAAGGGCCTTAGAACTTACAACTTTAGAGTGGAGAGAGCGTTAGGGTTCGGGTTAGAACGGGACCTTACAGACCAACCTCATCCTTCTCCGGAGAAGGCTGAATCACGAGGTTATGATTAGACAGTGTCTGAGACGGTCTGATTGCAACTGCAGTGCTTAATGTTTGAACTGGAAAGGGCATGGGGGACCCTTAAAATATGGAATGTTAGCTTTAGACAGGAGCCAGGAGGGAGTCTCAGGAGATGCAGTGTTGGGGCTGGAAGGGAGGGGGGAAGGGGAATTTAAAGTTCAGAAAAGAATTTTCTTTTCTGGAGGAGTAAGGGAGCAGTTCTAGAGAGAAGCAGCCTGCCTCAGAATTTAGTGTCACTTTGAGGTAGTTGTTGCTATCTGTAATGCCGGGATTCCAGGCCAGGGTGAGCTTGTCTGGAGGGGGGGCAATAAGTAAAAAAGAGGAAGGAGGGTTCAGTGAGTGGGGGAGCCTAAGATTTATGAAGTGCCCTCTGTGCTCAGTTCTAGGGATCTAATGTTTTTAATGACAGAGCCATTCTTGAGGAGCTCATAGTTGAGTTGATGGATAACTGGTACTGAGAGGGAGGTGGTTGAATGGCTCCTTGCTGCTGGGGGAGAGAATCTCCCTACAGCCAAAAGACATAGTGCCCTCTTTCCTTGAAGTTAACTCTAGGTAAGTCACTTTTCCTTTCTAGAGGAAACTTGTTTTCTTCTCTGTAAAATGGGGTTAATGATACTGCTCTGTCTTCCCCAGAGGATCAAGTGAGAAGGTGATTTGTAAATGACAAAGTGTTGCTAATCGAGGTCCCAGTGTTTCTATAATAGAATGACCACCTGGGACAAAGGTGTTATAAGAATAATTAGCCCATTTAATAACTGAGGGACCGGGTACACAGCAGTCTAGTGACGTGCTTGTGGTCAGAGGTAAGACTCCTGGCAACACAGCAGTGTTGCCCCCTCTCCTTGAGCTTGCTCACAGAAACCCCCTTCCTTCTCTCTAGACCGTTCCTACCATGGCTGCCCCAGCTCAGGACTATCAGCCTCCTCACTCGAATCTCTGCTGATCCCTGTGGCAGCTTCCATGTGGCACAGCCTAGGTCCCTGGCTCCTTGGGGCTATCAACAGGTGCGCTCTAAGGCCCGGGGCAACGAATACCAGCCCAGCAACATCAAGCGGAAGCGGAAACATGGTTGGATTCGGAGACTCAGCACTCCTGGTGGAATTAAGGTGATCTTGCGGCGGATGCTGAAGGGTCGGAAGTCCTTGAGCCACTGAGGCCTAAGCAGGCTCTCCCCGGGAGCCAGAATGAGCAGCGCCCAAGGACTGCATTAGCCAGACGAGATGGACAGGGACACCTCTAAGACAAAGCTTGAGCTCCTGACTGCCAGCCAGGACGATGGCTACCCTTACTTGGTATGTTAATACCATGGGACTTTTTCAGCAAAATCTTTGAGTTTAGAAGACTGAAATTCTTCCTGTGATGTCAGAGAATTGACTAAATGCAGAACTATTAAAGCAGTTAAACCCTGCAGAGATATTGGAGTATGATCTTTTCCCAGGTGTGCAGTTGATGAGGGAAGTTTTAAGCATATATATGAAAATGAAATTTGGTGGAATACATGTAAAGTCCTGTACTGAGGTTCCAAAAACAACCACACAAATAAAGAGTGAAGGAGGTGTGAATGAATGAATGAATGAACTAGCCAGTGGTTCACTGAGAAAGATCTGGGGGGTTTTTTTGGACTGCAAGTACAAGATATCTTAACTCTATTATGAAAGCTAAAAATCCAATCTCAGGCTGCATAAAAGACAGGTGAAGTGGCCAGAAAAAAAAGTATGAGATAGTCTCCCTGTGTTCAGTTCTGTTAACCAAATTTTGGGAAAGATGTAGCTAAGCTAAAAGGTGATTATGATGGTAAGGAAAAGTGGGACTGCTTAATCTAATTGTTTAGCATTCACAGCCATTCACAAGCTACTCTTCCTCACTTTTCCAGTCTTCTTAGACCATTTCGATCCCCACATGTTTTTAGATCCATTAACAGTGGATTCCCTGCTGTTTGAAAAAAGACACTATCTCCTGACTGGATATTTTCACTGGCTATTCCCCAAACCTGAAATGCTCACCCTTGTCTCTACCTTCTGGCTTTCCTAATTTCCTTCAAGTCCCACCTAAAATCCCATCTTCTACAGAAAGTCTTTTCCTCTTAGTGCTAGTGCCTTTTCTCTGTTGATTAATTCCTATTTATCCTGTATATGCCTTATTTGTACATAATTGTTTTTATGTTGTCTCCCCATTATCACTGAGCTTAGCATAGTGCTTGGCATTTAAATGTTCCTTGACTGACAGAAGATATAGGAGAAAGGGATGGGGCATAGTGCTGTCTTAGGACTTGAGGGGCTGTCTTTAAAGAATTAAGACATATATATGATTGACTCTAGAATACAGTTAGGAACAGTAAATGGAAGATGTGAAAGAGCTGATTTAAGCCTGATATAAGGGGGTAAGATCATAAATCTAGAACTGGAGGGACCTTAGGGATTGTCAGGTTCTACCGAGGCCCATGGAAACTGTGATTTAGATCATACCTGTAGTGTTAGAACCCAGGACCTCCAAATACCCTTTCCCTAAGAGATTGACCTAAAGTGGATTTTGCAATATCTATATGCCCAGAGTTCTCAAAGCACTTTGGACCTCTCTCAGACCCTGCAGGCAGATAAGCCACATTTAAACTCTCAGGTGATCATTTATTATTGAAAATCTGAGACTTGGGTTTTTGGAACCAGGAGGATGAGTTCCTCTTGGAGAGGCAGAATAAAATAGATTCACTTTCTTGTGCGCTTTGGATGATTGAGGACATAAGGGTATTTGTTGACACTTTACCTGATTGCCTGCATTGATCGCTCTACCCCAGAGGGAAATATTCCATACACCTTTGTTGACCTGGGCTGCCCACCTAGAAAGAGGGCTGGGGGATCCTGGTCAGATGGAAAAAGTGTTCCCTGGTTTTGTCTAAAGATTTTAAAAGTTTAGCTTCCATTACCACCAATTTAGGTTTCTCATGTTGCTTCTGGTGGGGAATGGAGGGCAGCAAAATTTTTCTCTGATGATTTCAGGACTGCTGAGGGTATCTCTTTGGACTCTATTAGATACTGAGTGGTGACAGGCAAGAAAGCCAGGCTGCATTGAGGTGTCGTGTTCAGGAGGGGACAGTTCTAATGATCAGACTCCACTGGAGTATCAAGTTCAGTTCTGGGAACAATCACAACTTAGGAAGGGTACTGAAGAGAGCTAGAGTGGTCAGAGGAGGAAAGCTAGAATAGTAAAAAAGAGCCTCTAGCTCAAACCAGACCAGCTGAAAGAAAATGTTTGGCCAGAGAAGGGACTATTGAGAGGGAAGGTAGTGTAAATATTTTAAGAAAACTATACATACAAAGTTATTATTAAATAAAATAAAATTAAAATTAAAAAAAAAGAAAACTATACATAAGAGGGATTATATTTTAAGTATCAGTGAACTAGAATTTAAGTGCCTACTATGTACCAGGTACTCTGCTAAGCACTGGGTATACAAAAAAAGTTATTGTCCTCAGAACTCATATTCTGATAGGAAAGGCTACACCCAAAAGCTATGTGTATAGCAACACACAGAGAAATAAGTAGAAATCATCTCAGAAGGCACTAGGAGAGAATTGGAAAAAGCTTCTTGCAGAAAATGGGGATTTGGCTAAGGCTTGAAAGAAGCCAGAGAACCCCAGAGATGAGGAGGGAGAGAATTCCAGGTATGGGGGATAGTCAGTGAAAATGCTCTGAGCCTGGAAGAGTGTTTTGTGGGAGGAATCCCTGGAGTTTGTGGAATGGCTAGGGGATGTGGTAAAACCTGCACATTGGAAAAATCAGTTTGTCAGCTGAATGGGGGAGAACCTATGGTGGGGAGAGACTTGAAGCAGAGAGACCAGTCAGCAGGCCACTGAAAGAGCCCAGGTGAGAGGCGATAAAGGCCCCTTCAGGGCAATATCAGTGTTAGGAGACAGAAGAGAGGGCTGATTTATGAATGATGTTAAGGTAGAAATGGCAAGACATGTCCCTGGTTGTAGGTTGGTGGAAACAAGGGGGAGAGTGAGAGAGAATGAGAAGTTGAAAGTGACATTTAAGTTTAAAACTTGAGTGACTGGGAAGATAGTGATTCCCTCAACAGTAATAGGAAATTAAGAATAAGAGAGGATTTTTTCTTTTTTTTTTTTTTGGGGGGGGGGGAGATAGTTCAGTTTTGGACATGTTGAGTTTAAGGTATCTATAGTCTATCCAGATCAAAATGTCCTAGGGTGAAGATGCAAAATCTCTTGTTAACAAGACAGAGTAAAGGCTTGATTGATAAGTAGATCTAAGAGTTTTTTGCTGATGAGATCACCAAGTGACATAGTATAGATGGAGAAGAGAAGATTCAAGACAAAGCCTTGGGGGAAACCTATAGTTATTAGGCAAGACTAGATGAAGACCCAGATGGGAGGAGGGAGGAGGATTCAGAACTATCCAGAGGCTAGTCAGAAGTTGATACTAGTAATCTAGGAGCAAAAACAAGTTTAGCCTTGATGTAAAGAAAAATTTCTTAAAACTGAAGAGGCATGCAGAAGTGGAATTGGCTACCTTGGAAGATAATGGATTCATTTCCCTTAAGTTCTGCATTTTTAGGAAAACCTGAAGGTGATTTTGCTTATTAGATATGTTGTGAAGTGGATTCTTCTTCAAGTATAGACTTAGACTAGATGGCCTTCAAAGCCTCTTCCAGTTCTTGTTTTATATTGTGTGCAAGGCATTTTGTCAGGTACTGGAGAGACAAAGATCACAATAACACTCTCAGTCTTCAGACTTTATTTAATGAAAGGGGTAGACAAACAAATAGATATGATTCAAGTTTGAATGCCACAGACCCAAAGAGCCAACAAAGTATTGCCAAGAAATTAAAGAGGGAAATAGTCATTTTTATGTTGGGGTTTCAGGAAAAGCTTCATGGAATAGGTAGTGTTTTCATTGGACCAAAAAGGAAGGGAAAATACTTCAATAGATGACAATGGAATGGGAAAGTGGGAGGTAAGGTGTCTCTTCCCCTGGGAAACATTGAGATGAAAGTGGACTGGGTAAAATCAAGGGCAGAGGAGTAGTACAAGTTGGCTGGAATGTAGACTACTTGAAAGGGAGAATTTACGGGGAAGGCTGGAGCAAGATGCTACATGGCCTTCAGTGACAAAATAAGACATTTCAGCTTCATTCAGTATGCAGTGGGGAGCCACCAAAGGTTTTTGAGTAGGAGTGACATGATAATAGCAGTTCATAAAGAGTATTACTCAAATAGTGATTGGATCACAGAAGGGATTGACTTACAGTGAAGGTGAGAAGAGATAACCAAGGATGTTTTCAAGTTATGGGATCATAAGGATATGACAATATCAGAAATAGTCTGAAGAAAGAATGATGACTTCTCATGAGGGATTCATAGAAGGCTTTGAGGAAGGCAAATATATTTATTAACGGACAGATGAAGAGCAGGAGTATGTGTAGTTCGTTCCAGACATGGAGAAGAGTATGAGCAAAGACACAGAAATGGGATTCACAGGATGTTTAGGGACTGGTGTGTCATTAATTTATCTAGGGTATCGGGTGAGATGAAACTGAAATTTTAGTTTGGAATCCTATTCTGGAGAACCCCAAAAGCTGGCCGAGTTAGAACTTTATAGGGTCCCACAATAGGCAAATTGATGCTCTGCTGGAAAGGAGATGACCAAAGCATGGCTTTAGAGTGTAAAGGCAGGAAGGCTATTAAAGGCCCCCTTAGGATTCAGGTGAGAGGCCCAGGTCCATGCCTTAATCCATGCTGTTGGGGAGACTAAGCCTGAGCTTGCAGGAGTTCGGAGCAGCAGGGCTAAGGCAACGAAGACCCACACCAAGATGGGGAATGCAGAGGATTGGGGGCCTACCAGGTTGCTTATGGAAAAGCAAACCATCTCATATCAGAAAAAAGGAAGATTAAAGCTTCCTGTGCTTGTAATGGGATTAGATCCTCATGAGACAGAAGCTGTCTCAAAGGAAAGTTAACAAATGTACCAAGGATTAGTGGGGGGAATTAATAGAAGAGCCTTTTTGCAGGTAGAATGGATGGGTGTCGTGGTTAATTGGAAGTATGGGATCTAAGAGCGGAAGGATAAAAGATGACACTAATGTTTTTGAGCCTGGGGTCCTGTAACGATGCTGCTACTGTTGGCAGAGATAAGAAAGTAAAGAGAAGAGGTAGCAGGTTGGTGTCATAGGGAGCGGACAGCTTCCTTAGGGCCATTGTCACCATTACCAACTCAGGCCCCTCATTCCTGACATGGTTATCCAGATGTAGGGCTCTGGCTCCTTAAGGCTGACATTACCCAGCACTGTGGGGGAGCTACATCATCCCTCAAATCTTCCAGTCTGGTAATGGAGATAAGGATGTGCGTGACTACTGAAAGGCCGCATGAGAGCTACTCTGTGTGTGTTGGTTTGCCATGCTTTAATCTTGCATATCCATTATCTCAGGAAAACTGAAGGGTTATTTTATTAGTTTTATAGGTTTTCTTTACTCGTTTTAAAGAAGTTGTGGCATCTGTTTACATCTACCTTATCCAAACTGGAGAGGGCATAGATGGGTTTTTATTACTGATACCATTTTGCAGAAGTCTACACATTTCAATATAGAAGTTATATAGTCAGTAGTGCTAAGTGTGCTAGAAATAAATCCTTAGCTCATCTGGCTATACCCACATTGTTAAACAATGCCAAAACATTAATCATTAAAACATGTTTCATTAAAAAGAAGGAGGGGGGGGGGCAGGCAGGAAAGAGTTTCTCTGCTTTGGTCAAACCACAACTGGAGTGTGGGTTTTAGTTTCCAAGTGTCACGTTTTAGGAAGGGTGTTGGCTGCCTGAAACATGTCCAGCAAAGGGAGATCCAGATGATGAGAAAGCTTGAAATTGAGGTCATACCATAAGAGCATTGTTTGAAGGAACTGGAGATACTTAGTCTAGAGAAGAGAAAATTTAGTGGGGGGGGGAGAAGGGGGGAGGATGATAGCCAGCTAGAGGGATATGAAGGGTTATTATGGGCCTTGTTTGCTGGGCTGAAGAGCAGAAGCTGGAACAGTGGGTAGAAGTTAGAGAAGGACAGATTATCAGTAGATACAAGGAAAAACTTTGCAACAATTAGATTTTTCTGAAAGTAGTTTGATTGCCTTAAGAGGTAAAAGCTCATCTCCACTGGAAGCTTTCTTGCAGGGGCTGAAGGACCATTTCTGGCTGTGGCATAAAGGATACCTATTCAGGTACAATTTGGGATGAATGACTTCTCATGTCTCTTCCAGCTTTGAAGTTCTGTGACATATATATATGGCTGGAGGAGCACTCAGAGGCAGGTTCATGGAGGAAGTGGTATTTGAACAGGATTTTTAACCTGTAGGCTGTCAGCATGCAGAGATAGAATAGAAGAAAAGTAACCTTTAAGGAGAGGTACAGATAAGAGAACTACTTGAAAAACAAGATTTTTTAGGGAAGGTTGGATCCAGGCTTTCGTTGGCTTTGAATGCTAAGATAAGGACTTTAAATGTTATTCAATAGGCAGTTAAAGGTACCTTAGGTTGGAAGGTACTTTAGATAACAGTCATAAGACAACCAGACCTGCTTCTAGCATAACTTATGGCAGTGACAAAGAAGAGAAATTATTGTGAAGAGGAGACCTATTTTCAGCAGCAGCAGCAGTAGGTACAGTAACCCTGAGAGGGATAGCACCTCCCCAACCAGTCCTCATGGCCATCATCTGGGAAAGCAGAATTTTTTTTTAAATTAAAGCTTTTTGTTTTCAAAACATATGCATGGATAATTTTTCAGCATTGACAATTGCAAAACCTTGTGTTCCAAATTTTCCCCTCTTTCCCCCCACCTCCTCCCCTAAATGTCAGGTAATCCAATACATGTTAAATATGTTAAAGTATATGTAAAATCCAACATATGTATACATATTTATACAATTATCTTGCTGCACAAGAAAAATCAGATCAAAAAGGAAAGAAAATGAGTAAGAAAACAAAATGCAAGCAAACAACATCAAATAGAATGAGAATGCTATGTTGTGGTCACACTCAGTTCCCAGTCCTCTCTGGGTACAGATGGCTCTCATCATTAAATCATTGGAACTGGTCTGAATCATCTCATTATTGGAAAGAGCCACATCCATCAGAACAGATCATCCTATAAGGCCTTAGTGCTCTCAGAAGATCTAGTATCAGAAACTGATAATGGAAATGACATAGAGAAGAGGCTTTGCTTTATTTCCTTGTGGTCTGGCAGACTTGTAGTTGAAGCTTCCTACATGAGTTGACTCTCCACTAGAATGGGAGCTCCTTAAGAGCAGACACTGTCTGACTTTTCTGTATTCCGGGTCCTAGTGCAGTGTTTTGCACATTGTAAGTGCTTAATAAATGCTTCATTCATCCATTTTGCAGATGGAAATAGAAGGGACATGTAATGCCCGGGCTAACTTTCTTGAGGATTTCTCTGGAGTCTGAGATCGAGCTCGAGTTCACTCTCACCCAAGTCTCTCTTGAGTCTGCTTATTTCAAGTCCTCTCAGCCCTTATATACCTTACAGGGGTCCTCAAACTACGTCCCGCAGGTCAGATGTAGCAGCTGAGGATGTTTATCCCCCTCACCTAGGGCTATGAAGTTTCTTTATTTAAAGGCCCACAAAACAAAGTTTTTGCTTTTACTATAGTCCAGCCCTCCAACAGTTTGAGGGACAGTGAACTGGCCCCCTATTTAAAAAGTTTGAGGACCCCTGCTTTAGTACAATTACATCACTACAGCACACTGAGCATGTGCCAACTGTAAAACCATTACATCACCATACTAAGTACTAAGTATATGTGAACTAGAGAACCATTATCTCATCAGTCACACTGAGTTAACACCCTGCTGTAAGTATCTTTGCTTCAAGTATACTTTTCTCAGAGTTCCCCAATATCTGCAGTCCTCTACAGGGACGTGACTAAGTTATACATGAGGAAGAAACCAAGAAACCAGGATTTGAATACCGACCTTCAGATTCTAAATCTCTCATTTAACTGCTTATAATTTTCCTTCTGGGAAAACTGGAATGCCTGTAGCCTGGCATGAGAGGTAATAGAAGTCTGAATATAGCCAGATGGCAACTGTCCACAGTGGGGAGAATGGGATTGATGGGGCAGATGCTGTGCAGGCAGAATCCTTTCTGAGTTTGACCCCATCCTGTGGTCTTCTATGCCCTGAGTGCCAACCAGATAATGTCCTGTACCTCTCTGGGCTCACGATTTCCTCCTTGTACTGTGGCCCTTCATGTGATCCCCTCCATTTTCCTCTTGGACTGAGAATTCAATGACGGGAGTCTTCAGGAGACGAAACACTTGAGTGGTGGGGCAGGGCCCTTGAGGTCTTCCTCTATATCATCCTATGAGTCTGCCCCTATTTAGTGCCTTTGACTTCTGATTGGTAGGGAAAGATATGGATGAAGTGAAAGGCAGCGTGTGTGTTGGAAGGAACTCTGGATTTGGATTTGAGAGCTGGAGTTCCATAGCTAAGTCACCATGGAAAAAGTCAACTCTTTGACTTGCCATCTATAGAGAAATTCAAGTATTCAAGTATCAAATTTGCAAGAAATAGTATGTCTAATGTTTTGTTCTCCTCACCCCCATCTTCTCAATTGTGATCGCTCCTTTTTAGGTTTTTTTGGTTGGTTCTTTATCCATACCATACCCTCTAACTGTGGGAGTTATGAAAGCCTCTGTTTTGGACTATCCTTGTTCCCCTTCTTATTTCACTCTGTATTATATTTCATTTGATCTCTTCAGCTCCCATGAATTCAGTTATTTATATACAAATAATTCCCATATCTATATATACAGCCTTAGTTTCCCTCCTGAGTACTCATGTACTGTTGTAATACATGAGCCACCTGTCAGTGGCTAGAATGGATCTCTTCATGAGAGAGGATGGATGATGGTGATACAAGGAGACAGAGGCAGTTGCGTTATCTGACCTCTCTCCTCTCCCCTTTTGCCTCCAATTTATCTCATTCTCTGTCCACAAGGAACATCTGCATCAGTAAAGACTGCCCTGCAACTCCTTCAAGTTGATGATCCACAGCTGTGGAGGCTCTCGGAGAATTGACCTGCCCCTTCACCCAGGCATGGTCCTTAACAGTGCCTCTCAAACCGCTTCTTGGTTTATCTCAAACAGGACATCTCGTAGGTATCTTAAACTCAGAGGGGCCAAAACAGGAGTCAATGTTTCCCCCACATCCCCTTTCCTACCAAACCTCGCCATCAGCATTTCTGTGCACCCACTCCCCCAGGCCCATAGTCTCAATGAGATCTTCAAGTTCCAATTCTCACTCACCTCACATATCCAGTCTTCCACAACATCCCCTATAGCCATCGCCCTGCTGGAGGCTCCATCACCCCTCGTCTCCATTAGCCTTCTAACTAGTTTCCCTGCCTCAAGCCTCATCTCTCCCAACTCCAGTCCACTTTCCACTCAGATGCCAACAAAGTATCCTGAAGCATGATGTCAACACCTCCCTGCCCTTTTTTTCCTCTAAGATTAAATATAAAGTCTTCTATCTGACATTTGAGATTCTTGATAAACTTCATTATACATGGCAACAGCAAGATTATACGCTGATCAATTCTGATGGACATGGCTCTCTTCAACAATGAGATGATTCAAACCAGTTCCACTTGTGCAATGAAGAGAGCCATCTACTTGTAGAGAGAGGAGCTTGGGAACTGAGTGTGAAGCACAACATAACATTTTTACTCTCTCTTGTTATTTGCTTGCATTTTGTTTTCTTTCCCAGTTTTCCTTCTTGATCTGATCTTTGTGCAGTAAGATAACTATGTGTGTGTGTGTGTGTGTGTATATATATATATAATTTAACATGTATTTTAACATATTTAACATGTTTTGGACTACCTGCCATCTATGGGAGGGGTGGGAGGAAGGAAGGGATAATTTGGAACAGAAGGCTTTGCAAAGGTTAATGCTGAAAAATTACCCAAGCATATGTTTTGTAAATAAAAAGCTCTAAATAAAAAAGAAAGAAAGAAACTCTTCATAAGTAACACACTTCCTACCTTTGTAGCTTTCTTCTGTCTTACTCCTTTCTACTCATTCCATGACCCTTTTACACTGGCCTATGTGCAGTTCCTTGAACACATTTCAGGAGATATTCTATTTCTTATTTCTGGCTATCCTCCATGCCCTGGGTGCTCTGCCTCCTACCTCCATCTCTTAGTTTTCCTGGAAACTTTAAAAATTCAGCAATAATTTCACTTTCTACAAGAAACCTTTCCAGATCCCAGCTAAATCCTTTCCTTTTTGGATTAACATCTACTCTATATAAATCTTTTATGTAGATATTTATGTCTTCCCCATTACATTGAACACTTGAAGAGCATGGATGAGAACAGGAATTGTTTGCTTTTCTTTACATCCTTTACAATGTCTGACATATAGAAAGTGGCTGATCAATAAATTTTGTTAGCAATCTCACCTCAGAAAATAAGAGACCATTTATCATTCCCTTTTTCTTTATCATTCCAGTCTCTGATGAAGTGACACTTTTCTTTGGTTAATGAGAGAGTCACCTCAGATATCTTTGTATATTTAGTAGATTATGAGTTAATTTTTAATCAGATAGAACATAATCAGTATCTTATAAGTTGTGCCCATTTCCCTCTTCTCAGGTGTGATATTTTCCATTTAAGAGGAAATGTTATACTGGGGAAATAAAGTCCAGAAAATCCTACCTCAGCTCATGCTTAGAATCATTCTTCCAGCCTTCCTCATAAAAACTTCACCTGCAATTCATGCATAGGGTTACTGGTATCATGGATCATTGACCTAATAAGAGTCCTTGATGATCATACCTGGAATCATATTTAGAACATCAGTTATAGTCCCAGGAGGTCTGATAGTAAGTTTCAATAACCATAGCTTCATAACTTTAGATGGATTCAGTTATTAAGGATCACATACATATCCTTGAGATGAAAAAAAGGTCAAGGTATTTAATTTTATACTTCTTAAACAAGCCATGTTCTTAGGTTAATTTCGAAGATACTTCTTCCTTCCAGATCTTCTTCTTGATACAAACTCAGTATAAAAATGAGGTATGAGAAGAATTAGTATATTAAAAATACACAATTCACCTAAAACTTTGGAGGATTTTAATTGTTGCATTGAGAGCCTGAAATGGGAAATGAGTCATTATTTCTCTTAGAATACATATACGTTGCTGTTGATTCAGTAGCTCCTAGAGCCGGGAGCTTTTCTACTGAGTTGTTGTTGGCTTCTTTGGGCTGAGGGGTCTGGAAAACGCTGCCGCTGCCACCACTCAAGAGGCCCGCTGTCTGCCCCTGGTTCCCTGGGCCCTGTTGTGCGGGCTTGGCCTGTGCCAGCTGCTCCAGACCAACCCCTCCTGCTAATCTTCCAAGCCACCTCCTGCTAGAAAACTGTTCCACTCTTGTGGGTTCTGACGCTCCAAAATTCGTTTAGAGTCATCATTTAAAGGTATTTGGAGAGATTTAGGGGACAACTCGAGAGAGTCCTAACCTTCACTCTGCAACCTTGGCTATGCTCCTCAACATTCACTTTTATAATATCACTTACTCTTAATGAAACACGGAACTATTTTTTCAAAGGCAACTTCCATTTTTGTGCTTGCGGATTGTGAATGATTCTGACTCCTGAATGCCTCTTTCTTTCTTTTTTTAATGGATATTTTAGTCATTTTATTTGCATAATTCAACATTTTTCTCTGAAAATGGTTTTAGTAGTGCACAACTTCGCTAATAATGCACTCAGGTACCTTTCTTCCCACAACCTCTCCAACACTGACTATTGCCATTTTTTGTCATTTTTTTCCATTTGCCAGGTATAACATAAAATCTCCAGGTTGTTTTGATTTGTGTTTTGAATGCCTCTTTCTTTTACAAAGTTTCGATAGTCTTCTCGTTGGGAATTTTATGTTTGCCTCATATCAAAACAAGAGCTAATTTCCTAATAGTTAGAAATTAAAAGAAATCCTTATTACACTAATTTAACTAAATGAAATATAGCTAAATATAGTTAAATAATTTAAAATTTTCAACTTCAATAAGGCCAATAACAGTCAAGATTAAAATTTTCAGGACCCAATATCATCAATGTACACATACTTGAATATATATACTAGACAATGATTTGAATTAGAAAGCTTCTTTTAATTATAGTTTGATAATTTTTATTTTTATTAAAACACAATTTTGAATTAGAGTTAATAAGAATTGCATTAGTAAAACTATCTGATGGAAGTTATACTTTTTGAAGGGCTCAGGGTATAACTTTTTCCCTTTCAAATCACTCAAAGCTTATGTTCTTTTTTTTAAACCTAACTTGTTGTAAGGTATCATTTAGTAAAAATTCCAAATCACTGTTTGTTTTATGACTTTGCAAGCTTCCACTTGAGAATAATTTTTTATACTGTAAATTTCTTTATTTCATCATATAAAATGTTTATTTGTTCTAGAATAATTTGTAAGTTTTGTTTTTCCTCCCAAAATTTTATTAAATGTGCATGCACTTAATTTATTTTATATCTTCTTAATATTCTTGTTTAATCCTATCATCAATAATTCTTTCTCTAATTTATTATAGCCTTATTTATACTATTTGAATTTATTTCTACTTACCTAGTGATTTCAATACAAGTTTACTGTTTTAATTTACCTAGACAATATATCATTAAATTTTATTTATTTTCAGTTGCTTTCTGACTTCAAAACAAGTTTTCTTTTTCTGTAAATGCTTTGGCAATCACCTTCAATCTGGAATCTAATCAGGACTTGCTTGGTGCCCTCTAGTTGGTTGTTTAAAAGCAATAAACAACAGAAGAGTAAATAAACTCCAGTTATACTCACTTTTATTCTTTTCTGAAGATGGCCTAAAATGTTCTTATTCTGCTTTCTAATAATAAAAATTCCTTTCTATGATAAACTTATCCCAATTTTAAGTAGCTTTAAAATAGATCTTTAATCTACACTAAAAACCGGTTTCACAGTTGATATCTCAAAATGATACAGACTTAGAGATTGGCTAGCTGAAAATTCTTTTGGTTTAAGCAAATGTTTTTTAAATTATGAATTATGAAATTATTTAAGTTCATAAGAGTTTTATTCTAGATTCACTCATACTATTCCCTAAGTTTTTCTTATTATAACACTGCTCTGAATTCCCATTTCACTAAATCTCTTCTGAACATATCTCATGACTAAAAGGATAGTTCTTAAAATACAGATTTCAACTTTAAATCAATCCCTAGTCATTTTAAAGATCCCTTTTAAGGAATAACTGATCTGTGACTTTTTGTTATTGATATTTGTTTCATTAAGCTCTACAAAATTGCTAGTATGCTTTAAACTCATCAAAATATTTATAAAGACATCCAGATTATAATCTAGAATTGAAAGAAATTTGATATTCCTTTTTTCATGACTTGATTTCCAGTTATTTGTTAATGTTATCAATTAATTTCTGTGTTTGCCTTTCAATCAACAACCTCCAACATGGCCATTGAGGGAAACAGAGAAAAAAAGAGAGACTTGTCTTCTTTTAAGCCTTTTTATGAAAGTTTTTTAAAAGTCTGTTTCCTTCATTTGATTGTGCCAAAAGAAAAGGTATATGTAAAACATCTATTAGCTATGAGTTAGCACAAACCACAAATAGCATAACATAAGCAGATAATTATTTCCTGTTCTTCTAAACATTTTCTTGATTATATAAGATCCCTTTCTATCTGAAGTAAGGACCCCACTATTCCTAAATTCAGTTTCATCATTTACCAAATAGACACACACAAAATATATAATAAGACATAAAATTAAATCAGGATTGAACTTATAAATTTTTTTCTAGGAGATTTTGAAGTCAAGATCTTACCTGTCTTCTCTCATAAGTTTAGAACTTATGACCATCTTGTAGAAGGGGTTTTACCTGGGATAGTTCTGTTTCCTAACTATGTTAAAACTTTTAAAATCTTATCAATAAACTATGTGATTTAATAACAATACAAATGTCTTTAGCCTAATTTGCCAATTGGGTTCACCCATTTAAAATGTTGAAGTTGGGAAGGGACCCTAAAAGGTTGGGGGTCACAGATCAGTGTAATGAGGTGTCTCAAAAGAATCTGGAGGCTTGAACCATATCCAAGTCAAGGGGCAAAGTTTATTGTAACTGTAATACCAATTGACACTGTCTAAGAGTTCCAAAAGAATTTAGCAAAGAACCTGGGGCAAGAAGGCACATTTATCCAGTTCTTCATGTTATTGATATACTATTTTATGGCCTAGAGGTAGAACTGAGAAATGGTCTCAGGAGTTTGATTATCACTGACCAGCAGACCTAGGACTTTTTGCTCACAAGTAAGTTAAAAATGCAGGGGCCACTCTTCAACAATCATATGAACCAAATCAGTTCCAATGAAGCAGTAATGAATTGAACCAGCTACACCCAGGGAAAGAACTCTGGGAGATGACTATGAACCACTACATAGAATTCCCAATCCCTCTATTTTTGTCTGCCTGCATTTTTGATTTCCTTCACAGGCTAATTGTACACTATTTCAGAGTCCGATTCTTTGTACAGCATATAACTTGTAAATAAAAAAAATAATAAATAAAAATGCAGGGGCCAAATATGAGCAAAAAGAATAATTAAAAGTGGAGTCAGTGTGGGGGTCACTAGGACAGGAACCAGGAACCCCACCCAGAGGAAGGCTGGGGTGTAGACAAGGTTATCATGATGTCTCTCATCCAGACAACTTTTCCTGAGAGGGGCCTGTGTGCACAATCCCCCTGCCAGTCCTCCCCTGGGTGTGTACCCTCCTCCAGATGGGCTTCAGGAGAGGGGTTAGCAGCCCTTTCAGAAACTGGGCAGACCTGACAGATCCGTTTAATTGCTTCTCCCAGCTTGTGACCTGTGGAATAGGTTTCACAAGGACTGGAGAGCATTTCCCCCTCTTCCTCCCCTCCCCCCCAGTACCTTGATTTAGGCCATAGAGAAGTTTCCATTGGTTGGCCTGAGATTGGAAATTGGTCCCAGGGTGTTTGAAACTGCCCAGAGGGGGAAAGGGTGTGTCCCCTTTCCTTAGCAAAGAAGTGTAGGAGTTGGGAATTAAAGGTGCCAGGGTCAAGGGCAAACAGGCAGCAGCACGGACAGCTGAATCTACAGGCCTGTTTTCCCCTTGGCCTGAAGTGAATCCCTCTTCTGGGGTCCTTTGCAATCATAACAGAGACCTCTCTGGATCCATGGACAGCTTGCAATAACTGGAATTTCCCCTGAACCTTTAGTGGGGGAATTATTATTTATTTTTCTGTCAACAGTCCTCTTTCTTTCCATATAAAACATGAAAGACATATTCGGAGTCAGTATAGATCTTCACTCTCATTCCTTTCCCCAATTCTAAAACTCTGTTTTAGACACCCAGTTTCCTTGGGAAGTAAGCAAGGGGTCTGGGAGAGGGTCCCAGGGACTGAGTTGAGACCCTAGGACCTGCCCCAACTTCGATGTACAGTGGGAAAGGCTTCAGGCAGGGCTAAGGCCGGGGAAAGAGATGGATTTGGCCTTCAGGGGCTTAAACACCTCGGCCTGATCAGGGCCCCATTGGAGGGGAATTGTGTCAGGGCCTGGAACAGAATCATGGAGGGCCTTGGCAATAACTACAGTTAGGTACAAAATCCAGCCTTGCCCAGGAAAGCACACAGGGGTTCAGGGAGTGATTAACAAATGATAGCCAATGTGAGCCTTTAGACAAAGAAGGGGCCTGGAAGTTAGGGGGTTGTATGGTTGCAGCCAGAGAAGCCTCAGTGGGGCTGCAGATCAAATTATCGTCTACCTATTGGATAGTTGGGGCCTGTCCAAACCTGTGGGGACTGTCCCGGAGGCCCTGAGCTACCTCTGTGGGAGGGACATGACTGCCCATGGGCACTGGTGGGGCTTGCGCTCCCCTAGATTTGCCCCTTCAAGGGCAAAAAGAGACTGTGAGTCTTTATGGGAGGGTATGCAAAAGAAAGCATCTGCAAAGGTAGAAAACCATTGTGTCCCCTGGGATACTTGTACTGGGCTCGGGGATTCTGCTGACTATTTGCCCTGATTACAGAAATTTGCTATAAGAAGAAAAAGCAGGGACATGATTACACTAACATCAAAACTGGTCCTTCAGGCCTCAGCCTGAGAGCACACATGCAGGATAAAGCATCCTTAGTTACATCTGTATGACAGCCCATCATGCAGTAACAATTACACCTCATAGCCAGACTCAGGAATAATCAGGTGGGAAACAAACAAACAGAGCTGGGAAACTGAGTCAAAGAGATCCCACCTTGAACAGAGGCTGAGGTTGTCCTCCCAGCTCTTGCCCAGATAAGACACCCACCTATGACAGTTCAGGAAGGCATTCTCTGGGTAATTTAGGGCATTTCTCTGGAATGGTGAGCTACAGACTCAGGCATCAAATTCAAAACTCAAAAGAATATCAGTTACAATCCCAGGAGAGTTTATCTCTAATAGCAAATTCTACTAATCGCAGCTTAGGGCTAGATATGTTATTTTAAAAGTTTACCAGGACTTAACCTATAGGAGATTTTGTTTAACATGTTTTCTATGTTTAAACTTATCCTGGTGCAAAGGATCCATCGTTATACAAGCTTATATTTTCTTAGTAAATACATTCCTTTTTTAGGAGTTGAGAAATGAGCCTATTTAGTAAACAGAAAATAGAGCCTAAACAGGCTCATTTTTCAGGGCTGATGACTCAGATTACACTGATGGTTCAAGAAAACTGTGAAGTTTGCAAATTAAGGGGGGTTGACAGAGACCCCAGGGAAGGGGCTGAGCTTGCTATTGCCCAGCCCAACTATTCTTAGTATTTTCATGGGCTGTGCTGTTTGATACCTCCTCCCCCTCTGTGAAGGGGGAAAAGGTACTGCACATTTCCTACTATAAATTGATAAGGCTTTCACCTCATCCCTCTTGTTTTACACACATTAATTACCAATTTTAGGTTTTACATGATGACAGTAACTCCAAATAATTTAGTAAACAATTTTAGAGTTTTTCTAAGTAATAGCCAATCTTAGTTGCAATTTCTGTTCCCTTAAAGAGTTTCCCTTTTGTTTTAAGGAGAAAACAAAACAATTCTTAAAACTGAGATAGAACAGATTTTAAAATTGACTTAACTTTTAGTTAATGAGATTCCATAAATTCTGATTAAATGCTCTAGACAAACTGAATTGCCATTTGGTTATTTTCTAATTCACACAAATCATTTCACTTTTTCCAACCAGGAAAAGGGTTAAGGTGCCAGTTTTTACTGACAGGGCCCTCAGAAACCTGACTCTAGATAATTGAAAAGTAGGCTATTTGTTGCCAAAATTTTTAAAGTAATAGCAAACTGCTTTTCTGTTTTCCTAAAGTTCCCAAACTCTTAAATCTTCTGTTAACACAATCAATGCAAATAGTTTACAATTTATATATCCCTTTAGTGGGCTTTAATTAGAGCGCCTTTAAAACTGCATTTACTATCATACCAAATTTCATTGAATTGCTCTTTCCTCTATGCACTATCTTCCTAGTCTTAGAGAGGCCTTAATTTAGTTGAATTTGCTTCCAAATTACTTTATACACACATAGAAATCATTTACCTAAACACTGGAATTATTTGTTGGTCATATCCAAAAACCCATATAAACTTATCAAATATAAAGCGATTATATCCAATAAAGCAGTTAATATTCATATAGAATGTTTTATGCTAAGCACATTTACAATCATGTGATCTTCACAACAACAATCATTATTATTTCTCTTTACAAATCAGAAAACTGGGCATTATGGCATTTTGCTACTACTTTTAAAATTCTGCAATTATGAAACAGAGATAAAATAATTTGCCATAAGTTATATAGCTAATTCATATCCAGAACTGAAACAGAGAATGGTGAGCTTACCAAATGTAGGGGCTGACTAGTTTTCTCACCTCACACTGCCATGCTGGGGGGTTACCAGGGGTAATCGGATTCTTCCCAGGAGTTGCTGGACAGAACCTGCTGAAGACTGAGGTGACTGGTGCCAGGATCTCCCCTTGATGGTAGTTTCAAGGGCTCAGGGAATGCTGACCATGGTCCTGACTCCTACTGTACCCCCACCCTCCCAAGCTGGGGGGGTGTTGGCAAGGTTGTGTGGGGTCCCTATGGCTGTTGCTGCTTCCCCCTTTCTACAGGTAAGACAAAATTTGAGTTTCTTTACATTTCCTTAGCATTCTCTTTTCTTTATTTGATCTTAAATGAGAGAAGTTAGCAAACAGAGGGGCTTGGGCTATATTGATTTTGTTAGCAATCCCCCAAACTGAGACACACTCAGGACTCTGGGGAGTGGAATGGAGAGGGTTCCTTGGATACCTTCTGGGATGTTTTTCCAATGGATCAGAAGGAGACTCCAGACAAGACAGGAGTCAAGGAAGGGTTATCAAAAAGTTGCTATTTATCTAGTTTTTTTTTTTTTTCTTTTTCTTTTCTTTCAGAATGGGTTAAATTACCAAAATTATTTCCAGTGTTTCAAGAATTTTTCTTGTAATCTTAAAATGACTAATTGCTAAACTTGTTAATCATTGCTCTCAAAGCCTTGAGAATCTGCTAAGATGCTATTTTAATTTTAATTAGTTAACTTTATTTCAGTAGCTTCCAACCTTTGCAAGAGCTATGGTCCACAGGAAAAAGTCAGGCTTTTTCCCTTTTTAAGGTGGGAGTCATAATCTTCCCAGCATTCCAACTATAGCATAAAAGGTTTTTCTTGCTGCTGCATTTTAAATCTTTCCAGGTAATAGAATCTAGCTCACATTACAAACATGACTCAGACATTCTGCACAGAGACTCAGACACAGACAAAAATGACATTGAAGAGGACTACCCCATCTTTGCCAAAAGCTATAAAAATTTCTTTGCTAAAAGCCATCCTATAGCACTTTGTCTCCTTTGGCATCCCAGAGGAGGTGAAAAGGTGGCAAAGATTCCCTGGAATATATGCTGAAAATTGCAAGAATTTTCAAGTCAAGGTGTCCCCAGTCAAGGAAAACTTGCTGAGTGTGGAGCTCACGGTGACCCAGACAAGCCTTCTCCCAGTGGCTATGGGTGTCCCAGCTATAAGACTGAGGGAGAAAAAATGGGCTTACTGTGATAAAGAGGGAATCAAGTCAGGAGAGGCTGGACTCCCTGCACTAGCCACCAAATGTTGAGGTTGGGAAGGGACCCCAAAAAGTTATGACCCAAAAGGGTTACAGACTGGTGTCATGAGGTGCTCAAAAGAATTTGGAGGCTTGAACCCATATCCAAGTCAAGGGGCAAAGTTTATTATAATTGTAACACCAATTGATGCGGGCTAAGTTCCAAAAGAATTTAGCAAAGAACCAGGAGCAAGAAGACACATTTATCCAGTTCTTTATGTCATTGATATGCTATTTTATGGCCTAAAAGTAGAACTCCTCAGAGTGGTCTCAGGAGCTTGGTTACCACTGACCAGCAGACCTAGGACTGTCCTAAAGCCAGAAGGCTTTACCATTGATAGACAGATTGTTGGAATAATAGCACTCTAGAGTCAGAGAGCTTCATATATACCATAAAGTCTAAGGGAAGAAATATTATTTTCCTAGGCCAGAATTATAATCATTGACAGATTGTGAGAACAATAGCACTTTAAAATTGGGGGGATTTCGGGATCCCTGATTCTAAAGCCAAAAGACTTTAGAATCATTGACAGATTGTTAGAACAAAAGTACTCTAGTCAGGGGGGTCTCCTTACTGCTCTCTCCCCTAGAAATTATATTCTATTAAAAGATCACTTTGTTCTTAGAACAAATTCCTAAGAGATAGAAGAACTGGTTAGAGTTTCATTCCTTAGTCTTTTTGCCAAAATATAACCCCAGGAAAAAAAATTGAGAATGATGATGAATTTTGTAATATCAGTAGTTCGTTTGTTCTAAGCTGATTTTGGGAGATTGTTCAATAAAATTCTGTAATTTTTAAGTCATCAAAAATTCTGTGCTTTGATCAAAAGAGTTTCCTAAATTCTTTGTATTCTCAAACAAAACTTTACATAGCTTAGTAGCTCTTTGTTTAGTCATGACTGGGACAAGGAGGCTACAGAATCCATCTCTCCTGGGGACATGCCCAAGTAGGAGTGGGACTCCTCAGAGGAACTTTTGAGAGAATTGGACTAGATTCCTGAGGTACCTGCCTTTTGGCTTACTCCATTTGAGAAGTTTCCACTGAAGATGCTGGAAATGTCTGCTGCTCCCCTTTCCCGCCCTTTCAGATTATCAATTGAGGGAAGCAATATTCTATCCATCTGGGTTCTACCTACATGGAATTTCTTTTCCTCCAGCTAATAATGTAATATTTGGGGATTTGTTTTAGCAAATTATCCAATACTTCCAATTCTTAATTTCTGGACTTAACCTCTAAAATACCAAAACCAGTCAACCAGGGCCTAAAGGCCCTTCATAAGTCAATATTATATCTACTTTCCTTTAAAACTTCTTGAAAATTTAGCTCTTATTGTCAGTGACTGACTTAATCCCAACTAAATACAAGTGATAATGAATAATGATAATGAAAGGGAATCTTCTCCTTTCCTCATCTCTGTAAAACTAAAATGAGCCTTCTTTTTAGGTTAGAAGAGATTGGGATTGTTTACAGGGTGGTCTTGATGGGGTCAGGATAACAATTCCTAGTTTGAAATAAACATGCTATTTAAGGGAAGAGGTTGCAGACAAAATGAAGGGATATAATAGCCCCCAGGAATGGTAAATATGAAATAGAGTGGGAAAACATATAGACTAACCAGAGTTAGCCAGAGTAAGAACAAATACACCATTAGAGGGAAGGCACTATGAGGAGGGAAAGAGAGAATAACCTCATAGTAGCCTTAGTCCTGAAAAGAACTTTGCAAAGATCTTCATCATAACCAGATCTTTTATAAGAGAAATAGAGCCTTGAGTTTTGCCAGGTTTAAAGGCGAACTCATAGACAGAATGGAAGAGGTAGATGGAATGCATCTGGTAGACTAGGTCCCAGACTTGTCTAAAGATATGCTGTATATAGTCTGGGAAAGCTAACTTTCTTTTTGAATTCAATTATGACTGATAGAGTTTACATTATGAGTCTTTTAACTTATGATAATAAGACAGTCTGGGAAAGCTAAATTCCCATCAAGGTTGTTCCAAAGGTTGTATTTGTCTTTAAAGTTCTCACTAAATTGGAGACAGGATGGATGAATTAACAGTAGATTCTAACTTCACCTTATTCCATTTGGGCTTCTTCTTGATTGGGAAGAGTCAGTTCACATCATTTTCATGACTTGATAATTTACCCTTGAAGTGGGGAATCTCTTCCCTAAGGCTATTGGTTCTTGCCTGATCTATTGCTCCCTCGTGGTGGAAGAATCATTCCATCTAGGGATTGATCCTAGAGTCTTTTAGATGAGTTCGTTGGCTGTGGAAGAGATTTCTCTGCTAACAGAAGAATGATTTAATTACTCCTTGATTAAAGAATTTAAATACAAAAAAATTAAATACAAAAATACTCTGTCAACAGAAAGTTTTAAAATTAGCTAGCTGGCTGAAAATGAGGAACTAGCAATTCCACTGCTGAATCTCTCTAATCTTAACAAAATGAAAATAAAGAAAATGGAGTGGGGGGACCCCAGTAGTCTGTGTATAAAAAGCTAAAGTTATGACCATTTAATGTTTATGTATGTATGTATGTATGTATGTATTTATTTATTTATTTAAAGCTTTTTATTTTCAAAACATATGCGTGGATAATTTTTGACCCTTGTAAAACCTTGTATTTCAAATTCCCTCCTTCCCTCCATCCCCATTCTTAGATGGCAAATAACCCAATATATGTTAAACATGTTAAAAATATATGTTAAATACAATATATGCATACATATTTATACAATTATCTCATTGCACAAGAAAAATCAGATCAAAAAGGGGAAAAAAAAGAGGAAGAAAATAAAATGTAAGCAAACAACAAAAAGAGTGAGAATGCTATGTTGTGATCCACCCTTAATTCCCACAGTCCTCCTCTGGGTGTAGATGGCTCTCTTCATCACAAGATCATTGGGACTGGCATCAATCATCTCATTGTTGAAAAGAGCCATTTTGACAAGCAGGATAAATACAGAGAGGCTTGGAGAGACTTACATGAACTGATGCTAAGTGAAATGAGCAGAATCAAGAGATCATTATATACTTCAACAACGATACTGTATGAGGATGTATTCTGATGGAAGTGGATTTCTTTGACAAAGAGAAGATCTAACTCAGTTTCAATTGATCAATGATGGACAAAAGCAGCTATACCCAAAGAAAGAACACTGGGAAATGAATATAAACTGCATTTTTGTTTTTCTTCCCAGGTTACTTTTATCTTCTGAATCCAATTCTTCCTGTGCAACAAGAGAACTGTTTGGTTCCACGCACATATATTGTATCTAGGATATACTGTGACATATTTAACCTGTATTGGACTGCTGGCCATCTGGGAGAGGGGATAGAGAGAGAGAGGGAAAAATCGGAACAGAAGTGAGTACAAGGGATAATGTTGTAAAAAAATTACCCAGGCATGGGTTCTGTCAATAAAAAGTTATAATTAAAAAAAAAAAGAAAGAAAAAAAGAAAAGAGCCATTTCATTTAGCATCAGTTCATGCAAGTCTCTCTAGACCTCTTTGAAATCATCCTGCTGATCTTTTCTTACAGTACAATAATATTCCATAACATTTATATACTACAACTTATTCAACATTCTCCAACTGATGGGCATCCACTAGATCATTTAATTTTTATAAAAATTCTTATAGATTTAAGAGCTTATAGATTTAAATGGTTAGACCCAAAGAAAGAACACTGGGAAATGAATATAAACTGCTTGCATTTTTGTTTTTCTTCCCGGGTTATTTATACCTTCTGAATTCAATTCTCCCCATGCAACAAGAAAACTGTTCGGTTCTGCACACATATATTGTATCTAGGATATACTGTAACCTATTCAATATGTAAAGGACTGCTTGCCATCTGGGGGAGGGGGTGGAGGAAGGGAGGGGAAAATCGGAACAGAAGTGAATGCAAGGGATAATGCTGTAAAAAAATTACCTTGGCATGGGTTCTATCAATAAAAAGTTATTAAAAAAAAAGATTTAAATGGTTAGTCACAAATTCAAACAGTCCCTCTTAGCCCTATCAGGAACTCTTTTTAAAGAAAATTAATTTAGAATAAATCAAGATAAATTCATCAATCTTGGAGAGACAATCCTAGGCTCAGAGAATTTAGATGCAGATAATGAGAAGAATCCAACCTCTGAAGCAGCAGATGTCTGTGTTGAAAATTCAACCTGAGTGCACTTCCTTTTTAGGTGTCTTGTAGGAGCTGGCTAAAGAGGTTGATGTCTATATACAATCCCATCTCAAGGTGCTATTTCTATGGGAATTAAATTTGCCCAACCTACAATAAAAGAGACTGAGGTAGAGTGATATGACAATGGCATTTTATTAAAGAGTCCAGGGTCCCTGTTAATGAAATGGACCTCATATTTCCTCACATTCTGAGATGCTTCCTTCCAGTACCTTATTTTTATGGGGTTTGATACCCAAATATGCAAAAGAAGCATTACGAAATACAGAATTTCATTGGTTGATAAGGTCATTCATTGCTATGGATGCCCATCAATTGGAGAATGGCTGGGTAAATTGTGGTATATGAATGTTATGGAATATTATTGCTCTGTAAGGAATGACCAGCAGGAGGAATACAGAGAGGCTTGGAGAGACCTACATGGACTGATGCTAAGTGAGATGAGCAGAACCAGGAGATCATTATACACTTCGACAACGATACTGTATGAGGATGTATTCTGATGGAAGTGGATTTCTATGACAAAGAGACTTAACTGAGTTTCAATGGATAAATGATGGACAGAAACAGCTACACCCAAAGAAGGAACACTGGGAAACGAATGTGAACTATTTGCATTTTTGATTTTCTTCCCGAGTTATTCTTACCTTCTGAATCCAATTCTCCCTGTGCAACAGGAGAACTGTTCGGTTCTGCAAATATGTATTGTATCTAGGATATATTGCAACATATTTAACATATATAGGACTGCTTGCCATCTTGGGGGGGGGGGGTGGAGGGAGGAAGGGGAAAAAACAAAACATAAGCGAGTGCAAGGGATAATGTTGTAAAAAATTACCCTGGCATGGATTCTGTCAATACAAAGTTATTATTAAATAAAATAAAATTAAAATTAAAAAAAAGAAAAAAGAAAAAAAAAAGGTCATTCATTGCTCTTGAGGGCCAAAAATGACATGGTAGCAGGAAGGATCATAGGTTGGGTAAAACATGGGGTATCTCTACTAAGTCAGTGGTTCTCAAAGTATGATCTAGAGAATCCTGGAGATCTCTGAAATCCTTTTAGAGGCTCTAAAAATTCAAAAATAGTTTTTATTTCCAATATGGTAAATGTCTATAAATACAATCCAGATAAACAAAAACTCTTTGGAGAGATCCTCAATAATTTTTAATAGGATAAAGATACTGAAAACAAAAATTTGAGAACCACTGGACTAAGTGGTCTTAAGATAGTCACTTGTTGGACAAGAGAGAATGATTCGGAAGTTTCAGCTTCTACAGGAACCCTTCCCTAATACTTCTTAATTCTAAGGTCTTTTTTCTGTTAATTATTTTCTATTTATCTTACAAATAGCTTGTACATCATTGTTTGCATGTTGTCTGCCTCATTTCATTGTGATGTTAAGGGTATGGGGTATATTCAGACTTTCACCATATCAGGTCACCAGAATGATGAGGTATGGGTGAGACCCCAAAAGTATACTGGGGTTATGGGCCAGTGACATGACCTCTGGAAAGAATCCGTAGGCTTAGACCTTCAAATCAAGGAACTAAGATTTTATTATCTGTTAAGAACAGGCTAAATTCCAAGAGGAGTTATTGAGGAAAAAGAGGTTTAACAATTAACAAAGGGGAAAGACGAGTTCCCCAGGAGAACTCACTATTAAACCAGGAAGAAGACACCATTAAAAGGATGATCTATAGAATGAGCAGATCTTTTATAGGGGAAATATAACCTGCATCCTGATAGGGCGGTTGACATCAGAGCTTGGTTTTCTGATTGGATGTAGTAAGATGTGATGACTAGAGACCTTTACCTAGGGTGGGACTGTATTCAAAAGTCCTTTGGAACTAGAGGCCTAAACCAAATCCAGTCACTTAGAGTTCTGTCCTTGGGCCTTCAAGCTTGTCTCCCACCCAGAACCGCATCTGTGAGCACCTCACAGACAGGGCCAGTCTTTTGCCTTTCTTAGCACTTAATTAACACTTATTGACTGATTGGCTTGCACTTAGGAAAAGCAGTCTGACATCTGAATGGAGGGCGGGCTGATGAAGGGAAATAGCAGACTACTGAAGTAGTTCAGGCGGAAGGGGATAAATGTACCGGGATATGATAGGACTTGTGGGAAGGGGGAGAAAGGGAGAAGTCAGAGGTGACTGGAGGACACTGGTATCTTTAACAGGGAACTTGGGAAAAGGGGAATTTTTGAGGTAAGATAGTTCCTTTTGGATATGTTAACTTAAGAGGGGTCCAATAAGCAGCTGGAGATGTGAGATTTTTCTGAGGTGAGGAGACAGGTTAATTAAGGCTTAACAGGTAGATATGAGACTCATTCGCAGAGAGGTGATCATTGAAACCATCAGAACCGATGAGATCATCAGGGGAAATAGCCTAGATGGAGAAGAGAAGAGGGCCCAGGGTAGGGGCTTAGGGGACCGCCACGGGGGTAGCCTGGCTGAAGAACCTCAGCATCTAAGGCTCTCCTCCCCCGGCTGGCCCCTCTGCTTCCGCAAGGCTCCCCAAAGCTCCTCCTGCGGGAGTACTCTCCCTCCTTTGACCTTCGGCCTCTTAGAACCCCAGGCTTCCTTAGACTGGGCTCCCATGCTGCCCTTGGCGGGAGGGCGTCTTCCCTTCGAAGGTTACCTTGTATCTACTCTGGGTATGATTCCCGGGTAGATGGGGTTATGGACGGGTGGTCCCTTCCGTTCAAGCGTAAGCTCCGTGTCAGCTTTTTTGCCTTTCCTTGCCATCCGGGATCGGCAAGGATTCCATTGTCGCCGCATGGCAGAGGCGGCGGAGGGGAGAAAGATGGCTGTTAGGAAGCGTCCCCAGTGCTTAGTGAGCGTTAACAAATGACTCTAACTGATTGAGACTAAGTCAGCCAGGCTGGGCTTTTGATTGTTCCTTATCCCTAGGAAATCACAGCCAGTCCCTCCCACTGGCAGGGGCTGCTCTTCCCGGAGTGTACTCCTTCTCACCTCTCCAGCCTCGGCTCGGGAGCCGCCTTGCCTTCCATAGGAAGCCTTTCCTCCTTTCCATTCACATCTCGTTTCTAGTTCCTGTCATCTGGTATCTATCTGGTGAATATTTTGTATTTTCTCTCTCAAAACAATGTAAGCTCTTTGAAGAAAGGGACTGTTTCACCGGCTTTGTATCTCCAGCACAGTGCCTGACACATACGCGCGTAATAAAAGCTTGTGGATTTATTGATTGATTGTTAGATTTAGTTGCTATATGACACCATACAATGAAACCTCCCCAGAAGAAACACGTCTCCGGTGTTCAAACTACAACTCCCATGAGTCTCAAAGGCAAGCTCCGGCCTTTATCCCCTGCCCACCTCCGTTTCTCGGTCCATTTCCGGAATCCTGCTCCCTCAAACTCCCGGGCGGGGTTTTTTGCTCCTTCAACCAAGCACGATTGCGTATATGGTGGGCGGGCTCTCCATTTTAGCCAATAAGTATAGACTGGTTTGGTTATTAGCCAATGGGGATGGGCTAAACGTCCTCAAGCCTCTGGGGCGGGGTAGCCCCGGACCAATCCGTGACGGCAGCGTCACGTTGGGCAGCGTCGGGCTAGAAGTTGTTCTGCGGCGGCGGTGGTGGTGGCGGCGGCGGCGGCGGCTGAGGAAGAGGCAGAGGAAGATGGTAGGTTCCGCTCCCCGAACCCATTCCTGCCCCACAAAATGGCGCCTTGCCCTCGGGGACGGCTCGGACCCGTGCTCGGGAGCTAGGGCAGGCGCCGCTGAGGGCGCAGCCCCCAGATCGGGTCGGCGCTGCCGCGGGTCCCTCCCCTAGCCCATTGTCGCCCCTCCCCCACCCCTCCCCCTCCTCTCATTGTCGCCCCTCCCCCACACCCGCCCTTCCTTTACACCCCACCCTTCCCCCTTACTTTCCTCGTTTCCCCTTCCCCATTTTTATTTCGCCCCCTTCTCCCTTTTTTACTCATTGTCCTTGGCCCCCTCCCCTGTCTATCCCCCTCATTGTCATCCCCATTCCTTTCCACCTCTGGTCTCCCCCCAATTCCACTCTCCGACATTCCCTTCCATTGTCTCTTTTCTTAAGTCTCCCTTCCCCCAACATTCCTCTTCCCCATCTTTCATCTTCTAGTCTAGACACACCTATCCCCTCCCCCACTCCCGCCTCCCCCTTGGATTCTTTCTCCCCAACCTTCCTCCTCGATCCTTTTGTCTCCCCCCTTCCTCGAATCCTGAATCACCTCTCGGTCCCTTTGATCAACCACATAAAAACCCCTTCCCCAATCCTCCACATGACTCATTTCTTTTCCTCTCCATCTCCTTATATACCTCCTCCTTCTTTGGAGCTCTCAGGCCCTCTAGCTTCCACCATTCTTGTCACTTTCTCCTTCCCCTTTTCCCCTTCCACCCGGGGGGACCTTATCTATCCCCTTGCCATTAGCTCTGCTGTCATTCCTCTCTGCTGCGCATCCTCCCCCATTCTCTGGACATGGCCCTTCTCAGACCTAGATACCACATCAGTTTAGTGCCCCAGCTCTCCTTCCCATCTTCCGTTGCCCTCCTCCTTTGCTTCATCCAACACCCACCCCAACCTGTTGGAATATTTCATGTATAGTAAAAACATAACCAGTGTCTAGCTTATCTGATGTTTCCTGAGCTTTCCTCCTCCCCCCCCTTCTCTTTTTCATGCCTACCCTTCGACTAGAGCTTTCTTTCCCTGTCTCTCATTCTTTCATCTTTTTCTTTATTTTCCTATTTTTACCCCTCCTTCCCTTTTTTCCATTATTATTTCTTTTATCTTTCTCCATTTTTGTTGAGAGGCAGTATTACATAGTGGGTAGTATTATAGATTTGAAGACTGAAACATTTGAGTATCCTGCCTCATACAAATTAGCTTTGTGATTTTGCAGCAAATCATTTAATCCTTCAGTTTTCCTATCTGTAAAATGAGGATAATAGCTCCCATAGCCCCTTTCACAGTATTTTATCGAAATTACCCCTTCCCCCACATACATACTGCTTTGAAACCCCAAAATGCTAGGAAAATGTGAGCAATTCTTATTTTTTATCTCCTTTTGCACCCCAGCATTACTGTTGGGAATTGGATTTTTCCTTCAAGGTTTTTCTTGGATCCTTGTGTATCATCCTTTAGAACCCTTCTGGAAATCCTTTTTTTACCTTTTCTTTCTGCTGATTCCCTCCGTGGAGATACCAGTGGGGCAGCCTTTTCCATTCTTACAATTGTGCACATTTCATATTCAAAGGGCAGTCCCTCTGCTTGTTCCATTGGGGGGAAGAGGATGTCAGTCCTAACCTGTTCCTAGGACTTGACGACTCTTTGGGCAAGTAATATCTCCTCCCTAAGACTTGAATTTCCTCATCTGCAAAAGGCAAGTGTTGATCTAGATGCTTTCTAAGGTTTCTTTACAGCCCTGACCTTTTATGATCTGCCCTGAGCCTTTCCCCTCTCTATACACTTACAAACCACACCCCTTAGAATTTATGGGGTGAGCAGTGTCTCATTTTGTTATTGTGGTTGATTGTTGATGTGTTTCTGTTGGGAGGAGGGGAAGGAGTGTCAAGCAACCGACTCTACAGTTGAGTCACTGTTCAGCAGCTTAATTGAACCTTTTAGCTTCTTGAAGCTTGGTATGAAAGAGAAGGATCTGTTTCTGGCCCCTTTCCCCCTAGGTCTCTCTGAACTCTGCTGCCATCTCTCTGTTCCAGTTGGTCCCTGCTCCTGCTGCTGTCAGTATAACTTCACAAACATCTCAGCCACTTCAGGGAGCCCATCCCTGGAATGATTTCCAAGCTGCAGGAAAGAGGGAGGGGTGTCCCTCATGCCAGTGAATGAAGAGGCCACATTCCCTCCACTGTCCATGTTTACCATTTTCTGCTTCCTGCCACGCCAGCCTCCCTCTTCTGCTTGTTGCCATGGGCGGGGCTTAGGGAGAGGTGGGTGGGGGGTTAGGACTTCATGCTTAGTGGATGAATCCCCCATGCATGTCCCTTGGAGCCTCCAATAGTCATTTCCACATAGTCCCATATTTCAGGGCTTTCTACCACAGACAGTTGGGTCTCAGGGGTTGAGACATCAAATTTTTCTCACATGTGGCCTTGTTTTCAGGCTTACCTAAGTCAGCATTACTGAAATCCTGCTTTCTCTGACACTCTCCCTGACCTTTATGGTTTATGTTATCCCCTAATAATTTATGTTGTGCTGGGGGCAAATATAGGATTGCTTATTGGATGGTTCATGAATGTTTTCATCTGCTTTATCAGAATGAAATACCAGGTTCTTTTATTCCCCCAGTATGGGGGGAAGTCCCCAAGATGGTTTTAGGAGATCATTGAAGTTAAAACTATTTTTATAATTTACTAATGTATTTGAACATTCTTTGAACAACCCCAATAATTGTTAGGAGCATCGGGGGTCCTGAGACCAAAAACTTTGAGAACCACTGATCTAGAACATAGCAAGTGGACTGATAGAGTTTGAAACCTGAAAAGGTATATGGTCCTAGATAGCCAGCCTTCACCTAAGGGTGCTCTGAGAGATTAATTTTTAATGTGACCTGAGTGTTATCCCTCGGGGAATAGGGCTTGAGAGAACATTAGCTGTATATAAAGCCTTTTCTTAAATACCTTTTGAATGAACTCTGATTATATAGGATCTTGCAGTTCTGCTTTGGAAATAAATACTATGTGTTCCAGAAGTATAGAAGGTGGGTACTCTAACTTTAACATGGGACTATATTTCAGTTCTTTGTTTTGGCATTCAATGTCCTCCATCTGGCTTCAGCCTGTTTTTCTAATCTTTTCTTCATTTATTTTAACTATACAAAAATTTTTGGTATCCTCTCCAACATGTCTTATGTTTTTTGTTGTCTCCCCCCCATTCATTCGTTTTTTTACTCACATTTGACTCTTTGTGACCCCATTTGGGGTTTTTTTTTGGCAAAGACACTGGAGTAGTTTGCCATTTCTTTCTCCAGATCATTTTACAGATGAGGAAACTGAGGGCAGACAGGGCAAAGTGACTTGCCCAGGATCACAGTTAGTAAGTATTTTAAGGTCAGATTTACAACTCGGGAAGTTGTCTTCCTGACTTCAGACCTGGTACTCCATCTGTTGCACCATTTAGCTGTCAATGTCTCATAATGTTTCTGCCTTAATTCAAGATGATCAAATAATCATTTATTAAATACCTACTATGTGCAATATTGTTTGGCATTGGACGTATGAAGATAAAATAAGACATTAATCCTCCCCTAAAGGAACCCACAGTCTTAACAAGCATTTATTGAGCATCTACTATGGGCAAGGTAAATATTCCTCAGAGATTAGCAATGTCAGTTTCTTCCTTTGGGATGATAGCATCATGTGGTAGAAAGAAGACTGGCTTGGGAATCTTAACCCTTGATGCTAGTCCTGGCTTTGTAACTAATTTGCTTTTGGGTCTTAAACAGATCAGTCCCTTTCTTTGCAAATTGAAAGGGTTGGACAAGATGATCACTTGTTCTTCATACTCTTGCTATTATGAAATATTAGGCTCAACTCAAATGCTGCCTCCTGCATGGAGGCTTCCAGATTTTTCCTTATTTTATTGTAGTATGTGTTCCCTATACCAATGTGGATTTCATCCCCTCTACCAATCATAATTAGCCAGAAAAATTAGTCAGTGGGTAACATCTTTTGGGTAATGACTCTCTCCAAACTTAGGTCTGCTGATGTGAAGACCAATAGATTTATAACATAAATTTTGTTGCTAGGTTTGTATTCAGGGTCTTTGCAACTGATTGTAGAACCTGTCAGTCAATCATCTTGTGTTTTCCAAGCACTTGGAATACAAAGAAATGAAATAGTTCCTGTCTTTGAAAAACCTTAGATTTTCTTGGGGGAGAAAATGTGTAAACATTTAAGTATTTACAAAATAATTGCTATAGGGCAATTTTTTTGGTGGAGTTAATAGTACCAGTACTTGGGAGAATCCTGTTGGAAGTCATGCTTTTGCTGAACTCCAAAGGAAACTAGAGATTCTAAGAGGGGTAGTGTGCAAAGGCATGGAGGTGGGAAATGGAATGCAAGTAATAATAAAATAAGGCCATTTTAGCTAGACCAAGAGTATATAAAGGAGAGTAACATATTTTTTACTTTTTTAACATTCATATTTTTGAAATTTTGAGTTCCAACTTTTCTTCAGCCCCTTCCCTTCTCATTGAGAAGATAAAAGCAATATGGTTGATAGGTATTTTACATGAAGTCAATTGTATTTCCGTATTAACCATATTGTTTAAAAAAAAAAAAAAGAAAAGTCAGTCATAGTTGGTTATCATTACACTATTGCAGTTATGTACAGTGTTTTGTTAACTTCATGTGTGTCAGTCATAAATCTCAGATTTTTCTGAAATCATAATATGATTGATACTTATTATATATGAAATCTTCATATTTCCCTATTAACAAGATTGTAAAAAAAAGAAAACCAAGAAAAGTCAGTCAATTTATAATCATTACAGTTATGTGCAATGTTTTAACTTCATTTTGTGTCAGTCATAAATCTCAGGTTTTTCTGAAATCATCTTTTATTTTTTCTTATAGCACAGTACTATTCCATTACAGACATATACCACAACTTGTCCAGCCATTCCCCACTTGATGGACATCCTCTTGATTTTTTTAATTCTTTGCACCCACAAAAAGAGCTGCTATGAATATTTTGTACACATAAGTTCTTCCCTCCCTCTCTCCCTTCTTTCCTCCCTTCCTTCCTCCCTCCTTCTCTTCTTTCCTCCTTTCCTCCCTTTTTTCTTCCCTCCCTTCCTTCCTTCCTTCCTTCCTTCCTTCCTTCCTTCCTTCCTTCCTTCCTTCCTTCCTTCCTTCCTTCCTTCCTTCCTTCCATACATACATCCTTTCCTTCCTCATACTTCCTTTCTTCCTTCCTTCCTTCTATCTATCCATCCTTCCTTCCTTCTTCTCCTTTCTCCCTCTCTTTCTTTCCTCCCTTCCTTCCTTTTTCCCTCCTTCCCACCCTCCTTCCTTCCTTCCTTCCCCTCCTCCCCCCTTCTTTCCTTCCTTTCCCCTTATGGATACATACCCAAGGTATGTATCCATTTGCTAGGTGAAAGGTATGCACAGTTTTACAACTTTTTGAGTCTAGTTCCAAATTGTTCTCTAGAATGATTCAACTAGTTTACTATTCCACTGCCTTATATGTAATTCTGTTCACAACTCTTATCAATAGAGTAGTATATTACTGTATTATTTTTTCATATCCCCTCCAGCATTTGTCATTTTCATTTTTTTAAAAATCATGTTAGCCAGTCTGATAGGTGTAAAATGGCCCCTCAGAGTTGTTTAATTTGCATTTTTCTATTAGTAGTTTTAAAGTATTTTTTAATATGACATTGTTATCTTTGCTTTCTTCTGAAAAATGCCTAATCGTATCTGTTGGCCTTATTTTTTAAAATTTAGATCAACTCCTTATATATTTGAGAAATGAAACTTTTATCAGGTAAACATAATGTAAAAAAATTTACCTCAGTTTCTTGTTTTCCTTCTGATTTTGGCTGCATTAATATTGTTTATGCAAAAAACTGTAATTTTACATAATCACAATTGTTCATGTTGTCTTTCATGATCCTTTTGTATCTTGTTTGATCATAAACTTTTAACTTATCCATAGATATCTGACAAGTAATTTTTTCCATTTTCCAAAGGCGACTAAAATTAAATTATAAAGGAAAATTAGAACCAGGTGGGGAAAAACTTTAAATACCAAACAACAGAGCTTGTATTTGATCCAAGAACAATAAGGAGGCATTGTAGTTTGCTGGGCAAGAGGAGTGATATATAGTATTTTAGAAATATCACTTTGGCAATTTTAGTGAAGGGAGAAACTTGAAATAGGAAGACCATCTTTAGAAGTCTTTAGAAACAAGGGGTCACCGCCACTCCATGATGAGACATGGGAGGAAATGTTTATTGGAAATAATTAGTACTGCAGTTTTTCCCTAGGCTTCATCATTCTTCCCTGTTCCAAGATTATTTAGGACAAAGGACTATATCTTAATTATCTCTCTAACTCCCCTATTTTCTAGCACAGTTTTCGGAAGACAGTATGTACTTAAAAATGGTTATTGAATAAGTGAATGAAAATTACACAGAGATTCTTAACTTTGGATCCATTAAGAAAATTTTTTAAAAAATATTTTCCATTGGCCTTTGTAATACTATGTGTTTTATTTTATGCATTGAAAAACATTATTCCTAAGAAAAGCTCCATAGACTATCAGACTGCCAAAGGAGTTTATGATCCCAAAATAATATCCTAATAGGATAATTGAGGAAAGCACTTTACAAACTAATTTTTTTTGTTTTTTGCTGAGGCAATTGGGGTTAAGTGACTTGTCCAGGATCACATAGTAAGTGTTAAGTGTGTCTAAGGCCAGATTTGAACTCAGGTTCTCCTGACTTCAGGGCTGATGCTTTATCCACTGCACCACCTAGCTGCTCCTTTACAAACTATTTTATAAATATGAGCTTAAGTTAATAAAATCAGTTCTTTATTCCCAACAACCTTGGATATATATGATAGCAATTTTTATCTTGGGTCTGAAAATATTTGTTCTGCTCCTCATTTCCCTTATACTTGGGAATAGGACGATTCTTTAAATTAATTATTTAATTAGATTTTTTTTCCCTGATTGAGTTTAAAATTTTTTTTTATATTTGTTTTTAAAACTTTTGAGTTCCAGATTCTTTCCCTTATCCTTATTAAGAAACCATATGTGAAGTTGTGCAAAACATTTCCATAAAAGTCATGTTGTGAAAGAAAACATAATTTCCTACTCTAAAAAAAATATTTAAAAAATTTAGAGAGATAATGCTTCAATCTGTATCCAGACACAGTCATTTTTTTCTCTGTATGGATAGTATTTTTCATGATAAGTCTGTTAAGAGTAGTGGTTGTTTATTATTGTACTGCTTTAGACTAACAGTCATTTACAGCTGATCAGAATGGGATGATGTTTTTAATTTGTTTCCAATACACAATTGCTTTATGAATTGTGTTGGGAGAGAAAAATCAGAGCAGAAGGGAAAAACCATGGGAGAGATTTAAAAAAAAAAGTGAACATAGCAGGTATTGATTTACATTTATTCTCCATAATTCTTTTTCTGGATGACATTTTCTATCCAAAGTTTTTTGGGATTGCTTTGGATTATTGAACCACTGAGAAGAACTAAGTCTTTCATAATTGATCATCGCCCATTCTTGCTATTATTGTGTGCAATTTATTCCTGGTTCTGCTTGTTTCACTCAGCATCAGTTCATGTAAATCTTTCCAGGTCTTTCTAAAGTCAGCTTGTTCATCATTTTTTATAGAGCAGTAATATTCCATTATTTACATATACCACAACTTGTTTTGGCTATTCCCCAGTTGATGGGCATCTAAGAATGGAATAATTTTTAAAGAAATTACATTTATTGACATATTTTGTTTTTTTACATTGCCAGGATTTTTCTGGATATCTTTCCTTCACACTTCCAGAAAGCCATCTCATGTTTTTCAAAGAAAGAGAGAAATGGAGCCAAAAAAACTCAGCAAAATCAATTATGGCTTCAAAAAAATCTGAAAATACATGTAGTATATCACATCCATGGACCTCTGAAGGTGTGGGGTGAAGATATTTTTTCATATCTTTTTTTGGAGTTGTACTTGCTCTTTGTGATTTTGCAATATCCACATACATTTTTTTTGTTTTTTTTTCCATTTATGTTGTCACTGTATTTTTTTTTTTTTTTTGGCTCTGCTTATTTCATTCTGTACCAGATAATGTAAATTTTCCCATGCTTCTCTATCTTCATTATAATTACTTTATTTGCATAATTCCACATTGCTTTTCAGAATGGTTGTAATAATTCATAGCTTCACCAAAAATGCATTGTGTGCCTAACTTTCCAGAACCCTTTCAATACTGACTTCTGATGGGATGATTTTAGTAACAGTGTGAGAAAAGGGGATTGTTGTCCTTTGTGTTAGAAGAAACCCTGTTGCTAGTAACAAAGTGGAATGAGCATAACAATGTTTGAAAACAACCATCTTTTCTTGTATTTCAATTTGGAAACAGATGATTTTTGTTGTTGTTGTCCCTGGTTCTATTAAGACAGCATATTTCTAGGAAGTTGGGGAGCTGTGGTTTTCTGCTTTAAGCAAGATAACAGGAAACAAACATTCCTTGCTTCCTGTTAGGTCATTGGACTTTTACTATCTCATTAAGGCCTGTGATATCTGGGCTGTGTGTTTTCAGTTTGGAATTCTTGTCTTCTGAGACAGGCAAGATTGTTTCTGCAACAAAATCTAGTGTATATCTTTCTGAGAAAAGCTATGATTGTTGTGAGAACTTAATTTGTCACAGCTACCCTTCTGGGTCCAGAGGATCACATCTGGGACTCTTGCCTTTATGGTTATTTATGATGGAGTAATACAGAATCCTTGAGTTAGAAGAGCTAACTTGTACTTGAACAGGAATCTCTTCAACAGCATTCTTGAAAAGTTGTCATCTGTCTCTAGTAAGGGGGAGGGAATCCACTACCTCGCAAGATGACCCATTTCTCTTTGGGGCTGTTCTCATTGTTATGAAATTTATACTTCCTCGTGCTGAAGTCTGCCCCTTGAACTTCCCAAATATTACCCTGCTTAGCTAAAATTTATAAGCATTTATTTATTAAATAGCCACCTATACTTGGCTGTGGGAAAGATCTAGATAGACATGGTCTCTGCTCTTAGAGAGCTCACAATATATATGTATACCATTAACAGTTATATAAAGTAAAACATGATATGTATATAAGAGAGATAGCTTGTTGTATGATGTCCAAGGGAGAAAGGGTAATTTCCAACTTAGGGGCTAAGGTAAAAGCAAAGCCTTGAAGGTTGGGCAGAATTTCAGAAGGTCTGAGTTTAGAGATGTGGAATGGAGGTAAAGAAAAGAGCATGAACAAAGAAAAGGCGCAAAGAAAACAGGATTTTTTCAAGAAGGGCACATGGGGTGGGGTCTTACTGGCTAGTTTAGTGTGACATAAAGAGGAGAGGCAAAGGGTAAGATTGGAGTAGAAAGTGTTCCCACTTCTGAGAAGCCAATCCAGTCAAAAAGCATTTGGGGAACATTTGCTTTTGATAGGCACTATGCTAAGCATTGGGTGTACAGAGGCAAAAATCAATCCTGCTGTTAAGGAACACAAAGTTTAACAGCATGTAAATGACTGTATATGAATGAGACATGCAGGACAGATTGGAGTTAATCTCAGTGGAAAGGTGCTTGGATTGTGGAAATTGGCAAAGGCTTCTGGGGAAGGTGGGATTTTGGCTGGGGCTAGAAGGGAGCCACGGTGGGCATTCCAGGTTTGTGAGGTAGCCAGTGGAAATGCATGGATTTGGAGGGAGTATCAAGGGATGGAGCATAGTGTGGAAGGGAATGGTAAGGAGGTCTTAAGACTGGAGAAGAATTGGAGAAGAATTTTTCTTAGAAGTCTTAAAAGCCACAAAAGGTATTTTTTATAGGTAATAGGGTATTACTGGAGTTTATTGAATGGAGAGTAGAGGTAGCATTTAAAAGTAAATAGGATAATGGGGAAAAGATGTTTGTGTTTAATTTTTTTTCATTTTTATTATTTTTTTAATTTACAAAACATGGGTAATTTTTCCAACATCAACCCTTGCAAAACCTTTAATTTTTGATTAAGAAATACAGCTTCTCTTGCCATGTCTCTTGAAACTTCTGCCTCCTTCCATTGATTAGGATAAGACTTTTCCAGTTTTGATATTGCTGAGTGATGTAGCTACCAGTGGTTTTTGTAGACGGCCTGCCTGAGAGCAACTATTAATTACATACTGATCTCTACTGAATGCCAGGTGCCAATCTTAGTTACCCTGCCATCTATCATGACTTAACCTTTTGAATAATTTCACAAGGAACTCCAAAGTAGAACCCATTTCTTTGGAGGGTGTGGTAGGAGAGATAGATTTTTTTTTTTTTTTTCTGAGAGCCACCAATCCAATCACCTGGTTCACAATATTAGGGATGCAGCAGCTAGCACTTGTGAGCCTACAAATATGAAAATGACTTCATCTTATTAGTGCTGTGGTTGGCAAGATTGGACAGAATCATGATGAGGAAAGGCTAAGTGATAATCTACAGAACCTATGTTATCAGGTGGTGTGTTGATGACAGGCTCTAAGTAGAATCGAAACCACCTTTTTATTCATCCTTCAGAAATCATGGCGTTTTCTTAGGCCTGGTGGCAAAACTTTATAGATCATCCCTGGATCTTGTATAACCCTGCTAAGTGTTTGATTTTTTCAGCATGCCCTAGTAGACAAGTGGCAGTGATTCCCAAGCAGTGAAGAGTATTACAGGTACCCAGGAGGGTTTTGTCCCTTCTGATTGTCACTGGCTTATCAGTATTGTCTCTTGGATCCATGGCATGTTATAGATGAAGAGAAGACTATCTTTTCTGATTTCCTTTCTCCCCTTTGTACTTTTTGTTTTTTGCTGAGAATTGGGGTTAAGTGACTTGCCCAGGGTCACAGAGGTAGGAAATGTTCCCATTTATACTTAATCTTTCATCATCTGGTCCCCTTTTCTCTTCTTAAAAGCTAGCTCTTGACAAAGTATTTTACACATTGTAGATGTTTAAACAGTGCCTATTCAATCGACTTATATTGAATAAGCCGCCCAGCCTCCTATGCCCATTATTCTTGGCTTTGGGGCTAGAAGAGTCATAAGAATCCATGTAACTATGTAACATTAAGTAAGTAGTTTTATCTCGCTGAGTCTCAGTTTGTTCATATTTTTCAAAAGTACTTACTCTATCTGTCTTCTGAGTTTTTGTGAGAATCAATAAAGGTTATATATGCAAAATGCTTTCTAATTTAAAAGACCTACAGACATGTGAATGAGGCCTGTTGTTTTTGGCTTCCTACCTAGAAGCCTGGTTTCCCTCTCAGATTTGATGCCTTGTTTCCAATACAGATGGTGGAATTTAACTGCATGTACCAGCCTAATGGAGTTCCTACTGTCTTTGTAAGTAAGCATTTGAGCTCCAGACCTGTTATACTGGTTCTGAAAGAAGGCCCCATGAGGCTGCACTAGAAACCAATGGTGGTGTTTGAAATATTTAGTGGAGAATGTTTCCCCTAATGTTCCCTCTGCTAGAGGCTTTGCTGAGTTTTCTCCAGTGCCCCTATGTCCTGGACACCATGGTTAGGTAATTTGGCTCTTGCATTGCCTTGACTGTAACCCTAAACAAACCACTTCTTCCTTTTTAAGTCTCTTTTTTACCATCTTGAAGGGTGGTAGAGTAGAAAAAACACTGATAATCAGGAGATCTAGGCTCAAACTTGTCTCCGTTAACCTTATGTTTCTGATCCCTGTCTCTAAAATAGGGATAATAATACTTCCTTAAACCCCATGCCACAGCAAGGAAAGTGTGCTGTAATTCTTAACTTTAAATACATATGTACATTTATTATGAGCTAGCCATCTTTTTTTTATAAAGCTTTTTATTTTAAAAACATTTGCATAGATTATTTTCAACATTCATACTTGCAGACCATTGTGTTCCAAATTTTTTTCTCCCTTCCTTTCCCCCAGACAGCAAGTAATCCAATATATGTTAAACATGTACAATTCTTCTATACATATTTCCACTATTATGCTGCACAAGAAAATTCAGACAAAAAAGGAAAAAAATGAGAAAGAAAAGAAAATGTAAGCAAACAACAAAAAAAAAGGTGAAAATGCTATGTTGTAATCCACAGTTAGTCCCTATAGTCCTCTTTCTGGATACAATCTCGCCATCACAAGTCTATTGGAATTATCCTGAATCACTTCATTGTTGAAATTACAGTTGATCATCACAGAATCTTGATGTTGATGTGTGTACAGTATTGTCTTGATTCTTCTTCTCACTTAGCATCAGTTCATGTAAGTCTCTCCAAGCTTTTTTGAAATCATCCTGCTGGTGGTTGTTTCTTACAATAGTATTCCATAACATTCATATACTATAACTTAGTCAGCCATTCCCCAGCTGATGGGCATCCACTCAGTTTCTAGTTCCTAGTTGCTACAAACATTTTTTTGCACATGTGGGTCCTTTTCCCTTTTTTATGATCTCTTTGGGATACTTCTCAGTAGAGACATTGCTGACCACACATAATTTGATAGCCTTCTGGTCATAGTTCCAGATTGTTCTCCAGAATGGTTGGATCAGTCCACAACTCCACTGACAATGTATGAGTGTCCCATATTATTTTTTTCACATTCTCTCCAACATTCATCATTACCTTTTCCTGTCAGTCTGAAAAGTGTAGTTCTGAAAAGGGGTACTTCAGAGTTGTCTTAATTTGAATTTTTCTGATCAATAATGATTTAGAACATTTTTTCATATTAAAAATGGTTTAATATCTTTAGCTGAAAATTGTATATACTCTTTGACTATTCATCAACTGGAGAATCAGCTACCTTTCTCTGTCGTCGCTTGAGATTTGCTTTGTCTTCAGAGTGTTTTGATAGCAGCCGAACATCTGTTTGAGAATTAGCAATCCTATAATTATAAAGGAAATAACTTTAGCTCATGAACCCAAGAATCAGGTTTCAAACCCCAGTTCTACATACAGAGATGAGGAGTGAATTGCTCATGGCCACAAAGGTGTTACTTAGGTTCTGTTAGCTTCTTTTTTTGTAGACGAGGAAACTAAGTTTGAGACTTATAGGATTTCAAGTTTTCCTTGCTCCAAATGCAGCTTTCTATTTCAATAGTCACTTAATTGCTATTAGCAATAGTTCTTGAAGAGGACCATGACATCAGAGAGGTGATGCCATGACATGCAAGTGAATTGATTTAAGCGAAGGAGGGCTGGGCAGGATCACCTGCCTCATTTTCCTCTCCAGAGCCATCTGAAATCAGTAAAAAGATATGGATCAAAATGACTGGAGATGGCCCTGGATGCAGTGGGAAATCTTGATTTTTTTAAAACTAAGATCTTCAACAGGTTTCACTTTGAGGCTGTACTCATCAGTGATTAAGATTAGGTAGCCATGAGGCAAATGACCTCTTTCACTCAGTTAAAAGGAGACCTAAGTTTATTAGAGTAGTGACAAAGCTGAAATGGGAACTTGGCTCTTGCATCTACACCTCTTTTGCAAAGTTCCAGATCTGGTCGTCACAGTGTGTTTACCTGGGCATCAATAAAATATATATGTATATGTGTGCATGTGTGTGTGTCTATATTTATGTCTATATCTTTTTGTTCTTTAAAACATATGTGTGGACAATTCTTCAACATTAGCTCTTGGAAAACCTTGTGTTCTAATTCCTCCCCTTCCCCCATTCCCTCCCCTAGATGGCAAGTAGTCCAATATATGTTAAATATGGTAGAAATATATGTTAAATCTAATATATGCATACATATTTATACAATTATCATGCTGCACAAGAAAAATCAAATCAAACCAGTAAAAAAAAAAAAAAAAGAAAAATGAAATTCAAGCAAACAACAACAAAAAGAGTGAGAATGCTATGTTGTGAACCACATTCATTCTCCATAGTCCTCTCTCTTTGGGTATAAATGGCTCTCTTCATCTTTGAACAATTGGAACTGGTTTGAATCCTCTCATTCTTGAAGAGAGCCACATCCATCAGAACTGATCATCGTATGATCTTGCTGTTGCCATGTATAATGATCTGGTTCTGCTCATTTCATTTAATATCAGTTCCTGTAAGTTTTTCCAGGCCTCTCTGAAATCATTCTGCAGGTCGTTTCTTACAGAACAATAATATTTCATAACATTTATAGACCATAACTTATTCAGCCATTCCTCAATTGATGGACATCCACTCAGTTTCCAGTTTCTAGCCACTACAAACAGGGCTGCTACAAACATTTTTGCACATGTGGGTCCCTTTCCCTCTTTTAAGATCTCTTTGGGGTATAAGCCCAGTAGTAGCACTGCTGGGTCAAAGGGTATGCACAGTTTGATAACTTTTTGAGCATACTTCCAAACTGCTCTCCAGAATGGTTGGATCTGTTCATAGTTCCACCAACCATGTATTAATGTCTCCCTGGGCATCTTTGAGAAGATAATGCTGATTTCCTAGTCTCTCCTTTTCTTCTCAGCTGCCTTCTCTAGGATAACATGTCTAGCTGGTCAGCAAAAATGATTTCCTGCTAACTTCTTGTCTGCTCTTTACCTCATATCTTTTGCAGCAGTCTTTCTTCTTTCCTTTGAAAGCTGTCTAGCATTCATAGAACAGGAGATTTTCTCATTTCTTCCTACTAAGGCAAAAGAATACAATTTTCTGGTGACTTTTAGAGCTAGAAAAAACAATTATAGAAGACTCTCTCAACCATGTACTTTCTGTCAAGTCTAGTACTTGAGTTCCTGTTAGTAAGAGCGCAGGTTAGGGAGATAACTATTGACTTGGAAGGGGAATAATTCTTTTATTTTTAATTTAATTTTTTTTGTATTTAATAAATGCTTTTTAATATATATATTTAAAAAGAATGGTCAATCTGTACATATTATACAATTTAAGAGTTAGAGGGAATCTCAGTTAGCATTCACCTAACCCATATAGAAAAGGTTCTCCATTGTAACATACCTACTAAATGGTTGTCCAACCTCTGCTTGAAGATCTGCAAGAAGAAAGGACATTTTGAGGCAACACATTTCCAAAGTAATAGGGCAATCTAAAAGAGTGTACAATGAGATGTCCAAGTATAAGAACATATTCCAAATCCCAGTACAAAATAGTTCCTGGACACTTTTTAAACTGATAGGATGAAGTTTAATGGAAAATAATGTTTTAAATCCGGCACTTGATTTTTTTTGGACATTTATGTATTCTTCTTTTCTCTTTTTAATGAAGCTTATTTACAAAACACATGGTTAATTTTCAACACTCACACAAAACCTTGTGTTCCAAAATTTTTTTTCCCTTTCCTAGATGGCAAGTAATTCAATATATGTTAAGCATGTGTAATTCTTCTATATACATAGATTTCCACAATTATCGTGCTGCACAAGAAAAACCAGATCAAAGGGGGGGGGGGGGAATAAGAAAGAAAACAAAATACAAGCATATACAACAATAAAAAAAGTGAAAATACTATGTTGTGATCCATTCAGTCAAGGGAAGTAATTCCTAAAAGACTTGGAAGAAACCTTGGAAGTCAGCTAATTTAAATCCTTTTATGGATGAAAACCTGAGGTGCCCAGATACTGTAGAATTCTTGTCTAGAGTGATTGAGGGAATCAAGAACATCCAGGAATTGAAACCAGGGTCCTTGTCCTTCCCACAACCCTGTATTGTTTCTCAGGACTTTCACTAAAATGCCGTTTAGATTTCTCTTGCCTGGTGTGGGGGTGTCCTTGGGTCCTCTGAAGTCTGTGTCAACAAAGGCAGAGTATGCCAAATCAGAAAAGCTTTGTGTATAGGCCTGGTGACTGCTAATATGCTTGTCAAAGGATTTCACTTAACTACTAGTTAAATATGGAGAGGCTCATCACTAAAAGGTCTATATTAAGAAACTCTCCTAAAGAAGTCAACTTGGGGGATGGGTGGGGAAGGGTCATAATACCAGTGAAGCCATGGCTTCATCAAGCAATTATACAGAGAGGGTGTTGTTACCAAATGGTAGTTATGAGCCACAGTATGGTTTTTGGATCCCACTGTGAAACTTGGACTGTGTAAGCATTGCCAATGGACTTAGCAAAACATTATCCTTGGGCTAGGAACAGGGAGAACTGAAATAATAACATTTCTGTGGCACTTGACAGATTATAAAACACTTTGCTTACAATCATCCTGGAAGACAGGCTGTACAAGTATTATCCCCAGTTTATACCTTATAAAGTGATTAATGGTGGAGTCAGGTCTTGCACCTAGGGCTTTAGGTCCTACACTCTTTCTAATAGGAAAGGAGAAGGGGGAAGAGGCGAAAAGATGTGAATAAGAAGAAAAAGAAAAAGATTGGGATCTGGGGAGAAAGGACTCTGAGAAGTTGTTTTACTGATGTTTGCCCTGTCTCTGTCCTTTTCTCATCTCTAAGTCTTCCATGATGATCTTAAGTCCCTTAACTATAAATCCTTTTCTTGGTGCAGATGACTTTTTCTGCTTAGGGTGGAAGGAGAGAACAATTGACGGGAAGACCACTAAATGCCCTTTGTGGATTTCCTCTCATGAAAAGATTCCAGGCCAAAAAGGAGCCTTTCTTTCTCCTTTTCTGTCTGGCCAAATTGTATAAAGGATCCTGAGTGCTGGAGAGCCTGCAGTAACCTGAATGGTGGAACACTCACAAGATGGCCTTGCTTATCAATCCCAAGATGGCCTTGCTTATCAAACACAATAAAGGGAAGCATTGACTCTTCACCCTCATGACCCCATCTTGAGATCTTGGAGGTCACCCTCTACTGTGGTTGAGCTACTCTCTGTTTACTGGCTGATCTGAACATTGTCTTTTACTGATGTTACTGGATCTCTTGTGTTTTTTTCAGGCAGATTTTTTGAAAGGATTACCTGTCTACAACAAGAGCAATTTTAGTAGATTTCATGCTGATTCGGTGTGCAAAGCCTCGGTGAGTAGTTTTGAAGGGTGGGGTGGTATAGAGAGGCTTTGTGGGATGAGGCAATTAGAAGGAGTATCACTTGCCATGAGCTCCTTTTTTTGCTAGAGGGACCTTGGAGTTAGAGATAGAATTAGTTTGGAACTAATTGCAGCTAAGCAGTTGTAAGGGATATGATTCAGGTGGATTATTAATTATAGCTTATGCTTTGTTTCATGTGCTTTTCCCATTGAAGGTAAGGACTCAGCATTGTGGAGGGACACTTGGTTGAAGGTTGCAAGCTCTAGTCTCAGCTTGGATCTGGATTTCTGAGAGTTTTCCTTTCTGTAAATTGAGGAATTGAACTCTATCATGGGAGAATCCTCCTTTTCATTTTAATTCCAAGTGTCTAAGTTCTGAGGTGCCACATTCTGCCTCTGTAACACACTAGTAGCTAATTTGAGCTGAGTGGTTGTGGGAAAGGGATAGAATATGTCTTTATCCTCATTTCCAAGTACTTTGGGCATTCCTCATCACCACATGGTTCCTAATCTCTTCCTTCCTGATTCTCCTACAGAACAGACGGCCATCAGTCTATCTTCCCACAAGAGAATATCCATCAGAACAGAGTAAGTGAAATCTTTTTCTTGACCTATTGTGCTTAGATGCCAAGCAGGGATTTGGGTTTACTAGCCTAGGAGTTGGGGAGGAGAGCACCTTCTGTCTTCCCAGGAGAAGGATGCTGGCATGTCAGGCCAGGCTAGGCCCAGGCCAACCAGAGGCTGTGGTCCAAAATGATTTGTGTTTGAGCGGCTGAGCTCAGGAAAGAGGATCAAGATCTCCACCCTGCTGTTGTCCCCATTTATAGCAAGCTAGCTTCCATAGCTCTGAATTCTCTGATCAGAACATCTGGGGCCAAGCTTCTCGCTCCTTTCATTTACTGAAGAGGGTGCTGTTACCTTGTTAAGCCATATCTTTTCATCAGGGAAATTGGGACATGACTAGGTAGAAGTTGGCTTTTTATCCTATCTGTGAAGAAAGAGTTACCTGAATAAGAATATACTGAAGAATATGTGTTGTAAAAAACAACACTGGATATCATGTCAGAAAATCTGGGTTCAAGTCCAGGTTATAGCTGTGTGTCTCTTTCCTAATCCCCAAAACTCATATTTTCTTTCTGCATTTTAGTTTGCTCATCTCTTAAAAGGGGATAATAATGCTTGCAACATTTACCTCATAAGATATTTCTGAGACTGTTTTATAAATTGTAAAGTACTATATAAATATGAGTTGCTATTTATAATAGTAAGAACAATAGCAATGATAAAATCTGTAGAATACTGGTTTTCCAAGGCTAGACCTATGGAGCAACAACCTGGAATAGTTTTTTATCTGAGCTTGGTGTCTTGGTGTCTGTTATTAAGGACAAGCTGATCCTTATCAATACTACTAGAGGCCCTATAAAGTACGGCCGGCTCTTTGGGAAGTTTTCTTTCTTTTTTTTTTTTTTTCTGATCTCCAAATACATGTAAAAATAGTCTTCAACATTTGCCTTTGCAAAACCTTGTGTTCCAAATTTTTCTCCCTCTTCCCATTTCCCTATCCTAGATAGCAAGCAATCAAATATAGATTAAACATATACATTTCTTCTAAACATATTTCCATATTCATCATGCTACACAAGAAAGATCAGATCAAAAGGTGAAAGAAAAAAAACCATGAGGGCGAAAAAAACAAGCAAACAAACAACAACCAAAAAGGTGAAAATACTATGCTTTGATCCACATTCCATTCCCATAGTCCTCTCTCTGAGTGCAGATGGCCTGAATCACTTCATTGTTGAAAAGGGGTGTCCATCACAATTGATTATCACATAATCTTGTTGCTGTGCACAATGTTTTTTTGGTTCTACTCACTTCACTCAGCACCATCACTCTGGAATCATCCTGTTGGTTGTTTCTTACAGAATAATAATATTCCTTAACATTCATATACCACAATTTATTCAGCCCTTCTCCATTTGATGGACATCCACTTAGTTTCCAGTTCCTTGCCACTACAAAGAGGGCTGCCACAAACTATTTTGCACATGTGTGGGTCCCTTTCCCTTCTTTATGATCTCTTTGTGATAAGACCCCAGTAAATTTATGCAGAGCTTGATAACCCTTTGGGCATAATTCCAAATTGCTCTCCAGAATGGTTGGATCAATTCACAGTTCCACCAACAATATAGTAATGTCCCAGTTTTTTCCCACATTCCCTCTAAAATTAATCATATCTTTTCCTGTTGTTTTAGCTGAGGTTTGAAATGGTATCTCAGAGTTGTTTTAATTTGCACTTCTCTGCAAATAGTAATTTAGAGCATTTTTTTGTGTGACTAGAAATGGCATGAATTTCTTCATCTGAGAGTTGTCTGTTCATATCCTTTGACCATATATCAGTTGGGGAATAGCTTGTATTTGGAAGTTTTCAGTTAATGAAGTAAATAGAATTTTATCCTGGAGTTCTTTTGCCCACTTTTAAACTCCTCAGACATTTAAGATGTCCTGTTGAAAATACTGATCTGCTCATTATAAATCATTCTTAACAAAAAAACAGAACTCCTAAGGACCTGGCCTAGTGCTGGGAAATACTTTGTTTATCTTGTGCCCTGAAGGAGGCCACATTTGAGATCTGGAAAAGACCCCCTAATCTATCTCTTTTATTGAATAGGAAAAAACAGGCTCAGAGGGGAGTGAGAGACTTGTCTGAAGTCACATGGTATAAGGTAGAGCTCTTTGCTTTAAAATATTTTATAAGATTTCCCATTAATTCAAAATGGTTCTGGTGGTTGGAATTCATGATAGAGCTGAAACAACACTTGTGTGTCTGAGGCAAAGATGACAAGTTCCATAATTGTAGCCCCTCCATCTGCTGTGATTGCTGGACATTTGAGCCGCCACTGTCATGTGTCATTGACACAGGAATTGAAAAATGAAGCATCATGACTAACTGCTGCTTTCTGTTTGTGTGTCTACCCCTCCAGTTATCGTAACAGAAAAGACAAACATTCTTTTACGTTATCTTCATCAGCAATGGGACAAAAAGGTAAGTGCTGCAACTTGGGGAGAAATACCATTTCATTGCAGAAATAGGAATATTCAGGTGGGAATGATGGGTGATGGCTGTCCTTCTCTAGGCAAACTCTTTCTTTTGATCAGTCACCCAGCCAACTAGCACTTTCAGGTGGCCACTAGGTGCCAGATACTCTGTGAGGTGCTGAGCATACAGACCCAAAAAGGTGATTGTCAGGTTCTTGGGCATCAGGAGCCATGAGTCTTGCTTGAAGTCACCTTCTTTCTTGGGGCTCAGCAGATGGTCTGACTTAGAGGCCAGGAGTACTCCCTACTCTTACTCATAGCCTTCTGAGTCCCATGTGAGAGGGAGACACTACCGAGTGTAGGGCAGTTTTCCCAACTCTTGATATTCTGGAAGAGCAAAGAATGATGGAACTAAGAGGAATGGACAGACTGAGCAGCCAAATCATCTCATGGTAGTTATCACCTCACAGACAGGCAGTAAAAGCCAAAAATATTTACTGCAAGTCATAAACTGAATGGTTGGCATTGCCAGATCCTAGGACCCAGGCTTCTTTTTTTTTTTTTTCTTTTCTTTTTTTTTTTTTTAAAGTAACTTTTTATTGACAGAACTCATGCTAGGGTAATTTTTTACATTATCCCTTGCATTCACTTCTGTTCCGATTTTTCCCCTCCCTCTTTCCACCTCCTTCCCCAGATGGCAAGCAGTTCTTTACATGTTAAATAGGTTACAGTATATCCTAGATAAAATATATGTATGTAGAACCGAACAGTTCTCTTGTTGCACAGGAAGAATTGGATTCAGAAGGTATAAATAACCCGAGAAGAAAAACAAAAATGCAAACGGTTTATATTCATTTCCCAGTGTTTTTTCTTTGGGTATAGCTGCTTCTGTCCATCCTTGATCAATTGAAACTGAATTAGCTCTCTTTATCGAAGAGAACCACTTCCATCAGAATACATCCTCATACAGTATCGTTGTTGAGGTATATAATGATCTCCTGGTTCTGCTCATTTCACTTAGCATCAGTTCATGTAAGTCTCTCCAGGCCTCTCTGTGTTCATCCTGCTGGTCATTCCTTACAGAACAATAATATTCCATAACATTCATATATCACAATTTACCCAACCATTCTCCAGTTGATGGGCATCCATTCGTTTTCCAGCTTCTAGCCACTACAAACAGGGGTGCCACAAACATTTTGGCACATACAGGTCCCTTTCCCGACCTAGGCTTCTTGATTCCCAGATCAGGGCTCTTTAAAAAATATATATATATATATTGATTCTTTTTTGTTCTGCACTAGGATTACTTAGACACTCATTACCAATCCTCTCTTAGGACCATGAGAAACTGTTAAATAAAGCCAATAGATACCCTGACTGGACCAGATAGTATAAGGAACATTCCACTCCATACAGACTTCCTCCTTCCATGCTGTATCTGTCTTTTGGGATCCATATATATTTCATAATTTATGTGTGCCTACATGTATGCATGAGGATGTGAGAGATCTCCATCCTTAATCTCCAACCATGCTTGCTGTGTTTGTGTGTGTGTGTCTCTCTCTTTTTTTTTTTTTTTTTTTTTTTGGCTGAGGCAATTGGGGATAAGTGACTTGCCCAGGGTCACACAGCTAGGAAGTGTTAAGTGTCTGAGGTCAGATTTGAACTTGGGTCCTCCTGACTTTAGGGCTAGTGCTCTAACCATTGTGCCACCTAGCTGCCCCACTGTGTGTCTCTTAAATAGATTTGTCTTTCTGCAAGCTTAGGTGCACATGAGCTGTGCAGGCACACTTGCTTATATACATATTCACTGTCTTCTCCCTGCCAGGCTCTTTGAATATTTGGGAGACCCTGGGAACACTCCAGCTCTGCTGCTATTGCTTGGGAATTGAGCAGAACAAGGCCCATTTCTTTTCCACTTTTATATACTCTTCAAATACTTGGAGACAGTTATGCTGTTCCTCCCAGGTCTTACCATTTTCAAATTCACCATTTCTAATTTCTTCAACTAATATGGTAGAATTTCCAATAAATCAATGAACAGTAACCACTTATTAAGCACCTCTGTGTTCCAGGAACTGTGGTAGGTGTTGAGTGTACAAATATCACCTCTCTAAAAAACAAAACAAAATAAAAAACAACTCTCTTACTCTGAGGAAATTAGGAAGAGAACAAGGTATGTTTATGTATTTACCATATGCAGAAAATAATAGGTACAAAATAGGTCTCAAGTTCTACCTTGGAGAGGAAAGATAGTAGAACTTGATACAGTGAGGAGATGCTTCTAGTGGTGCTTATGCTTGAAAGAAGCTGGGGATTCTGTGATGCAAGGGGAGGAAGGAATCATATCCAGCAGGAGGCACAGCCGGTGCAGTCACAGAGACAGGAGATGTGGAAGGGGGAACAACATCAAGAAAGCCAGTTTGATTGGGTCAGGAGAGTAATGTTTAATCTGGGTGGAAAGGTTGGGCTAGTGAAAAGTTAGAGAAATTTCTGTTTGATCCCAGAGACAACAAGGAGCCGCTAGAGTTTATTGAAGAAAGAAGTAACATGATCAGATTAGCTATGTGGAAGATAGATTGGAGTAGGGAGAGGCTTGAGGCAGGGAGGACCAACTGGGAGACCCTTGTAGTAATGTAGGCAAGATGGATGAAGGGTTGAGAGAAAGGAGAAGTGGTCGAATTTGAGATGCATGGAATTACTGTACAGATATACTCCAGTTTGTCTTAATCCTTCCTAGAAGGTAGGCACCAAGAAGAATCATAATAATTGACCTTTATTTGGAGGGTTATTTTCATTCTGGCCCATTCTTTGTGTAGGTAACCACATACTTGGATATATCCGTATTCAGAGTGTGCTCCCAATGTGGAATGAAGCACTGACTGGTCAGGCTAAGTCATATCCCATTAAAACAATGACTCAATCCCATTGTACTAGTAGCATGGGACAATCTCCCTGGCTCAGATTCTACTTCTGCTACCACTTTTATTGTCGTCTCCGTTCCTGGTGATCGCCTTGTGGCCAATGTACTTACATAGCTATCCAAATGTAGAAGGGAGTCTTGATTAGATAACGATTTTTTAGGGAGGGGTGAGGAGAGAGTGTTATGTGAAAAAGAATTGATTGTCCTAGTGAACTAGAAGCTCTCAAAGATCAGTTGTGATGTTGTAACAATCATACCAACCTGATTAGGTCCTAGGTTGTTTTTATACACTTGCAGTCTCTAGAATGAGGGAGATGATCAGATCACTTTTCTCTGATCCTTTTAGACCACAGTTTAAAATTTTCATTTCTGTGTAACAAGGACATAGAAAGGACATTAACAAATTGAAAGATGTAAATGAACACGACCAAGACAAAGGAGTTTCTTAAAAGTATCTACTCATGAAACTGCTAGGGGAGTCATTGGAGTTTATTTAGCAGAGAAGTGATGACCTATGCGTGAGGGAGGCAGGTAGCAGCAGTGGAACTAGGACCTGATCCCAGATCCTTTGACTCCAAGTCTAGGGCTCATTCTACTATTACTTTTCTGCTTCTTGATGGAAAGGATTTCTGCTAAGTAAGCGCTGGCCTTATTTCCCTCTGAGATCCCTTCCAACTCTTGAGGTTCTCTGATCATTTGTTATAGTGGCTCAGCATAGAGTGTTGGACGTTGTTCGGGAAGTGCTGTAATTTCATACTCTCCCTGCCTTCTCCGACTCCTGACTCTCAGATGTAAATAGTCTCCTCAACTGAGCCTTCTGGCCAATGCAAAGGTCGCTCTTTTGTACCAAGGCTATCCAGGGCAGGACCATTTAACTCCCTCTGTGTCCCACCCAACTCTTGTTTGCAGCCATCCAAGATTGCAGAAGGGTTACATGCTTAAAACCGTCTCACCTTTGTAAATCTGGCAACCCAGTCAGCTGCCCTGGAGGTGTGCCTGTCCCCCTCCTTCTCCACTCCCTAGTAGATTGAAAGGGGAGGGGAGAGGAGTTGAGAAAACGATCCTTTTACTTTCCTGCAAATAGGCAGTAATATGTAATACTAATATGAAGTCAGTAAATTGAGTGTGAAGCATAGCAGTGCCCAGAAATTGGTTTTGCCTTTGGCCTTATTCTTGATAGGTAAATAACAGTCCTGCATTAACCCCATGTGTAGAAAATTCTTTTGGCAGTCTTAGGGGCATAGGTCTGTAGGTTAGCCGGCTAATATCACTAAGCCTTTATTATAAGGTGTGTATGGCTTTGTTTTAGACTCCAAGAAACAAGGGGGTGAAGACACTAGTCATAACTACTCACCTTTGTAGAGCCATTAAAAAGGTTTTCTTGTACATAAGTGAAGATGGCCTGGTTATCTTTTAAGATTGTTAGGAGGGAGGCGCTTTGTAAGCCTGAGAATCCTTTGTCTTGGCCCAGCTGCTCGCCTGAGTTCCAGCTTCTCTGGATTGCCTGTTATGGGAGGGGAGTGGCCTCCTTTGGCCTCTGATACTGTGATTCAAGGAAGGCCTATAGAGGAACATTGTGCATTTGTGCATTCCATTAAATGGCCTTGAGAATTCTCTGGAGTTTGGGGTTGGATTCTCCAAAAACCAAATACTAAATTCTCTCTGCACATAATAATCACTCAGGCTGCAATTAATTATATGATTATATGCACTGAGGATTGCATCATAAGGTTTAGGTAAAAGTGGAGCTATGTCTGAGCTCTTCTTCATTGTCATAACCAACATTTATGAAATGTTTTTCCGTATTTTCTCTCATATTCTCCTCCCAATAACCCTGTGAAATAAATGCTTCAATTATCATCTTTGTTTTACAATTGAAGAAACTTAGGTAAACAGTTCAACTGACTTGTCCAGAGTCACAGGCTTAGTGTTTAAGACTGGATTTGCACTTAGTTCATCCCAGTTCTTGCTCTATCCTCTTGTTCACCAATCACCCCTTTTCTTTAGGTATTACATACCATTTAATTTTCGACTTACCTCACCATTCCCCTGCTCCAGCTTGTAATTGATGGCCTCTACTCCCCCCAAAAGCCCATCTATCTGCCAGAATCACTCATTAGGACAACTCTTTGCAAACATGGGGGGCAGGAGGGATCCCTCCCCACTGTCTTTGTTGGGGTAATAAAACTTGTTGCTGTCTCCCCTCATCAAAAAGAAAGCAGAAAATTTGGAACCAGAAGGCTGTTTTTTAATCCTGCCTGTCGTTTGCTAACTTTGCGATTCTGGACAAGTCACTTCATCTCTGAGCCTCCGTTTCCTCCTGTAAAATGGGAGCATCACTTGCCTACTCGGGGTTGTTGTGAAGCTTTAGTGAGTTCATGTGCACAAAGCGTTTGGAGAGTGCTACAGATACTAGAGGGATGGGAGTGCTCAGAACCCCCTGGGGAGAAGCATTGCCCTGGAGTGAGGAGAACATGGCCTTTCCAGCCACAGCTCCATCACTAATTTTAGTTGCTTGACCTTGGAGAAATCAATTAGCCTTGGTTTCCTCTTCTGTAAAATAATACTTGATCTGCTTGGACAAGTTGCTATCTTAAAGTCCCTTCAGTCTGGGGGATAGGGGTTGGGGAGACAACTCTTTTTTTTTTTTTTTAATAACTTTTTATTGACAGAACCCATGCCAGGGTAATTTTTTACAACATCCCTTGCATTCACTTCTGTTCCGATTTTTCCCCTCCCTCCCTCCACCCCCTCCCCCAGATGGCAAGCAATCCTTTACATGTTGAATAGGTTACAGTATATTCTGGATACAATATACGTGTGCAGAACCGAACAGTTTTCTTGTTGCACAGGGAGAATTGAAGTCAGAAGGTATAAATAACCCGGGAAGAAAAACAAAAATGCAAGCAGTTTATATTCATCTCCCAGTGTTCTTTCTTTGGGTGTAGCTGCTTCTGTCTATCCTTGATCAATTGAAACTGAATTAGCTCTCTTTAACAAAGAGTTCCACTTCCATCAGAATACATCCTCAAAAAGTATCGTTGTTGGGGTATATAATGATCTCCTGGTTCTGCTCATTTCACTTAGCATCAGTTCATGTAAGGGGGAGACAACTCTTAATGAAAGTCATAGAGCATTGTTTGAGTGCCTGCTATGTGCCAGCAATCAGGAGAGCCTCTTGAAGGAGGTGACATTGGGAATGAGTGCTCCAGGAACAGCAGACTCAGGTTTAGCATGAGCAGAGGAAAGCCCAGAGTGTGCTTGGGGGACTGGGGACCAATTTCATTGGAGCTTTGTGGTATAGTGAGGGGAAAGGGCCTTGGAGTGTCAGCACGGCCAGTATTATTAGTGAGCTCAGAGGGAACCTTGGAACTGTCCACGCTACCTTTAGATGAGGAAACTGAGGGCAGAGAGGGCAGAGTGACTGACGGGATGATAGAATGTAGAGCCAAAGAGATCCCTGGCTATTGTCTGTGGCCCCTTCAGTTAAGAGACCAGGAGGAAGGGCCCTGCCTGAGGCCAGGCATTAGCTGGAATGGAGCGGGTCCTCAGTAAGGGGCTGTCTAGCAGGCTTTTGCTCTCAGACTTCACTGTGACTGCTAATAGAGCAGCTACTGTATTGGGGGGCTAGCTGGCCTCCCACCTAAAGGGGAAAGCCGCTTTTTTGGTACTTCTCCAGAAGAGGGGTGCAGACCATGGGCTTTCAGGTGGCCATCATTTAGTCCAGTCTTCTCAGGTTACAGATGGTCCTGAGGCCCAGAGCAGACCTGGCCAGGGTCACTGGAGTGCTCATCTCTTTCTTTCTTTCTCCTAACCAGAATGCTGCAAAGAAGAGAGACCAGGAACAAGTAGAACTAGAAGGTGAGAGTTCAGCGCCCCCCCGAAAAATTGCCAGGACAGACAGCCAGGACATGAACGAAGACACTTAGGACTCTTGCTTTCCCTCGACAACTTGTCTACAGGCGCTTCCTGTCTTGTTTCATCACAGTGTGTAAGCCCCTTCCCTCCGCACTATGCAGCCCAAACCACTTCTGACTTCATAGGAGCCAATGTATTTATTTCCGTAATTTTTATTTATGTTGTAAAATGTATGGAGTGATGGTTAAAAGCAAGTCATCGGATGGTGTAGTGTAACATTGGTAGATGCTTTTTAAAAAAATACATGGTCACTTTTTTTTTCCAGGTTTTACTAGATCTGTTACTTAATTAACTCGGAAGTAGCTGGGAAAAGGTGGGAGCCAAGCACAGCCTTATGTGTCTTGTCCCCTCTAGGGCTGGGGCATTGCTTAGTCCCAGAGTCTGGGGGTGGGGGTTCAGTGACAATGCAGTCTGGGCCTTCCAGGCCTTACCCACAAGCTTCTTCTGGGACCTCTTGGAACTCACAGTGTTTCCTCCCAATGGCAGGGCCCTTAGGAGGCCAGTGGGTTTGCTTGCAGCTCCACTCTCAGCCTCAAAAACTGTCGGACTCCTCCCTGCTGGAGTTGGTCAGTTCAGAAGGCTCTTTGTGGGCTTCTCTTGTGCCCCCTGGGCACTTGGCAAAGGCTGCATGTTTGGGCAGTATTGAGTGCTCCAACTGCAGGGCCTCCATTCCAGGAAGCTGGAGTTAAACAGAACTCCTTTGGTTTTTTTGTTTTGTTTTGTTTTTTGTTTTTATTATTATTATTTTTTCCCTCCCACATCAATTTAATAAGGACTGGCGTGTTCAACTTCTCCAATCAAATAAAAGGATATTTCTTATCCCACCTTGAGTATTTGATCGGCAGTACAATTAGTAATGTTGCACTGAGTTTAGTCTGAGTCTGGTTGTCTCTTATCTCTCTCTTCATCGGCCATTTTTATTGAGTTTCTCCGGCCAGCAGTGTCACTCGGGGCTGATGCTTTTCATGGGCGGGGCAACTCTGCCATGGTTCTAAGGATATTCACAGTCTTGGGCTTTTATCTGGGTCTTTGGAGCTTCAGTTGATAGAAGAACAGTGTCCCTGCAGGTTCTGAGCAGCCTAGGCCAGCCCCACTGTTCAGATGTTTGTCATTCTGGTTCAGGAAGACAGGTTGGGGATGATGGTGATCTGCCTTGTCACACTGCAGCCGGGAAAAGAATTGGCTCTCTAGCTCTCAACGAAACTGGGACTTGCCTTCCAAACTGTGTCACTGCCCTGGGGACAACCTCCAGTCTTCTGCCTGCCCTTATCCCCTGTAATGGGGTTATAGGGAGGACAGTAGGAATGCTTAAAGTGATAGTGGTGCCATCAGAAGGGCTCTTGTCTCACACCTGGAGCCAAATCATCCTGATCTGTGGATAGTTGGAGAAAAATGAGTCCATGGGTCTCTCAGCCAGGAGCAGATACCATGGAGGCCAGAAGCACGGGGTCTGCAAATATGCAAGACTCAACTTGGACTGGGACTGAAACATTCGGCTCCTCTCCCTTCCATCACCTCCTCTTGGGACTGGTTTGGTTGCTACTTGCTTTGAAATCCCAGAATGGAAAGAATAGTGAATCCTGAGTGTTACTGTTTGGAGGTGATTAGAGCTGTTTCCTGCAGCGCTATAGATGGGAATGGGACTCCCTGAGCAAGCTCAGCTTAGGCCTGCTGGCAGGAATGGGAGTCTCACCCTTGTATGAGTTTGGAGGTAACTTTGAAAGCATTCAGCCTTCCTGCAAGTTTGGGGATGGAGAGAAGTAGGGGATAAGCATCTCAACTTGCTTTTTTACCTCCTTAGAAGGCAAAGCTGGAAGACCCTGAATTTGTTCTGACTTTGAGGTCGCTTCATATTTTTATCCCAAGTTGTTCCCTATTTGTTAGGATCTCAGCCTGAGAGATAGCACTCCTCCGTGGCTTTTCAGGTGCACCCCGGAAGGATTCCTTCTGAGTCACTTGGTACCGGAAGAACTTCTGGGCAAGAATTCTTGGATTTTGTTACATCTCAGCTGTGGTGCAGGATGGAGTCACTGTGGTGTGTCCTGGCAGGTAGTTTGGAGCCCAGAGGCCTTGCCCTCTCTCTGTTGCCAGGTGGATCCTGCCTGAGCTGGCTTGAAGGGTCTCTGGGTCTTTTCTCGGAGGGGAATGACCAGCCTTTGGGCCACTTGGGCCACTGCCAAGTCTTCAGTCAAAACTCTTCCTTGCATAGGAGCTGAAGGGGCTGCTAGACTAAGTGATCCCCCTTCCTTCTTCTCTTCTCCTTCCTCAGTTTTAGAATGATGTGGAATCGAGAGCTGCAAGTGAGTGAAATCATCTGGTCCCAACATTTTCCTTTGACAGCTGAGGCACTGACATCCAGAGAGGAAGGGACTGCCTCACACACACATAGGATGTGTACATAATAAGAGCCTAGGAAATGAGCTCATGTCTTCTGACTCTTGAACAGTGATCTTTCCACTCTCCTGGGATGATACATGAGTCTAGATTGAGAAGAGCACTTCGCAAACCTCTCATTCAGCTTATTTCTTCTTCCTTGTGGGATAGGGAAAACAATCTGTTTAGGGAACCTATGGGAGAAAACCTTCACAAATGCTCCATGGTTGTTTCTCTTGGAAATCCTTTGAGACCTTCCCTCAAATCTGAGCAGTTCTATTAACAGTCCTCTCTTATTTCTGTTAATGCCTTAAAGTCTACAAATTCGTTTCCATACAACAGCTCTGTAGGAAGAGGGGGAATGGAAGTCTTGTCTTTCAAGATGATGTTGCTGATTTACAAATGAATAAACTTGGGCTCAGAGAGCTATAGGGATTTTCTTAAGATCACCCAGGCAAGGGCAGGATTGAAGCCCAATGTCTGATTCCAAATCACTGCCTTTCCCAGTAGACATCCGGCCCACGACTGTCCTTCAAATCTCATGCAGAGAGGCTTGGGCCATGCCTTATAAGTGGCCCCACTTTTTATTTGGGGTGCCTTACTTGGCTTCCCAAATAGGACTCCCAAACAGGAGTTAAGGATACCTCCCCAGTTTGAAGGGTGGAGAAGAGAGACTTGGGAAAGAGCCTTGGAGACTTGAATGATGACTGGACCCAGGTACTCTAGAGCCTTTGTGGTCCCAGGCAGGCCCAAGCTGGTTGTTCCTTCCACACTTGATGTGAGCCTCGGTTTTTCTCTTAGAAACCTCTTGAAAGTTACATAGGAGAACTTTTACTTAGCCAATCCCAGTAGGTTCCAGAGGCACTGAGAGTTCATCATCTACAGCATTGCATTTGTGGGGCTTGTAATACATCATCTACTCTGGTTTTTGAGGTTGCCAGTGAGTGGTGAAGAAAGAGGGAGATGGCTAGCTGCAGGGGAAGGGACCAGTAAGTGGCCACCTGGTACCAGTCTAGGTGTCTGGACTCCTGCCCTGACTGCTTCCTAGGAATCAGCCTGTGGGCTTTGTCTTACAGAATCCAGTGTGGCATTCAAGTGCAAGTCCTCTGTGTTCAAAACCTAGAGCTGGTCTAGGGCTTGGAGATCTCATCATTTAATCCCTTAATTTTATAAAAGGGGAACCAGACCCAGGGGAGGGAAGGGGCTTGTTCTCAGTCCCACAGGAGCCCAGGCCTCTTTGCATAGTACCACCACTGCTCCTGGCTCCCTGCCATCTTCTGGAAAAGAAAGTTGGTGGGTTCATTGTGGGTAAGAATTCCTCCCATTAAGTTTCTGAGAGTCTAAAAGCATATTCTTCCTTGCCACTTATTTTTCAAAACTCCAGCCTGGACTCCACAAAGATATCAGAAGCTTTAGTTAATCCTTGTGCATCTCTAGATAGTTCTTTGGCCAGTAAATTGCCCAGGGAACTTTTGGGGTTCCTGTTACAGACTTGACTGGCTGCTGAGATCTCCTGAGATAGTAGATATTCTTAGGCTGTTCACCAGGTCTTTTAATGGGAAGGCAGCTCGTGTGTAACCTCTGCCCACCCCTAGTCCGATCCCCTCAGCTGCAAAAAAAGGACATAGATTGTCGGTGGCAGGGGCCTCCTAATAAAGAATAGAATGTCTTTCCTGGAAGAACACAAAGCTTAGAAGATCAGCAGGGAGAACCCTTAGAACATGGAATATCAGAGCTGGGAGGGCTCTAAGAACAGAGATTGTCAGGGTTGGGAGGATCCTTAGGACACAGGATGTCAGAGCTGGAAGGGGACTTAGTATATAGACTATCAGAGGTGGGAAGGGACTCAGAACACAGGATGTCAGGGCTGGGGTGGGGGTTTGGGGCCTTAGAATACAGAATGTCAGAATCATGAGGATCCTTTGAACCCAGAATGTCATAGAGAGTTTGGGGGAGGGACTTAGAATACAGCATGTCAGAACTAGGAGGGCCTTTAGAACATGGGAAGTCAGGGCTGGAGTTGGGGGGACTTCCCATTCTCCCTCATCATATGATTTACATTCCCGCCACATTGGCTCATCTCTGCCTCCGTGCCTTGGTGCAGACTGGACATACCCACCTAGAACACAGTACTTCACCTCCTTGCCGTTAGACTCCTTAGCTTTCCTCCAGGCCCTTCTCGGGTGCCTCCCCCAGCAGACTTTCTCTCCTCCCTCCCCCTCCCAGTGGCTAGTGGGCTCCATCCTCCCATTATCTTGCATTTCCTTGTATCTGTGCCCGGAGAATGTAAGCTCCTTGAGGGCAGGAGTTGTTTTCCGCTTTCTGTCTCCCCAGTGGCCTAGCACCACGGTTCTTGCACATGGTAATACTGTAGGCAATAAATGTTTGTTGAATTAAATTGAACAGAGAATGTCCAAACCAGAAAGTTAACTTTCATTTGTGTCACTGGCTAGAATGTGAGCTCCTTTAAGACAAGGACGGTCAGTGCAGGCTTGGTTTGATTTTGCTTTTCGTACCCAATGCCGTACACCGTTGTTAGGTGCTTGATATAGTCTGAGCCTGGCTTCTGCCCGCCTGCCCTTCCTGCCTCCTGTCTCCCGTCTCCGGCTGCCTTGGCTCCCAGCTGCCTGCCACCTCCCTCGAAGGGGCGGGCACTTGGTGTCCTGTCCTGCCTGCTCTGGGTTTGTTTTTTTCTGACTTGGGGAGGCCCAGATCCCAGCAGGGGGCTTCCAGCTTCCTGCCGGGGCCCGTGGCTTCATTCTATGGCAAGTTGATCATGGAGGGCCACTGCGCTGCTTTAACCTGTCCAGGTGCCTCCGGGCCCTGCACTTGGAAGTGACCTAAGCGGCCAGCCAGCCTGATGACCCATCCATTGCCAAGTGAGGTCCAGGTTCTGCCTCAACACTTGGCCCCACGGGAAAACTCACCAGTGTCAGCTCCAGTGGTCCCCACTCACTATAACTTCTCAAGCCTCCTCTTGTCTTTGGGGGCTAATAGATAATAAAAGAATTTCTTCCTTCTCTGTCCTTCCCAGAAACAGGCCAGACGGGCTTTAGGGTCAAGGGGAGGACTTGAGTCCTGCAGCTTTAGGTGTGAGCCCTTCTCTCCTCCCCACGATATCCCATTTCCACCCTGATGCCCACGAAGCAGAAATGCGATTCCTCTATTAGTGGAGACTTCTAGGGGCCTCTCAGGATCCTGGGCCTGGAGCCAGCCTTACCCTGCGGGTTCATCAGGGTCCAGAAGCCAGAAAGGAAGCAGGATAGGGCCAAAAGAAACTAGGGGATGGGAGAAGGGAGCTGTTGTGGATGGAAACCTGAAGCACTTGCCCAGTCATCTGGGCTGGCCCCATGGTGAGGAGGGAGGGGGTCCAGATCATAGTCCATGGCTCAGGCTTTCTGGGCCCACTCCCAGATTTTTGAATGATCAGGGCTGAGCCATGAAGAAATGGCATGTGGGGGGTGGGGGGGTGGTGGTGGTGTGTTGGAGGTAGAATGAAGGGGTTCCTGGTCTGAAGGTAAAAATGAGGGGAGAGCTGGGTATTCAGGCAAAGGTGCCTTGGGAGTCATCACTCCACTTAGTATTTCCCCACCAGACAGGTTTGTTGAAATATAGTTTTATTGCATTTCTGCAAAGTTTACAAAAATATGACAAAATAAATTAAGAAGAAATCAAAATAATCCCCGTTAGGTATTTCCTTCCGGATTGAAAGAAAGAAGACGGCAAAAAACTTGCCTTTTCCTCTTCGCTTCTGAACGGTGGCCAACCCTCAGAGCCCAGGGAGTGGCTGGGGAGTAAACATCCTGGGACGGGTGGATCCTGACCCCCCAGTCCACTTGCCGGGCCAGGCTAGGCTGGCTTGCAGCAGCCAGACACATGTTCCCCCACTCCGCTGCCTCCCCTGGCCTGGGGAGGACGGGCTGGCCCTCACCGGCCATGCTCAGCCTCAGCTCCTCGCCTTAATAACTCATATTGCATATGTGAATGAAGGAAAGCCCAGGGCTCCAGGAGTGGAGGGTGGAGTGGTGGGGAAGAGGGGGCTGCCTAGTGCCACCCGGCTGGCCAGCAGATGGCTTGGGGGCTGGGGCTGGGGCTGGGGCTGGGGCTGTCAGCTGGGGGCAGAGGGCAGGGCCCCGGGAGCGGGGGGCTGGAGAACCTGTCACCACCCTGAGCTGGGGCTGCAGGGAGGGGGGCAGGGACCCAGGCAGGGCTCCCTGGGGCCCGGGCACAGGGGGGGCACTCGGCTCCGTGGCCCTCTCCTCGAGCGGCACTCCCCTCTCCCCCACAACTCCAGGGGCCCTCCCATTGCCAGCAGCTCGTGGGCGGGGGCGTATTGGGTGACGGTGGGCAGGAGCAGCGTGGTGGTGCAGGGCTCCGGCGATGGATGCGGGAGGGGACGCCAGAAGCTGGCTGCGCTGTCCCTGCGGAAGGGGAGAGGGGGCAGTTCCAGTGCAGTGCCCTTGGGGGCTAGACCAAAAGGACTAGGGCCTGGCTGGCACTGCCCCTGCTTCACACTGGCTTCAGACAAGCTGCCCCTGGGCACAAAGTGGCATTCCCCAATCTGGGGTCAGGAGTGGAGGTTCCTCCTTAGGGGGTTCCCTGCTGCTTATCCCCTCCAAGAACCAGAAAAGGTCTAACCTGGTCCCACCCCCACCCAGCACTGCCCAACTGCCCTGTGCCCCCGGGTTGGCACCAAGCACAGAGAAGCTGGGCCGGGGTAGGTTTGGGGCCCGCTCTTACCCCCAAGGAAGGCAATTTTATTGCTTCTAGACAATGGCTCAGGGAGGGGAGGAGAAGAGGCAGGGGAAGCTCATCGGGTCCAGCCCCATGTCTCGGAGCCCCTAACCCCTCCCAGACTGGGGGGCCAGGGGAGGGAGGGCCCCCAAGGTGTCACCCGATCCCGCTTCTCCCTCTGGCTCAGGCTTTGTGGGCTGGGTGGGAGGGAGCGGGAGCGCCAAGCCAAACAGCACTGCTGAGGAACTCCCTGCTGTGCCCGCGGCCGGGCTGGCTGAGCCTCTGCGGAGCAGCCTGGGGCTGCGGCCGGGGTCTCTGGGGCCCGGGGACCCGGCCCCCCAGCCCTGCTCCTGGGCCTCAGACCGGTTGGTGACTGACCACTCCCAGCTCGCCCCTTCTCCCTGATTGAGGTCTCCTCCCAGAAGACAGATCCCTGGGCCGGCCCAGCTAAGGCTGGGGGCACTGGGGTTTGCATAGAGGCAGGAGGGAGGGAAGGCCATGGAGGTGGGCTCGTCAGCCATGCGGGGGTGGCCTGTCCTAGGAGGGCAGGGCAGGAAATGGGGAGGGGGGCTGTCCAGACCACCCCTGCTCTCTGAAACCTGCTTCTAGCGCAGAGTGCCTTCCCGGGGGCCCTGGGTTCGAGGAGCTGCCCCTACCCAAGGGGACCGGGGGGAGCCCCTAGCTCCCATACCCTCTCACCTCCAGGGGTCAGATGCAGCGGAGGGAACCTATGGCTTTCCCCCTCCCCAGCCAGGCCCCCTTTGTCCTTGCATCTGCCCCTCAATCCTCTGGTAACTGGGACCCGGGTGTCCCCTAGGTCCCCACCCCACCCCACGTTAAAGCTTATGACCTGAGCCTTCGTCCTCTGCATGGGCCTCCGGCTCCTCCCCGCCGGCCTCGTCCGCCAGCCCGGGCCGCTGGGCCTTGCCGGGAGCGCTGTCGGGCCGCGCCTGCCCCCCGCCTGCCCCGTTAGCTGCGGCGGGCTCCGCCCGGCCCCCAAAGGGGAAGAGCTTGCCGGCGTGGAAGGGCTTGGGGGGCGAGTGGCTGCGCTCTTGGTCTCGCTTGGCCTCCGGTGACTTGAGAAACTTAAAGCTGAGGAAGGCGGGCAGGCGGTTTTCCCCCGTGGGCGAGGGGGCCTGAGGCTGGCGGGTGGCTGGGCCGGCACCCCCTGCGGAGGATGAGGATGACGAAGAGGATGAGGACAGAAACTTCCCCTGGAGGGGGATCATGTGCTTGAGTTTCATGACATTGTTGGGGGCGAGCAGGGAGCCCGGCCTCTTGGGCCTGTCGGGGCCGGGCCCCCCCTTGGCCTTGGCCGGCGCCTTCTCGGGGGCAAGCTCTGCCCCGCTGCCCTCAGCCCGGCCTTCCTCACGCCCAGCCTCACGTTCCCGCCGGGCGTGGTGCTCCGCGTGCCTCTGCCGCTCCTCCTCCTCCCGCCGCCGCCGCTGCTGCTGCTGGTAGTGGTGCTGAGCCTGGCGCTCGTGTTTCTGGGGAGAGCCGGGGGGTCAGGGGGAAGGCCGGCCCGGGGGTCCCGGGGGCGGGGAGGCCGGCGGGCCTGGGGGAAAGGGCACCAGAGCGACAGGCGGGAGACTGGAGGCATCCCAACGGCCACATACGGGGGGCGGAGGAGAGAGCGCCGGGCGTTGGAAGAGACCGACATTGGGGGGCTGAGTATGAGGGTGGGTGGATGAGACCGGGAGGGCCATCGGAGGAGGGTCCTGGCGAGAAGGGGAGCCACAGCGGGGAGCGGATGCCAGGACAGTGGGGGACGCTGGGAAGGACTCGCTGTCGGGAGGGGCGACCCCCTTAGGCCCCAGCGAGCGGGTGGGGGGGCCCGGCCGGACACGCGCTCACCTTGAAGGCCTCTCGCCGCTGGTGCTCCAGCTTGGCCATCTCCTCGGCCACCCAGGCGGGGATGTCGGGGATGGCCGCCTGGATGAGGTACTTCAGAAACAGGGCAAAGTGCTGCGGCCCGGAAGGGGAGAGACGGGCGTGAGCCAAGAGGCGCGGGGCCCTCCCCGACCTGCCGGGCCTCCGAGGCCACGCCGAAGGGGGGCTGAGCCAGCGGAGACCCCCCATCCCGGTCTCCGGAGGGTCAGTGTGGGTCATGCCCTCGGGAGCCTGTACCTCCAGCACCACGACGGAGATGATGGCGGCCTCCGGGCTCAGCCACGGGAAGAGGCGCTGAAGCTGTCCGCACTGGCCGATCAGGTAGCAGTTCACCACGATGGCCAGGATGCCCATGGCCTCCATCACCTTCTGCGGGGTCAAGGGGACGGGCAGAAGCGTCACCCCCCCGAGGGCCCCAGGCCCCGCCCTTCCCCCGCCGCCCCCACCAGCTCCTTGGCCGGCCCGGCGTGGGTGCCCCACCTGCCACTGCCCGATGCTGTCGACCCGCTGCCCGAAGGGCCGCTGCAGGCCCGTGCACAGCTTGAAGGCATCGCTGCGGATCTCGATGAGGTTGTTGATGAGGGCGCAGAGGGCAGCCAGGGGGAAGGCGGAGGAGAAGAGCACCACGTAGCCGAACTGGACAAACATCTCCTGGTAGTCCTGGAAGGGGTCCTGGGGGGGACACAGACCTCGCTGCCGCCGCCGCCCCGGAGCCGTGAGGACCCGCAATGTCAGCCCGGGAGGGGAAGGGGCCGCCATGTCCTTCTCCGGGGAAGCTGAGGCCGCAGGGGACGCCCCCCCGAGGCTCTGTTTGAGCTGGGGAAGAGGAGTCTTCCCGCCTCGGGCTCAGCTCGGTGCTCTGTGTCCTTCCAGACCCGAGGCTCTCCTTTTGCCGAGGAGCCGTCCCCAGCTCCTGCCCCCCGCCCGTCCCCCTCCGCAGGGCTCACCTCGTATTTCTTCATGCAGCTCTCCAGCTCGGCCTGGGTCAGCTGGGGGGAATAATCTTCCTCGGGCGGGTCGATCCAGGACGTGCGGTTGTGCTTTCGCTGCTTGTCCTCCCCGGGGCCCGGGGCTTCGGCCTCGTCGCCCTCCCCCCCCGCCCGCTCCCCACGCAGGCCCGCCGGGGCTTCTGGGGGCTCCCGCCCGGGGCTGTCGGAAGGCTCCTCGGCATCCTCTTCATCCTCGCACAAGGCGAACACGGCGGCCGGGTCCAGGCCTTTGTCCACCATGGTCGGGCTGCCCTCTTCCAGGAAGTTCTCGGGACCCGTGGGGCCTGCCCGTCGCTGCCGCTCGGCCCGCTCGGCAAAGCTCACCTTCCTTAGCTTTAGGCTGCAGTCCAGAAGGCTTTCTTCCTCATCTTCCTCCTCCTCGTCCTCCTCGTCGTCCTCCTCCTCCTCCTCCTCTCCGCCCCCCCCAGCGCCCACCTCTTCCCCTCCCTCCCCAGCCCGCCGGCGCCGCTCCTCCTCCTCCTCCTCGGGGACCCCGCAGCCCCCGTTGAGGCACTTGCGGCCCCCGCCGCCCTCCTGGGCCCTGGGCTCGGGCGGCCCCGCCAGGGGCTCTCGGGGCCGGGCCTCTGGAATAGGAGGCCTGTGAGTGAGCAGCTGCAGGAAGGTCTTGGAGAACTCCCAGAGGGTGTGGGCGCTCAGGTCCCCGCTGGTCAGCCGGCGGTACAGGTGTGGCTGCAGCACCTCCCGGATGTTCTGCAGGAACTGACGGGTGATGAGCAGGGTGGCTAACATCTGGGGGAGAAGGAGGCGGGGTTGGGGGGACCGGCGGAGGAGGGGGCGCACCCTGCGGAGGGGTCACTCGTGTGGTCACCAAGCCCACCCTCCCTTAATGCCCCGAGGGACCGGCCAAAGCATTTTCCTGTTGCGAGCCTCGGTTTCCCCACACGTGGAGTGGATGATCTGAGCTCTTACGGAGGGTTAAGTGGGAAAAATCGTGTAGGAAACCCCACCAATCCCCCCTCCTCTCCCCAAAGGCCTGGGCTTCAGGATCCCCGAGTGCCTGGTCAGCACCCCCCCCCCCCCGGCCCCACACGCCATCCCTGCCCGTCCCCTTGGCTGGCCTGGCTGGCCTCCCCCTCCGCATGACCCCACCTACGCCAGCCCGTACTCTGGCCTTGGCCAGAGCCAGGAGACCCTGGAAGGAGAAGAGGAGGAGCTGGAGACGGAGGGCGGCGTAGGGGACGACAGCCGCTCGGAGCTGGCGCTCCAGGCTTTGGGAGAGAGAGAGGATGAGCAGGAGCTGTGGAGGGACGGACACAGGGACAGGACGGATGGCAGAACAGAAAGACGGACAGAGAGACACAGGCAGAGAGGAGAGGAGGGGCTCAGGAAGTCACTGGGAGAGGGAGAAGAGTGGCGAGGAAACAGGGAGGGGGGAGATGGAGAGGGGAAGGGGGGGTGATGGAGGACTGGAGGCTGTGGCTGCAGGGCCAGCTCGGGGGATGCCCTGGCTCCCGGCTCCCTTGTTCCATCTGCCAGAGAGAGGCTTGGGGTGGTGGGGGGAGAAGGGGAGAAGGGCCGGGAGCTGGAGCCCAATTGGGAGCCAAAAGGCCCAAGTTCAGGCCACGGTCATGGGGGTCCCTTACCTCTTTCAGCCTCTCCATGTCCTTGAGGTAGAAACCGATGTAGAAAAGACTCAGGTACGAGTTTACAAACTGGAACTAGGTGGAGGGTAGGTGGGAAAGAGGGGGCTGAGGGGCTGGGCTGAGTCCGGGGAGCCCAGGGCCTCGAGGGAAGCAAGGGCATCCTACCCCAGCCAAGCCGGGGCCCCCTGCCACCCTCAACAGGCACTAGGCTCGCTCCTTTCTTCCCTCAGTCTAAAATATCCTCCCCGGGTTCTCAAAACCCTAGCCACCGTTCTGGTCCCACCTCTGGGAAGTCCTTCCCGACCGGCTCCAGCCCCTCTGGTCAGTAGGAACGGAACCTCCGATTTAAATGGCCGGCTCCTCCTCCCCCGTCTCCCCCACGGCGTGCCGGCTCTGAGAACACCCAGGCTCCCGGGCCCGAACCTTGGGCTGGCTACAGGGGCCCAAAGGCCAAAGCCAGCAGGACACCCAGAGCCCCGGGCGTCTGCTGTGACTGACTCCACTGATTACGGGGGAGCTGAGACTGGCTCACGACGCTCTGGGGAAAATCCCCGGTTTTGGAGCGCGACCTCGGGCACAGCCAAACCCCTCACTCACCAAAACTATCTTGACGATGAGGTGTTTCTCATAGGCACTCTGAAGGCGGTAGTTCTCTGCCAAAGGAGAGGGGGTGGGGCAGAGTTGCCAGGGCTGGGGAGCTGGGGTCCTGGATGGTCCCCACAGGGACACGTGCTCCCCCCTCCCCACATTAACCCAGTCCGAGGTAGGATGCTTGAGCTGTGAGAACAGGGAGGCAACACTCGCTGCCCACAGCCCTGAGGAGGGGGTCTGCAGCTCGAGGCTGCCGGGAGGCAGGAGGCCACGGAGGGACCAGGGGCTAACCCAGTCGGGGGCTTGGATGGGCGGGCGGCTTTCCCGGGCCTCTCTGCGCCCTCTATTTGGGGAGTGTTCTGGGCCGAGTCTCCTGGACTGGTCTGGGCTGTGAACAGCCCGAGGTTTTAAGCACAGAACATAAAGGGCCAAGTAACGACAACTCTGGCCCACAGGAGGCCCATCCCTACTTGATGCCCTTCCCCAGGGCCTCCAGCCGGCGTCCCCAGCCCGAGGGGCGGAGGCCGGGGTTTCTCTCTGGGCAGGGGTCCCTCGCATACCCATGTCATTGAGCCAGTAGGCAAGCTTCTTGTAGGCCTCGGCGCAGGCGCTGACCAGGAGGGCCAGGCCGATCTTGGGCAGGAAGCGGACGAGGCGCGGCAGCCCCTTCACACTGAGCACCAGCTCCTGCCCGGCAGGGAGGAAGAGTGAAGGCCGTTGGCAGCTGGGAGACTGCCTGGGCCTGGCTGCGGTCTGGGGCTGCGGGGTCTGCACTCAGCCTGGGCTGAGGCCGGACAAGGTCTGGGGGAGGCAGGAAGGCCTCACCTGCAGCTGGAAGCAGCCGAGCATGAGCAGGAAGCCCCCGATGAGGCAGGTGGCACATACTGGCAGGCTGACCAGCAGCTGGAAGAGGAGCCGCTTCCAAGGTGGATAATAAAACTCCTCAGCGTTGGTCACGGGGCTGATCCGCCGGACGCCCTGGAGGAGGAGGCATGATTGAGGGGCTCTGGCCCCAAGGGAGCCCCGCTTCTGAGGACAAAGCAAACCCGAATTCAGAGCCCTCTGCTCTTCAGCCCTAGCCTCTTTGGAGAAACGGCCTCCAGAGCCCACAGAGATCAGTCGCTTCATCTTCCGTGAGGAAGCCGAGGCCGCGGGAGGGACGGTTCCTGCCTCTCCCATGCTGGCTGAGTCCTGGTCCTGGGGCGGAGCCTGGAACACCTCGTCCTGCCCGGGGCCAGCATCTCCAGGCAGCCTCTCGGGGGCTCCCAGGGACCGTGAGGTCTAATCTCCAGAGTCCCCACCTTGTCTTCAAGTGCCTGGGGTGGGATCTGGACCTCGGGGGAGACTGATAGCTCACCCTGAACTGGGGCCGGGGCTCCTCAATGGCTTCTCCAGGGGTGTCCAAGGTCCCCCACTTATAGGCAAACTCAGCCCCACGGCGCTTCCACTCCTCCAGGAACAGTGTAGACCAGATCACATTGAAGATGGCAAAGATTACACAGCAGATGTCCCGGCTGGTCTGGGGGAATCCAGGGGGACAATGAAAGGAAGAGGGCAAGGCTGGAACATCCCAGACCTAGCAACTTCTAGCTCTGATTTCAGAGCCAATTCCACCCAGTAAATATTAAAGTGCCAGGTTCTGTGCCAAGCCAAAGAGTGGTCTTCCCCCTCTGCCCTTTCCTACCCCCATGTGCTCTCCCTACATTGCCCCCTCTTGCATCATCTTTCTGTAATAATCTGCTCCTTGGACCCCCGTCCTTCTGACTTCTTACATTGTCCCAAGGCCCAAAGTCTTGAGAGTTCCCAAATCTCCCCAAGTCTCACTGAATCTCCTTGGCTCTCCCCATCGCCCAAGCTTCCTATCTCTTTTGGGACCCGTGTCTCCACATCTCTGACTTCTGGGTAAGTCTCCCCGGGTGTAATCTGGGACATCCACGTCTTCCCAAGGAAAGGCTCACCTGGTCAGCCTCGGTGAAGGTGTAGAGCACAGAACCGAACACAGCTGGGTAGACCATGGCAGAGGTATAGAAACCCAGCCAGGCAAAATACATAGCAATCTTCACGCCAAAGTAGTCACAAATCTCATCTGGGATCCAAAGAATCAGGCTTTTGGCTTGGGGCCATATGATAAGAACTAAGCCATCCTCCCTTCCCCTTCTACGGATCTCCCTTTGGGACTGGAGGAAGGGGCTGGTTAATGGGGGGAACAATGCAGCTGGATAAGAAAGAGAAGGGGCTTCATCTGTAGGTGAAGGAGAAGGCTTCTCGTGGCATGGGAAAGGAGTTGAGATCAGGTGGTCTTCAGTCCATGTGCAAGTCCCGAGCAAGGAGAGGGAAGTTAAAACTAGCCAGGGACACATCCAAATGAGACAGAAAGAGGGACCGTGCATTCTTCTACATGGAGAGGGAATGGCTGACCATTCAGACCAAAGGAGGAGGGACAAAGACCACAGTGGGAAGGGGAGGATGCAAATCCCCACCTTACCTAGAGGCTGGTTCTCACATACAGCCTGCACCCAGGACTTCATGAGCCGGTTAAGAATTCTCTGCTCATGTACCGGGAACACCTGCTGGATGATCCCACGGGCAGCCAACTCTGGGACTGGGGAAGGAGGGATGGAGACTTGTCAAATCTAGTTCTTGACAGTTACCAATTCTGGGCATGACTTTGGATAAGTGCCCTCCTTCCCCTGAGCCCTATTTTCTGGTTTTCTAAATGGGAAAAATAGTTCTTTCATCTTTGAGTGGTGGTGAGGATAAAAATGAGACTGGAGTGAGAGGAAAGGAAAAGAAGTGGGCTCTGAGTCCAGTAGAGCCTTCCCCTTCACTGGGAGACTCAGTTGTCCCATATAGCTATAATCCAGGCTGGGGTTTTAGTTGGACAATCTCTATGCTATCAATCACTTCCTGTCCCCCAGACATCCCCCATGTCATTCAAGGCTTTCTCCAGAGGATAGAGCCTTCCCTTTCCTCGTTCAGCACCACAGACAGCGACACAGGGAATTCACAGACCGTTTGTTGGAGCAATTGCCCTTGAAAGGCCCCTAACTTTCAAGCTACGAACACAATTCACACCTCTCCAACCCATTTCCCAAGCCTGGAGATACCCTGGGAGAACAAGCTTCTCAGGGTTCTGCCTCAAAATAGGTTAGTATGCATGCGTTATGAGCATGTGTGTGTGGCTTCGATCAGGAGTCCCTTTTTCTGCTTATTATCCCATTTAAGTGTCTTAAGCCTCAGTTTCCTCATCTGTAAAATGAAAGGATTGGACAAGATGTTTCCTAAGATTTCTCTCATCTCTGACATTCTAAGCCCCAAGGGCCTTCCCAGCTCTACATCCTACAATTTTCTGACCTATATATGTGTATATGGGTCTGTACCTACGTGTGGGTGGAACCTGAAATAATTTTTACAATGAGAAATACAATCTTTTGGGTACTTTTCAGAGGATGTGTGTGTGCACTCACGCACAAGTGTGGCTAAAGAGGAGGGGGAGAGACAAAGAGGCTCCAAGTCCTGTCTAGTCCCTATGTTATGATGATGATGGCTATATTTATTATTGTCAAATTATGTTAATTGTCAATATAATTATGTTACGAGAAGACTTTTGGCAATTAGTGATAATTCTGATCAGAGCAAAAATAATTATTCATTAGTGGTTACCATAATTATGATACATAATAACTTTGCCTGCACTAAGGTGTTTTCCCAGTCATAATACCTGGTGAGGGGGTGGGAAAGGATAATTTTCCCTATTTTATGGATGAGCAAACTGAGGACAGCAGAGGAGGCGGCTTGTCCAACCAAGATGACAGAAGTGAGGAAAGACGTTAGAAGAGAATCCAGGTCTTCTGACCCAATGCTGGCTCTTTCCCTGTGCCCCTCCCCCCCCCCCCCACTAGCTCTCTAGAACAACCTCCACAACTTCGTCCCCTGGAACGCACCTCTTTTAGGGAGGACTTCTCCCTAGGCCCCTCCCTTGAACCCTCACTCATTAGCAGGTCCTCCAACCCCAGATCTGACTACACCCTGTCATGTGGCAGTTCTCATGGCTCCGCCCCCCCACCTGTCCCCATCATGGGGGAGGGACTGAGAGGCTGATGGACAGGTGGGGGGCCCTCCCAAGAGGCCCTTCTTCTCTGGCTCCCTCGGGAGGGGTAGGTCCCCTTGGCCCCGCCGCCCGCCAGACCCCTCCCCTCAAGCGCACTCACTGATGGGCTGGTCCTCCAAGAAGCGCACGTTGTGCAGCGCTTCCCCGGCCTTGGCCCGCAGGTTCTCCAGCCAGAAGCGGATGATGCTCTGCCGCTCCTGCGGGGAAGGGGGGGAGGATGGAGCGTCTCTGGGTCTTCACCAGGGCCGTCCGCCGAGGGGGCGAGAAGGGGAGCCCTCCCCCGCACCTCTCCCCTCGTTGGGTGTGGGGCCCGAGGGGACGGCGCACCTGGGAGGTGAAGAAGCGCAGCTCGCTCTCCACGTTCTCGTAGATGAAGTCCTCCTCGCAAGAGAAGCCCCGAGTGCCGCCGCCGAACTCGGCCTTCACGGCCTTCCGCAGCCCCAGCTCATCGGCCCCGCGGAGCAGGCTGGGGGGAGGGGGCTGGGGTCACCACGGGTTCCCTCCCCCCGGAGCCTCGGAGGGCGTGGGGAGGGGGAGAATGGGAGCCAGGGAGCCAGAGCCGAGGGCGGTGGGTACGAGGGATTCGTGGGGAAGCCGGGGGAGGCGGGGGAGATAGGAGGAACCCTGGGGCAGGAGTTCAACGGGGAGGGGCCCAGAGCTGGTGGCGGGAAGATGCTTGGGGATCCGCTTCACAGCTGGGGGCGGGACAAGCACAGGGAGGGGTCCCAGAGGTGGAGGGAGTAGGAGGAAAGATAGAAGGCATCCCAGGGCCTTCAGGGAGATGGCTGGGGAAGGTGCCCAGAGCTGGGGGAGGGGAAGAACCCACAAAGAGGGAGCCCAGAACCGAGGGGGAGGAGGGAGAAGATGTGTGGGGAGGGAACCCAGAGCTGGAGGGGGCTGGATAATGTTCAAGCTGGGGGGGAGGGGATGCTTGGAGGGGAGCCCCAGAGCTGGGGAGGGGAAGCCGGGCTCGGGCTGGGCGGGAGTGGGGGGGTTTCTGGGAGGCCCAGAGCCTGAACTTGCCTCTCATAGGTGGCGGTGAGAAAGAAGCCGTAGGTCCGTGTGTGCCGGTGGTGCCGGACTTGCACTATGAGCTCCGGGATACCCACGCGGATGTGATTCAGAAGCCACAGCAGAGTGTGGTCGTCAGTAGTGTCTGAGGGGAGGGTGGGGCAGAGGAAGCAGGCTGGGTTCCTGATTGTCCCTCGGAGGGTCCTCAGAGCCCCCCTCCTCCCCAATGCCGGCAGGGTCCGCCCCTCTCTCCCTCCCGGAGAAAGCGGGCCTTCCCGAGAGTTAGGGGGAGGGATGGCTAGGACCTGGGCAGGTGGAGGTCTAGGGTACCTGGGAAGGTCATGAGGACATCACAGTTCTCCGTGGGCACCGTCTTCATCCAGGATTTGTGGGACATGATATATCGCCCTGCCTGCAGCAGCCGCTTCCCAAACAGCTTGTCTGAGAAAAGAGAGAAAAGGGACCCAAGGACTATGGCAGAGCCCTGGACGTGGAGACAGGAAACCTGGATTCAGATCTTGGTTCGGACTTTTGTGATCCCGAAGCTCTCTTAAGTTTATTTTATTTTATTTTATTTTGCTCAGGTAATTGGGGTTAAGCGATTAGCTCAGGGTCACCCAGCTGGTAAGTATTAAGTGTCTGAGGCTCGAATTTGAACTCAGATCCTCCTGATTTCAGGACAAACCCGCCCCTCCCTGAGTTTTAATTTGCTTCTTTGTAAAATGGAGATAATAATCATTGTACTGTCAACCTCTGAGGGCTTTGGGGAAGATAGAGGGAATGTGGCTTAGGGAGAAAAAAAATCACTGTGTGTGCAAATCCTGCCTCTGATTTATTTTTTTTCTGGGCCTTATTTCTCATCTATTAAAAAAAAATGATAAAAAAAATTGAGGAAGATAGCCTCAGAAGTCCCTTCCAACTTAGAGCTGTAATCTAACATCTTGTTGTTTAGTTGTTTTCAGGCTTGTCCAACTTGGGGGTTCTCTTGGCAAAGATACTGGAGTGGTTTGACATTTCCTTCTCCAGCTCATTTTACAGATGAGGAAACAGGGTTAAATAGTTTGTCCAGGGTCACATATCTAGTAAGTGGCTGAGACTGCATTTGAACTCAGCACTCTAGCCAATACACCTCATACTTAAGTGTATTAGAAAAAAAGTGAGGTTCTACCAAAACTAACTACTACTAGTTACAAAGGGGTATCTTTTTTGTTTTTGTTTTGTTTTTGCTTTTTAATTTATTTTATTTTTATAATAGCTTTTTATTTTTCAAAATACTTGCAAAGATAATGTTCAACATTTATCATTACAAAACCTTATTCCAATTTTTTCTCCCTCCTTCCTCCCCTTTCTCCTCCTCTAGACAGCAATATAGGTTAAATATGTACAATTCTAAACATATTTCCACATTTCTCATGCTGCACAAGAAAAAAATCCTATCAGTAAAGTGGTGTCTTTTAAAGAACATTGAACCTAGAGTCAAGAGATTTAGATTTGGATCCTGCCATTCCATAGAGTTAGAGTTAGAACTTTAGGCAAATTCCCTAAATCTTTGAGTCTCAGGTTTTTTTATCTGTAAAATGAGAGCGTTTGACTGATAGCGTCCAGAACATCCCTTGCTCCTCTAATTCCATGGTCCTATATTATCAGGCTTATTAAATTTTGGATTACTTACTTCCTTTGTTTCTGAATCTATTTTGTGTATCTGCTTTGTTCCACTAATCTAAATTTTTTAAAAAACCAGTACTAAATTCTTTTGTAATAGTTTGAGATCTGGGCATGCTGGATCCCTACTTTGTTACTTTTTGTTCATTAGTTCCTTTGATATTCTACTTTTGTGAACCTCTTTCAAGCCCCCTCCTATTCCTCAATTCCCTATTTCCGAGGGCACTGCCATCTTTCCAATCTCCCGGATCCAGAACACTGAAGCCACTTTTTATTTTCATTCTCTCTTTCCTCCCCTTCCCCATAAGTCAATCAAGTGCCATGTAATGTCAATTGAAATTGAACCCTCCCCCCCCCCCCTCACCAAACATCTCTGACATCAAATCCTGCCTCTTATGTGGCCAAGTTTTCATCCTCTCTTGCTTGGACTATTGCAACAGTCTCCTAATTGGTCCCCCTGCCTTTATCGAACTCCTTCTCCCATCCATCCCCATAGCTAATGATATTCCTAAAGCACAGATCTGATCATGTCACTCCCCTTTCTTAAGACTCCTTAATGACTCCTCTTGCCTTTTAAGATAAAATACTAACTTCTCCATTTGGCATTTAATGCCCTTCATCATCTGGTTCCAGCCAACTTTTCCAGACATACTGCACATTATTTCCCTTCATGTACTCTGTGTTCCAGCCAAACTGGCCTACTTGCTGTTACCAGTATCTTGCTGCCAAAGTGATCTTTAAGCATAAATCTGATGTCACTCCCCTACTCAATATTAACTCCAATGGTTCCTTACTACCTCTAGGATCAGCTAGAAACTTTGATTCTTAAAAGATTAAAAAAAATTCTTAAAAGATTTGATTCTTAAAGACCTTCAAAACTTGGCCCCAATCTATCTTTATAGTTTCATTATACATGCCCCCACCTTTATTACTATACTGTATGGGCCAAGTAAATTGGTCTTCTGTTCATCTCTCACCTCTGTGCCTTTGTACTGGCTGTCTGCCATCCCTTCTCACTTCTGTTTAATTGAATCCCTAATTTCTTACAATATGAAGCTCAATCATATTCTATGCAAAGCCTCTCCTGATTTTACCAAGTTAGGACCCTCTCTCCCAAAGTGAATGCAAATATTTACTTTGCATATACAGTATTTATTCTGCATATATGCACCCCTATTCATACAAACTCCTTGAGAGCAGGGATTACTGCATTTTTTGGTATTTATATATTCAACACAGTAATAATACTAATAATAGCTTGCATCTCTATAGCACCTGAGGTTTTGCAAAGCACTTCACAAATATTATTTCATTTTAATCTCTTGACAACCTGCCAAGGCAGGTCCTATTATTTTACAAAATAGAAAACCATGACAGGCCAAAATTAAATAATTTACCCAAAGTCACACATCTAGTAAGACCAGATTTTAATTCAGTACTGCCTTTCAAGGTTCAAGTTTCCATCCACTATGCTATTCAGATCCTTTTACTGTACAGATATTTTCATATACAGTAGATATTTTAAAAAATACTCATGAAATGAATGAATTTTATAGTGACATATAAATGTAGTAGCTAATATAAAGATTATCACCTCCATTTAACAGAGAGTCAGGAATGTGTCCATAGTCACACATCTAAGAAGTGCTAATACTAGAAAATGGAGACAACCTTTCATTTTGATCACTTTCCACTCAGCCATACTTGCCTCTTCAAAAATATTTCCCACCACAAAATAAGCCATGATTCTTTTTAGCCAGGCCTGTGATTATAATGGTTTGAGATTTCCTCAAATTCAAATTTGATGCAAATTGCAATTAGGCTGTAACTTTCTAGGATCCTAGATTTACAGTAAGAAGGGGCCTCCAAGATCCAACTTCTTTATTTTACTGATGAGGAAACTGAGTCCTAGTAAGGTAAAGAAAGGGACTTAGCCAAGATGACATAGTAGTAAGTAGCAGAATCAGGATTTGAATCTATGTCCTCTGACTTCAAATTCAAGGCTTTTTTATTGCCCCAAATTACCTTTGGGGGCTATGAGAGTTTAATAGCTTGTTCTCTCACACAGCAAGTATATGGGGTTGGATGTAGGAGTTAAGAACAGGTTTTCAAGTTCCAAGATCCTACCCTCTTCTCTATTCACTACACCATACTGCCTCTCTATAGAAAATGACTTATTGTAATATAAATAAAAGCAAGTAAAATTATGTCACAGACCCATGGCAATATGGTACCCAACTTTCCTAACTGTAATAAATGGTCATTGACAAAAACTGGAAAATGACATAGTACTGTTGGGGAATCTACTTTGTGCTTGCAGGGAAAGGCTGTTTGCAAATTTGTTAGGAACTATTTGTTGTACCCAAATGGTAACTAAAACAAAATCTGTCCATGTAAACAGTGAAAAGAGACATTTTTTTTAAAAAGAAAGAAGCTGAGATGGAAATAAAAGCCAAAAAATATTAACCTACAGTGGCAGGGATGGCTGAAATTTCTCCATCAAAGATTCTATTGAAGATCACTGCTGGAAGAGACCTTGGAGACCAATCCAAGCATCTTACTTTGCAGCTGAGGAAACTGAGGGCCAGAGAGGGGGAGTAACTTGTCCAAGTAATAAAGAGCAGAAGAAGCAGGATTTGCAACCATGTTTTTGATTTCAATTCCAAAGCGTTTTCTATCATATTTGGGGATATTTCTATCATATTGGGGGAAGGGGAGAAGGGGAAGATAAATGACTTATTGGTCATCAGATCTAGATGCTCACAGCTTAGCTTGGGGATAGTAGGGAAGGGAAGTATCACAATAGGAGTAAGTCAACTAAGCATTGGGTCCCCTGCCACAAGATCCTATTGCCCTTGGAGGCTGGGGAGAAGGCACGGAGGGACAAAGGCTGTGCCAGTCTACCCACATCCAAACTAACAATTCTTAGGAGTTCCCAGACTTCTTGGGGCTTCTTCGACTCCCATCACCTCCCTCCCTTCACCCCAATTCTCTTCCAAGCTTAGCCAGTTACCAGTCCTGGAGCCCTTGCCTGGGCTACCACAAGCTTCAGCCTCCCACAAGCGCCAGAAACCAGGCCCAAAAGCCTAAAGGGGGATAAGGAAACGGGAGCTTGTCTCTATAGAGACACGAATGCCCTAGGACTGAAGAGATTAGGACCAGACCCATATTCAGTGACAAATTTCCCCAACTTACATCAAAATGACTTCAAGCAAGGACTAGGAGACCAGGAAACCAAGCCATCTTCTGTACGGGGATCTTGCTTGGCTCTTTCCCCCACCCCCACCCCAATCTGACTCAAAGGGTTTCCGGTTCTCCCTAGCTCTGTGTGGGTAAGTCTCTGTGTGTGCACACGTGTGTCTCTCTTAACTCTTGCAGTTCCTGAGCAGGCAGGCTTCCCTGGGACATGCAGCTCAAGGAAGATTCTGGTTTCTCCACATTTGAGAGACAAGACCTCAACCCTTCCACATACACATGTCCTGACATCCCCATGCCCACCAAAGGGACCATGGGTCATTCCACGAAAGTAGCTGAAGTTTTGCTTTGAACCTGGCAAAAGCTCATACTTTCTGACTCCTCAGACCAGAGGATTTAAAGAGTGGAAGAGATCTCAGAAAGCATTAAGTCCAGTCCCTTACTTGACAGATAGAGAAACTGAGGCTCCCAGGGAGAAAGTGATTTATTCACTCAAGATCAAATGAGGAGTTAGTAGCTCAGCCAGGATGTGACCTCAGCTCCTCTGACAACAAATCTAATTCTTTTTTCTACTATGCCATATTTTAGGCACCCCAGCCTGGAGACAAAGGCAGTCAGTCTCTCCCCAAGCCAGAGACCAGAACTATCAGCGCCCATGCTCCCTGGCACAGCCTGAGCTCTCTTGGGGGAGGCTAAGCAGGACAAAGCAGGGGCAGGGAATGATGCAGCCATCTAGCCAGAGTGGGAAAGAAAGACAGGCCTGTTGGAGAACCAGGATGCCTAGACAAGCAAGACCTGGGAATATCCTTTTGTGGGGACACATGTGGGCAGACTACTTTACACACTGCCAAGGCTAGTCAAATCAGAATTCTGAATGTGAATTAAATGTGGAAATCACTAAACATCAGTGCCGTATGGAACCTTAGAACATTAAGGAAAATATGTTGGAGCTAGAAAGAACCTTAAAACATAAAGATTAGACTGTCAGAGCTGGAAAGAACCACAGAATACAGGGGCATAGAATGTCAGAATCAAAAGAGAACTGAGAGCATAGAATGTCAGAGTCCTTAGTACAGAGAATAAAATGTCAGTTCATTCTTTCCTTTTTTGTGTTGTATTTTTAATTGCATGAGTAGTTTCAAAGATTAAAATGAAGACAGCATATTCCAGAAACTCACACGCTCAAGAGTTTGAACATTTGCACAGTACATTTCTGTCATTTTAGATAAAACTCTGAAGGTGCACATTAGGGCAACTGTACAGAAGAGAAAGCAAACTCCTCAAGAGCTGTTCTTATTGCTCATCCAAGCAAACTGAAGGACCTGAGGGCCTTTTTGGAGGGAAAAAGTAGAAAAGTAGAAGAGGAAAAAAGTTATGGAATCACTCCTTAAATTCATGACATCTTATTCAAAGGATCAAATGAAATGATTACTAAGGAGTAACTACTCTTACTTAAAATCTAAGGAATATAACTGAGCATCAGATGATAGAAGTAAGAATAAATTCATTTGGGCACCCTGTGGTATTTGGTGAATATACAAATTTTTCCAGAGTTAGAAGGGAATCTAGAACATAAAGAGTCAGAACTGGGAGAGGCCTTGGAACAGAAAGTGTCAGAGCTGGGAAGACCCTTAGAACAGAGAATGTCAGAGCTGGGAGGCTCCTTAAAACACAGACTGTCAGAACTGAAAGAGTCCTTAGACCAAATAGTGTCAGAGCTGGGAGGTTCCTTAGAACAGTGTCAGAGCTGGGAGGGCCCTTAGAATAGAGAGTGTCAGAACTTGGAGGTTCCTTAGAACACAGGAAGTCAGAACTGGAAGGGACCTTAGAGACTACTTGATCCAAACTTTACCGCATTTTAAAATGAGGAAGCTTAGAGACCATTTAACAAGTTATAGTCAGGGTTAGGTATAGAACCGAGTCTCTTAAATCCCAGGTAATCCCTGGTTCTTTCCCTTCCATTTCATTCAGTAGCTGCTCAGTGCCAGGCCAAGCTCTCCACCAGGTTCCACCTCCTATTCCTGACAGATCAGTTCCATTGCTCAAAGTAACTCAAGCAGTCTCCTCAGTTTCCCAGGCCTGGCAGAACATACTCAGAGACATGTATTTCAAAGCCAAATGAAAATGATTTGGGATTATCTGTTCCTTCAAATGATCCCTCCCTCCCCATTCAGTGCTTCTCCTCCAGGTCAAGCCATGGTGAAGGTAGTCCAGAGCTGACCATATTACATAATCTCACAGCTCTGGCCCCAGCATATCCATGTATGTATGCTCCTGGGTGGATGCCCAGCATGTGAAGCTGCCAAGAATGATTTCATCACAGCTGGGGGTGAGGACAGGGGCATGTGTGTATACTCGGGTACCTGTGGGTGTTTATAGAGTCTGTAATTACAGGAGAGAGGATGTCCAGCTGTATATAAAAATATCATGGATCCAGGAAGGGCCATATAAACCTGTGAGTGTAACTACCTTGTCTGCAGAGAACCTGCAGAGTGTGACAGAAGCTTACACAGCTGGGAAGGATCCAGGCTGGGCCCCATCTGCAAATCTGGGTGAAACAAATCTGATGATCAGAAAAAGTACGGTCAATTGTGAATGGAGGAGGGCAAATCACCCAGCTATCAAGTTAAATGAGCCCAACTTATTATTATTATTATTATTGAGACGATAGGAAAAACAGGGTCAGTATTGTGAACCAAGATCCAAAGCTAGCCTTGGAGTCCAACCTGAGCTCAAGTTCTTCCCTGACACATAGAGGCTAAGTTACCCTTGGCAATTCTCTAAGACTATAAATTAAAGAACAGTAGCAACTATTCTGACTTGGTAGAAGATGTTTTCACCCCAGGAATTCCCTACACTGATAAAATTCAGGCCTGGGATTCCTTCTCCTCCTGGGTCTAAAAAGAAGGGAACACCAATTGAAGATCTTTGCTAGTCCACCTTTGGGAAAGGGCTAAGCAGGTACTAGTAAGAAAGAAGCCCCAAATCCAGTAGTAATTATGGAGCTTTTTGATTGGTTGAGAGTGAACCTGGGATAACAAAATGGACCAATGGATTCAAATCTAGAAAACCTAGGTGGCCCATCTTCAAATCTCAAATGGAGAGATCTGAAGACAAATTCTAGGCCTGAAGAGGGTAAAATAACAAATTGGGACTAAGGAATTTAAATTAAGGATTCGGTTGGAAACTTTAAGCACTCTCTAGGCTGGACCCTGGAAGTTTTCTTTTAGATCAATTGGTAGCAAGGCAGCAAGGGCTAAGGGGCTAAGGAGACTCAGGGGAAGTTCATGAGCTGGGCCTTCCAGCCTCAGGATGGAGACAAGAGATCAGCACATTTGAAGAGTTGAGAGTCCTGGAGTTGAAAGCAACAGTGGAATGGTTCCAGTGGGAGCTGGTGTCCCCAGAAGCTGACCCACATCAGAAGCGCCTAAGAAGAAGGGCGGGCTGCAGAAAGCATTGCATACCTGTGTACCTGGGCAGGTAACCTAGCTACAGATCTGGGCCAGGGCTCAGCAAACAATCCTGGGCGTGTGGGCCGCTGCCCAGATACACGTGTGTGAGTAAGCTGGTCAGGCGCCAGGAGGTGTGTGCCTGCCACTTTTGGCATCTCTCTGAAGGCGCTGTCCAGGATGCTTCACCTGTTTTATATGACAGTCCAGCCTTGGGGCACAGAGATTGCCCCCAAACACACACTCGTCTGTGGCCTATAACACACAGTCGCGCTCCGAGGAGCAATAAACATTGCCATCTGCACCACTCCAGGCGCCCTCCTTCTGGGGCTCAGGGCTCAGTTTGGGGTTACACGCTAAGACAATCCTGCTCTGGGTTTGGGAGCTTGTTTCGAAGTCAGAGGCAATCTGGGGAGCTGAGTTTGGATCTGGGCTCCAGGATTCATTGGGGTCAGGAAACAGAGAGAAGAGATGGGTTTGTAAGGAAGGCTTCAGCTGGTGACCTTGGCCCCATTAGACCCCAGCTCCGGTGGGTGACAGCAGCCTGAGGTGGGTGAGGAAGGAGCAGCGAGTGGGCCCAGCAAAGACAAGGAGGGTTTGGGCTCACAGGCCTGGGGGAACCTAGAGGCTGTAGCAGCCTGGCCGGGGAGCTGCACTCCTGAAAGGGCTCCCTCAGCCCTGTCTGTGTCCCACCTGGGTAAGTGCTCCTGGCTTTGGGAGGAGGCCACCAAGATTGCCTGCTCCCCAGGCAGAGCCCCCTCCCCCTGCCCTTATTGAGGTCCCCTAAGGGCCCCTCACCTTGATCTGAGGTCACCGGGACCGCAGAGCAGGAGGAGACCGGGGACTCTGGCTAAAGGGGCTCTAGGGCCCTTCGGCCAGCGTCCCAGTTCGGGGGATGGGGCAGGAGTTGGCCCGCACATCTGCCGGGCAGCGGGGACTGCCGGGGAGGCCGGGGTGGCCGCCCTGCACTGCCCCGCAGCGCCCGGGCCTTAGAGTGCCCAGAGCCTCGCATGCCCCCATCCCACCCCACTGCAGCCTGCCTGCCCGGGGTGGGGGGGCGTCCGCAGCGCTGCAGTGCCCCGGCCCGCCCCGCCCCTCCCCTCCCCTCGCAGCCCCGGCCCCGCGCTCCCGCCCCGCCCGCTCCGGTCAGTCCCGCGGCCGCCTTACCCAGGACTCCGGCCCCCGCAGCCGCCGCCGCGGGCTCGCCCTCCGGGGGGGGCCGCTTGCCGCGCTCGCCCTCCGCCGGGCCGCCGGCCCCGGGCCCCGCCGTGTCTGGCATGGTGGCGGCGGGCGGTCCGGAGAGGGAGGGCTCAGGGGCCGCGGGGGGCGCAGCCCAGCCGGGGCGGCCGCAGGGGCATGGGGCTGGATCCGCCGCCCGGGCTAGCGGAAGACAAAGGAAGGAGCCGCCGCTGCTGGAGCCGCTGGAGCTGCCGCCGCCGCCGCCGCCAGAGCCGCGCGATCCTGGGGGGGCCCGTCCCCGCCCCAGCGCCCAGCCGGCCGCGCCCCCCGCCGCTGATTGGCCGCCTCTGGCAGGCCTGGGCGGGGGGCCGAGCGCGCCAGCCCTGGAGCTGCGGAGGGACCCGGGCTTCGGAGCATCTCCCAGCACCCCCAAATCTGACCAGCCCGGGGCTGGACTGGCCGCAGCGCCCGGAGGAGCGAGGTCAAACTCGGCCTGCTCTGGGAACCTGGCTGGGCCCTCCAGGGGCTGGGGTCAATGTGCCCACGACTCTGGCCTGGAAGTGGACGGAGGGTGCGTTCAGCCTCTCCCCCGTTGGGAAAAAGGGGCCCTTCCCCCATTGGACCGGTCGGAGTTTGCCCCGACCCATCAAAAAGGGCCAGAAATGTGTACGGAGGGATGTCGGGGGTGCGCGCGCAAGGGAGCGCGCCCGCGAGAGTGTGGAGAGGAGGGTCCACCCCTCAATTTAAGGAGGCTTGTTAAAGACCGGTCCTCCCTTGGGTCTGGGATGAGAGATGGACAAAATCCACCTAACAAGTAGACTTTCTCTGGCGTGAAAGCAGAGGGCTGGACCAAAAGTCCTCCTGGGATCCAATCCCACCCGTGGGTTCTATCATCTTACTAGGATGGGTGGGGAGTTCCTAGTCGTACGAGAGAATGGTGAAGGATGGTGTGTGTGTGTGTGTGTGTGTGACAGCGATGGGACAGGCGAGCAGGAAAATAGGCAGTTACTTCGGAGGAGAGATGGGAGGTAGATTGTAAGACAAAGGGTGAGAAGCAAGAAGGATGCCAGGGCAGACAGACAGGTGGATACAAGATGGGAGACAGATGGACTGGCAGACAGGGATCCAGGGAGGCAGACAAGGGACTGGGAGACAGGTGGGCAAAGAAGCGGTCAGCCAGACAGGCTAGATGGGCAGGCTCAGGTGGAGCCCCTCCCCCACCATTCCCGACACCCCCCCCACCCCTTGCCTTGCAAGCTGACTTTCTTGTCATTCCACTGAAACTGCTCTCCAAAGATACTAATCATCTTTTAGTGGCCGAATCCCATTGCCTTTTTTCAATCTTCAGTCTCCTCCATATCTCTGCAATGTTGATCGCTCTTTCCTTCTTGATTTTCTCTTCCCTTTAGGATTTTGGTGAGATGAAGTCCTCTCAGGGCTAAAGCATAAATGTTTATGGTAGGAAAGTATCTCTCATTTCGAAGGGCTCAGAATATCCTGTAGCTTGCCCTGTAAATCAAATTGTTTTTGACAGCTTAAAGGACATCCTGACCATGAATAGTCAAAACTAAAAAGTTGTCCAACCTCCAGACTAGAAGGGAAAGGGGTCCTTGCCTCATCATCTGGTGAGACATGTTATGAAAAATATTGTTTGTTTTTTTTTTGCTTTTATGCTGGGGTAGATTTCCTCCAATGGAGTGTACCTCCTGAGACCCAGCAGATGGGGTCAAAGGGGAAAAAGGATGGGGGCCGGTTTCCGTTAGGATCTATATAATCTGCTTTGCTGAACACATCAATACTTCTCTTTTAACACCAGCTTTGGTATTCTGGGAGTATCCTTTCTCAATAAAGCTAATAAACTTTCCTTCTTACTACATTTATCCTGAGACTCTGGAAATTGTTGGTAAGGGTCTGCACGTCCCATATATTGGGGTACAACTACCTTCTAGTTGTCCTCCTATCTCTCTGACAACTTCTCTGTCCACTTTGCTGGATAGTCCATCTTATATCCTCTAACCTTGTGTCCTTCTGGGATTTGTTCTTCGTCCTTTTCTTCTTCTATACCACCTAACTTGATGAGCTTATAGCTCCCATTAATTTAATGACCATCTCCATGCTGATGATTCTCCAGTCTACTAATTCTGCCCGTCTCTCATCTGTTATCTCCAACTGCCTTTCAGACATCTCAAACCAGATCAACAGTGGACATTTTAAATTCAATAGATCCAAAATTAATTCCCCTCCTAACCCTCTCCCTGCTCCCAAATAACTGTAAAGGGCAACACCATCCTCCCAGTTCCTCAGACTCCAAACCTATTCTCTTCACTGTCTTAGCTATCATGGACTCCTCACTACCTATCTCTTATCCTCCATGGCCAGGTTGTTGCCAAAACGGTGAATTTCACTATTTTAGCATCTCTTCAATACATCCCTTTCTCTTCCCTGACATTGCTACCCTCTAGTGCCATCATCTCCTGCTGGGATCATCGCAATGGTTTTGGGAGAGTGGAGATGGATGAGGCAGGGGAATTGGGGGGTTTGCCTGCCTCAAGTCTCTCTCTACTCCAAAGTCTCCTTCATCCAGCTACTAAAGAGATTCCTTAAGTTTAAGTCCAAGCATATATTTCCCTACTCAATAAATTCCACTGGCCTTTTCCCCCTGCCCTTTCTACTAGGATAAAATACAAAATGCTCTGTTTGACTTTCAAAGTCTTTCATAATCCAACCCCCTACTATCGTTCCAGTATTCTTAAACATGCATCCAGACACATACTCTTTGATCCAGTCACAATGGTCTCCATCTTTAGCTCCTTGCATTCTGCTGGGTTGGGGTGTCCCCCATGTCTGGAACCCTTTCCCTCTGCTCCAGTTACTGACTTCCCCTGGCTTCCTTTAAATTTCAACAAAAATGTCACTTCCCACAGGAAGCCTTCTTCAACCCCTCTTAATTCCTTTGCCTTTCCTCCATTAATTATTTCCTTCTTATCCTCTATAGATTGCTTTGTATATCTGTTTATTTATCTTTCCATTCAATTATAAGCTTCTTGAGATCAAGAACTGTTTTTTTCTTCTTTTTGCATCCCTCCTGCATAGCAAGGTACCTGGCAATAGAAGGTACTTCATAAAATGTTTATTTATTGACTGATATTGATTGATACCTTGTCCCAGAACAAGTGGAATTGCTAAATATCAGTTGGGAGAAATCTTGGGAGTCAGAATGGGCTGAAGAAAAGAGCTGGGCAGATAGGGGTGCTGTGGACAAATAGGATAGTGGTGACAGAGTTATGTAGGCTTTGTGAGTCTCACTAAAGAGGAAGTTTATCCACTTTGCAGGGATGTATGAGGGATGGCTGACAGTGCGGTTTCCTCAGGCTTGTTTCATTTTGATAGGTTCGATGCCAAAATGATCTGTTTTGGGCACCAAAATGATGTGGGTGATGTAGATTCCAGATGATGGTAGACACCAAAAGTTGGGGTTCAGTCACGTGAAGAATTTACAATGGCCATTCTCTTTGGTAAAAGGAGGATTTATTTAGGGGAATAGGTTAGAGATGTAATGAAGGAATGCAATAGACACCAGGAAAGGTAAATATGAAATAGAATGGGAGAGCATAGAAAGCAGTTTTAATAATTAATGATAGAGAGGGCAAGCTCTCTAATGGAACTTGCCATTTACCAGCAGAAAGGAAACACTCCCATGAGGTTGGGGCGTGCCTTTAGCTAGTAGGCTAAATCCTGAAAGGGCCTTAGCACTCTAAAAGAGTTAGTTCTAAGGAGGAGAAGTGGAGTTGGGAAGCAGAGTGGAGGTAGGGGAGATACTATGTGGTGTGGAGGAGGGGGAAGGAGAAAGATACCATGAGGCAGAATGCCATGGGGGATTGACCCAAAAAGAAGGCAGCAGCCATGGGGAAGACCCCTAAATAGATTATATAGGGAAAATATAACCTCAGGGACATGATTGGGATTTCTGACAGGGCATGGCAAAGTGAGACTGCTCAAGATCTCTACAGAGGCTGGGTCTCAGGGATTTGACAGATCTGGATTTCTGACTGGACTACTTCCCCAGAAAGTGGAGTCATGGAGTAAACTAATTTCTGTCAGTGCCCTCTCCCTGCTTGTCTTGCCTCAGGAATTAATTTTTATCAATTCCTCTGCTAACTACCTCCAACACTGAAGACCTCATCAATTTCTATAATGAAGTGGGACATTAAGTTTCCAATTTTTCTCCAAATCCACTCAGTGGATTTGGTTCCTGGTTACTCTTGCTCCCAGATACACGAATGCATTAAGCTTCCAAATATAGATATATACATTTCTATTGAGTATTAGTTGACAAGTTTAGATTGTGTTCCCCTTCCCCTAGCCAATGGAAAAAAGGGTAAGGGAGTGAGGGGGGATAAGACTTTGAAATTCTATTTCTCCCATTATGGGGTGAACTCCCTGGCTTCCGCCGCTTGACTTAAGAGGGGCTGTGCCCTTTCTCACGAGGAAAGAATAAAGATGTTTTCTGATCTCTGATTCGGGTTCCGGATTTTTGATTCTGATGGGTCGCCCTCTTACAGAGGTTTGGGGGCTAGTCCCGGGATTTCTCCCCCTCCGGCAAGTGTGAAGGAGACTCTCCTCTGAGGAGACCCGAAGAGAAACTATAAGGAGCCACTGATTGGTCATGAGCCGGATGAGCCTCTTTGTTCTGGATTTCGGGGTGACCAGATAGAGTGGGATATAGGTCGTCTGTGGGATTGAAGGTTCCAAGAGATCCTGGTCATCTCCTAGTGGGGATTAGCCTAGTTGAGCCCGGATCGGCCATACCGGCAGAAATCCCAGTCATGTCCCGGAGTATAAGAAACTCGGGCAACAAACAGAAAGCTCTCCAGCCGGAAGTAAGAGTTGAAAGAGACACGGGAAAGCCTCAGTCAAAAGCGAATTGTGGGTTCCCCTCTCCGGGGAATAGTCCGTCAGGGTCTGGGTTACGTAGTTGGGATGAACAACCGACATACGAAGGAAAGGACCAGAGGAAAATGATGAAATTTTGCTCTTTCATTTGGAACGGGTCCAGCTCGGAGGAAATGTCTCCTGGCCAAAGTGGGGTGTCCGGAGGACAAATACGTGAATTACCTAGAACCTCGGCGCGCGGAGGAGTGTGTGTCTGCTGCCCCTGGCGGCCCGCTGCGGAGCACTTTGTAGGCTGGAGGAGGAGCATCCTCCCCGAGCTTCTCGGCCAGCTTCCCCTCTTCCTCCGCCCCTCCCCCCGCTTCCCCTCCTTCCCATCCCTCTGCACCTTCGGGGGGAGGACCAGGGGAATCGGGGGGATGGGAGGGGGGCTGCTATCCCGCCGCAGGCTCTCCTCCACCAAGCCCCAGAGAACTTCTCTCTTCTGGCTTCTCCTCTCACCCACTTATTCCCACTAAGAGAAGCTCCTTTGGCTCCGTGGGAACGTCCCCCCGTTTCTGAAGGACCTGAGAGAGGATCCACTTGGGGCCACCCACTCCCGGAGCTCCACTTGTAGGGCAGGAGCCCATGGCCCTATTGGACATTCTCTTCGTTGGGGAGGAGCAGAGGCAAATTTGGAGGGCGGCTGTGAAAGCTTGGGATGCCGCCCGCCCACTGACTCAAGGAGGCAGAAATCCCCCGCAAAAAGACCCTGATCGGGACCATAATAATGCCCCCCATAGACAAAATATGAGAGAACTAAGGAGGAGGATGGAGGAGGGAATGGGGAATGCGGTCCCTAAAAGTCTAATTATGGAGAAGGGGACTGAAATCATGCAAGAGAAAGATGAAACTCCACTAGCCTTCCTAAATAAGGAGCCCATGGAGAAATAAATACTCAAGCTTAGAACTAACTGAATCCAGGTTCTTGACTTTATTAGGATTCTATTTTTGTTTTAAATGATATAAATTCCTTTTTATGAATATAAATTTCATATTTTATATCATATTTATGATATAAACAAGAAACCACAGAAGTTGATGATAGAACTAGGAAGTGTTAAGTGTCTGAAGTCAAATTTGAACTCAGGTCCTCCTGATTTCAGGGCTGGTGCTCTATCCATTGAGCCACCTAGCTGCCTTTTATCTTTGGTTATTTTAAATGGAATTTCTCTCTCTCTCTCTAGCTGTTGAACTTTGTGGATAACATACAGAAATGCTGATGACTTGTGTGGATTTTTCTAATACAATATTGAAAAGTAATGGTGATAGTGGGCAATCTTGTTTCACCCCGGTCTTATTGGAAATGCTTCTAGTTTATACCCATTATATATGAAGCTTGCTGATAATTTTAGATAGATGTTACTTATCATTTTAATGAAAACTCCATTTATTCCTATGCTCTCTAGTGTTTTTTCATAGGAATGGGTATTGTGTTTTGTCAAATGCTTTTTCTGCATCTATTTATATAATCATGTGGTTTCTCTTAGTTTGATTATTGAAATGATTGATTATGTTAATAGGTGGGTTTTTTTTTTTGCCACCTTTTCATCCTTGAGATGCTGGAGGAGGCAAAACATTATAGGAATAGAAATTTTATGGCTTTTGGCAAAGATGGGACAATCTTCCTCCATGTCATTTTGTCTGTGTCTACATCTCTGTGCAGAATATGTGTCATGTTTGTTCTGTGAGTTAGATTTTGTTACCTGGAAAGATTTAAAATGCAGTCATCAAGAAAAAAACTTCTATGCTGTAGTTAGAAGAAAACTGAGAAAGATTTAACATCCATGACTCCCACAAAAGGGAAAAGCCTGACTTTTTTCTTGTGAACCACAGTTCTGGCCAAGCTATGGGCTACAGAAATCAAGTTAGCTAGTTAAAATTATAGAGTTGTTAAAATAACATCTTAGCAGATTTTCAAGGTTTTGAGAACAATGATTAAGGAGTTTGGCAACTAGTCATTTTAAGAATGCAAGAAAAAATTCCTGAAATATTGGGGATAAATTCCAAGAATTTTCCCCATTCTGAAAGAAGAGAGTAAAAAAGAAAAAGAAAAAAAGTAAAATAGAAACTTTTTGCTATCCCTTCCTTGACTCCTTTCTTGTCCAGAATCCTCCTCTGCTCCATTGGGAAAGGAGAATATGGTTCATTTTACATAAAGGTTAAGGTAGATGCTGAAAAGGGAAAGCATCCCACAAGGTATTAAGGGATCTTCTTTATAATCCTGATCACTCAGCATTCTCCACTGACCAATTCTGAATATATCTCAGTTGTGGGGATAGATATAGCCCCTCTTTGTTTGCTCCTCTTGTCTCAGATCAGATTAAGAAAAGAGAATGCTGAAGAAATGTAGGGAAATTCATATTCTGCCCCACATGTAGAAATGGGGGAAGCAGCAACAGCCGTGGGGACCTCACATCTCAACCCAGCTTGGCAGGTATGGGGGTGTAGAGTGGAGATCAGGCTCTATGGTCAGCATTCCCTGAGCCCTGGCACCTGAAACTTCCATCAAGGGGAGATCCTGGTACCAGTCACCCCAGCCTTTGGCAGGTTCTAGGGGCCCTGTCAATAAAAACTGACACTTAATCGTTTCCTGGTTCACAAAAGAGAAATGGTTTATGTGAATTAGAAAATAACCAAATGACAATTCAGTTTGTCTGGAACATTTAATTAGAATTTAAGGAATCTCGTAAATTAAAATTAAGTCAATTAAAAAATAGTTTTAGAAGTGGTGTGTATGTTAAAATTGGAAACTTGAGTGTAAATTATGAGTCTCCTATTCATTTTTTTCAATATTCTGTTCTATCTGAATTTTATGAATTGTCTTGTTTACTCCCTAAAACAAAAGGGAAACTTATTTAGGGAAAGGGGGAAGCTATAACCTTCCTTAAAAACTTTCAAAGGCACAATAGCTTGGGGACAGAATAAACTGAACAACTCAAAGAAGGGAGAAAGTTTACTTAGCCTTGCTAGCCCTGTTTTATAATGTGTTGCAAATATAATTTAGGGAATTACATATTCCCATCTTTGCTAGAAAATTAAGAGGAAATTATAGCAAAGACTATTTGGCTATTGTTAACTAGATTATTTGGAATTATTGTCATCATGTTAAACCTAAAATTGGTAATTACTGTGTGTGGAACAAGAGGAAGAAGGCAAAAGCCTGACCAGTACATCTTCAAGTACCCTTTTTCCCCTTCATAGAGGAAGATATCAAACAGCACAGTTCACAGAAGCTGATAGGTGGGGTGGGCAATAGCAACTCAGTCCCTTCTCTGGGGTCTCTGTCAACTCCCTTTAATTTATAAGCTTGCTAATTTTCTTGAAATCATCAGGGTAAGCAAGATCATCAGCCCTGAGAAATGAATTTGTATGGGAAGTATAGTTCCCAAACAAGGAATGTGTTTACTAAGAATCTATAAGCTTGTTTAATGATTGGTCTTTGCACCAGGATGAGTTTAAACTTAAGAAGAAGAAAAACATGTTAAACAAAATCTCCTATGTGTGTGTCCTGATAATCTTTTAAAAATAATATATCTAGCTCTAAGCTGTGATTAGTAGAATTTGCTATTAGAAATAAAATCTCTTGGGACTGTATGTAACTGATCTTTTGAGCTTTGAATTTAGGTATGATTGCCTGACAGATTGTTAAGTTAGTAATAACCCATCATTAGAGAGAAATGCCATAAATTACTCAGAGGGATGCCTTTCTGAACTGTCATAGGTGGACATCTTATCTGGGCAAGAGCTGGGAGGACAGTCTTAACCTCGGCTCAAGGTCAGATCCTACTGACTCACTTTCCCAGCTCTGTTTGTTTCTCACCTGATTATTCCCAAGCTATGAGGTGGAATTGTTCCTGCATGATTAGTTGTCAAACAGATCTAAGGATGTTTAATCCTGTCATGTATAATCATGTCTCTCTTTTTCTTCATAGTAAATTTCTGTAATCAGATCAACTAGTCAGTAGAAACTATGAGCACAATACAAATATCTAAAATCTTGCTGTTTTCAATCTGAAAATATATAATTGCTACACCCTAAATAATTAGGTAAATGACTATATACCTGTATGAGATTAGGTCCCTAAATTGATACAGTCTATGGGACTTGCTATTCTATTGATTATTGAAATAAAATCTGAAACATCTTCAGTACGGCTCAGATCTTGTCACTTCTTGAACCTGCCTCAAAAAACCTTGGAGACCAAGCCAATCCACCCTGAGACTTTTGCTCAGAGGGCAAAACTCATTGCCCTCATCAGAGCTGGAATTGGGGAAAGGCCCTCCAATCCCTTATGAAAAATCCTGAAGGGGCTGTTACCCTGCAACCCATCCTGAAGCTCAGGACTTCCACGGAGGGTATGTCTCAGAGGTTTGACATAACTTGGATTTCTGACTGGACCTCCTCAGAGAGTGGACCTTTGGAGCTACACTGATCTCTACCAGTGCCTTCTTCCTGCCTTGCCTGCCTCAGGGATGAGTTTTTATCAATTCCTCTGCTAACTACACCCAACATTGAAAGCCTCATCAACCCCAATCAGAATACTCCCACTTTCCTGACTGGGGGTGGGGGGGATAGCACAAGATTGGAAGGGGGAGCATTGTGGTATAGAATTAATTGACTCTCAGACAAAAACCAGCTAAGGACTACAGGAGTCCCCCATTCCTGGAAGGCTGAATCAATTTATAGATGGCTCCTCATGGGTAATAGACAGGAAAAGAAGGAATGGGTATGCACTTGTTGATGGGGATAAGACCTTCTTTTTACTGGGAAAGCTTTCAAATAATTGATCCGCACAGACCTGTGAATTACATGCACTAAATTAGGTTTTGAAATTATTAGAGAACCAGGAAGGAAATATCTATACAGAGTCAAGTTTTGCCTGAGGGGTGGCTCATGTGTTTGGAAAGATATGGGAGGCTAGTGAAGGAAAAGAGCTGCCTCACTATACCTTGTTACAGCAGGTATTGGAAAATCTGCACTTGCCTAAAGCTATAGTCTGGGTCAATGGACATCAAAGGGGGAACTTCTTTGAGGGTAGGGATAATGTCTGGCTGAGGGAGGTGAAAAGGGCTGGAGAACTTGAGCAAGAGATGATTGAGCCAGTATTGGTTCTGGTTGCCATGTTCCCTCCTAACTTGAAGCCCTCCCTTCTGATGGAGAAGGAGGGAAAGAAAGCTTGGGAATAGGGAGGTCAGCAGGACGAGTGAGGGATGTGATTTCTCCCAGAGGGGAGGGAGATCATAAACGGGGCCATTTTGAGGCAGATACTGCAGCAGGTAGCCATTGGGATGTTCAGAATCTGTGTGACATGGTTTTGGCCAAGTATATCTGTCCTTGCAGGCAGGTAACTAACTGATGGCTGCGTTATTTGTCAAAGGACAAATGACAATAGCCAAAGGCACCATGCAAAATGAGGCTGGCCTCCAGGAATCAGACCATTTCAGAGCATACAGTTGGATTTCCAAGGTACCCCTGTAGGGAGACTGAAGTTTTTGTTGGTGATAGTGGACCATTTAATTTCCTAGGTGGAGGCTTTTCCTCTGGCTTAGACCACCACATCCCTGGTAAGTAAGGTTCTGCTGGAACAAATTATCCCTCTATACAGGTTGGTCGAACAGACTGACTCCAGCCAAGGCACTCATTTCACCCCTCGAGTCCTCCAATCCTTAATAAAAGGCTAGAGATTTCTTAGGAGTTACATACTCCTTTGGGCAGAGCAGAAAAGATGAATCAGGAGATTGAGACAGTCACAAAACTTGTGATGGAGCTATAACTCCCTTGGACTAAGTGTTTACCACTAGCTCTACTCCACATCAGAACCAAACCCCGTAGGGCTATAGATCTGTCTCCCTACGAACGCTTATGTGGTCACTCTTACCCAGCCAGATTGTCCCAGCCTTTCCAGTGGGACACGAGGGAAAAATTCCTTAAAGACTATGGATAGTCTTTGGCAAGTTATCTTGTTTTCTCTACAGGAAAAAAGGACTCATTGCCCAAACCCCTCCACTGGGGTTCCCAGTGCATAAATACCAATCTGGTGACTGAGTGCTCATCCCAAGGTAGACAAGCTGTCACCTGCTTGGGAGGGGCCATTCCAGATGAACCTTACTACAGACATTGCACTGAGAATCAAGGAGAAAAGTTAGATACCCTCCAAAGGTCAAAGAATCTGCTGACCAATCATTTGAGTAGACTGTTGTCTCTGGTGATCCAGAGAATTACAAGTTAACCATAAGGAAACAAAAGGGATTGATTATAATCCTTGATGAAAGAAAGAACAATTGTGATCTTGATTTCTTCCTTTGTAGGGGTTCTATTTCTCATTCTGGCCCCTAGTATCTGACTTTGCTTATTTCCACAAGGATATAATCATTTCTTACTCTGCCAGAGAAGCAAAAACAACAGGGATAAAAGCAGAGACCCCATGGTTCCCTGGCTCAAGCCTGCTCTCTTCATGATCTCTTGCTTGACCCACTCCTCTTCCAGGAATTCCTGGCAAGAGGAGAACATTAAGTTTGTTGGATTGGTGGAAGCAATAGCACTTGGCTTTAATTTAACAAAACTGTTGGATCTGTGGAGGACCACAGCAAATGGGAGGTGGCTTTGGGTGCCAGTATCTTTAATTCCAGTCAGGATCCTCAGGAACAGCTGAGGTACATAATGATATGGGATACTGGACAGGGGAGGAAAGACATCAGTGGCAATTGAGAGTCAGTGAAGAGCAACTATTTCCTGATCAAACTGAAGAGGATACATGGTTGGGAAAAAGTAAATATGACTGGACCTATTCTTGTGAGAAGGATATATGAAAGTAGGGGAAGATAACCACATATAGAGTTGGACAGACTTTCTGGGAATTGGGACTCTTTATAGTTCTGGACCCCCCCAGAATGAGACATTGAGCCCTGAAATGGACTAATATGAATGGGAAATAGATCGTGGACTACAGAATTGTACCTACAAAGAATCATTGGGGATGCTCTTAAGGGGGACCTTTGAGACTGAGTAGAGGACAGTCTCTACTGTCAATCAACTATTTCCCCTGAAGAACAATCAGCTTTAAAAAGACATTGTTGGATATGAGGATCGGCTACCTATACCCATTTACCCAAAAACTGGTCAGGAAGTTGTTATATTAGACTTGTCTGCCCAGAATTTTTCTTCTTGTCAAGGCAAGGAGGCCATTTAGGAGTTAAGACTATATGATGATCTGGGTAGAGCCAAAAGGAGCATTGATACCTCCCTAACAAGCACGGGGGATGCTAATGGAGGGAGATACCTGGCCCCCGGAGAGGATAGTGCAGATTTATGGCAGTTGGAGCTACAGGACCCTGATTTATATGCTTAACAGGCTGATCAGACTCTAAACTATAGTAGATCGTATCACCAATCAGACCATGAGGGCCCTGGACTTATTAGCTGATCAGGCTACTCAGATCAGGGAAGTGGTGATCCAGCACCAACTGGTCTTAGATTACCTCTTGGCAGAAGAAAGAGTGCTGTATGAAAATTGATGATAATGGGCAAGTAATAAAAGATATAACTCAGAACATAAGAAAAATCATTCGTGAGCCAGTCCAGATATGGAGCCTTCCTTTTAACTTCTCCTTGATGTGCTGGTTTAGGGGATCCTGGTGGAAACAAATAAGTTCCTACTTATTGCTAGAATTGTAGTAATACTCCTTCTCATCTGCTCATCTTGCATGATGCAAATGATCACCAGAATAGTACAAAGCTCAGTGCAAAAGATATTACATGTGTCTGGTAGTGGGGAAATCAAGATTATGATGATGAAAACTCAGAGACAGACTCCTCTAGAGACTGGATAGGACTGAATCTGAAGGCCATAAGGCCATTGGATGAGACCTATCAACAGTGGTGTGAGGAAACTCCAAAGACATGATAAAAGAATAAGGGGGATTGTGAGGGATGACTGGTAGTGCAGTTTCCTCAGGCCTGTTTCATTTCTAAAATGAAGTGGGATAGTACGTGTCCATTATTTTTCTAAATCCACATCAGCAGAGGCAGTTCCTGTTCACGCTTGTTTCCTGATACTATATGCATTAAGCTTCTAAATATGGGTATACAAGTTTCTCTTGGGTATTGCCACATTTAGATTCTTTGCCCTGAGTACCCAGCCAATAGGGAAAGGGTAAAAGAGTAGAAAGGGGTATGGGCTAGGGCTATAAAATTCTATTCTCCCACCCAGTGGGGTGCATACCCTGGCTGCTGCTACTTGAGCAACAAGGGTTTGTGTCCTTTCTCATGAGAAAGAATAAAGATCTTTTCCGATTTCTGATTCAGACTCTGGATTTTCAATTCCAGTGGTTGCTGTCCCACACAGATGTGAAAGAGCATAAAGTGGTGCCCAGGGAAGCAGGGGGAACATGGGGGGAAGTTCTTTTTGAGCTCCCAGTTCTCTGTGTCTATTGAATATTCTCTTTTTGTAGCGCTCTGGAGGACAAGAGCTGGGGCTCCACTCAGGGGCCCCCAGGCAGAGCCTTGATAATGTTCCTTGGGTTGATGCATCTCATGATTATTTGAAGCAACTTTGGGTGAATCTGCTCAGAAATCTGGACTGGTATCTGGATTCATTGGATTGGGCATGTTATTACGTTAATTATTCTGGATGGTAGGACCTGGAGTCCCCTGGACCATGGGCTGGGCTAGTCTGTCCAGGAACCCATTTCTTCTTTTATCTCCTGACCTGTGTTCTATCTGTTGTCAGACAGAAGCTGCTCTTCTTCCCATATCAACCCCTTCTTCCATCCCTCCAATCCCTTCTGGAGCCCTGGGGTCCAAAGTCTGGAGATCCCAAAGTACCAGGCTAGGGAATTGGACATGGAAAGATGCCAGGCTAGGAGGTTGGGCTCACATTTGGTGTCAGTAAAGTACCTAGTCTCCCTTCCTTCCATAGCCAGTATTGCACCTGCCACAGCCCCGACATTGCAAAAAGTCCGTGATCTCCCGCTGGGCACCCCAACCCATCAATCTCTGCCCCGGAAGTCAATACTCTGGTTCCTGGACTGATCACCTTGAGAGCTATGCCAGAGGATTAGGTTCCCCAGTCTCGACACCACCAATCCTCTACACACCCCTCTTTCTTTACCTTCTGTCCCCTCAGGAGACCTCACTCCACCACAAATTCTCTTCCCAGTGGCTAGGATTTGGGGGAGAGGGTCCCTACTTGTCTTCTACCTCATCGCTTAAAAAAAAAGATTTTATTGCTGTGTGGGACTCGAAGACCCTTACCAATAATTCCAGAGTGTAGTAAAAAGGAAAGTTTAGAAAATAAAAAGCTTTTAATTTAAAAAAAAAAAAGGAAAGTTTATTAACTTTCTCGAGAAAGGACACAGTGAACACCAAAGGTATTGTCAACAGAGAAGTGTGCTTGTGTATTCGGCAAAGCAGATTATATAGACTCTCATGCAAATTCCTCCTCCCCACTTCTTCAGCCCATCTGCTGGATCCTAGGAGACACAATCTATTTGCAGAAACCTATCTCAGCACAAAAATATGTTTCTCACAATATGTCATCCCGCCAGATGGCGAGGGTACGATCCTTCCCTTTCAGTTTGGAGGTCTTGATAACTTTTTACTTTTGCCTGAGGAAATATGATTTCATGGTCAGGATGCTCTCATGGTTATCCAAAACAATTTGATTTATGAGGCTAGATACAAGGTATTTGGGGCCTTTGGGAAAAGGATTTTCCCAGCATACACATCCCTCTAACCCTGAGAGGACTCCGCCATCTCACTCCTGGTCTCTCGTTTTTATATAAATGACGGCTTACGGCAGTACAGCCCATCCCCCCTGATCTCGGCGACCCGAGCTCCGGTCTGATAAGGGACGGGAACGAGCATTTATTAAGCGGCTGCTGTGTACGCTGAGGGCTTTACAAAACGGGCTCATGCGACATCCCATTTGACAGAGTGTCGACGCCCACACCCACCGTTCCACCTTTCTAGCCAGGAGGGGGAACACAATTTGTCATCTGTTCTCTGGGACCAAGACTGGTCATCACAATCAAACAAATTCCCGGATGTGTCAGCGTTCTCCGGTCCCCGCCTCCGCATCATTTCCCATTGCACGAGCACGTTCCTTTACATTTCTATGTCACACTTTGTGGCTTCAAGTGTCCTCAGTATGATTTTGACTCCCCTGGCCCGCCCCCCAAGTCCGGGTGTACGGAGGATTGCTTCTGCTCAGGCAGGTTCTGCCTCCCGCACTCCCCCAATACACGGGACGATTGGATGTGGGGGGAGCGCCTAATGATGGGCTTCAGGTCAGACTCCCACCCGAGGACTAGCCCTCAGCACAGAACGCCCTTGTTTCAACCAATCACAAACGGGCACTGTTGAACCTCGCGCGGGACTTCTACGAGACGACCAATTAACTTTCAGGGAAGATCGGGCCGTTCCCATTGGTGGTGCCTACAGGTAGGCGGATCAAGCACACTTTAACGTGAGTGATGTCTGGTTCGGGGAGATGCCACTGAAAAGATAGTCAATAAGATCTTGCGGTAGGAGGGAGGGACTACTATGGTGTAGACCAACCACATCTCAGGAAAGGAAATTTCTTAGAGATAATAGCCAACCAAGCAACAGAAAGGGCGGTGCCATCGAGAAAAAGCAATAAAGCCTCAAGGGAAGGAGGAGCCTCCTTGATTCCAACCAATGGGGATAGGGAGGAGGGGCTCTTGCGGGAAGTCGCTGCAGAGTGAATCGAGGCTTGCGGGAGGAGCCACGGACGTCGACGTCGGAGTCGCGTGGCTCCGTAGTCGGGAGGGGGCGCTCGGGTCCTGCCTCCCTCCCGCGCCATGTGGCGGTTCCTGGGAGCCCTAGTGTCCGGGCTAGCCCAAAATTCCCGTCTGTGCACCAGGTGCGTCCCGGTCCAGGGTGGGCTGGGGTGGTGGTGTCCGGTTCGGCGATCAAGGGATAAACTACGGGGCGGAGCGTAGGCCAAACCGCGAATCTGGGAGACGTTCGAATCTCTCCTCCGCAGCCTTGACAGGCCATGAGCTCTTGCGCCCCTGCTGCCCCTCTCTGGACCTCAGTGCTGTCTTTCTGTAATTAAAACGTCAACATGCATTTATTAAGCGCCTACTGTGAACTAAGGCCGATTATTCGGCTTTACGAAGAGGCAAAGTGTCAACAAGGACGGTCCCTGCCCTAAAGGAGTTTGCCTTTTAAACTGGGGGGTCTGAACCCAGGAGCGTAATACCGAAAAGGCGACCTGCTGCAATGCCGAGTTCAGGCTCTGGAGGTGGGGGACTGGCTTCTGCCCACGTGACCCTTGGCCAGTTTCCGGGCCTGTGAAATGAAAAGGCGGGGGATGGGCAAATTGAACCCTTCCCCCTCCTCCGGGAAGGGAGCAAAATGAGAGCCCTTTGGAGAAGGCTCTCGCGCTGACAATCAGGGAGGGCTTCTGGGAGGCGTTGGCGCCTGGAATCCGGAAGGCCCCTGCTGGAGGAAGTGAATTCCAGGCAGGCCCCGGGCTGGGTGGAGAATTTCCTGGAGGTGGAATGTCATTAAGTGCCCCTAGCTAAGTTGGCGGGAATGTGCGGTATGTAAGTGCAGAGGAGTCTGGGAATGAAGTGAGGCCTGTGCAGGAGGTGGGTGGGGGCCCGAAGGACCAGGCTCGGAATTCTTCTCATTCTCCAGCTGGAGTCCTCGGCCTCTGCTGTGTCCTGGATCCCTCCCGCCGGCAGTCTGGCCAAGTCCATGCACCCCCTCTCAGAAGCAGGTTTTTAAATAAATAAGATAATACGAAGACAAAGGAAAGCAGTTATTTTGAAATATTTGTCTAAATATATCATTTTTAAAAGCTCACAGACCCCAAATTAAGAACCTAGACTAGATTGACGTCACTGGATGGAAAAGTCAGTAGAAATCATGTTAGAAAATCATGTTTTTATGGAGGGGACTGAAATTTGTCAGACCTGTGCTCCCAGGGGTTGGACTGATAGCAAGTGTTTAAAAAGCTTACTATGTGCCAAGGGCAGTGAGGAGATAGAGCCATGGGCCTCGAGTTAGGGAGACTCATCTTCCACTTCACCCGGTTTGCCTCAGTTTCCTTATTGGGAGCTGGAGAAGGAAATGGCAAATCATTCCAGTGTCTAAAATTGATGAGGTTCGGCTCCCCTCGATTCTGGGTCAGGGAACCAAAAATGATGAGGTTTGGCACGAGGGCAGGGAGTTGTGGGAACCCCCTTCTGCAGTGCAGGTCCTTCATAAATGAATTTATGAACCCGAAAAGTTAAACTGGCAAAAGAAGTTTATTGTTAAAGGTCTAGCAGAGAAAGTTTCTAACAAATCCTGGGAGAGGTGAATAAGGTCTTATTAGGGAAATAGGTGAGAGAAATAAGAGGGAGTAATGCTGAAAAGAGAATGTCTTTGGGATTGAGCTGAAGGAGGCTTGTTTTATGGGCAGTTCTCTGTAGGGGCTGGGAGCGGTTTGAGTGGAATCAGAATAGAGAATCTTGGAATTCAGTGAGTGTCCCTGGACTAATCTCCAACTCAGTAGAGTTGGATAGAAATCTCCATCTCCAGCTCAGACTAAGTAGGAGTGGTCCTGGATTCAACTAGTCCCACCCAGATAACAGAATAAAACCACTTTATCTTGATTCCTGGGGCAGGTCTCTCAGGGCAGAGCTTCTCTGAGGGAGTTCCCAAACTTTCCCCCCAAAGTCTGAGAGAGTGACAGTTTCAGGGCTCCCCTCAACAAAATGGGGTTACAAAGAATTGGCCATGACTGAACAACCTAGGAAAAACCTGTCAGACACAGTAATAGGAACTAAAGATTACAAAGAAAGACAAGGAACTACAATATAGCAACTGTGTAGGAATAAGCTAGATCCATTGTAACCTCAGAGGGAAGGGACTAGGTCTGGAGGGGACAGAAGGTGGCATTTGAGCTGAGGCTTGAAGAAAGCCAGGAGGCAGAAGTCTAGGTGAGGGGAGAGAGCATTCCAAACCCAGGGGTCACCGAAGCCAAAGGCTGAGAGCTGGGAAATGGAGTAATCGGTGTAACAAACAGCAAATACACAATTTGACTTTTATGGAAATGTTATGCATAATTTTTGATAAGGTTTAGATTTAGGGAACCAAAATGAAATTAGGGTTTCTGGTGGTCAGGGAGTTAAATGATAAGGTCTAATGACAGTTTTGGGGTTCAGGGTAGGTTTGGCTCCCCTGCAACCCTTTGGGATTCGGCACAAGGTTAGGGAGTTTTGGGGACTCCCTTCTGGCAGTGCAGAGGTTCTCTGTAAAGGAATTTACAGACCCCAAAACCTAGACTGATAAGAGAACTTATTATAGGAACTGGAAGTAAGGTTAGAAATCCTGACAGAGAGGCATAAAGTTTGGTTAGGGAAATAGGTGAGGATAACGAGAGTCTGACACTGGAAAAGAGTATTATTCCAACGGGCAGATCTTTGCAAAGTGGAGTTTTGCACTGAGAATGCAGTTCTCAGTGGACAGAAGGTCCTGGCAGAAAAGGGAGCTGCCAAGGTCCATTTGCAAAGACCTTAGTTGATGGAAGCTCATTATATTGCTCACCTTGGTGGGGGTTGGGAAACCTGAACAGATCAGAACTAGTAGGGACTGGGAAAGCTCAAGCAAGTCAGAATGGGGGACTGGGACAACCGGAACAGATCAGAATCAGTGGGGGCTGGAAGAGCCCAAGTTGGCTCAGATCCAGTGGGGGCTGGGACAAGCCCGGATCTCCTATTGGAATTCAAAGGGATGCTTTTGACCAGGATTTGTGAATCAAAGGTCCTGGCATCCAGGAAATTCAACTTTTTTCTGGAAAGGATGTGCCTCAGCTAGGAGGGGCTGAGAATCTGAAAGGAATCACAGATCAATAGGAAGTATAGTTTCTTAAAGGAACCACAACCCGCTTCAATTTCACACGTGCCTTCTTGATGGGGGATGAAAAGAGAGAGTAAAGGAGAGAATTTGGAACTCAGTTTTAAAAACATGTAGAAAAAATTGGTTTACTTGTCACCAAGGAAAATAAAAATATTAAATAAAATTTTTAAATAGGGAGAAAAAAGAAAAAGTAAATAAAGCCAGTAGGACAGTAAATATAAGAAAATTGGAAAAGTAGAAAGGGTGCTCCCCTTTGTTGTTTGTTGTGAATAGCTTTAGAAGTCAAACAGAACTAAGTGTCTTTGTGTTACTGTTATCTTAATTGAGCCTCCCCTGTACAGCAAGTGCTTTTGTCCCCATTCTTCAGATGATCCTCAGGCTAAGAAAAGTTACTCCTCAGGCTTTCACTGGGAGGAAGAGCTCCTTCTGGAGCCTCTAAGCCTTTACTCACACTGCCACCCAGTGGCTTGAGGTAGAATCACAGTATTTGAGAGTTGGAAGGGACTTGAGCAGCCGTCTGGGGAATCGGGTCAGCCAGTATTTTTAAGCATCTGTTGCGTGTCAGGTGCAGCTAGTAGCACAGTGGGTAGTGCACTGGGCTCGGCACCAGGAAAGCTCATCTTCCTGAATTCAAATCTGGACTCAGACATTAGCTGTGTGATCCTGGGGGAATCACTTCCTCCTGTCTGCCTCAGTTTCCTTATCTGTAAAATGAAATGAAGAAGGAAGTGGTCAACCACTGTAGTACCTCTGCCAAGAAAACCCCAGATGGGGTCGTGAAGAGCCAGACATGGCCGGAAACAATGAACAACAGCATCATCAGACTTGTGCTTTCAGAAGATCCCTTTGGGCTGAATGAAGGATGAACTGGAGTGGGGAGAGCCTTGCGGCAGCGATCCAGACATGGAGTGATGAGGCTCTGCACCCCACGGTGTCTGTGTCAGAGGAGGAAGAGGGTGCACTCAGAACATATTACAGCAAGATGGCGAAGTGGACCGAGCACCAGCCATGGAGTCAGGAAGTTCAGACCCTGCCTCAGATGCTTCCCAGCCGTGTGACTCTGGGCAAGGCGCTCAATCCCAGCTGCCCCCTCCCAGAACGCTATTACAAGGGAGAAGTTGGCAACAGCTGGGACAGGTCGGGGTCAGGATGGTGACAGGTGACTCCTGGGGTGGAGCTGGGGTGCTTGGGAGGACTGTGATAGATAAGGGGAGGAGCCTGAGCTCCGTTTTTGGCTTGCTGAGTTTGGAACATCTGTGGTTTGAGACTTCTGAGAGGCAACCGTCCAACGTCCTTATCTACAGACAAGCAAACTGAGGCCAGAGATAAAAAGTGACCCTGGTGTCCACAAGTAACTGACCAGTGACCTCCTAAGCCTCCTTCCTCCAGATTCCTAACTCTTCCCAGCAGATCTGAGGGCTGGGAAACACCTCAGCCCACCCACACTCCCAAGTGTAACCTAGACCGGGTAGGAGAGTAATTGAGAAGTATTTATAAAAATAAGTACAAATACCACAAAACGTAGATGCTGGGGTTTTCTAAGTCAGTACAACGTGGCCTGCAGGGATCCTTCATTTCTGTTTGGTGAGCCCACCCGTCATCCTGCTGGTGTCCCCCGCTGACCCCTCTTCTCTCTTCCCTGCCCAGCTTGCCAAAACGCTGTTTGTGCAGACCTGGCTCTGGCGGCCGAGCCACCATCTTTGCCTTGTCTTCTGGCCAGGGCAAGTGTGGCGTGGCGGTCATCCGCATCAGTGGTCCGGCCAGTGGCCCCGCTCTCCTGGGACTCACGGCCTCGAAGGCCCTTCCACAGCCCCGCGTGGCGACGCTCCGACTGCTGCAGGACCCTGGCTCTTGCGAGCCCCTGGACAGGGGCCTGATTCTCTGGTTCCCAGGTAAGGGGGGCACCTCCCCGCCAGCCCTTCATCTTCTCTAGCCTTTCGGGACAACGCCCTCAGGAGTCACGATTCTCCAAACAAGTCCACGGCTTCAGGATTCTGGCTCCAAGTCTGCTGCAGCCAAGGAGCGCGTGGTTCTGAGGCCCACGGAGGGCCGAGCTCCAGGCCAGGGCGTCTGAGCCTGTGTGGGAAGGCGTGGACGTGCTTGGAGACCCCGAGCTCGGGCTCCAGCAGCTCCTGACTCTGACTCCAGCTTGTCTGCAACAAAGCTCCTCCTTTCCTTCTCCCCACCAGCGGGAATTGGTCCTGAGGTGCCCTCACTGGTCCCCCTTCTGGGAAGTGAGGTGAGGGTGCAGCCAGGGCTGGGATACTTGGGGGGGGCGGTGGAAGGAGGGCTCCCTTCCCCTGTACGGAGTCAGCGTGGTGAAGAGGTCGCCCCCATTTCGTCTGTGGTCGGGGCCCTGCTTGGGCAGCATTCCCCTCCCAGCCACGGCTTCCTCGGCTCCTTCCAGGACCCCACAGCTTTACTGGAGAGGACTGTGCCGAGTTCCATGTCCATGGCGGGCCGGCTGTTGTGAGTGCTGTCCTGGAGGCACTGGGTGAGTTTTCCCCCTTTCCTGGGATGCTCTGGGGGCTGCCAGGTCTCTCGGGGGGAGGCAGGCTCTGAGCAGATGTTCCCTGGCAGGCAGGCAGCATCCGAGGCCTGCGGCCGGCGGAGGCCGGAGAGTTCACCAAGCGGGCTTTCCAGAATGGGAAACTGAGCTTGACGGAAGTAGAGGGGCTGGGGGACCTGATCCACGCCGAGACCGAGGCCCAGCGACGCCAGGCCCTCCGGCAGCTCCAGGGGGAGCTGGGACAGCTCTGCCAAGGCTGGGGAGAGACCCTGACCACGGCAAGTGAGGCTCCAGGGCCCTTGTCCCCATCCTTCCTTGTTTCTTCCCCTTTGTCTCCTCCTCCCCCTCCCTCCTTCCTGTCTCCTCTTCCCTTCCCTCTCCTTCTCCCCCTGTCTCCTCTAGTGGACACCATGTGGTTCTGAGGCCCTCGGCGTCTAGGGGTCCCCAGTGTGTGGCGAGGGCCCTGGGGTCTCTGCAGCCTGAACTGGCCTGACCCGCTCTGGTGACCCGGACTGGGTGGCCATCTCCTCTGGAAGGCGGGGAGCCTCATGTTCCCTCCCACCCGCGCAGGCCCTGGCCCACCTGGAGGCCTACATTGATTTCAGCGAGGATGACAACATTGAAGAAGGCGCTCTGCAGAGGGGTGAGGCCGCGGTCCATTCTCCCCTTCCCCACCTGCCCTGGCCCCACCGGGCACTCCCCCCCACCCCCCACCCCTCTGGGCCCTGCCCTCCCTGGCCAGCCCCAGCCCCTTTCACTTAGCTGGAGCTTTTGTGGCTCTCCTCCCTGTCCCTGCAGTGGACAGTGCTGTGCGGGGCCTCCGGGAAGCCCTTCTGGCCCACCTGCGAGACGCCCGGAGGGGACAGCGGCTCCGCTCGGGGGCCCACGTGGTCATCGCTGGCCCGGCCAACGCCGGCAAGAGCAGCCTCATCAACCTGCTGAGTGAGTGGGAGGCGGGAGGCCCCTGGGGGTCGGGGCGCTGTGGGGGAGGTTCTGGAGGAGGAGGGAGGTATGAGGGGAGATGCTGTGGGGGGGATATTCCCAGACCACAGATCCAGCAGGGCCTAACCGTGGCCTGGACATCTGGGGTCACCGACGGTGCAGAGGCGGCTTCTGAGAGGGGCTGTTTTCTTCAGCCTGCCCCCGGCCTTATGAGGAGTGGGAGAGGGAGAGCCCCGAGGTTTCTTCAGGGGCCCGCTTCTCGAGGGCGCCACCAGGGGGCAGCAGGGCCCAGCCTCGGACCAGTGGGCTCTCTTGTGATGGGAACTTGGGCTCTGGGCCACGAGGCCCGAGCTGACGGGCTCCCTCGTTCCCCAAGGTCGGAGGCCTGTCGCCATTGTGTCCCCCGAGCCGGGCACCACTCGGGACGTGGTGGAGTCAGCCGTGGACATTGGGGGCTTCCCAGCCTTGCTGAGTGACACGGCGGGGCTCCGGGACAGCCCTGACCTGGTGGAGCAGGAGGGTGTCCGGCGGGCCCAGGATCGGTGAGGGCCGGGAGCTGCGGGCCCCGTCCGCCGTGGGCGTGGGGGACACGGGAGGTCCTGTCCCGGCCATGGGTGGGAGCAGCAGGGCCTTGGAGGAGAGGGTCCGTGCTCCTGCCACGCTGGCCACCCCCGGGCCTCAGGGCCTGTGACAGCCTGGCGGGCGAGGGTCGGGGTGGGGAGGGCTCTCCGGCTTCTGTTCTGAAACGACAGCTTTCAGTTCTCGCTCGTCTGTGGGAGAGTTCATACGTAAATCTGCTTCGAGGTTTATGGGACCAGCAGGCCGCCTTCCCCCGCACATCCTGGGCATTCCCAGGACCGCGCTCTCCATTTTGTCGCCTGGAGGCCAGAGTTCAGAGAGGGAAGGCCCTGCCCAGGGTAGGGGCCAGAGCCCGGCACTCCGGGGTCTCTGTGACTCGGCCGCTCCTGCTTCCCTCCTGTCCCCCAGGCTGGCTCAAGCCGACATCGTGCTGGCCCTACTGGATGCCACAGACTTGGCCTCGGCCTCCAGCCGCCGCTTCCTGGAGACAGTGGTGACTCCTGGGGGACCCTCCCCTCCCCATCGCCGCATCCTGCTGGTGCTCAACAAGGCTGACCTGCTGCCAGAGGGGATGCAGCTCGGGGGGCCTGCCCTGCCCCCCCACCTCCTGCTGTCCTGCAAGACAGAAGCCGGCCTGGAGGCTGTGCTGGCCTCCCTGAAGAGGGAGCTGGCTGCCGTGTGAGGACCACCCTCCCGCTCTACCCTCTGACCTCTGCCCTCCAACCCCCCATCTAGCTGCTTAACCACCATGATCTGATTCTCCCTCCGGATTGAGCCCTTTCCTCTCTACCTCCTTTTTCTTGGCCACGTGGCCTCCTAGTGTTTACTCTTGACCTCTGACCCTCCCACCTCTGATTGACTATCTTTGGCCTCTCACCTTGAGGGACAGGGGGCTGAGGGCTGGGGTTCACCCTTCCCAAGCTGTTCCCGGATGAGAATATTTGCTTGGGGGTTGGGATCAGAAGCTGGGCGCCCCAGTGGGATCGGTTCCTCCATGGTCGTGGTCATTCCTTTCAGGTGCGGTGACCCAAGTGTCGGGCCGCCAATCCTGACCCGGGCCCGCCACCGCCACCACCTGCAGAGCTGCTGTGAGGCCCTGGGTCGTTATGAGCAAAGCAAGGGCCGGGACCTGGCGCTGGCTGCTGAGGAGCTGAGGGCAGCGCGCAAGCACCTGGGCCACCTCACCGGGCAGGTGGGGGCCGACGACATCCTGGATGTCATCTTTCGGGACTTCTGCATTGGCAAGTGAGGACCGGAGGACTGCGTTTGGGCTCCAGCGCCGAGGAGTCCATGGGCAAGGTCACGGGCAGGACCGCGGGACGTCAGGGAGGCTCCTCAGGTGGCTCTCGGCTCTGGAGTTCTCCATTTGTAGACAGCCGCCCCAGCCACACCGGCCCTGTCCCCCCAGTCTGAGGCCTGGGCCCGCCTTCCCCTTTGGCTGTTAGGCGCCCACGGCGCCTTGGGAGAGGGAAGAGGAGGGACAGGGGATTTCAGATGGACACGGCCCCCTTGATGAGACTGAAGGAGGTGGCTTGGGCTTTTGAGGCCGCTTGGGCAGGGGAAAGGACACTGCCTGATAGTAAACAGGTTTTCTAAAAATAAATTGGATTGCTCTCTTTTTGTCCTACGTCCCCTGTGTTTCACAGTATTTCTGTCTCCTAATTCCCAGAACGCCATCCCTTAGGTAGCTACCGGCATTCCATGCCCATGGCCCTCCCTTGTCTGGGCCAGTCTCCACCAGACAAAGAGCCCTTTGGGAAGGAAGAACATGGAAAGGGAAGGGAAAGTGAAATCGTGGACCTCGGGGAGCTTCTGGGCTGTCTTTGGGCCCGTTCTTTGTTCATCATTAAGGGCCCTTTTCCTGGACTGGGTGAGCTCATCTGGGGCCTGGCTTCCTCCTGGAAACAGGAGGACGCCACCCAACCGAGGACCTTTCCTCAGGCAGGCGCTCATAGCCTTTTTAACTTCTTGGGCCCCTTTGCCAATCTGGGGAAGCCTTTGGACCCCTTCTTAGAATCATGTTAAATGTGTAAAATAAAGGGGGAGAGAGAAGAGAAGGGAATCTACATTTATGTAGCTCCTACTGTGTACCAGTGCCACAAATCTCTCATTTGATTTTCGCAACAGCCCTGCAAGGTAGGTGCTGTTATCCTATTTTATATTGGGGAAACTGAGCCTCTGAGACAGAGGCTAAATGACTTGCCCAGCATCACACAGCAAGTAAGTATCTGAGGCCAGATTTAAATACATAGGATTAATATTTTGAAATGAATGTTGATCAATAAACATTAAAAAATACATGGGATTACCAAAGAAACAAATTATATTGAAAGTCATCAAATTATTTTAAGAAGAAAAAAAGATTCAAGGACTCCAGGTTAAGGACCTCTATCTAGAATCAGAACATCTGGGTTGGAAGGGACGACAGAAACATTGCACCGGAGCAGAATATCTGTCCTTACAGCACCACTGAGGGAATGAACGCGAAGCATTAAAGTGCTGACTCTGTGCCCCACAAGCCCTCTGAGAATCGGCCTGAAGACATCCAAGGAAGTGGAGAAACCCACCGGCCCCTGAAGGAGCCTTTACTACCTTGGATAGTTCTGTTTTAGGAAGTTCCCGGCTCCAGATGCAGCGGCTCTGGGCCAAGCCCCGCTAAGTCTCCTTTCCCTCAGGGACTCCCTATCTTCTCCAGGATCAAATATAAAATCCTCTGGCACATAGAGTCCTTTGGGACTCCACCCCCACACCTTTCTGGCATGCTGAAAGCTCCCTTCCCTCCCCATACAGTAAGTACTCTGCCACAGTGACGCTGGTCTCCTTGCTCTTCCTAGAGCAACACACCCCATTTCCCCGGCTGTCCCCAGTGACCAGAACCCTCCTCCTCCTCCTCTCCCTCTCTGGCTTCCTTTACATCCCAGTTAACATGCCATGCCTCTAAAGGTTGCTCTCCCCCAAAATTCTTTTATTCTAATGCCTTTCCTCTGCTGGTTATTTCTTCCTCTTTTTTCTCCTCCTCTTCTTCCTTTCTTTTTTTTTTTTCTTCTCCTCTTCTGCCTCCCTTCCTCCTTCTTCCTCTTCTTCCTCCTTTCCCCCTGCCTTCCTCCTTTTCCTCCTCTTCCTCCTGAGTATAGATTTGAACTGTTCCCCAGACCCAGGCTGTACTCACTACACCACCTGGCTGCCCCTCTCATTTATCTTCTTCACCTCCTTTGTACACATTTGTTTGCCTGTTGCCAGTAAAGCTCCCCAAGGGCCGTTTGCCTCTACCCCCAGTGCCCAAGACAGTGCTGGTACTTCCTAAATGGCGGCCCTTTGGAGAGCTGACTCTTCCCCTCTTCGAAGCCTTCAGTCAGGCTTCCTGCAGCACGCTCCCCCCATGGCGGCACCCCTTGGGGGCCAAAGCCTGCACGTGTCCTTCCTGGCCCAGGAGCAATGGCTGCCAGTCGTAGGGAGGCAGATGCGAACAGCAAGGGACCATCCCCAGTGTAGCAAGCATGGCGGCTTCCTTCCATGGGACGCCTCCACCAGGAATTATCTGAAGCCTGCTCTGAGGTTCTGGGAAATGAGAAGTAACAACTGCTAATTAGAGAGATCAGAAGGTCTAAGCCCCTCATTCTTACTGAGGAAGAAATTGGGGTCCAGGACTCGCAGAGTGATCAAAAGCAGTATTTGAACCCAGCTTCCCTGACTCGGGGCTGGGGCTCTCTGTCGAGCCACACTGCCCCCCAAGAAATTATGTTACTTTAAAAGGGGGGGGCCATTAAGTACAAGGACAGCCTTAAAGACCAGCTGGCTCCCTGATCAGCGAATCAAGCCTTCCCGGTCAGGGGCAGGGAGCAAAATCTTCCCCCTTGTGCTCCCCTAGGAAGAGCAGTCACTGAAGGCTGAATACTCTGTGGGGAATGCGGAGGGGAGGGGTGTGTGCTCAAGGGGACCATAGGGGATGAAGACTGAGTTCATGTTGGCTTCAGGCAGGGAGTGGGGGAACCTCGGACGGATTGGGTTCAGCCCAGGAGTCTCCTGTTCCATTTGGGTCACGGGGCTCAGGACCTTCAGAGGAAATGGGTTGATTCTCTGAAAAGTAGGCCCTCCCCAGGAGCCCCCAGCTTCCTTTCCCCTTCAGCATTCCCGAGCCTTTATGGGGAAGGGTGCTGGGGGCTCCTGGGGAGGGCCGGGTCAAAGGAGCTTGGCCAGCTTTCCGTTTTTTCCCAAGAATCCTGAGGCCCCGTCGGAAACTGCCCCTCCTTGTTATTTATAGAGGGGGTAGGAAATCCCCCAGCAGCCTGGTGAGGTCCCTGCTACGGGAGCTGGGCCAGGGCAGAGGGTAGGGGGTGGGGGCTGAGGGCCCAGGAGACCTCAGCAAGAGTGTCGTGTGCTCTGTGTGCGTGCAAGCCTGGGCCTGGGGGGGGTGGGGTCGATAAATAATCTTCAGAGCAACTTGCTGTCGTGGGAACAAGAGAAACCTTTATTCAGAAATGAAGCTGTAACTAGAGATAAACTAAAATTTTAAAGATTTTGACAACATAAAGTTCCCATCTCCCTTCTGTGGGACAGGAGATCCTGCTGGGGAGCTAAGGAGGGTGCAGGGCCATTAGTGGGGGTGCTGTCCAAGGCCAGCGGGGACATTGCAAGGTCAGGCTTTGGGGTGGGAGGGGTACTGAGGGCTCCCCCAAGGTGTCCGGAGCTAAGAGGGGCAGTCCATGGAATGGGAACTGCTGAAGAGGACGGGTCTTGGGGGTCCTGAGCAGGCAGGGGCAGTAGGAACACTCAAAGTGCCTTACTCATTTTGAGAAGGAAAGGTCCCTAATCAGGGCTTTTGTGATTGAGGATTGAGGAAAAGAGTTTCTCTAATAACTGAGACCCCAGACCCCAAGTTCTGGACTCAGACTTCCAGGAATGAAGTGGGCAAATGTCATTGGCAGCTCCAGAGCGCTGCGCTCCTGGGGAATCATCCCCCAGGGGGAGCTGTGCGGATGCTAAAAACTGGAGCAATTACATCCAACATTAGGATGTCAAATGTCAGCGGGGAAGGAACTTGGAATATGCAGTGTGGGTTTTACTATGAACAGTAGGTCTGAAAATCAGGATGACCTTGGATCTAGAATGGAAAAGCTTGGAAGGACCTCAGAACATGGAATATCTGAAAGGGGAAAGCACCTGAGGATCTGGAATAGAAAGCCGGAAAAGTCAGACAGGGGAAGGGATCTGAGAACCTACAATGGGAGAGCTGGAAAGGATTTAAGAGCCTGAAATGAAGGGACCATAGAACCTAAAAGGTCAGATTTGAGGCTGCTAAGATGTTTGAACATTGGGCATCAGAGCTAGGAGGGAGCTTAGAATGTAGGACGGCTGAGCTGGAAGAGATCCTTTCTCTTACAGAAGACACAGAGGTAGGGAGGAAAGGGGATTCATGTAAATAAATGTTGAATTTATTTGTTGAATAAATTATTTCAAGTAGAACCCAGATCTCTTAACTGCTTCAATAAATTCTGCCTCCAAGAAATGACTCATTGGTTCCTATCCTAAGACTGTCATCTTCCTGCCCTCTGGTTAGCCCCAGTCCCAGCCAGAACATGGGGGGGGGGAAAGAAGTGGGAAGTGTGCCCCCCTTATGGATCAGGGATAGTCCCAGATCCTTGGGATCCCTTCCAAAACTGGCTCCCAGGTCATGGAGACTGCGTCATCTTGATCATAATTACTATTGGGGACTGTTCGAGGCTCTCCTTGCCTCATCTAGGGTGAGTAGTCAGAGGGGAAAGCATGGGGTCTCTCCCTCCTCCCTTTTACTCTGTGCCCCAGCAGGCCCCCAGCCAGGCCCAGTGCATCCTCAAGAGGCAGGCGTCTCTCGCCAGACTTCCGCCCTCCGGAAATATCCTTGTCTTGAATAAACAGCTTCTTTGTCACCTCACACCCGTGCTGGGCCTGAGAACTGCTCCCCTTGGGGTGACTCATTTGGCCCCACTTCCCACCTGGCCCTAAGTCCTAAGTTCCCTTGCTCTTGGCTCCAGAGACAAGCTTGGGCATAAAACCACAATCTCTAAACTTCAGGGCCGGCCCCCAAACTGCCACCTCCAACCTTTGGGGGTAATACCATCTCAGCTTGGGGGGGGGCTTGGCAAGGGAGTCCTTTGGTGGCTGATGCTCGTCAGGGAGGGACACTGGCTTGGTGGGGGAGTAGATGTAATAGGAAGGTCCCAGGCTACCCCCCAAACCAGAAACCAGGCTAACCCAGAAAGGATGATTAAAGCTGGCATTTGGGGGTTGATTATCCTTTATTAGGGATTTCCACTTGAAATCAGAGCATCACAGCATGAGAAAAAGAGAGGCCTTTTGTTTCCCAACTCCCTGGCTCAGACCTGACCATTCCCAGATAGTCTGGCTCAGACTGGACCATTCATGACAGTCCAAGAACATTTCCCTCTGGGGATGGGGAGGTGTAGTCAGTATGGATCCTATATTCAGGGCGCTGGGAGAGTCAGGACCTCAAACAGGAGCCCCCGGGGAGTCTTGGTCAGCACTGGGGTAAGCTTGGGGGGGTGTGACCCTGGCCCCCAGGGTAGGACTGGGCAGAATCTAGTGTGAGAGAGGGAGTATGGACAGTGTCATGGTCACAAGACGAGACCTTCAGTCACCTTTTCTAAGCCCTTCATTTTTCAGACAAGAACCAGAGAGGTCCATGATGGCACAGGAAACGTCAGAATCCGAACCCAGGTCTTTGGGGGCCAATCAGCATGCTCCTTCCCTTGCTGTCCACCCAGGCTCCTGGGCCGAGCTTAGGGAACCAGGCAGGGGAGTTCGGGCTAGTCTTTGCCGGCCCAATTTCTTGTCATTGATTTCTAAAAACAACACCCGTCCCCCCTTTTCCCCTCTCTCCTAAAGGGTTTGGGGGAAAACTCCAGGGTCTTGGGGGAAGGGAGGCGGTCCCCTGGGAGCCGGAGCTTTTCCTGCTCAGCTTTCCTCAGCTAGGGGCCTGGAAGCTATGAAGTGTCAGCTAATGGAGATAACGGATAATAAAGATAAGAGGAGACCGCTTGGATACATCAGTCAAGTGATAAATGTGCTGAGAGAGCACTGCTGGTGAGACCCAGAGCACGCCCGGGGGGACAGGGAGGAAGGGGGAGGGGCTGCCTGGTTCCCTCTTTTCCCGCCTCCCCCCTCCCCCCCCTCCCCGCTTTGGGCTAGCACCCACGGACATACCGGAATTCCCTCCCCACCATTCCAGTTCAGGGGCTCCCCTCCCACCCGCGCCCCTGGTGCTGAGCCCAGAGCCCCCCAAGGGGCCCAGAGTGGCTCCTGGGGTCCCCATATACAAGGCGTATGTTTCCGTGAGGGTGTACACATTGGTTTGTGAGAGTGCGTGAGTATGTCGGGGAACGGGGCTGTGGGAGGGGGCCGTGGCCAAGAACGAGCGGGGTCTAGGGGAGTGCGTGTGCTAGAGTATATATATGTGTGTGTTGAGGGTCAGGGGTACGGCGCACAGACACGGGCATCTGGTGGGCATCTGGTGGGCTTCCTCTCGGGAATGGATCGCCAGATCTCGCCGGGCTGGCCATCGCTGCGGCGCGCCTCCCGGGCCCTCAACCGCTGCAGAGAGAGTGGAATTGGGGAGGGAGAGAACGGAGTGCCAGTGAGCCCCACGCCCACCCCACGTCAGCCCCCCGGCTCCCTGGGGCTCGGCCTGGCGCAGGCGAAGTCCTTCCGCTTGGACCCCAGGCAGGAAATCTGGTGTTTTTCTAAGTGGCTGCCTCTGCTGTTCTTTTTGCCTTCTCTCCATTGTCAGCCCTTCCTTTGGGGGCGGGAAGAGGCGGGAGACCAGGAGAAGCTGGAAACCTTGCGCCTCTGGCCGCTGCCCTGCCCTGATCAGTCTAGGCCATGCCTTCTCTCCCCAAACCAGCCGACTCGCAATCAAAACACCCGGACTCCGACCCAAGTTCTGTAATCATTTCTCTCTGGGCCTCGGCTTCTCCAGCTGTAGAATGAGAGCTTTTGGGGTCCATAAACTTATTTTAAAATTTTTTTCGATAATCATATTTCTCTAAAATTGGTTTCCTTTGCATTTTTAAGCATTTAAAAACTCTGCAAGCAGTTAGAGTTGCAGTGGGTAGAGCATTGGCACGGGAATGAGAGCTTTTGGGGTCCATAAATTTGTACAAAAATTTTTTTTTGATAACAGTATTTCCCTAAAATTGCTTTCCTTTGCAGTTTCATTTCATGCATTTAAAAACATCATTCTGCGGTTAGTTAGATGATACAGTGAATAGGGCACTGGCACTGGAGTCAGGAGGACTCGAGTTCAAACCAGGCCTCAGACACTTACACTTACTGGCTGTGTGATCTTGGACAAATCTCTTAACCCTAATTATAATAATTAATTAAATAATGAAAACACCATTTTGACTGTAAAATGAGTCTTTGACACATACAAAAAAGACATAGACAGTCTCTGAGGTCCTTTATGGATCTAAATCTCCTGTTTCTCCAACCCATTATTGGCTCTTAATCTCCGATCCTACAGATCCTGTCCCATTCCTATTTCCCCTGAGCTTCAAAAGTCATCACAAGAATGAAAACAAGAAGTGAGCATAGAGACATTCAGGCCAATCTCCTTTATCTTGCAGAAAAAGCAACTGAGTCACAGAGAGGGGAGGGGGCTTGCTCAGTATCCTGCAGCTAAAAAAGTATCACCCTGGAACTGGACAAAGCTGGGCTGTTTTGTACTGTCCTTTCTAAATACCAGTTGGTAGTATTTGTATTGAGATTCCTCCACCCACTATAGTGATGTATTTTTATTTCCTCAAGACAGTGGTTTGAAGATCCTAGGGCCTTATAGGGACAGTATCACCCTGCCCCCCCCATTATCCCTCAGACCCCTTTCCCTGCTCTTCCCTGGCCTGTTGAAATCTTCCTGGCCTGGCTCAATTACTATCTTTTCCAAAGTCTTCATCAATCACCGCCCCCTCCCCACCTGCAATCTGGAAATGAAATCTCATAACGCTTTTTTACTCTTCTTGTGTCTTACCTTCTTCTCTATCTCCCCTTTTGCTGCCAGTGTGAGCTCCATAAGGCCCAGGATTATGTCTTACTGATCTCCGAATCTCTCAGTCCCCGGCCCAAGGCTCTGCACAGAATGGGCCCTTCATAAGCGTCTATTGAATGAGTCTTAACAATGACTATACTTGTACCAGCTGATGGGCAAGAGGACTGGGGGGGGGGGGAGAGAGAAATTTGGATCCCAGGATTTGGAGCTGGAAGCCTGACATCTTCATTTTGTAAATTAAGGAAGTGAGACTTGGAGAATAGAAAGTATGTGATTGAGGTCACAAAGCTAGTAAGAACAGGTCCAGGATTTGATTGGGTTCTCTGTTTCTAGGACACTAGGAACAGCTACAGTTCTACAATAAGAGAGTGCTCATGGATGTTCAGAGAAGGCGGGGCTCACTCTGGAGTATTTGGAGAAGGCTTCGGAGTAGGTGCAATGTGAACTAGACCCTGAAGGATGCTTCAGAGCTGGAATGCCTTTAGAACATAGATGTTAGAACTGGGAGGGTTCTTAGAACCCAGAATGTCAGAGCTGGGAGAGCCTTTAGAACATAGATGTTAGAACTGGGAGGGTCTTTAGAACCCAGAATGTCAGAGCTGGAATGGCTTTAGAATATAAAATCTTTGAACTGGGAGGGTCCTTAGAACCCAGAATGTCAGAGCTGGGAGAGCCTTTAGAATATACAGTCTTAGAACTGGGAGGGCCCTTAGAATCCAGAATGTCAGAGCTGGGAGAGCCTTTAGAACATGATAAAATCCAAACTGGGGAGAACTTTTGAGATCATAGAGTCCAACTCCTTATTTTGCATTGGAGGAAAGGCAGAGATGAGGAGTAACTAGTTGGCTAGCGACACCATCATGATAAGAACCCAGGGATCCAGTTCCCAGTGCAATAAGTTCCTTGGCTGTGATTTGAGAAAAGAGGAGATTCTAAAAAGAGGATCCAAATGGAAGAAAGCGGGATGGAGAGAATGGGGAGCAGCCGACCTTGCCAAGGTTCATGAACGCATGGGTCAGGAAAGAAGAATGGAGGCAGAAGAGGGAGCAGTCTTGGAGAGTCTGAGTTTGGGATACAAGAGATGAGAGACTGTGGAAACATGGGCCATGGAGTCCAGGAGAAGCAGACCGAGGGTCTTATCTGCAACAGGTGAGGACTTGGAGCAAAGAGCTGAATGGCTCACATATGGTTGGTCTGCCCCCAGGAGCCTAAATGGGAGAACATCGGGCTCCCTCGGGGCTGAGAGGAGCAGTAGGGTCAGAGTAGGGCCAGACTGAGACTTGCAGGCTAGGACACTCCAAGAGCCGGAGCCCCTGGCCACAGCCAGCCGTGGTGCCTTTGTCTCAATGGGGGAGAGGAGCACCTTACTAGTACCTCACTGCTCAAGGACAGCCGAGGAAGAGGAGGGCCCAGGGAGAGCTGATGTTCAGCCAGTTTTCATGACCCTCTTTGGGATTTTCTCTTGGCAAAGATACCGGAGGTTTACCATTTCCTTCTCCAACTCATTTTACAGAAAAGGAAACTGAGGCAAACAGGGTGAAGTGATTTGTCCAGAGTCTGAGCATCTGAGGCCAGATTTGAGCTCAGGGAGCTGAGCCCTCCTGACTGCTTAGCTGCCCAGGGAGAGAATTAGGGATAGCCTAAAGACCCCAGGTAGCTTCAGTCGATGATCATGAATGGTTTCTTGGCTCCAAGGCCTGGCATTCAGCCATGTCCTTGAATCAGCCCTTCCCCTGAAACAAAATGCTTCTTTCCCGTGACAAACTGCCAAGCCCAAGGCCTGACTTTGTGGACACCGGTTCCCCACTTCAGCGGCGGTGATTCACTAGGCCACGAATCCCACTTCCCAGTTTGTCTGTGGAGCCAGGTTCTGAAATAGGGCCTTTGTGGCCCAGAGCCAGCCTTTGGCTCTGGGCCTCTACTGTCCCTTCCTCTGGTACCGCCCAAGGACCCCTGGGGACTACCATCTTGGAAACGTGCTGCCCCCAGCCTAGTTCTTTTGTCCCTATAAGGCCCTGGGATCTTCAAACCACTGTCTTGAGGAAATAAAAATACATCACTATAGTGGGTGGAGGAATCTCAATACAAATACTACCAACTGGTATTTAGAAAGGACAGTACAAAACAACCCAGTTTTGTCCAGTTCCAGAATCAGAGGCTCTTTAAAGGGCACCTCCTCCAGAGTAGAGACTTTCCTACAGAGGAGTCCCTGACCAAATATCTTTCTGCCTCTCTTAAGCTTCCATTACCTCCAGTGACGGGGACCTCACTACCTTAAGAAGTGACCCTTTCCATTCACAAATATCTTTGTTTGTAGCTGCAAGTGATCTCCCAGTAACTTCCAACAGTCCCAGTCCCACTCTCATAGCCCATGCAGAATGAGCTTGTCTGGTGGAAGAGCCAGTTTAAGCAAGAGGCTTTTCCCACTCTCTTTACTTTTAGACTCTCCCCTCTGAGATCATCTTCCATCTGGTCTGCTTCTATCTCGTATGCTCCCTGTATGTACCTGCTTATTTACTCGTTGCCTCTCCCATAAGCTCTTGAGGGCAGGGACCAAGTTTTTACTTTTCTTTGCTCACTGTCACAGAATAAGTGCTTAGTAAATGCTGAATGACTGAAGGAGACCAGTAATAGTAAGACCTACTTCCATAGCCCTCAAAGTGTTTCCCCTCACCCCATAATCCCATGAGGCAGAAGCCTTCCCATTTTTCAGATCAGGAAACTGAGGCTCAGAGGCTTTCTCAGAAATGATGGGTATAGGTTTCCTGATTTGCTGAAAGATCTATTTTCAAAGCCCCACTTTATTTCTCTCCTTTCTATCTCTGTTTTACTTATCTATGTGTGAACAGACTATTCCTGTATTAAACGGAAGATATCTTTTTTTTGCATAAAAACATAGATCTAGTATGGTGTCAGGCCCATGGCTTACCATAAGAAGGATAATTTATATTAATGGAATAGTTGTAGATTTATAATGGACCTGTGAGTGAGCTTTCATCATTTCTAAATTTAGCGCTAAAAGGGATCATTAAGTACAGAAGCTTCATTTTTTAAAAAAGAAAAAAAAAAAACCTGAGACTTTATAAAGGTTAAAACTTGCTCAGGGCCACACTGCTGGTAAAGTGAAAAACTGAGATCTGCAGTAGTATTATCCCCATTTTACAGAAGAGTAAACTGAGTCTCTGAGAGGTTGACATAGCTAGCAAATGTGGGATTTGAATCCAAGTCTCATTTCTGTGAGACCAGGACTCATTTCTCTAAGTCCAATCCTCTGTATGACAACATCACTCCCATTGCAGAGAATGTAAAATGGAAAGAACCTTTGTCCTCCCACCCTTATCTAGATTATTCTCTTTAGTCCCGGCTGACAGGCGCATATACACACACAGGTGGATGACCCGGATGGCTGAGGAGGAACTCACCTGGCGGGGTTTCCAGAAGGCTGGCCAGCCTTCTGATAAGTGTTCATGACCCTCTTCTTGAATTCTTCTAGGGCAGCATGGTCTGAGGAAGAAAAAAGCATCAGGGTCAACCTGGGGGTCCCCATCACCCTATGCTGGGCTTGGGAGGTGACGTCTCATCTAAACAGACTTTCACATAAATGAGGCTTGAACAGCCCCCAAATCAAGAAAGAGAGAGGGCTTCTCACTCTTTCCCCCCATTTACAATTTTCCCAGTATTTCTTCCAGCTGTTTCTGAAGGGTTCCCAGAATCCTCAGGGGCTACATCAGTCCTTAGAAATTACCAGGTGTTTTTCTCCTGACCGGAGAGCAGAGATCTGGCACATGGATGCTGGGGGCAACACGAGAGAGTGCCGAGGGACAAAGGAAGGACCCGTGAGTGTCAAAGCCCAAAGGTCTGGCTCACTTACCGAGGGGAGCCGGTTTAGCAGGAGCAGGCGATCGTTGAAGGAGCGTTGAGCCCTGGGCCTGTGAAGGTTGGAAGAACACAGATGTGTACCAGCAAGAGTCCCGGCTCTGGAATGGGCGGCTCTGACAACCGTGACCCTGGTTTCTTCATTTATCAAATGGAGAATGACCTCTGAGGTCCCTCCCAGCTCTTCAAGCTAAGCCCTCCCAGAACTCACGTGCCTCAAGGCCCCTTTGCCAACCTCCCAGCCAAGGTTCTGAGTCTACTTGGGTCTGTAGCCCAAGATCTGTACCCCAGATTGCTCTAGGAGATAGGAGATGTGCACACAGGAAGCTCAGGCACATCGAGAGCCAAACAAATGGGCAAATCACAGAGAACACACACCTAGAAAAATAATCACACACCTGTGCATGTACAATCATACAGATCTCTCTGTCTCTCTCTGTCTCTCTCTCTCTTTCTCTCTGTCTCTGTCTCTGTCTCTCTGTGTGTGTCTATCTCCATCTCTCTCTGTTTCTCTTTCTCTCTCTTTGTGTCTCCGTCTTTGTCTCTGTCTCTGTCGCTGTGTCTCTGTCTCTGTCTCTGTCGCTGTGTCTCCCTCTGTCTCTCTCTCTCTTTCTCTCTATCTGTCTCTCTGTCTGTCTGTCTCTCTGTGTCTCTCTGTCTCTCTCTGTCTGTCTCTGTGTCTCTCTGTCTCTCTCTGTGTCTCTGTCTCTGTCACTGTGTCTCTCTGTGTATCTTTCTCTCTCTCTGTCTCTGTTTTTCCCTCTGTCTCTGTGTCTCTCTCTCTGTGTGTCTCTGTCTTTATCTATGTCTCTGTCACTGTGTCTCTCTGTGTCTCTCTCTTTCTCTCTCTCTGTCTCTGTCTCTCTGTCTATCTGTCTCTCTGGCTCTGTCTCTGTCTTTCTCTCTGTCGCTGTCTGTCTCTGTGTCTCTCCATCTCTCTCTGTGTCTCTGTGTTTGTCTCTGTCTCTGTCACTGTGTCTCTCTGTGTCTCTGTCTCTGTCTCTCTCTGTTTCTCTCTCTCTCTCTGTCTCCATCTTTGTCTCTGTCTCTGTCTCTGTGTCTCTCTGTGTCTCTCTGTGTCTCTGTCTCTGTCTCTCTATCTCTTTCTCTCTCTCTATCTGTCTCTCTGTCTGTCTGTCTCTCTCACACACACACAGACAGCCCCACCCCATTCAAACCCCAATCCCATCCCCAACCATATGACAATCAGAATATATAAGAACAGAATAAGAACCAAGAACAGTTAATCCTCGCTTTAACTCTTTGAATAAGGGAAATGAACCTGTGATTGGTAGAAGGAACTTCCCCAGTGAAGAATCTCTCTACCGAGCAAATCGCCATCACTCCTACCATAGTTTTCTCAGAAAGCTGCTTGGGGCAGCTGAGGTTAAATGACTTGGCTGAGGTCATTCAGTCTAATAACCATCCCCAACATAACCCCATCCCCTCTCTCAGTTCAGTCCCCGTCTCCACCTCCTGACTCATTAACTTAGCCCCCAGCCCCAATCTCATCCTTCTCTCCTCCGTATCCGTGCCCTGACCATCTCCGACCTTAACCTCCGCCTCCTCTTCCTCCTTGTCCTCTCCATCCCTCTGCCCCAATCCAGACCTCTCCTTCCCCTGCCCCAATGTGCCCGACGGCCCCTCCTCAGCCCCAGACTTCACCTTGGTCTTGATGCAGGTTTCCAGGGTGGCCGTGTTGATGTCCAGCTGCCCCTTGATCAGGGCCAGCTCCTTCTTCTTCTCCTCTAGCTCCTTCTTCAAGGCGTCCTTCTCCTTCTGCAGGGCGACCTTCTCCTCCAGGGCCAGCCGGGACTGCTTGACACAGTCTTCGTGGACCTTCTGCAGCCTCTCCTGGGTCTCCTTGAGGACCCTGTCCTTCTCCTCCTTGCAGGCTGCCAGGCTCTTCTCCCCGGCCTCCTTCTGTCGCTTCAGCTCGGTGTTTTCCCGGGCCACCTGCTCGATTCCCACCTTCAGTTCCCTGGCCAGACTCTCGACCTTGTCGAGCATGACTCTGGGCAGCTCCCGGCAGCGGTGCACCACCTTCTCCACCTCCGGGTTGTAGTACAGCAAGGTGATGCTGTCCAAGGACTTGTAGAGGAGGGACTCCCTCCACACCTGCTCCACCTTGGCCACCAGCTTGTCCTTGTCCACGGCAGCGCACATGTCTCGCACGTGCTGCAGCTCGCCCACCACCAGCTGGTACTCGCGGAAGTTGCTCATCTTCTCCGCGCTGCAGGCTTTCAACTGGGACTCGACCAGGCCCTTGGCCGCCATCAGGGTCTCTTTGTCCTTGTTGCAGGCCATCTTCAGGGTCTCCTGCACTGCCTGGGCTGCCTTGGCCTTCTCCTCAAGGGCCTGGATATGGGCTGGAGGGTGGAAGCAATGGATGCACTCTGAGAGACAGTCCCTTGGACTTGGACTTGCCCTTCAGAGAGATCCATGAACTTGGATTTTTAAATTATTATTATTTTATAAAATATAATGATGATTGAAGTCATTTCTATATTTTATTTTATGTACTTCAGGATATTATTCTAGAAGAGGCACATAGATTTTGCTAAGGACTCCAGGAAGTAAAAAGATGGGGCTGTGGGGGACAAGTCACCTACAGATCACAGATGGAAGGGGCTTAGCCACCATCCAGTCCAACTCCTTTTTAGAGATGAGGAAACTGAGGCTCAAAGAAAACAACTGATTTGTGCAAAATCACTAGGTGACAGAGTTGGGATGTGAGCCCCGTTCCTCTGGCACTCATTCTGCTCTAGTCCCTTCCCTCCGTGTTATTAATGCAGCCTCTTAAGATTGGTTACATCTTAGTTAGGATCTATCCAAAGCATATTAATGGATGTTTGTGTAGAGAAGAGTCATTTTGGACGAGCCCGCCATTCACTTCCCCCAGAAGCTGGTAAAACGGATCCAGGAATTATTACAGCAGAGATGAGATTGAAAAGAGATGGCAAGAAGGAGAAAGCAGGAGGAGGTGAGTTAGACAGAGGTGGGAAGAGAGGAGTCTCCAATAGGTCTTTTTGGGACAAATGATCCCTGCCCCCTGCTCTCATGAAGCATCTAATCCAATATATACCTGAAGCACGAATCTCTGTCTTCTCCCTTCCTCTCCCTTCCTTTCCCTTCCTTTCCTCCCTTCCTTCTCTTCTTTTCTCTCATCCTCCCTTGTCAATTCCATTAACTCCCAATACATCAATTATCCCCTGTATACAAGTGGCTCCCGTAGCCCTCCTTTAACACTGACCTCTGCCTTGATGTCCTGCCTCTGACTGTCAGCTGGACACTCAACAGCCCCTCAAGCTCACCAAGGCTCTGGCAAATGGTCATTCAGACCTTGATAAAGACCTTTAATGAAGGAAGAACTCCCCTTCCCATTGTGGACTGAATCCTAGAATCTCAGAGCCGAGGGAGCATCTAGTCTGACCCCAACTTCCATAGGATGCTCCCTTATAAGCCTCTTGACTTCCACAATTCTAATATTCCTCCATCTTTGGCTATTTAGATTTGGAAGAGATCCCAGAGCCTGAGTCTGCAAATGAGGAGCCTCGCCAGGAGAACTGACTCTCCTAAGACCAGAGAGTTAACAGAGCTAGAATTTGAAACCAGAATTTGAATCCTAAATGCTTCCTCCTTTCACCTTACAGCGGGACCACGGGGCTAGGACTCAGTATGATGACATCATGATATCACGGACAGACTCATTTCCCAGAAGTAACAAGGCTCATTCCCCCACACCCCTCATCATCCTATCCCTAGCCCCCAGTGAAAAATTCCTAGTCCTGGTTTTTTATTCCATCCTCTACTTGGAGGTGTCCCACAAAATCCTTGTCCTGGACCTCCTCTAGCAGTTTATCATAAGGGGACTGGACTAGATGACCTTTGAGCTCAATGAACCCCAAGGGCTTCAATTATTCCCTTTATCTACATCTGTATTTATAACACAGACCTCCAGCGTTCTGGCTCTAATTTAGTCTTTCACATTCACCAGATCCCAATCCTGCCCTTCTCCCCTCGTCCTATCCATCTTCCTCCTCCAACCTGTGCAATTCCTCAGATGTTCTGCCAGCTCTTGTCGGCAAGCTTCTTCACTCTTCACGATGGCGAACACATATTTCATGTTGCTCTCGTGCTGATTCTGTGAAAAGGAGACACTGGGCTCAGATTAGGGCGGCCATTCCGAGGCATTTGATCTCCCTCAAACCCTTCAACTATATCAAAGGCTGGGTATGGGGAATGATGATAATAATAGCTGACATTTATACAACCCTTAAAGGTTTGCAAAGCACTTTCCATATGTTAGTTACTTCATTTGATTCCCAATCTGTAAAAGCGATACCATAAATATTTTCAGTCCCATTTGTCAGACAAGGAAACTGAGACGCAAGTTGGTGAGAGCCAAGATTTAAATGCATGCCCATTTTGTGATACCATATTGTTTCCTTGGTGTATGATCTCAGGGCAAATAATACAGAATTGTTAAACTGAAAATTTGAATGAAATAGAAAAACTAAGCTAATGGATAGAAGGATGGTATATGAGAAGAACTTTGAATATGGAGCAAGAAGACCTGGCTTTATATATTGATGTTGCTATTTATTTATTTAGGTAAGGCAATTGGGGTTAAGTGACTTGTCCATGGTCACACAGCTAGTAAGTGTTAAGGGTCTGAGCGCAGATTTGAACTCGGCTCTTCCTGACTGCAGGGTCGGTACTCTTTATCCGCTGCGTCATTTAGCTGCCCCTATTCTGCTATTTATTATCTTGAGCAAGTCTTCTCTCTGGATCTCAGTTTCCTCATTTGTAAAATGGGGAAGTGGACCTACATGATTCGAGTTTCTTTCCATTCTACACCCCACAATCTTACATTAAATATGAGGTTATTACAGTTTAAAAAGTGATCCTGTATCTCAACCCGGTCTTTAAAAGTTTGTTCTCTTCATAAATGACTAGAACTGGTATTATTTCAATACAAACAAATCATATTGATAGGTCCCTCCTACCTCCCACCTTCCTCCTTGTCTCCCTAATATCAATGATAAGATGCCAATTTTCCTTAATCTTGTTATCAGACATTCCCATATACCCTGATGATATTAATGTTACAAATATTATTACTACTAATAATAGTACCTAGAACTTTTATGTCTTTAAGGTTGTAAAGTGCTTCCTATATTATCTCATTTGATCCTATGCTATTAGCTAATAGTGCTATTATCATCTATTTTGTTGTTCAGTCACATTTAATCCCAGAGATAGTGCAGTAGTTTGCCATTTTTTCCTTCAGCTTATTTTATAGGTGAGGAAACTGAGGCAAACAGGGTGAAGTGACTTGCCCAGGATCACACAGATAGCTGGTGATTAGCAGCGTAATAACAAGCTCTATGCATTATAGTGCTCCTTGTCCAGATGAGGAAACTGAGGCTGGCAGAGATTGAGACTTGTCCGGCTCATGCAATTAATAAGTGTCTAAGGAAGGATGAGAACTCTGGGCTCTTTCACTTTGCCACATTTAAAAACAGAAAGGTCTAGAACCTTATTTCCTAAAGATTAATTGTTATTCTCAGTTTTCCCCACCATGTTCTAGCCCTTAAAGCTTTCTAGCCTCTGGGAAGCTTTGCTTTTGCCCTTCCATCATCTTCATCCTTTGTCATTCTCTTCCTCTTTTTTTTTTAAAGTCTTTTTTACTGTTTTTTTTTTTTTTCAAAAGAAGTGCAAGGATAATTTTTCAGCATTGACCCCTGAAAAACCCTTTGTTCCAATTACCTCCCTCCTTCCTCCCCCACCTCTCCTAGACTCTCTCTTAAGACTCATTCAAGGGGCAGCTAAGTGGAGTCAGGAGAATCTGAGTTCAAATCCAACCTTAAACTCTTGTATTATCTTTGTGACTCTGGACAAGTCACTTAATTTCAATTGCCTGGTCAAACAACAACAACAACAATGAAAGTGCTTTCAGGTGCTCTCCCAGTTTTAAATTCGACAGAATTTAAAATTAAAATTCTCCTCTTCCTCGAGACTCCTTGACTGAGTCCAGTAAGGCTCTTGTAGATAAAGACATAAATACAGGTTGGGAGTTGGGAGCGGGGAGTGGCAGAGGGAGGGATGTGAGCCTGGGTTTCTTCCATTTTCCATGCATCAAGGACAGCTGGACCTTTGTCTGTGTCACTCCCTGCTCAAGAAAGACGCTGCTTGGTGGCTGGTGTGATTGATGGAAGATTAACCAAAGAAGACCAGTACAATCTAAACTACCTTCTGAGGAACTCCCTAAAATTTGATCTCCTTCTGGTTGACCTGGAAAGTTACAAGGGTGCCCTCAGGAAACCCCTAGTTTGTAGGGCCCTAAAGAGCCCTTAATTTGAGGGGAAGACATGGCTCTCAAAATGGGAGGGCAGACAGAGCCTCCAACCTCAGGGTGCCTGCAGATAGAGGGGCGCATAGGCTTGTGGGGGGGAGATAATGCTGCTCCCGGGGAGGAGACTTTTCATTCATGGAAACCCCCCAGTCTGAGAGGGAATCAGTCCTCCCCTCAAGGCACTCCCAGGCTGAGGGGGCTATAACCCAGAGCTCCTGGCACAGAGGAGAGACCACAATGCCCTCCGGAAGTCCCCGGGCAGAGAGGCAGACAGGGCCCCCACCCCAGTGGGTCCAGACTCTGAGAAAGAAACTTGGCTCCTGTTCTCAGAGAGCCCCCATACCGAGGGGGGACAGGACAGACACACACAGAAGTAGGACATCTGTGTGGCTTCCTGTGCTGAAAAGGGACGGGGGCGGGGGGGAGGCTGGGATGGGAGAGGATTTGGAGGGGGAGGGGGCCATCCTCATTCTAGAAGTGACCCACAGTCTCTAGGGAGGCCAGCCTCTCAGATATCTCTTAGATCCTGCCAGTTTCCTGATGGAGAAACTGAGGCCGGCACAATGGATTTTTCCTAAGTGCTCCCTTCCTCCTCTGAGCTCCACCCAAGGAGACTTCCTGAGCTCCTGGCCCTTCGTCCTGCACCCCCCCCCCACTTCCAAGCTGGGCATGGGCTCCCAGAGATGAGAAAAAGAGCAAAGTGGAGGAGGTCACTCCGGGCGCTTGTTATTACGCTGGTAATCACCAGGTCTTTAATGCAGCTGTAGGGCAGGCCGCCAGTTCATTTTTGTCCCTGGCACACAGACTTTAATAAATGATTGCTGAATTAAGTCAAAACTTCCCCTCATATATTATCATCCTTTTTATAGATGAGGAAACTGAGGTCCAGAACAAGAAATTAATTTATTCAAGGCCATCTAGTCAGTCTATGGTAGAGTCAATATTTGAACCCAGTCTTTCAAATCCATGACCCATGCCCCTGCGCCATTTAGTCTCCCACAATTATATTGGGTCATATAATAATAATAACAGACAAGGGGCTCGTGTTTCTCTAGTGCTTTACAATTTGCAAAGCAGAGAGGCAATGGGTCGTGGTGGATGAAAGCTCGACTTTGAGGCAAGAAGATCTACTTCAGAATTTGGAAAGATCTAAAAAAATGAAGTATAGACTGTCAGAGCTAGAACATAGAAGATAGAATATCAGAGCTAGAAGGAATCTTAGAAAGAATGTCAAAACTGGAAGGGTTTAGAACATAGAACATAGAACCTGAGAGCTGGATGAGATCTTAGAACGCAGAATGTCAAAACTGGAAGGGTTTAGAACATAGAACATAGAACCTGAGAGCTGGATGAGATCTTAGAACACAGAATGTCAAAACTGGAAGGATTTAGAACATAGAACATAGAACCTGAGAAGTGAAAGAGACCTTAAACACAGAATGTCCGATTTGGAAGGGTCCTAAGAATAGAGAAGAGTTGAAAGAGACCTTAGAATATAGAGTGTCGGAGCTAGGTGAGCCCTTATAACGTCAGAACTGGAAGGGTCCTTAGAACGTGGAACATAGAACATTAGATTTGGAAGGGGTCTTAGAACATAGAAGATAGAATGTCAGATCTGAAAGGGACCTTAGAACATCAAATTTAGAACATAGAACTTGAAGGGGCCTTAGAACATAGAATCTCAGAATGGAAGGGACCTTAGAATGCAGACAACACCTTCTAGGACTATGGGAGGTGAGATAACCTTTGCCAGGTGTTTGTGGCTCTTAAAGCTCCCCATACCTGTTAGCTGTTAATCCCTCTACCCTGGGAAGTGAAGGAGGCTTTATAAGTGCCTTTCAGCTCTAAATACACGCTGCTATTATCACAAGTTTCAAGGGAAGGCAGGAGGCTGATGGGCACCAGCATCTCTGTGGGAGTGGGCAGGAGGGCCTGGGCTGTGGACTGTAGCCAGTCTGGCCTTTTTGGCCCACGGGCAGTTTATCTCCCCTTTCAGAACACAGGCCTGGCTAGAGATGGGCAAACGGGGCCCCCTCCTCATTTCCCCAACCCCGGCCAATCTCCCGGAAGGCGCCTGCTTGAGGGAGGGTGTGCTCCCACCGGGCTGCAGCTTGTGTGGGCAAGACTGGCGAGGGGTGCAGCTGGGCGGGTGATCCAGAGAGGCTGAAAGTGGTGGAAGAGCCTGTGAATGGTGGGTGCAAGACTGTGTTCAGGTAGGGATAGGGGCTGGACCTATGATGTCATTTGGCTGAGGAACTTCTAGGTGAAGGAATTCCCTCCCCCAGTGCAGAATGGCACCTTCTCTTCAACTTAGTTTCCTGGGGGCAGGTTTTACTGACTGTGCTACTGCTCTCTCTCATGACCATGGGAGAGGCAGGGAGGGGAGTGGGCAGCTGGATCAGAGTGTCTGTGCCCACGGGAGAGGCAGGGAGGGGAGTGGGCAGCTGGCGCAGTGTCTGTGCCCACGGGAGAGGCAGGGAGGGGAGTGGGCAGCTGGATCAGAGTGCTTGTGCCCACGGGAGAGGCAGGGAGGGGAGTGGGCAGCTGGATCAGAGTGTCTGTGCCCACAGCAGAGGCAGAGAGGGAGCGTGTGGCTGGGTCAGTGTCTGTGCCCACAGGAGAGGCAGAGAGAGGAGTGGGCAGCTGGATCAGTGTCTGTGCCCATGGGAGAGGCAGGGAGGGGAGTGGGAGGCTGGCGCAGTATCTGTGCCCATGGGAGAGGTTCTCTGTCTGTGGACATAGAATTGTGCCCTGACCTGTGCCTACATGTTGAAGTAGGTAAAGATCCTATGTCCAGGTCACAAAGGGAACACCTGAATTACCTTGGCTTTACCACCTGCTTTGGGACCTCCTAGACCTCTTTCCCCAATGAAAAATGAGGGGGTTGGAGTGGAAGCTCCTGCGTGCGATGCCATGCATGGAAGACCAATCAGAATTCCCTGACCTCATACCCATGAGCTCCCAGTTGCCCCATGCCCCCTTTGTGCCAACCAAGGAGCGGAGCTGACCCACGGATCTCCCTGGGCTGGAGCATTCCCCCCCAGCTGTCCCCCCCACCCCCCGGGCCCAGGACCAGCCCCTGGCCGTCCCAAAGGGTCTCACCACGTCCACCTGGCACTGGCGGTAGCTGGCGTTGATGCGGTCCAGGTCGCGCCGGCTGCCCAACAGCAGCTGCATGATGGCTTCCCGCGAGCGGGTGGTGATGTTCAGCTCCTTGGAGAGGTTGGTGTTGAGGGCGCCCAGGTTGAGCAGCCGCCCCGACAGGCTGTCCGCCTGCTTCTCCGTCTCCTTCAGGTGGGCCTCGGTGCCGGCGTGGGCATTGCCGTAGACCATGAACAGCACCAGCCCCAGGATGATGAGGAACTGGATGAGAGACACGAACAAGAAGAAGTATTTCAGATAGTACCAGCAGCCCCGCTGCTCGGAGCTGCTGATGTGCAGCCCCGTTCGGGAATAGCTGCTGCTTCTGTCCATGGCTGGGCCACGACTGCTGCCAGGCCGCCAGGCCCTGGGCTCCGAGGGGAAAGGGTGGGGGTGGGGCCTCCTGCTGTCCACCTCCCCCCCTCCCGGGAGCCTCTCCTACCCCCTCCTCAGCAGGAGGAGTGTTTATATTGCCCTGCTTAATACTTCCTCCTCCTGGCTCCTTCCTGCCCAGGAGGAAACCAGGTCCTGGGGTTATCATAACAAGCCTGCCCTGGACTTGGGGGAGTGTTGGCTGAGGGCTCGAGGGACTCAGCCAGACGGGGGGCCGGACCCCGACTGCCACCCTAAGTCACTGTATGGGGTAGCTGGGGCCATGGGAGAAATGCCAGCCAAGCCTGCTGTCCTGTTTGCTGAGGATGATACTCACAGAACAGCAGACCCGGAAAGGACCTTAACCCACAGTCCAAGCTAGGAGGAGCTTAGAATGAAGAGCACAGAATAGCCGGGTGGGGGACAGGGACCTTAGAACTTCAGAACACAGAATGTCGGCCTTGGAGGAACGTTAGCTCACAGAATGGCAGAGATGAACATAGAATGTTAGACTTAGGGAGACCTTAGAACAGAGTCTGAACCGGGAGGGTCCTTAGAACACAGACTATTAGGCTTGGGGGAATACAGAGTGTGAGACTGGGGGGCAGGGAACCTTAGAACATAGTGTGTCAGACTTGAGAAGACCTCAGAAGAGAATGTCCGAGCTGAAGGGATCTTAGGACATGAGATACCAGATTTAGAGGGACATAAAAGGTCAGAACTGGAAGAGAGCCTAGAACATAGAATGTAGAATGTCAGAGTTGAAGAGATCATAGAATACAGAACAGAACTGGGGAGGGCCCTTAGAATCTTGAATGTCAGAATGGGGAGAGATCTCAGAACATAGAAGTTCAGAGCTGGGAGGGTCCTTAGAACATAGGATGTCCAAACCGTAGCCTTGTTTTCTAAGTTGAGCTGCCAGAGAACTTGACCTTGTGCTTCCTTGTCTACCTTGTGCTAGAGGAGTGTAACAAGTACTTAACCAGTGTCTGCTTAGAGAGCTTTCTTTAACGAGAAGAAATCCCTTACCTCAAGGTACCGCCTTCCATTTTGGGATGGCTTTATTTATTAGGAAGTTTTCCCCTCACTTAGCCCAAATCTGCCCCTCTGAAGCATCTGTCCGTGGCTCTGCCCTTTGGGACCGAGCAGATCTCTGGTGTTCTATCACACATGGCTTTCTCCTGCTGTGCACCTCTTGTCTCCATTCACACCCTAGGCTCCCTCCCAGGAGAAGGGCAGCCCTCTCTGTCTGACCCCTTCCCTCTCTGTATTCTCAAGGCTCTGCCAGTGATAGCATTCCATGATGATATGGCCCATCATATAAGGGGCTTTACCACTAGACTGGCCCCTTTGAGACTGGACTAACAAGTCACTCATCTTGCCTTCATTTTCTCTCTCTCCAATTCTTCCTCCACAGAGCTGAAGAATAATCTTCCCCAGACTCATCCCATCTCTCCCCTGCTCACCCACCATCTATGGTTTCCCCCTTATCTCCTCAGGATGAAGTCTAATCTCCTCAGCCACAGATTTGAAGTCTTCTCCATTTTCCCTCGTCAGCCCTAGTTTCTCCTGCTCCTCTTCACGCACGCTCCCTTTCAACTCAAACAGAAAACATATGTATTCTTCCTTCTGTTTCCTTGATTTGTCTGAATTCCTGTAGACTGAGACTGAGTCTGACCAGTCAGGAAATCGGGTCAGAGGGCCAGCATTTGGGTCAGGAGGCCCAGAGGGTTAGGTGGAAATCGGGACGGGACAGTTGTTGGGGGAGGAAACAGGGGGCTAACTAGTCAGTTAGTAAACATTTATTAAATATTTGCTGTGGGTCGGGCGCCAAGTGAAATGCCAGGGATACAATGAAAGGAAAAATAGTCTTCCCCAAGCATCTCATGTTCTAACAAGGGAGACAGCCCAGGTGCCTACAAGATTTGTACAGAGGAGATGGAAAGCTATCTCAGAGCAGAAGGCACTTTCAACTTGGGGCGGGAAAGAGCTATTTCAGAAGCTAGGATTTGAGTTGTCTTGAAACAAAAGCAAGGGAAAGCCGGGAGGCGACAAGGAAGAATGGAATTCTAGGCATGGGAGAGAACCAGTGCAAAGTAATGGGATGACCCTTTGGAATTTGTTGAAAGGAGGGAGGCTGAATGAGAAGAGAGCAGGTAGCAAGACCAATCGATAATCCAGATAGGAGGTGAGGGGGGTCTGTGTGAATGGGGAGGTTAAAAGATGTGAGATAATTCCAAGAATTAGAGTGGCAAGAGATTGGGTATGTGCTGTGAGTATGGGTGAGGAGTTGGGAAGGAGACAGAGGCTGAGAAGTGCAGATACCGGAGGATGAGGAAGCCATTTACAGGAAGAGAAACTCCTTTTTGGGGTCAAAAGAATTCTGTTTTGGACAGGTCTCAACTTTGAGATGTCTATGGGTTCATTCAGGACAGTATGCCCAAGAGGCAGTCGGTGATGAAAGACTGGGGGTCAAGGCTGGATAAATAGCTTTGAGAATCATATTCCTAGAACTAATCTTTTTTGTTTTTCTCAATAGTATTCTGTTTTTTTCAATTACACATAAAAATAGTTTTTAACATTCATTTCTGTAAGATTTTGAGTTCCCAATTTTTTTTCCTTCTCTCCTTTATCTCTCCCCCCCACCAAGACAGCAAGCAATCTGATATAGACTATACATGTATAATTGTTTTAAACATACTATATATTTTTAAATTTTTCAATAATATTTTATTTTTCCAAATACATATAAAGATAGTTTTCAACATTCATTTTTGTTAAGACTTTGTATTCCAAAATTTTCTCCCTCCCTCCTTTATGTCTCTCCCCCTTAAGACAGCAAGTAATCTGATATAGACTAAATATAAATTATATATTAAACTTTTCAATAATATTTTATTTTTCCAAATACATATAGAGTTTTCAACATTCATTTTTGTAAGGCTTTGTGTTCCAAGTTTTTCTCCCTCCCTCAAGTCTATCCTCCTCAAGACAGCAAGTAATCTGATATAGATTAAATATAAATATATATATTAAATTTTTCAACAATATTTTATTTTTCCAAATACATATAGAGTTTTCAACATTCATTTTTGTAAGGCTTTGTGTTCCAAGTTTTTCTCCCTCCCAAAAGTCTATCCTCCTCAAGACAGCAAGTAATCTGATATAGGTTAAATATAAATATATTTCCATATGAATCATGTTATGAATGAAAAATCAGAACAAAGGGGGAAAACTATCAGAAAGAAAAAAACAAAATTTTAAAAGGTGAAAATAGTATGCTTTGATGCCCAATCATAATCCCATAGTTCTCTCTCTGGGTACAGATGGCATTTTCCAAGTCTTTTGGAATTGTCTTGGATCCCTGTATTGGTGAGAACTAAGGCTAATATAGCTGATCATCATATAATATTGCTATTACCATGTACAAAGTTCTCCTGTTCTGCTCACTTCATTCAGCATCAATTTTTGTAAGTCTTTCTGGTTTTTTTTTTTTTGAAATCATCCTGCTGATTGTTTCTTACAAAGCAATAATATTCCATTAGCGTCATATACCATAACTCATTCAACATTCCCCAACTCATGGGCATCCACCCTACAGTTGATCATTGAATCTATGGAGGATGATGAGATCATCAAGTTAGATGGCACAGAAGGAAAAGAAAAGAGGGTCCATGACAGACCCCCACAATTAGGAAGTATGACCTGGAGCAGGGATTCAGCAAAAAAAGACCGAGGATAAGTTAGCCATGTCGAAGGAGAACAAATAAGAGCAATGTCACAAAAATGCAGGAAGAAGACAAATATGCACAGAGGATGAGGGTGATAGTAGTCTTAAAGACTACAGAGAGGTCCAGAAAAAGACTACTGAATCTGATAGTTAAAAGGTGACTTTTTTTATTGAAATTTTTTTATTTTCAAAAGATATGCAAAGATAATTTTTTCAACACTGACCCTTGAAAAACCTTGTGTTCCAACTTTCTCCCCTTCCCTCCACTCACTCCTGACATGGCATTTAATCCAATATATATTAAACATAGTAAAAATATATGTTAAATAAAAGCTGACTTTTTTGAGTGAGCTGGGAGAGTGATTGAGATGAAGGAATCAGGGAAGTCATTCAGAGTTGGAAATGGGGGATCCGGGACTGTGGAATTTGGAATGATGGAGTGTGCAGGAGTGTGGGATAGAGCTCAGATCATAGACCTGGGCCAAGGAGTAAGACAGGGAAGCTTGGACAGCTTAGGAAGCTAGAGTACTACAGTGGAAGTTAGGGTAATGGGGATCAGAGCGATGGGAATTGGGAGGGATGCTGGAGACTGGGGAATTAGGGGGAAATGGATAGTCGAGAATAGGAAATCATACTCAGGAAAGGGGAATGGGTGGAAAGTGCAAAGCACAAGGAAGGGAAGGATGAAAACCAGAGAGTTATTGTTGGAAAATTATTCCTCTAAGGAGAGGAAAAAGGAAATGTCACTTAATGAAGGTCAATTAGGTTTCTAGTAAAGCCCTATCCCAGAGCAGTTAAAGACCTTAGCTGGATGGAAAAGGCCAAGGCTCCCCGTTGCATTTGGAGCCATCTCGAGGCATCCTGAACTATATCTGTCACTGGACCCGGATGGCTCAGGAGGAAAGGGTGAGGCTGGTGACTTGCACAGTCCATTCTCACTTATATCCAATTCACATTGAGAAATTGATATCCTCTTCCAGAATGACGGACAAAGCGCATCCGGGACAGCCTCAAGAGTCAATCAAGAAGACTCTGATTTTGCCAATTGGGCCAGAACTGGGGAGAGGGACAGAAGCCCTTGCTTTGATTCTGAGAATTCCTAGGATCCTGGGCAAACATAAAATTTGGCTCCCCGTAGCTGGCTCCGGTCTGCAAAAATGAAGTTGGTCACTCTCCAGGTAACCCGCAAATGCCCTGGCTGGCTCCTATCCTAAGGGACCCCACTACACAGATTCGGTCTTCCTCACTCTCCCAAGGATGCCTTGTAATCTGGCTCAGGTTGAGGGCTCCCTGAGGATAAAGAATGAATGAAGGTTGGACAGCAGCCCAGGCCAGAGCTGGCCAAGGTGTCTCCAACTGGGGGCCCTCTCCCCGGACCTTGCCAGGTTTATACAATTTCCTATTTTTCTTCCCGGCATTGTTCCCACCGGATTCCCAGCAGCCTCCCAGTTTCCTGAAGGGGCGGGAAGGTCAGGGGAGACTTGGAGTCACAGAGTGGGGACACCAGTCCTCACTCAGGGAAACAACCCACCTACCCAGGGAAGAACAGACAAAAGCAAATGGTCTTTGGGGAAGAATACAAACCAGGGCTGGATTTTGAAGGAATTAATGAAAAAGCATTTTTAAAGTTCTAAATGCTACCCACTCTGTTGGTCTCTGGGAACACCAAACAAAAGCAAGGACAATCCCTGTCCTCAAAATCCCTCTGAAGAGCAGCTCCCCATTTCCCTCCTCACTCTCTCCATTTAGCAGAAAGTTGACCAGGGAAGAATATTCTGGCTGGGGAAATTTTGTAGGCCCAAGGGATGGCAGCTTGACCATACTCTTTCTGGAAGCAATGGCAGAAGTGGTTTGGCTTTGGTTCCTGAAGGGGGAAGAGGTGGGGAATATGGGGAAGGGGAATGGTAGAGGGGATCCAGGTTGGAGCAAGGTCACTGATTGACCTAGACATGAGGCAAATCGTGACTATGGCTGCCTAAATACAATGGCTCATGTTTGGGACTTGCCAACCAGGCCAGCAGGATCCCAAGCAAGAAATAGTGGAGATGAAACCAATACGGCTTCCCAGGCCTTAGTTCTCATTTGAAAGCATAGAAAGACTGGTAAGATGGTCAGGGTATGAATTCGGAAGACTTAAGGGTGAATCGCCCCAAACATTTAATTAGCTTTAACTAAATCACTTCAACTGGGCCTCAGTTTATATATCTGTAAAATGGGGATAATGATGGTATCTACCTCACATAGTTGTAGTGACAATCAAGTGAAATAATATTTATAAACTGTTTTGAAAACATAAAAATGGTGGTCTTGGATTACTTTGATTTAATTTAGGATTGTTTCCTTAAGAACTAAGCTAGCATAAATATTTTTTAAGTCTAATTACCTCTAGATTTAGTGAATGAATATTTTAACAAGATTTATTAGTGGAATATGAAATTGCTTACCTTCTCAATGGGTGAGAGAGAGGAGAAGGACAGAATCTGGAACTCACAATTTTTTAAAGGAATGTTTAAAATTGTTTTTTACATGTAATTGAGGGAAAATAAACTATTAAAAATTTAAAAATTAATAGTTGATAAATTAGAGTAGGAAATATATCTTTATGGAAATAATATAATCATTATATTAAGCTTAGATATCACAAGACTCTTTCCTAAGATCAAATTGCCCTTTTCACACAGCTGGAGGGATGAAAGTTGATTCTTAACTCACCACAAGTTAGTGAGCATCACCTACTTATGGCAGAAACTCTTACCCACTGAAGTAGACTCCTCCGACAAATTTGTAGAATGATAGACATGTGCTCTACACCAGTGAAATATTGAATTTAGCAGTTAGCCTGCTTTGGAAATTCTTTATTCCTCCCAATCCCCATGCCAAGCAGCAGAATATTGCAAATCTGCCTACTTCTCTGTAATCCTTTAAATCTGCTTGATGAGTAGAATCACTTTTTTTTTTCCTGTTATAAAGATAAGCTCTGGAAACCTGTCAAATTGTCACTAATCTCTGAGGGATTAGCTGACCTGATTTAATGATAACCAGCTGGCTTTGCTATTAAATAATTTTTTTGGGAAGTAATAAGGCTCAGAAATGTTGTTTTGTTTTAGACATAAATTCAACAAATCTTAAAGCACTAGAGAAATGGTAATTATTCTTAAAATATGTAGAGGCAAGAGCAGACCATCCCCTGTAAAAATAAAAAGTTCTGGTTATGGCTTTTTGATCACTATAGCTCTGTCTCTGTCTCTGTCTCTGAATCTGTTTGCCTGTCTCTCTCTCTCTTTGTTTCTCTGTCTCTCCATATATCTGCTCCTGCCTCTCTGTGTCTGTCGCTTCATATATTTGCCTCTGTTTCTGTGTCTCTCTGTATGTCTGTCTATATCTGTCTCTATCTCTCCATAGCTGTTTCTCTCTGTCCATAACAGTCTTTTTTCTGTCTCTTTACTTGTCTATCTCTCCATATCTGTTTCTTTGTCTCTATCTCTGTTTCTCTTTGTCTATAACTCTTTTTCTGTCTCTTTCCTTGCCTATCTCTCCATATCTCTGTTTCTTTGTCTCTATCTCTATTTCTCCTTGTCCATAACTCTTTCTCTGTCTCTTTACTTGTCTATCTCTCCATATCTCTGTTTTTTTTGTTTCTATCTCTCCATATCTCTGCTTCTCTCTCCCTCTCTCTTCCTCTCTCCCTTTTCTGTCTCTCCCACTCCCTCTCTTTCTCTCCTTCTTTTTTCCTTCTCCCTCTCCTTCTCTCCCTCTCCTCTCTCTTCCTCTCTTCCTCTTTTCCCCCTCTCCCTCTTTCCCTCCTCTCCTTCCCTTTCCCTCTTCCCCTTCCTTTCTCTCTCTGTGTTTCTGTGTGTGTGTGTGTTTCTGTCTCTCTCTTTGTATCTCCTCCCTTCCCCCTCTCCTTTTCCCTTTCCCTCCTTTCTCTCCCCCCTTCCCCATCCTATTTCCCCCTCCTTTCTTATTGAGGCAGAGAAAGATTAAGTGATTTGATCAATTAGTGCCTAAAGTGAAATTCAAACTCAAGCCTTCCTTACTCTAAATCCAAGTTTATGTCCTCTTCACTATCTAGGATTAGGAGTGAAAATGGGCCCATGAGTGGATCCCAGGGACATGGGATCCTGAGAGTAGTAGTATGGGGAATTCTTTAAGAAGAGATTCTGGAGAAAAGCACACCCTCTTCCCCAGATGTCAGCAGTTGGGGCCAGGCTCTATGCCAGTTATAGCTCAAGGTCTAGAATCCTAGAACATCAAAGCAAGGAGAGGATTTTTAGGGAACCTTCTTGTTCACCCCCCCCCCATTATACAGATGGGAAAACTGAGATTCAGAGACCAGAATGGATTTACTGACAGTCACACTGGTGTAGTAAATATTGGTACCAAGAATTGGAATCTCATTCTCCTGATCCCTATTCAGACAGTCTGTCCCTCTTTTTTATTTACCTTTCTCACAGGGTCTGAAACAGGGGTTCTTAAATTAGAATGTAAGGTCCAGGACACAAAAGTTTTAAGAACTCCCATTTATGTCTGCTGACCTGGAATTTCTGCTCTGAGAGACTAGGCTGGAACAATGGACATAACCCTAGATCCTAGATTCTGGACCCTGTCCCCATCTCTGCTACCCTTACCAAACACCTCCAGCCTGAAGCCAAGTGATCAATCACTTAGGCAGTCTACAAGCATTAATTAGGTGCCAGGTGCTGGTGATAAGAAGAAGAAAATTAGAGTATCTGCCTTCAAGGAGGGAGATCACATGGACACCTATGGATCTATAAAGAACCTAATGGAACCAACCTAAGGTAATTGAGGTTGGGAGTATGTTATACTAGCAGCTAGGAAGATCAGGGAAAATCCCATGCAAAAGATGGTGTTGGAATTGAGCTTTGGAGGAAGCTAGAAGGGAGGGAAAGGATTCTGGCATGGAACATAGTTTATACACAGGCTGGGAGATGGGAGATGAGATGTACATGTAGCTTAGTGTGGCTGCACAATACAGTGAGGGCAGAATAATAAACATGGAAAGAGGTCAGAGGCAGGTTGTGAAGGGTTTTACACGTGGACAAAGGAGTTTGCATTAGCCTTTGTAGCTAATAAGGAACCCCAGGAGTTAGTGGATCATAAGCTCATGAGAGCTGGAGATGAAAAGGATCTTGGAGATCCATGACTCCATCCTTTCCTCATTTTACAGATGGAAAACTGCAGCTCAGAGAGGTGAATTACCTAGACCCAAAGTCACACAGGAAGTGAAAAGCAATGCAGAAGATCTGGGTTAGAGACTTGTCTGCTGCATTTTATGTGATTGAAATATCATATTGGCATATTATATTATGGCAAATCAGGTTATGTTATATCATATTATGTCATCTTATTGGCATATTATATTATATTATAGCATATCAGGTTATGTTATGCCATATTGTCATATTGTCATAGTATATTATGGCAAATCAGGTTATGTTATGTCACATTGTCATATTGTCATATTATATTATGCCATATAACCTCATGTTATATCATTTCCATGTTAATATATTATCTTATGTTTTATTATATTATATTATATGTCATTACTTACTCAGCCTCAGTTTCCCCTTTTATAAAGTATGGAAGTTCGACTAAATGGTTTTCTCTAGATCTTCTCTAGCCCTAAATCCTAGTTAAAATTCAAGATTCAAACCCAAATCCTCTGGATCTTCTTCCTACCTAATCTTCATTCTGCCCTAGGCCTGGAATGCCTTTTGGGGACTCTTTTAATGGAGAGCAAGGCTGGGACCTCAGAGCAAGAAGGGTTAGGAGAGAGACACAAAGAGAGAAAAGAGACAGAGTGGGACACCTAATGGGGGTGGGAGGGGGAAGGAGAAGGAAGATGGAGGGAAAAAACCATCCCCCTTTCTGAGCCTGAGGAACTTTAGCGTGAATGCGTCTGAACCCACAGGTTGTCTCTCACTGCCCCCTGCTGGGTTAGGTGGCAATTGCTGAACCTCTCTCCAACTGACTTTCCTTTAGGGTTTCAGAACCCCAGCCCTCCCCTTCCTGGGTCCTCACAGCAAAGAAGAAGAAAATTCTCATTGCCTATTTAGGATTAGCTGTAGGGACTTTCTTTTAGACCCAGACATCCCTTCCTCCTGGGGCTAGACGGTGCTTTTTGTATCATTTTTTTACTTGGTCATAAAGTGCTTAGCATGATTCCTGGCATATAGTAGGTGCTTAATAAATGTTCTCACACTCTTTGTCTCTATCTCTCTGTGTGTCTCTTTCTGGGTCTCTTCCTCTCATTTGCATATCCATGTATCAGATCCACAGACTTGTGGACGTCAGAGCTGGGACGGTCCTTAGAACAGAGAATTTTAGAACTAGAAAGGCCTTTGGAATACAAGATGTCAGAGTTGGGAGGGCTGTTAGAAACACAATATTTCAGATCTGAGAATACCCTTAGAACAAAGGAAATTAGAATTGGGAGGGTCCTTAAAATATAGACTAAAAGGGACTTTATGAGTTGGGAACTGATCCAATCATTCCAGAGAACACTTTGTAACTATACCTAAAGGGATAGTGGGTACCCTTTGATCCATCAGTATCTGTATTGGGCCTGTATCCCAAAGAGACCATAGCCCAAATGGGACCCAACATTATATCTCACTATCTTTTTTACGGGTCACTCACACTGAAAATTTGCACTCAAGACCAGAATGTCAATGCCCAGGAGGCCCTAAGAATAAATTGGACTATCAGAGCTGGAAGGCAGATTAGAACAGAACACAAGCTGTGAGAATTCATAGAGTATAAAATATCATTTGGGAAGGACCTTAGAATACAAAGTGTCCAATACGGAAGCCCTCTTAGAATATAGAAAGTTTACACCTAGTAACTTGGCAAAGATTACAAAAGACAGGAATAGTCAATATTGAAGGGGTTGGGGGAAAATAGACACATTTTTGCATTGTAGGTGAAACTGTGAATTACTACAACCATTTTCAAAAAATCTTTTTTTAAAGCAGTTACAAATCCTCTCTTTCTACCCCCTCCCCTACTCAATGAGAAGGCAAAAAATATGATACCCCTTTAAAAATTATTTTTTCCTGCTTTTATACATATACATTAGTTTTTTAATACACATTGCTTTCTGAATCATGTTGAGAAAGAAAAATCAGAACAAAAGGGAAAAACCATGAGAGGAAAAAACAGACAAAAAAATAAACATAACAACACATGATTTACATTCAGTCTCTGTAGTTCTCTTTTTGGTTGCAGATGGTGTTTTCTATATGATACCCTTTATACATGTGAAGTCATACAAAACATTTCTATATTAGCTATGGTGCCAAAAATGACAAGAAAAATTAAAAAACAAATATACTTAAAAACTGTCCTCAGAATGTATCAGTTCCCTCTCTGGAAATGGATAACATGTTTCCTCATGAATCCTTTGCAATTATCTTGGATCATCGTATTGCTGAGAATAACCAAGTCATTCAGTTGATCATCCTACAATGTAGCTGCAACTATGTACAATGTTCCCCTCTTTCTGCATACTTAGCTTTGTAGCAATTCATGCAACTCTTTCCATGTTTTTCTGAAAGCATCCCCTTTACCATTTCTTACAACTCAATAGTATTCCATCATAATCATAGATCATAACTGGTTTAGCCATTTTTCAATCGATGGGCATGCCCTCAATTCCAATTCTTTGCCACCACAAAAAGAGTTGATATCAATATATTTTATACATAATTGATATTATATTTTAACATTTTATGTAGGACCTTTTTTCTTTTTCTTTGATCTCCTTGAGGTACAAATCTAATAGCAGTATTGCTGTCATAGTCCTTTGGGAATAGTTCCAAATTGTCCTCCATAATGGAAAACATGGAATTTCAGGGCTGGGAGGGCCCTTAGAACATGGAATGTCAGAGCTGGGAGGGCCCTTAGAACCCAGGAGGTCAGGGCTGGGAGGGCCCTTAGAACCCAAAATGTCAAAACTGGGAGGCACCAAGAATTTGCCTTTTTCTGCTCAGAGATAGAGAGAACCGTTTCTCACTAGAGACGAAGTCCTATGAGAGTTGGGGAAGGTCAGCTTCTTGTTTCCTTTTATGATAAAGAGAGAAGGAAACCAGTTTCACTTAGAGCAAGGAACAGATGGACAGGAGGTTTTAGGCTCTCATCCCATTCCTCTTTTCTGTTCTTGTAGTAAAGGCAGCCACAGGTTTAAATCTAAGCCCTGCCTGAATGAACCTGAAGCTGGTATGAAGGGCTAAATTGACATCTTTTCCTGTGCTTTATTCGTGTTCTTTTCCATTTTTATGTCTTTTATCATTTCCCAATGGCTTCCTCTCCCTCAAGAGATTCTCAGTCTCTCTCTGTCTCTGTCTCTGTCTCTCTGTTGCTCTTTGTCTCTCTCTATCTCTCTCTCTGGCTCTCTGGCTCTGTGTGTGTGTGTGTGTGTGTCTGTGTCTGTGTCTGTGTCTCTCTGTCTCTCTCTCTGTGTCTCTGTCTCTGTCTCTGTATCTATCTCTCTCTGCCTCTTTCTCTCTCATATTAAATGGACAGAGTCAAACAGCAAAAAAAATCCACACACACTTAGCCCATCTGCCACCTTACTCCAAATCTAGAGTCCAAGATCTCACTGCCAAAAGTCAGGAAGCATGCTCCACTAATAGTCAATCAATCAGCAAGCGGGTGTTTACTAAATGTCTGCTTAGTACCAGGCACTGTAACAACCTTATATTGTTTGAATTATTGTTGAATACTATAGTATAATGATAGGACTCCAGTATGGAGTCACTTAAACTAAGCAGTCCTGATGCCTATAAAAGCACCGAGGCAAAAACCAGACAATTGTTCTTTTTCAACATTCACTCTGTGTCAGAGCCACAAAGCTTGTAGCTTTTTGAGTCCATGAACTCCAGACCTGCAGTGCCTTAAGTCTTCAGCCTTCAGCTGCCTCCCCTAGTTAACCTTGGATCTTCCCATCTGCGCATGGCCCTGAGCTTCTCCCAAACCTGGTATCCACAAGGGACCCAGAGAACTTTTTCCCACATCAGGGGCTGATTGTGAATGCCCCCTCCTAATCTGGCACCAGTTCCCCATCCTCAGCCAAGCCTATGTTAAGAGTCATGATCTTGCCACCTGAATCCCAGTTTTAAGCATATTGCTAGACTGCTACATCTCCCTCTCTCTCACTGGATGAATTTTTGGCTTCCTTGGGAACCTCTGTCTGTTTATATTATACTACATTGTGTGTGTTTGCTTTGTTTATCTGCTTGCTGCACTGCATAACAATGAAGCTTGTGATTGCATCATTTTTCTAAGTACCAATTTACTAGAAATTTTCTAATCCGTATTTGCTTTACCCTGACCTTTGAGAAGCTTAAAAAAAAAAAAAAAGAAGAAGCAGACAACTGTGCTAAGTTGTGGAGGAAGAAAAAACAAAAGAAATAGATGAAGGAAGGAAGAAGTACATTTACCTCCGTCTTCTTGACCTTCTTGAGGAAGGTCTGATAGTGATCCACCTGGGTCAAATAGTATATACAGTTTCATGACTTTTTTTTTTTTTTAAGTATAATTCTAGATTTTTTCTATAATGGTGGGACTGATTCACAGTCCCACAGTTTGGGGGCATTAGTATGCACCAGAGGTCCATTAGTATGGACCAGAGGGTCCAAGGGGGATAGCTATTTTGTATGAATCCTTATGAACCTAGAGATAGAAGGGACAGAGAGGCTACTCTCCTTCCTCAGACATTCTTCTAATTCTCTGACCAATATATTGTTATTGAACTTTATGATCGAGTCCTTTCTCATCAATTGAGCTGCCCTCTAAGGCAGTCTTAGAATCTCAGATTTAGAAAGACCAAACCATCTCTGAACAAGAAGGTTTTTCTTCTACATTGCTTACAAGTGGTTTACAGTCTTTACTTTTAAACCTTCAGTGACCAGGAGCTCACTACCAAGTGAGGCGGTTCTTTTTATTTTTGTTTAGCTCTGAAGATTAGGAAACTTTTTTAAAATTTTATTTAAAAGTTAAGTGACTTACTCAGAGTCACACAACTAGTAAGTGTGTGAGAATTTGAACTCAGGTTCTTTAATCACTGGGTCATCTTCATTGGGCTGCAAGGATTATCACACTTCTCTGTAGCACAGAACCACAGAATTCTGGAGTTGGAAGGGCCTTCGACAGCTGCCTAGACAATTCATATTAAAAAATAATATCCATTGCAACACATATATCTATATGTGTTATATGTTTTAAAGATATAGATTTAGATATATACAGGTATAGATACATATAAATGGATATATGGATATACATAAATATGTATATATGTATGTTCTGTTCTGGATGTATTTTATATACTTTAAAGATAGATATATACAGATATAAATACACAATATAGATTTAGATATATACATATATTTAGATATATGAGTATATGTATATATGTGAGTTTTATGGATTATATATTTTAAAGATAGATATATAGATACATAAAGACATTGATACATATAAAAAGTTATATAGATATGTGTTTATATATTATAATATATATTATGTATTTTAAAGATGGATAGATATATGGATATATACAGATATAGATACATATAGATATATAGGTAATTGTAGCTATGTATATATAGCTATACCTATAGATTTATAGTTATAGATAAATAAATATATAGTTATAGATATAGAGGCATGTAGAGATATAAATATATACTTATATATTTTAATATTAATATATTATATAATGTATATGTTTCATTTATATAAATATGTATATATTGATACCTATCTATAGATATGTTGGTATCTATATGTGGCTACATAGATAGCTATATATAATTAGAGAGATGTATAGGTATATATACAAATATAGATATATTGATATAGATACACATATATACATCTATATGTACATATCTAAATATATGTATCCATATTTGCATATATCTATATCTACAAAATATATAATGTATCCTTTATAACATATATTACAGTGGGGATTATTTTCTGGTACGAAATATGTATATTTTACATATATATACATATATATACATACACACATACATACACACACTGCTCTTGGTTCTACTCTCTGGGACCAAATAGAATGACCCTTACCTCTCAGCCACATATCAGCCCTTGCAATCCCAGAAGCTTTTTCTCCAATTTCACCATTCTCTGTTGCTTCACCTGGTCCTCGTCTGTTATGACCTGCAAAATCAGTATCCATGGCAGCCTCTTGCTGCCAAATGATCATGGTTTGGGGGCTTTTCTGCAGTTTGGGATGATCTGTTCCTGCAATAGGGCCATATCATTGAGCAATAGCTGGGGGAAGGTGGGTCCTGTAGGGGCAGCTTGGGGTGACTCAACCTGAAAAAAGGAGCAGTTGGGCTTCTCTTAAACCCAGTGACCTAGCCCTGCCCCCTCAGGAAGGGTGAAATAGCAGACCCCCTTCTCTATCATCTCCTTCCCTCCTGGGCTCTCTTCCTCTCTGCACCCCTAGAAGCCACAGTTGACTCTTTCATAACCTGTAGGACGGTTGAAGTAGGAACATTGGAGGAAAAGGGGGTGGGGAGGAGGTCAGCTTGCTTTTTTCCAGGCTTTCTTGGGCATCACTGAACAGACTGGGGTGCTCTCTGCATTTTTTCCCTGCCTGAGATTACTTAACAAGAGGGTGAACACTGGGTGGGTTGGGGGTTGTTTGGATCAAAAATTTAGGAGTTGCAAGTGATCCCAGAAAACAATTAAGTCTAACTCATACCTAACCAAGAATGTCTCTACAACATCACGGACAATCTCTGAAATCTAGCTTTTGCTTAAAGTCTTCCAGGGATGGGGAGCTTATCACCTACTGACACAATCCATCTGAATTTTAGATAGCTCTAACTTCTTCCCATGGCTTCCAATTTTAGGATCAAGGTGTGTGTGGGGAATCTAACCCCTGAATATCGGAGCTGAAAGGGACCTCAGTCACCATTTAGTACATTTAGCCAGGGACTGAAATTGTGATTTTATTGGCATAAAGAATTCCCATAAGAAGAAACTTCCTCTACCAATACAGAGTGGCATCTCCTCTGAAATTTACAATCTTAGAAAGTTGTCTAGAGCACTGGGAGAATAAATGATTTAAAGGTCACACAACAGATATGTATCAGAAGTAGGTTCTGAACCCTGTTCCTCATGATCCTGAGAATAGTTCTCCATCCACTGCACCACACTATCTCACTTCAGAGACCAAATCAACCTATCAGTATTTACTAGGTGCTCATTATGGGTCTGGCACTGTGGGTGCTGAGATACAAAACCCTGCCTTCAAGGAGTTTATATTTTGTTGTGTGTTATGTGTGTGTGTGTGTGTGTGTTGACTTTTGGATAGCTCTGAAAGTTAGGAAACTTTAAAAAAATTTATTTAAAAGTTAAGTGACTTACTCAGAGTCATACAACTAATAAGTGTGTGAGAATTTGACACATAACATGCAAAATGATGGGGGGTATGTGATAACAACGGGGGTAAGATTAGAAAAGGTTTCACATTGAAGCTGATTCTTGAAGAAAATGAAGTATTCTCAGAGACAGAAGATATTAGGGAGAAAGTAGCCCAAGTATGAGGGACAGGCAGGGCAAAGGCCTAGAGGTGGAAAATGGCATGTGTGCATGAGGAAGACTTTAAAAAGACAGATAGACTTGACAGATATTTGAGGAAACTGAAGACCAGGGATAAGAAGGAATTTGCCTAAAATCCCACAGGTACTGAATATAGCAGTCAGGACTTGAATACAAGTCTAATATCCTTAATTATATCACATTATTTCTAAACTGGCTGGCCACTCTGTACCTACACTGTTTCCAGAATTCCCAGTTTTTCCTTCTGAAGATTCTGTCTTTTATCATTCTCCAAAAGTACAAGAGAAAGTGAAGAGAAAGTACCACTATAGAGTTTTGGAATGGACATTATTTCCAGAAGTCAGTTTATCTTACCTCCAATCAGAGGGTCAGGACTTATGCTCTATCCTCCCTGCACCCTGGTCTTCTTGGTCCTGTAAAATCTCTAAACAAGATGCCGCCCCATACTTCCCTCAAGAGTACAATTCAGATATTTCAGGCTCCTCTTGATGGTTATTTCTCATCCCTTACACTCCAGCTCTTAATCTCTCCTGCCCATTTACATCCAGGGCTCAATGGAGAATAAGTAGCAGCTTGTCCCCATCCATTAGCTAAACATCAATCCGTGTTTCATTGACATCTTCAAAGGAAGAGATGTCCATATCCTTCTCACATTTGGCTACCCATAGGCTACTCTTCCAGATGTGATTGCTGATCCACTGTCCAGAGTCTCTGCAGGACGGAAGAGAACCAGAACCATCCCACAAGACGGGAGAAGGGCCAATTCAGTCTGGATTTTCGTAAGAGGAATGAGTACAGAACCTGCAAAATATAAAGCAATGAAATGGACTTTTATTGCCGGCAAAATCCCAGAAATCTCATTCTTCTCATCTGTAAAGTGAAGGAGTTAGAGTAGACACCATCAGAGGTACTCTTCCTACCCCAAGTTCTGTGTGAAGGAATTGGCTAGTGAATATCTTAGCAAATATGGCTTCATCAAGCACAGATCATGTTAGATTCACCCTCATTTCCTTTTTAAACCTAGAGTTATATAGATATGGTTTCCTTAGATTTTAGCAGAGCATGTAATAAAAATTTTCATCCATTCCCTAGTAAAGTGCCTGGCACATAATAGGTACTTAAATGCTGATTGATGGATTGATTGTTGCTCTGTTTATGAAAAGAAAGGGAAAATGTAGGCTAGAAAACAGATTAGGTGGATTTGGAATTGTTTGAATGGCCCATCCCAAGGAGTGATCATTAACAGTTTGGTTATTTAGTTAGTTGTTGTCCTTTATTCTTAAAGAGGACCAAAATGACATGTTGGGGTCAAAGGCCAGTGTGTCTAAATGGCTGCTCAGACCAAAATGAGCTTGGGAGACTCTACCATGGTTCATGCAATAACATTCTTTACAATTAATGATTTAATGTCAATTTGGAAGAAGGTCTCCAGTGAAGTGCCCAAAGTATTTGTCTATGGGAGGTTGGATGACTAAAATATAGAGGGCGTAAATTTTCAAATAAGATATAGAAAGTGCCTTGTAAACATTATTATTATTTATTATTAAAATAATTATTTTATTATTTTTATTATTAAAAATAACTAAGAATTAAATTAAGAAGGTCCCATCCCATCCAGCCACACAACAGTTTCTTTAAACCCAGGCTCCCTCTACTCTTCTCTGGGCAGTAGATTCCAGAACTTGACCCGGTGGCATCCTGAGGGCTTTCCCCCAGGCCAGGTGTTGAGGTGCCCCCAATAATTTATTGTAGCACCCATTTATAGAGGGCTTGTTTTGGGCTTCCAAATTGGCAGATAAGACTCTGAGGGTAGTCACTTTTCTGGGGGATGGTTCAGGGCATCCCTTTGGGAGGTGGGCTGGCTTGGATGGCCTTGGGGGATCCTTAGGACTTTAAGAATCTTACAATGGGATGACAAATGGAGGCAGGGGCTGCTCCCTGAGGGTGCAGGGGTTCTGCTGTTTTTCTCCCTTCCTTCTCTGTTTCCATCTTCTGGTTCCCACCCCACTGAGGCACAAGAGGAAGTTGGGGGAAGCCTGGATTTATGTGTCTGTGGAGCAATCCCAACGGCCTTCTCAAAGAGCCTATAAGAGGACAGATCAGAAAGAGAGAGCCCAGAGACTCCCAGGCTCTACCAGCACCCCCTGACCTATCACACCATGGCCTCCTTACTGCTCCTCTCACTGCTGGTTTCTATCCAAGGCTGTAAGTATGATCTCCCTTCTTACTGTACCACCTTTCTGTCTGGTCCTGCCTGGGGTGGGGCATGAGGCATCCAGGGAGGCAGACCTGGCTCTCTGCCTCTGATTTTCTGTGTGACTCTGGGGATTTGCCCTCAGCCAGGAGAGCTGGGTTTGAATCTTAGCTCAGATAGCTATTATCTCTGTGCTCTTGGGCAAATGACTCAGTCTCTATTCATCTATAAAAACAAAGATAATGCTCCTCAGGAACTTGTGGAGAAATAAGCCAGTTCAGGGTCTCCCAGATATCATTCAGGGACTTTGGGGTCTGGACTGGGGCTGGAGGGGAGGGAAGGAGAGGATGTGGGGAGAATTGGAGATTATGGAAAATAGAGATCACAGATTTTGAGTAGGAAAGGACCTTAGAGATCTCCTAGTCTCACATTGTTCCTCTACATTTTACAGATAAGGAAACTGAGGCTCATAGATGAATATCCTCCCAAGGACATCCAGATAGTAAATGACAAGAGATGACACTGGAATTTAGGTCCTCCAGACTCCAAACCTAATGTAGTTGTTAAACCCTGGGGGAATTAAGAAGTTGCTTCCTTCCATAACAACAATTGATACAGTAACAGCTCTGGAATCTAGAAGACTCATCTTGCTGAGTTCAAATGTGACCCTAGATGCTTTCTAGGGCCAAGTCATTTAATTCTTCTTGCCTCAGTTTCTTCATTTGTAAAATGAGCTAAAGAAGGAAATAGCAAGAATGCCAAGAAAACCCCAAATGAGATCAGGAAGAGGTGGACACAACTGAATAATAACAAATAACCCTGATCAGATTAATGAGATTGAAGGATGTGATCTTTTGTCAGAAAGGGACCTCACAGCAGAGGTGTCTGGGCTTCCTTAGTTCCTTGCAGAGAGGAATAAGGAATGTTCATCATAATGATAATAGCAATATATTAAATATAGCATAATATTTAATTGGATAATTATTTACATTATTGCTTAATATATTATATATAAACCTAATAATATAATTTAACATCATCATAAGCATAACACCATTAATTATAATATGATGATTATGCTTTTGTAGTTAACATATTTACATATAAATGTACATTAATAATATAATATAGCATAACATCATGATCATCATCATGATAAATGACATGTATACGGTGCTTTATGACAACATTATGTCCTAATGAGACATTGGAAGAAGATGTATGCAGAGACCTGAGTTTTATTATTACTACCCAGTAATAATAATGATGATAACCTAATTATATTGTTATGTTATTAAGGACTTAGCAGTATTAAATAATGGGCACAGTGGCTAGAGTGCCGGGTCTAGAATCAGTAAGAGTCATCTTCTTGAGTACAAATCTGGGCTCAGACATTTACTAGCTATGTACTTCTGGGCAAGACACTTCACTCTATTTCCCTCAGTTTCCTCATCTGTAAAATGAGCTGGAGACATTGGGATATTCACTGAGAATAATAATCTAATGCTATTAATTGATAAGAATATAAGAACATCACTGAATTTAAGGTGACACTGAGAACAATCATGAGACCCAATAATATTAAAAAATATTCAAAATGCCATTGAAGAGGTGAAAAGAAAAATAAGAATAACTCCTTTTATGGCTCTAGAAATCCGAGGCTTCACTTTCCTCAGACAGCTGTTTGAGATAGGTGGGTAATGCAAGAATTACTAGCCCCTTTTTAAAGGTGAGGAAACTGAGATGCACAGCCATAGGGTTAGTCAGTAGCAGAGATGGGGCTAGAACCCAGAACTCCTGCCTCCCAGTCTAGGCTTTTTTGCCTGCCTCAGGTAATGTTTAGACACCTGAGTGATAGAGACATCTCTACTACTGGTCACTGGGAGTCCCCTTTGAGGATGAGTTGCTGAGAGGACCTTGAAGGATAGAACCAGCATACTTGAATTCATCTGTCTCTTCCTCTCTGTATTGTCACCACAGGTTTGGTCCTTAGCTCTAAGATTGTGGGTGGCAGAACTGCCATTCCCCACTCTCGGCCCTATATAGTCTCCCTACAGCTTCAAGGGAGTCACTTCTGTGGGGGAACCTTGATCCACCCTCAGTTTGTGATGACGGCAGCCCACTGTGTCGCCCGAATGTGAGTAATTAATTATAGGGAGCGGAGAGGTCCTCTGGGCTCTGTGGGCAAAGTGTCCTCCTCAGGGAGAGGGACACGGGAGAGCTAGGTCTTATTCCCCGACCTTAACCCTTACCTCAGGAAAGAGAGAGAGACACACACACACAGAGACACAGAGAGAGACAGAGACAGAGACAGAGAGAGAGAGAGAGATGGAAAGAGAGAGAGAGAGAGAGAGAGAGAGAGAGAAGGAAGGAAGGAGGAAGGGAGGGAAGGAAAGAGGGAAGAAGGAGGAATAGAGAGACAAAGACAGAGAGACAGACAGAAACACAGAGACAGAAAGAAGAAGGAGGAGGAGGAGGAGTAAGAAGAAGAAGAGGAGGTGGAGGAAGAGAAAGTGAGGCAGGGAGGAAGGGAGGGGAGAGAGAGGAGTCTTATCCTAGAGAAGCTCTTAGTCTAAAAGGGGAGACAGAACCCTGCCTCAGAAACCTTCTCTGAATTAATATATATATAAATATATATAAACATAAGATCAAGACCATATTAATGCAAACATGACTCTCCTTGAGAAAGTAGTGGGAGCAATCTAAGAAGGCTTCAGGGAATAAGGGACTTTTTCAAAAGTTTAGACTTTCTCCTGTAGGCCATAGGGAGCCAAGGAAGGCGTCTGAGTAAAAGAAGGGGGAGGCTAGAGAGAGGGATGGCTGGCAGCAAAGGATGGATTGTAGCCAGAAGCAAGGAGGACCAGCAAAGCGCCTGTTCTGCTAGGTCCCAGCAGCTGTAGATGCCGGTGGAAGGAGGGGCAGGAGAAATATTGAGGAGATAGCATGAGCAAGGCTCGAGGCCATTATCTAACTTTCAATGTTATTTTTAGGAATAAGTGCTTCTTAATAAAGATGGACAAAAATGTCAATGATTATTATTTCTAAGTTGGGCTATTCTAATTGTGTAAAAGTGAGGCAAGAGGCAGGGAGAAGTCTGAGCTTTCCAGTGTAGGGGAATGAGAAAGAGGCAGTGAAGGGTTGGGGGGAAGACATGGCTTGGTGCCAGCTGAACCCAAATCCTGATGGTCCCAGTTTCTAGCTTTGTGACGTTGGGTTGGTCTAAGTCTCAGTTTCCTTATCTATAAAATGGGAACAAGACTTGTCTTCCCTCTGGTTCTGAGGATCCCTCAGTCCCTCAAACACGTGACTATAATGACCACTGTACCTAACGGAAGCCTTCCTCCCCAACTCTGTGACCTCTCTTCCCGTTCCAGCACGCCTCAATTGATGATGGTGGTCGCTGGAGCCCATGACTTGACACGCCCTGAGGCCTCCTGGCAGACCTTGGGTTTTCAGCGCCTCTATATAAGCAACTACGATGAAACCCTGAAACTCAATGACATCGCACTCATTCAGGTGAGGGGGAAGTAGATGGGCAGGGGGAGAGGTGGGCCTCTGACTCCATATTGGGATGCAAGTGGCCAGGGAGACAGGAAGAGGAGAAAAGAAGGTCCATTAGCTCATGAGTCTGGAGAAGAAACACACAAAGGTCCAGAGACATCATGGGAATAACTAGAGAATGGCCAGCACTGGCTCCATATCTCTGGGGGGCCATTGATAGGATGGCGGTCCTGTCATAGGGAGATCTGTGGAAGGTTGGGTGGGGGGAAGTATTTAGGAGAAGCCTACTACAAAGTGAACTGGATCTAAGGTCTGAGCTTGAACCCTGATCTGGCAAGCGTTATCCATGGAATTGGACTAGAAAGTCTCTAAGGTTCCTTCCAGCTCAGGGGAGTTCAGTGATGATTTGTCTATCAGGACCTGAAGGGACTTAGCTGAAAGAAAGATAAAGAGAGAGAGAGAGAGAGAGAGAGAGAGAGAGAGAGAGAGAGAGAGAGAGAGAGAGAGAAAAGAGTTATGGAGGAAGGGATAGAAGAAGGGAGAGAGAGACAGAGAAGGCTGGAGGTAGGAAAGGAGGAAGAGAGAGAAAGACAGAGGGAGGGAAAGAGGGAGGGATGGAAAGGAAGAAGGGAGAGAGGGAAGAAGGGAGAGAAAGATGGAGGGACTGGGAGGGAGGGAAGAACAGGAAGATAGAGATGGAGGGAGGGGAGGGAGGAAGAAAGGGAGAGAGGGAGATAGAGAAAAACAGAGACAGAGAGGCCGATAGGCAGACAGAAGACAGAGAAATGGGGGGGGAGTTATGGAGGAAGGCATGGAAGAAAGGAGAGAGAGACAGAAAGAAGGATGGAGGTGAGGAGAGAGAGAAAGAAAGATAGAGGGACCAGGAGAAAGGAAGGAATAGAGGAGATGGAGAGAGGGGGAGAGAGGGAGAGAGAAAGAGAGAGAAACAGAGAGAGCGAGACAGAGAGAGAGGAGGCACAGCCTAGGGAAGCCCTTAGTTTGAAGGAAGAAACAGAACCCTGCCCTCAGGGACCTGCTAGTCTGAGGGGCTAGCAGAGGTCAGAATTAGCAACAATGGGTACATGTTACAGAAATGGATTTGTCCTCCATCTCATGAAATTTCTAACGACTGAAATATATCCATTGACCTGGGCAGTTAGCACAGGTCAGCTGTGAGATATCATGCAATTATGTGATTAAATCTTACACACAATGGCCATATATGAACCCATATATAATTAGAGACATACCTAATTTTTATATAAAACACATAATGAATTCTCACATATGCAATTAACAATATCCAATTAGTGCTCGCACACACACACACCAGCACAAAGGTGACTAGTCTATACAAGCATATACAGAGTTACCCCAATTCGCACAATTAGCACATGGCAGGACCCAAGGGTATACTGGACTTGCCTTTAGGAGAGACTTGTTTTTGTGTCTTAGCCCTGACACTTGATAGCTACATGTAACCAAGGGCAAATCACTTAATTTCTGAGCCTCAGTTTCCTCATCTGTAAAACATGAATATTAATCATCAGTTGTTAAGAGGATCAAAAAACCTTTATATACATTAAAATTCTCCATTTTTTGTATTGTTACAATTAGCACATACCTCTCCCCTTGCAATTAGCACATACAAGTAATAGCATAAAATAGCCTCCTGTCTATTGGAATGTTCCCTATGACAACTGTCCAGGGGGTTCACTTAATGGATCCTGACCCAATGTGTGTGTGGGGAGGAGGGGTATATGTGGAGATGGAAGCCCCACATGGCTGAACACAAGCTGGGGAGGAGAGCTTGGGAGTGGAGGACAAGAGGGAGGCCTGGATTGTGATGTGCTGACTAGCCCTGTCTCTGCCCACTTCATCCCAGCTGGACCGTGCAGCCACTCTGAATGCCAATGTCCAGGTAGCCCAGCTTCCGACGCAGGGCCAATCATTGCCGGCGGGAACTCAGTGCCTGGCCATGGGCTGGGGTCGCTTGGATACCAACCAGCCCGCAGCCAGGATCCTGCAAGAACTGAACGTCACCTTGGTGACTTTCCAATGCCGGGAGCATAACGTGTGTACTCTGGCACCCCGTCAGCGGGCAGGCGTCTGTTTTGTACGTATCTAATCCCCCACTCACCAATGCCCCATGGGAAGGTAGCAGCAGAGAATCCAATGCCGAGTGGCAGCAGCCTGGTTTGGGAAAGGGATTCTGATTCTAGCAAGTCCAGAATTTAGGGTTAATTCCCTTCACCTTGGGGGGGGGGAAGGAGGAAAGGAAGAGAGACAGACAGACAGACACAGAGAGACAAACAGATACACAGAGAGAACTAGAGACAGAGAAACAGAGAGAGAGAGAGAGACAGAGAGAGAGAGAGACAGAGACAGAGACAGAGAAGAGAGAAAAGAAAAGAGAAGGAAGGAGAGGGAGAGAAGGAGGAAGGGAGAGAGGGAGGAAAGGAGGAAAAGCAAAGTGGGTGATGGAAAGTGTCCTGGGCTCGGGTGCCAGTGCCAAGGAGGGTGGAAGGGAAGCTAACCACCCTTACCTCTGTCCACAGGGGGATTCTGGGAGCCCTCTCGTCTGCCAGGGAGTGGTCCAGGCTGTGGCTTCCTTCATCAGAGGTGGCAGATGCGCCTCTCAGCGATTTCCAGACTACTTTGCCCGAGTCTCCCTTTACGTGGACTGGATCAACTCTATCGTGAAAAGTGTGGAGGAGGAGGAGAAGAAGAAAGAGGAAGAGGGGCAAGTGTCAGGCAGCCCCATGTGGAGCCTCTGATCAGCCCTTCCCCCGAGAGCCCCCACACCATCCTCAGCTCCTGGGAAGGGAGACCCCGGGGGCGGAGGCTGTACGGAGGCTTCCACGTCTACAAGGCGTAGGCACTGGAGAGCTCGGCTTGGCGTCGACAGGTGCGGGTTCGGAGCTCTTCTCTGCCGCTTTCTGGCTGCACCGCAGCCCGCTCTCAGCTCCGCGGTCTGTCAGGTGCGGGCGGTGCGAGTGCCCACCTCACAGGGCTGTTGTGAGGATCAGTGACACTGTGCATGGGAAGCATTTTGTAAATCTGAAAAGTTCTAAAGAACCGAGAGTTGTTATTATTACTAACCGCCTCAAAACTCAATCCGTCAGCCACGTGTATGGCAGGCAGGGGAGGGCACGGGGCAAAACAAGGATGATGAAGAGGGCAATTGTTCATTAGTAGTAATAGTAACGATCCCCTTTCTGATGATGATTCTGCCTCGGTCAGCTCAGGATCTTCATCTGGACCTGAGGACGTGTCCCCCCTCAAACCTTCTGAGGGTCTCACATAAAATCTTTTACCCACCTTCAGGTCTTCCCCATTCCTCCTCTTCTTGCAGCTGAATAACACAGTGGATAGGACGCTTAGCCCATGTCAGGAGGACCTGAGTCCAAATACCACTTCTCACCCCAACTACCTGTGTGAATCCGGGCAAGCAGACATTCGGTGCCTCAGTTTCCTTCTCTGTAGAAGGAGGAGAAATGCACTCCATGGCCACTCTGCCAACGAAGTCATTATTTAGAAAGCCATGTCTCTGCTCCTCGCCTCTCACAGCCCCTCTTAAGGCTTCAGAGAGTGTGTCACTATCTAAGCTGTAGGGTTTGGTGCCCAGTTCTGATCACAGCCCTCTACTCCATCCAGCACTAGACTCCCTCGCTCTAGAGGCTTCCTGGCATTCTCAAGGAAGCATTTATGTCTTTCAGGAGACTGGGGACAAGGTTCTGGGAGTGTTAAGCCAGTCATATATGGCCCTTCCCCAAATCTCCTGCAGGAGAGGCCTGGGCCAGGTTGGAAGTGACAGAGCCCTCTAAATGCTGTAGTGGCAAGTTCTTAGAGATAGTACCCAGATTACAGGCAAGCATTCCAAGATCTGGGCTTGCCCACCCAACCCGTTCCAACCAGAATTTGAGCCTGTCCACCTTTCTCTGCTCAAGTCAGTCAGTCAAGCAAGCAATAAACATCAGCACAAATGCTCTAACCTAGGGATCAGAAGACTGACTTCACTCCCGCCTTGACTAATGAATCACTGTGTGATCCAAGGCATCCCTGTCTCTGAAGCTCATCTGTAAGTGATGAGGTAGGATTGAGTCATCCCTAAGGCTCTCTGACACTCAGTGTTCTGTATCTTCATTCCCTTTTAATCTAGAAAGGCGTGTTACAGGAATATAAGTTTTCCAAGTAAAAGGAGACCATGAGAGAAAGATACACACACATAGAAACACACACACACACACATACACACACAGAGACAGAGAGAAAGACAGAGGCAAAGAGACAGAGAGAGAGAGAGAGAGAGAGAATCAATCACTTGGGATTCAGTGTTTTTATTTGACTTTATCTCCCTAATATCATATAAAAGCATAGACACACTGCTTGGTCTGGCAGCATTAACTGGCTAGAGGTAAGGAGAGAGAGCTAAGGGAAGTTTTTATACTTTGTGAGAAACTGTAGTCAGACAGACAGACATATATATTAGATATACTATATATTATTATTTATTATATTATATAATACATAGATTATATAATTATAACATTTTATTATATTATATATAATGTCTAGAAGATGAGGGGAGGATTTTAAATTTTATGAAAAACTGTACATTGAGACACATTATATATTATCATCTAATGCATATATGTATAATATGTGTTATTATATTATATAGTGTCTGGGGATGAGGAATGAAGTCAACGGGAGGATTTTAAACTTTATGAGAAACTATATAGCGAGGTGTTTGACTATACATTGGGGTGTCTGTCTGAATGTTCAGTGAGGTGACTGAGAAAACAATGAGTGTATAGTGAGGTGACTGTACAGTAGGGTGTCTGAATGTACAGTGAGGTGACTATGCAGTGTGGTATCTGGCTGAATGCAGAGTGAGGTGATTGAGTATACACCGAGGTGTCTATCTGACATCACTATGTCCAATCACCTCATTTTACAGATGAGGAAACTGAGGTTGATAAAAGTCAAGGAACTTAGCCAAAGTCTTGCAGCTAAAGTTAAGTGTCTGAACTAGGATTCAAACCCAGGCCATATGGCCCCAATTTCATTCTCTTTCTAGCATATCTCAATGGAGGTCACAGCCAGCTCCTCCTCTGACTTCCTGCATCCCTTGTTCTCTGTTCTCCACAAATAAATGGCATTGGACTGCTCTTTCTCCAGCATGTCCCAATTTAATAAAAGAAGCACTTAATTTTTAAAATTTATTGATATTTTTTTTTATTTTATAGCACCTTTATTTATGAATATAGCCATTAAGTCATTCCTTGTTACCAAGAAAAAAATATAGAGAAAGGTAAAATAGGAAGTGTCATGTGGAAAAGGTAACACATTTGTTCTACTTGACCTGTCAAATATAAGTAGACACCAGAATACCCATCCCACCCCCAGGCTTTTTCAGACTAAATGCCTTCAACTAGTTCTCATCACCATCTTGGAGCTCTTCACTAACTTGGCTGCCCTTTTCTGGACCCTTTCCAGTTTATCCTTGTCCTTCCTAAAATGTGGCACCCATCACTCAACACGTCCTCCATATGTAGTCTGATCAAAGTGGGGAGGGACAATCGCTTCCCTTGTAACAGAATTGGGTTTCTTTTTTTTTTTAATTATCTAGTAATTTTTCCTCTCCCTAAGCCTACCTCCCATCCAACAGAAGAAGGAAAAAAGGCAACAATATTCATAGACAAGCAAAATAAATCCCTATCTTGGCCATACCCCCAAAGCGTGTCTTAGCTTCTACTTGAAGTCCATCACCATTCTTTCAGAAGATGGGACATATTCTTCAGCATCCATCAGTCCTCTAGAATTATAGCTGGGCATTGTGTTGATCAGAATTATTTTTTTCCATTGTTGATTACTTTGTATTAGCAATTCTCCTGATTTTGCTCACTTCCCTTTGCCTCTGATCATATGAGTATTCCCAGGCTTCTCTGAATTCATCCCCTTCATCTTTTTTTTTCAGCAGAATAACCTTCCATAATTTATAGTACGTTTAAGATTAACATCAACAATACGACAGCTTGAAAGAAAGATTGGGGCAGAGCTAAGGTAAAAATAGTAACATAATTACTAATATTATTAGTGGTAATTATGTCATACAAATGAGGTGCAGAGCAAGAACAGACACAGAGACATTAGAGGAGGAAAGAGGGCTCATAGTTCTGAAAGCCTGCTCACACCAGGAATGAATTAAACAGGCATATATACCTACATATATACCCTAAAGATATAGTGCCTCCCCAAATCTATAAAGAAATAAGGTGGAGTGTTAGGCAGACAGGGAACCAAAGGTGAGGGGAGAAGACAATGGAAGGATCCATGGGTCGGGGGAGGTTGATTAGTAGCAGGGCAAATTAGGAGCAGAATTAAAGCAAGGGGTCAGCAGAGTCAGGAAGCTAGGTGTGTGTCTATGTATAAGGGTATATGTATAATTGAGAAAAGATATATATTTTATATATAAATACATATATGTAATATATATATATATCTTTTCTTAATTATAGCCTGCTAGTGGGTGGATGAAAGGGAAGGAAAGAATAAAGTAAAAAAAGTGCCCAGAGAGAAGAAAAGGACAGTTTACAAGGAAGTAAAGAAAAGATGGGCACTCAGGAATAATCTTCCATTATATTCATATGCCATAAAATTTGTACAAATACTTCTCCTTGGGTACCTTTAGTTTTTGTATCCAAAAAAAAGCTTTTATAAATATTTTGATCCACATGAGTCCTTTTCCTCTTTTGTGATCTTTTTCAAGTATAAGCTCAGTGGTCAGAGGACATGCACCATTTTGGTAATTTTGTGGGGCACACTATGCGTCTCTTAATTATAATCCAGGATAGACCAACTTTTGGGCTATCATGTCCAATTCGGAGTCCACTTGCCATCCAGGCTGAGGCTGCTAAAATCCCCAGATTTTTTTTTTTCAGATAAACTGCTGTCTCTGAGTTTGTATCTACTTCTTTGCATGTGATTGTGCATATCTAAGCATGCAGTTGGGCAGATTTGTCTCTACCTGTGTGTCTGACCTTGAGTGAACACGTACATGTCTGAAAGTGAGCATACCTGCATATGTTTAAACAAGCCCAAATGCACAGGTGTCCCTGCGTATGTGAGCCTCTGTGTGTGCGTATGATTTCGACCCTTTGAGCATGGAGCTCTGCTTATATTCCAGTATTAACACAGAAATGACATTTGGAAACCCTGGTAATTAGAGAGATAATTGTGTGGGCCCCCGAAGCCAAGTTGAATTGGCCCAGCCTCAAGAAATGAGCCGCCAGCTGCCTCCTCTAACGGACCTGACCCCTTCCTGCCAGGCTGAAAGCTTAGTCAGATTATCTCCCCCTTCTTTCTCTACTACATAACCTTCTCCCTCCTCCCTTCCCTCTTCCCCTAGCCACCGTTTGCTCTTGCATCATTTGACAAGACAGACAGTTGACACTGGAACATCTTTCCGGGAATTTGGAAAGGGAACTGGCAGTTTCTGAGGAGGCTTTGGGGTTACTGTGGTAGTGAGCTTCCTGGCAGGAACACCAGAGGCATTTGGGCAGAGGGTAGATGAAGGGTCCTGAACCCTCCTGAGGTAGTGAGCTCCCTGGCAGGGAACCACCAGAGGGGTTTAAATTGAGATTGGATGAGAGGTCCTGGGCTCTCCTTGGGCAGTGAGCTCCCTGTCAGGAGCACCAGAGGGATATAGACTGAGGGTGGATGAAGGGTCCTGGACTCTCCTGGGGGTAGTGAGCTCCCTGGGAGGAGCATCAGAAGAGTTAGACTGAGGATAGATGACCTATGGGGACATTAGAGAGGAGATCTATCAATCTGGGAGATGGCCTCACTGTTAAAATCACTTCTAGCTCTTAGATTCAAAGATTTTGAGGTCCATAACCCACCCAGAGCTGGGATTATAACTCCCTGAGACTGCTTCAGCTAAGGCTCTGTTCTGCCCACTCCCTTTCTGGCCTGTTGTAGGAGGCTGCCATTGCTTCTGAGGTTCCTATATCCCACATCCCTTTATTGCCCCATTCCCCAGGGTCCTGGGTACCTATATCCTGCCCCCTGATCAAGTGATCAAGGAAATAGGTGAAGTAACAACTCCCAACTAACGCCTGATCTATGGGGCAATTGCAACGAACTTTCCACAAGGGACTATAAGAGGAGAGATTAGGAAAGGGGGACCCATGAAGACCCCAAAGGCTGCTGCAGACACCCACTGCCTCCTTGCAACATGGCATTCCTCCTTCATGGCCCTCTCCTCCTCCTGCTGGTCTTCATCCATGGGAGTAAGTTTCTGTTTGTCTGCTGCTCACCCATTTGTTTAGCATTAGAGAGATAAAGTCTAGTGGATGGTGGCTAAGAGACAGTAGAAAGTACATGGAAATTCCAATCACAGAGCTCTCCCATCAGGACAAGGAGGAACAGTCATTTATTTATTCATTCATACCGACATTATTACTCAAGATACTTTTTAGAAAGGGCTTAGTTACAGATCATAGAGCTTTAGAACATGGAATATTAGAATTGGAAGATAGATGGATGGATGGATGGATGGATGGATGGCAGGGCAGACAAATGACTTGCTAAGTAGGCAGATAAACAATGGAGCATTTAGTAAGCATCTACTATGTACTAGGTAAGCACTGTGTTAAACTAAAGATGTACAATATAGATTAGAACTGGGAGGTTCCTTAGAATATGGAGTACAGACTATCAGAGCTAGAAAAAATCTGATGAGCGGAACCTAAAATGCTGAAACTGAAAGAGTATAGAATACAGAGGATAGGAAATAATAAGGTCTATAGAATATAAAGCACAAAATGTAAGACAAGAGGAATCTTCTAACATGGAAGGTTTGAGTGAAAAGAAATATCAAGTGATGTCATGGTATTTCAGACTAGGAAAGCAGTGGTGAATGTAGAACACAGAATATCAGAGCAGAAAGCATCTTAGAGCCAAGAACCTAGAATATTTTAACTAGGAGGGCTCTTAGAATGTAAAATCCAAAGTGTTCCAAATGTCTAAGATTAAGATATTTTAGAAATTGAGGATAAGAAACATGAAACAGAAACTAAATGTTAGTTTTATTGGAATTAAAATGGAAAAGAAAACAACAGAGTGTCAGACATAGAAAAAGAGACTAGAACAGAGGGAAAAATGCATCAGAGTTAGGAGAAAACTTAGAACATAGAATGCTGGAGCCAAAAGGGCTTTAGAAACTCAAATATAGAAATTCCTAAGCTAGGAGGGGTCTTAGAAAACAAAATATAGAATTTCAGAGCCAGAAGCATAGATTTTTCTTCTCAGGCTTTCTTTCTGAGCATTAACATTCCTGACCCTGTTTTTACAGAACGATTCCTCTCTTTGTATAAATTTGTTGCTGGTTATTGCTTCCATATTTTTCAAGTGTATTTTTTTTAATCTCAATTGTTTAATGAACTCCCTCTGTGGTCACATTATTCTTTTTAGAAAAGCCATTCTTGTCTAAAATCATCATTGGATGGTTCCTTTTTCTGCATTTCATTCTTGAGAACTTCCCATCCCTCTTGGGTTGACTTTCCCCATACAATTTTAGACCACAAGATCATATGCATCATTTCTTTAAATATTTTAAAATCTAAACTATAGAGCATGTCTCTCTCTGTCTCTGTGTCTCTTCTCTCCCTCCTTCCCTTTTTCCCTCCCCCTCCTCTGTCTCTGTCTTTCTGTCTGTCTGTCTCTATCTCTGTTTACCTCTCCCCCCTCTCCTTTCTATCTCTCTGTGTCTCTCTCTTCCCCTCCCCCCCTTTTCTCTCTATTTTCTTATATTTTTCGAAGTATGAAGCAGTGATTATACTCTCCCTGGATAGCCAGGATGTTATTTCTGGGGAAGGACAGCACTAGGTTCAAGGATGGAGCATCCAAGAAAGATGTCAGGAGTCCAGGTTTCTGGATCTGTTACTGGCTTATTGGACAATGTTGGAGAAAGTAATTACCTCTCTTATCTACTGATTGACAGATAATAGGAAGAAGAAGGGATAAACTTTTTTTAAATTAATTAATTTATTTTATATTTTCCCCAGTAACATTCAAAACAATTTTTTTATTTGTTTTTTAGATTTTTGAGTTCTAGGTTCTCTCTTTATCTCCCTTATCTCCATCCACAATTAAGAAGTTATGCATGTAAAGTTATGCAAAACATTCCCATAAAAATCAAGTTATGAAAGAAAATGTAACTTTCCCACCCTAATGAAAATAAAAACACTCAAGAAAATCAAGTTAAAATAAAGAGAGAGATAAAGAGAGAAATAGAGAATGCTTCTATCTGTATCCAGACTTGATCAGTTCCTTCTCTGGGTATGGATAAGAGTTCTCATTATAAATCCAGAGTAGTTGTGGTTTACTGTAAAATGAATGTACAAAGTCATTTATAGCTGGTCATCTCAGAAAATTGCTATTACTTTTTTTTATTATAACTTTTTATTTACAAGTTATATGCATGGGTAATTTTACAGCATTGACAACTGCAAAACTTTTTGTTCCAATTTTTTCCTCCTTCCCCCCACCCCCTCCCCCAGATGGCAGGTTGACCAATACATGTAAAATGTATTAAAGTATAAGTTAAATACAATGTATGTATACATGTCCAAACAGTTATTTTGCTGTTCAAAAAGAATCAGACTTTGAAATAGTGCACAATTAGCCTGTGAAGGAAATCAAAAGTGCAGGCAGACAAAAAGAGAGGGATTGGGAATTCTATGTAGTGGTTCATAGTCATCTCCCAGAGTTCTTTCACTGGGTGTAGCTGGTTCAGTTCATTACTGCTCTATTGGAACTGATTTATTTCATCTCATTGTTGAAGAGGGCCATGTCCACCAGAATTGATCATCATATAGTATTGTTGTTGAAGCATATAATGATCTCCTGGCCCTGCTCATTTCACTCAACATCAGTTCGTTTAAGTCTCTCCAGGCCTTTCTGAAATCATCCTGCTGGATTGCTATTACTTTTAAACTAAAAAAAAACAACAAATACTTATTACTCATTTATTTATTAATCTTTTTTAAAGTTGAATTCTGAATTTTTTGCCTCCCTCCCATCCCTTTCCTACCCATCATGAAGGCAAAAAAAAAAAAAGTGATAGCAATTATACTGTGAAATCATGCAAAATATGTATTAGCCATGCTGCAAAATAAAAGAAGAAAAATTAAAAATTAAAAATATATGCTTCAATATGCACTTAAATTCCAAAAGTTCTTTCTTTGGATGTAGATGACATTTTTCATCATGAGTCTTTTAGAATTGTCTTGAATGACTGTATTGTGAAGAAGAGTTAAATCCTTTATATTGATCATTACACAATGTTGCAGTTTCTGTATACAATGTTCTCCTGGTTCTGCTCATTTCACTTTGTAATAGTTCATGTAAATGAAACTTTGTAAAGGGAGGGGCAGAAGGGAGGGGGAAGAGATGGAGCTTTTCCTCCTCCATCTTGTTTCTGACCTTGTCTCTCTGATCCCTTTAGGTTCAGTCCTGGGTTCGGAGATCGTAGGAGGAAGGACCGCTGTACCTCATTCACGCCCATACATAGCATCTCTGCAGCAGCGCAGCCACTTCTGTGGGGGAACCCTGATCCATCCTAGGTTTGTGATGACTGCAGCCCACTGTCTAAGTGACAAGTGAGTAACCAAAGGAGTTTGGGCAGAAAGACCTGCCTCGGGGAGCAAGAGAAAAGAGGTTCTAACGCCTGCAAGAGTGCAATCCATGGGTGGGGAATAGCTCTATGACTCGGGCTTTAAGAGTGGGAGTGGTTAGCACCCAGCATACAGTGAGCTTCCTCAGCTGTAAAATGAGCTGTGTGATTAGGAAGCTTTTGAGGAAGATTCAGGTTCTAACACTCTCCTGTTCTTTCATTCTGTGTTCTAAGGGTCTCCCAGCTTTGACCTCCTGGGTTCTAAGGGCTCTCCCAGCTCTGACATTCTGGGTTCTAAGGGCCCTCCCAGCCCTGACCTCCTTGATTCTAAGGGCCCTCCCAGCCCTGACATCCTGGATTCTAAGGGTCTTCCCAGCCCTGACATCCTGGATTCTAAGGGCCCTCCCAACCCTGACCTCCTGGGTTCTAAGGGCCCTCCCAGCTCTGACCTCCTGGATTCTAAGGGCCCTCCCAACTCTGACATCCCGGGTTCTAAGGGCCCTCCCAGCTCTAACCTCCTGGACTCTAAGGACCCTCCCAGCTCTGACCTCCTGGGTTCTAAGGGCCCTCCCAGCTCTGACCTCCTGGGTTCTAAGGCCCTCCCAGCTCTGACCTCCTGGGTTCTAAGGGCCCTCCCAGCCCTGACATCCTGGATTCTAAGGGTCTTCCCAGCCCTGACATCCTGGATTCTAAGGGTCTTCCCAGCCCTGACATCCCGAGTTCTAAGGGCCCTCCCAGCTCTGACCTCCTGGGTTCTAAGGGCCCTCCCAGCCCTGACATTCTGAGTTCTAAGGGCCCTCCCAGCTCTGACCTCCTGGGTTCTAAGGGCCCTCCCAGCCCTGACATCCTGAGTTCTAAGGGCCCTCCCAGCTCTGACCTCCTGGGTTCTAAGGGCCCTCCCAGCCCTGACATTCTGGGTTCTAAGGTCCTTCCCAGCTCTGACATCCTGTGTTCTAAGGGTCTAATATTCTATGTCTAAGGTTCCTCTCAGCTCAATTTGAAGTCTGAAAGTCTGAGTTTCAGTCCCAGCTTTGTCAACAAACATGAAGCATCTATTATATGGCAGGCAATGTGTTAAACACATTATAGGTGCTTGAAACTGCAACCTTGAGGCAAATCCCTTGTGGGGCTCAGTTTCCCCATCTTACTCTGACATCATAGGAGCTCATGATTCTGTAAGAAGAAAGGGGAGGGGGCAGTTAGGTGATGAAGTGGGCAGAGCACCAGCCCTAAAGTCAGGAGGACCTGAGTTCAAATCTGCTCTCAGACACTTAACACATCCTAGCTGTGTGACTCTGAGCAAGTCATTTAACCCCAATTACCTCAGCAAAAAAAAAAAAAAAAAAAAAAAAAGAAGAAGGGGGAGTGGACCTAAAGCCTCATGGAGCCCAGCCAAAGATGAAGTTTTCTGAACATCCCTGTTCCTCCTCCCAGGCCTATACTTTGTTTCCCCTTTTTTCTCCCAGCTGCCTCAAGGGGTAGCTGAAGATTCTGCCCCAGCTGGAAATCTGGATTTTAAAGTGGGTCAAAATTTAGATGGTGGTTAGCTGATCTTCCCAGCTGGGCCTCTCCTATACTGTTGTTAGCCTTCATTCCAAGTTTTTCTTCCCAACCTAGGAACCCTGGGAGCATTCAGGTGGTGTTGGGGGCCCACAACATTCGCAGTCTAGAACCCACACAGCAGAGGCTGCGTGTTCAAAGAGTCTTCGAGAACGGCTTCAACCCTCAGACCCTGCAGAATGACATTGTGATTCTTCAGGTGTGTGACATAAGGAGTGGGGAATGGTACCCAGATCCCCAAGGCTCCTGGATGCAGGAATCCAAGGGAGCTCAATGCAAGGATAAACAGAAATGTCAGAATATTGGGGGTCACATTCTGGCTCTGATACTAAAAAATGGTGACTAGGAGTTATTGCCCCTCTCTGGGTTTCAATTTTGTCATCTGTGAAATCATCATCATAATATTATGTCATAATATATAATATTCCTTCTTTCCCACCCAAAGCTGCTGAAGAGAAATTGCTTCATTAGCCAAGTGTTATAGAAATAGAAGCTAGGGGCAGCTAAGTGGCGCAGGGGATAGAGCACCAGCCCCGGAGTGAGGAGGCCCCGAGTTCAAATTTGACTTCAGACATCTAACACTTCCTAGATGTGTGAGCCTGGGCAAGTCCCTTAGACTACAATTGCCTCAGCTAAAAGAAAAAAAGGAAAGGAAGCTAAAATTGCTATTTTATGAGCAGAAATCAAAGGGCTATAATAGCCTCTTGACAACAATGATACCTCACTTTCCCATGGGGATGATGTTGCTTTATTTAAGGTCCCCAAAGCACTTTCCTTAAAACAAAGTCCTATCTACAACATACTCTTATTGCAAAGACAACATGTATGGTGGGAAAAGCTCTGAAAAACAGCCACTGACTAAATCATTTAAAATGATCATTTTTTAAAAGTTACATTCTTCCCCCACCCCCAGGCAATTGGGGTTAAAATGACTTACCCAGAGTCATACAACTAGGAAGTATTAAGTGTCTGAGGGCAGATTTGAACTCAGGGCCTCCTGACTTCAGGGCTGGTGCTCTATCCACTGTGCCACCTAGCTACCCTGTAAAGTGCACTCTTTTTTGACAGACACTTATTTTTAGCAGAGTAGAATCTAGCTGGCAAGAATTGAGGTATTATGAAATAGTGGATAGGGCAATGAATTTAGGAAACTCTGGGTTCAAACCTCACTTCTATTGCTTAACTAACAGTGTGATTCTAGGCAAATCATACAATCTCTGCTTACTTCAGTTTCTTCATCTGTAAAATGAAATGTGGACTAGATGACCTTTAAGTTTTCTCCCAGCTAGTACAGGACCTTAATTAGGCAAGGAAATGACGGTGATTATCCCCATTTTCACATTTACCTTCCTTTTCCTAGACTAGACTTCCTCTACTGTCAAGACTGGGGTGGGCTCCAAATCTGAATCTACCCTAACTGACCATTAGGCTGACCAGCTTCATGTATGTTTGTTTTTGTCTCACTTCCTCCCAGTTGGAAGGCACAGCCAATATCAATGCTAACGTCCAGGTGGCCCGGCTCCCCCAGCAAGGCCAGAACGTGGGAGCAGGAACCCAGTGCCTGGCCATGGGATGGGGGCAATTGAGCAACAACAGGGGTCCGCCTGCCCAGCTGCAGGAGCTCAACGTGACTGTCGTCACCAGGCTCTGCCCCTCTGGCAACCTTTGCACGCTTGTACCCCGACGCCGCTCTGGGATCTGTTTTGTAAGTATCACCTGGTCCCCATTCCCCATATTCAAGTCTACAACTTGTCCCAACTCAGCTCCCAGTTCCTGTCAGAGGCCCATTAAGAACATTTAACTAGACTCAACAAAACTCAGAACATATGAGCATACTGGGATATAGAGGAAAGAGATCTGATTTAGAATGAACACTCCTGGGTATGAGTCTCTCTAGAAAGTATCTCTAGGAAGAGATAGCACAGTGGGCTGGGACAGACCACTGGGCATGGAGGAAAGCAGATCTGAATTCAAATCCTGCCTCACAACACTTGCTAGCTGTGTGACCCTAGGCAAGTCACCTTCCTCACACTCAATTTTCTCATTTGTGAAATATTGGTAGCATAAAAGATAGTATGAAATACGGATAGTAGCACCTACTTCCCAGAGTTGTTGTGAGACTCACATGACATAATTTTTGTAAAGTGCTTAGCACAGTGCCTGGTATATAGTAGGTGCTAGATAAATGCTTGTTATCTTTGCCCCACAGTGAGGGGATAGACTAGATGAATTTTAAGGGTTTCTTCCATCAAGGATGAGTAAGAGTAGGAGCCAGAGAGTCTCAGAATTAGAGAGGGAACCAGCATTCTGGAACGCCCAGGCCTAGCAGATTAAAGAGAGAAATAAGAATTTGGGCTGAATGATAGGGATGGGAAATTGAGGCTGATGAAGCAGGAGGGAGACAGCTCTTTGAACTGGAAAGTCCTCTAAATGTGCAACCTTCAGTTCAAATGCCATTTCTGCTAGTTGGAGGTTATGTGACCTGTAGCAGGGAAACCAATCGTCAGTTTTCTCATCTCTAATGAGAATAAAAGTGAACTAAAGGGGACATCATAATTCTGTGGCTCTTAGAGCTGGAGACCTTCAGCATACAACTGAATATAACTGTTTATTAAGCATTTACTATGTACCAGTGCACAAAGACAGAAACAAAACATGGAATGTTATAATCCTTGTAATGTGCTAAGTACATTGCCTGGCTCACAGTAGATGTCATATAAATGCTTATTTCCTTCCCTGATCCCATTGGAAGAATGACATGGATATGGACCTACCTCTGCTTTAGAAGGATTATTCCACTTATTAGCTAGGGGACCTTGAATTTAACAAGCATTTATTAAGTGCCTGCTGTATACTAAGCATTGTTCTGACTGCTAGGGCTCCAAAGACAAACATAGACACAGTCCCTGCCTATAAATAGTTTATAATCTATTGGAAGGTGCAGAGGAAACAACATGGAAATTGGACTGGAATGCCTCTGGGGTCTCTTTTAGCTTTAGCTAGATTCTATGAACATGGCCACAGATACATAAATGCAAATATTGTCAGATGATCCTCATTATAGTCTCGTAAAGTGGATGCTTCATTATTCCAATTTTTCAAATGGGGAAACTGAGATTAAGTAGCTTGCCTGTTAAGTGTCTGAGGTAAAACTTTTTTTTTGGCTGAGGCAATTGGGGTTAAGTGACTTAACCAGGGTCACCCAGATAGAATGTGTTAAGTGTCTGAGGCTGGATTTGAGCTTGGTTCCTGATCTCAGGGCTGGCACTCTATCCACTGCGCCATCTAGCTGCCCCTAGAACTTGAATCTTGTCTCAGGACTCACCCATGATGCCCCTTAAGAGCTTCAAAATAGATTTGGGAGTGAGTGGGGTAACTACAACTGAGATACTTTAGAAAAGCTTCTTGATGGAAGGAGGCACCTAAACTGGACCTTAGGAGCATTCTGCTTCACACTTTTTTTTTCAACTGGAATAGAGAAAAGAGATGACATAATCTATTCCATTTCTAAGTTCTATGACTCTAAGAAATCTGTCCCAGTTTGGAGATCAGGGAAGGTTCCCTGAAAAAGATGCCCTTTCAGCTGGACCTTAACAGATTGGTAGCCAGGGATATAGGCATGAGGTCCTCTAGGAAATAATAAGACTGAGTTTGTATAGAATGGAGTGAGGGTGGGGGTTAATTTGAGAGGGGACAGGATGTGTTGCTGGATAGCTCAAACCAAAGTCAATAGTCTTTGAGAGGCTCTTATCAATGCTAGGGAGCAGGGTCAAGGGGAGAAGAGGAGGCTGAGAAGTTAACTCAGTGTCTCCTCAGCTCTTCCCCAAACCCTGACCAACTCTTTCTCTTTGTCTTCTCCAGGGAGATTCTGGAGGACCCTTGGTCTGTAATGGAGTAGTCCATGGCATCGACTCCTATGTTCGAGGAGGCTGTGCCTCCGGCTTCTACCCTGATGGCTTTGCCCCAGTCTCCCAGTTCATCCGGTGGATTAACTCCATAATACGCCGTCGCAAACACTATGCTCACTGGTCCTGGAGAAGGATAGCCACCCGGAGGGAGAAGCTTTTCTAACCCACTTGCCCTCTCCCCATCATGCTGCTGCATATGTATGTATACTTTCCCATACTACAAGTGAAACAATAAACAATAAAATTGCCTCCCAATCATCCTTTCCAGCTGACATTTGAATGTGCTATGAGATTTCTTCTCACTTCCAAAGTATATGCCAGCAGGTGGCAGTCAACTCAAAGTGGTCTAAGTCTAAGGTGGGCTTCTGAGATTCCTAGAATTTTTCTGTGGGAAATAATCCTCTCTTTATTAGGATGAAGAAGTCTATTATTAAATGGTGCAGAACCTCAGAGGTCATATATTCTAACCTCTACCTAAATAGGGTTATCCACTATATTAGTCCTGGTACATAATTATCTGCCCTACACTTGAAGACCTTTAGGAATCATATCTTAGACCAGCCCATTTGGGGAACAAATATGCCAGAAACAAGCTTAATTCAATACTAAGCATGGTAACTGAGAGAAGGAAGAACCTGAAAGAGCAGAGTACTGCTCTTTAAAAATCTTTAAAATTCTCTTTAAAAATCTCTTGGTCCAACCACTGGTATATACAATTTTATTAGGTATAAGATCAAAGGCAAAAATCCACAATTGTTTGGCCCACCCTAGAGAATCATTTTCCTAAAAATCCTTCAGTGTTTACTTAACCATGCCTAATATTCTCCTTTCACTCTAGTCAAAGCAAGAGATACAGTCATTAATTTAATCATTCAAAAGATTGGTCAAGAAGATAAGGTTTGGGAGAGCAAGTATTTAAAGAAAAGGAGCAAAAAATGTGACAAATTCACAATGAGGCATTCTTTTTGTCAAAAGTCACCTTTATTGATGAGAAAAGGTTATGGACAAAATCCAGATATGATTCTGAGATATGTTTTTAGAAGGACTAATTTTTATGGACAAAAGAAATTTTGGGAGAAATCAGGAAAGAATTGGGGAGATAAAGGATGCTTGAAGAATCAAATCAGGGAAGAGTTTGGGAAATTAAGGATGCTCAATAGAGATCAAGGAGAGGTTGAGGAGATGGTCTCAGAGTGGATTAAAGAATTTTGGTTTTAGGGAGAGAAAGCTGGCCTGAGTTCCCATCAAATAAAATAGAGTGGTTTGCCATTTCTTTCTCTAGCTCATTTTACAAATGAAGTAACTGAGGGAAACAGGGTTAAGTGGCTTACCTAGGGTCATACAGTTAGTAAGTGTCTGAGATCAAATCTGAACTCAGGAAGATGAATTCTCCTGGTTTCAGATTCAGTACTCTCTACATTGTGCCACCTAGCTGCCACTGTTCTTATTATGATCCTTACATTAATGTTTTAGGAAGAACTCTTTGGGCTGATCAAGCCTTTGCTTCTCCCAATTTCCAGTTCACTCTACATCAATTCAACAGCTCATAAGAGATCTCAATTCCTGTGAAATTGTCCATTTTGTAATTTCTTATGTCACAAAAGTATCCTATGTGTGTGCGTGTGTGTGTGTATACATATATATATGTATATATATATATATATTTTAAAGGCTGATGGGGAAAATGCCAACAATCTTAGGTCTTTGTTGGCAGAAATTAAAGAAGAATTAAAAAGCCTCTTGATAAGGGTGAAAGAGGAAACTGTAAAGGCTGGCTAGAAGTTTAGCATCCAAAAAAACTAAGATTATAGCAACTGGTTCCAATACCTCCTAGTAAAAAGAGGGAGAAGAAATAGAAGCATAATCAGAGTTTATATATTCTTGGGCTCAAAGATTACTGCAGACAGTCATGAAATTAAAAGATCCTTGCTCCTTGGAAGGAAAACTGTACAACATAATAAAAAATAGATATCATCTTGCCAGCAAAGGTCTGTATAGTCGAAGATATGGTTTTTCCAATAGCAGTATATGATTGTGAAAATTGGAATATAAAACTGAGCATCCTAGAATTGACATTTTTGAATTGTGGTGCTAGAGAAGACTTTTGAGAGTTACTTGACAACAAAAAATCAAATCAATCAATGTTTAAAGAAATGAATTCAGTTTATTCATTGGAAAGTCAAATACTGAAACTGAAGCTTAAATATTTTGACTATATAATGAGAAGATGGGATTCATTGAAAATGACTGTTGGGAAAGATTGAAGGCAAAAGGAAAAGGGGTGACAGAGAATGAGATGGATAGTGTCATGGGAACAATGAACATGAGTTTGTACAGACTGAAAGATAGTGGAGGATAAAAAGGCCTGTTTGGGTCCATGTCATGAAGAATCGGACACAATTGGACAACAACATGTCCCACAATTTCTTGCACCATTCCTCAGTAGTAGGAGAATCCCATTAATTTCCAGTTTGAGGCGGCTATAATAAGAATAGGTATAATTTTGTACAGATTGATCTGTGGGAATCATGGGAATATTAAGAAAGGATGAATATTGAAAAAAGTCCATTCGATTTGGCAATTAAGAGATCCCCAGTAATTTTGGGGAGGACAGTTTTGATAATTTGAATGATAAGGTAAGAAATCAAATTTTAGAGAATTAAGAAAAGAGTGAGAAGAAAGGAAGTGGAGTCATTGATTGTATATAATCATCTTAAGGACTTTATTCACAGAAGGGAGGAAGGCTAGTAGGACAATCATTAGTGCGGTTGAATAGATGGACACCACTCTTCTTATGATAGATGATGAATTCAAAATACAGAAAAACACCTTTTTGGATGTAGCTAATGTGGTAATGGGCACTAGGTGGTGCCATTTAGCACTGAGCCATAGGCCTGGAGTCAGGAGATTTAGCTTCCTGAGTTCAAATACAGCTTCAGACACTTACTAGCTCTGCCACCCTGGACAAGTCCCTTAATTTCTCTGACTCAGTTCCCATATTATAAAATGAGCAAGATACATAGCCCCTGCACCCCAAGGTCATTGTGAGGATCAAATAAGAAAATATTTGTAAAGTGCTGAGCACAGTACATGACACATAATAGATGCTATAGAAATGATTTCCTTTTTTCTCCTATTTTTTTTATTTGTTTACTTGGATTTTTTTGCTCACCTGAGGAGTTGGAAGGGAGATGTAATGAAAGGGACAGATTACTTTTTTTAATATAATAGCTTTTTATTTTCAAAATACATGCAAAGTAGTTTCCAACATTCACTCTTGCAAAACCTTGTATTCCAAATTTTTCTCCCTCCCTTCCTCCCATCTCCCTCTCCTGGAGAGCAAGTAATCCAATGTAGAATTAGATTTAGAAGAATCCAATTCTTCTAAACATTTTTACATTTATCATGGTGCACAAGAAAATCAGATTAAAAGGGGGGAAATGAGAAAGAAAAAAAGCAAGCAAACAACAAAAAAAGTGAAAATACTATGTTGTGATCCACATTCAGTCTCCATAGTCCTCTTTCCGAATGCAGATAGCTCTCTCCATTACAAGTTTACTGGAGTTGCCTTGAATCATCTCATTGTTGAAAAGAGCCAAGTTCATCACAGTTGATCATCATATAATCTTGTTGCTGTGTATAGTGTTCTCTGTTTTCTATTTACTTCTTTAGCATCAGTTCATGAAAGTCTTTCCAGGCCTTTTTGAAATTATCCCACTGATCATTTCTTATAGAATAATATTCCATTCGATTCACATATTATAACTGATTCAGTCATTCCTCAACTTATGGACATCTACTCAAATGTTTGAGTGCTACAAACACTTTTGCACATGTGGGTTCTCTTCCCTTTTTTATAATCTCTTTGGGATACAAACTCAGTAGAGATACTACTGGATCAAATGGTATGCATAATTTGGTAGCCCTTTGGGCATAGTTTCAAATTGCTCTCCAGAATGATTGGATCAGTTCACAACTCCACCAGCAATCTATTAGGGTCCCAGTTTTCCCATACCCCCTCCAACATTTATCATTATCTTTTCCTGTCATCTTAGCCTTAGATTACTTTTTTAAAAATGCTTAATTTAAAATGCTTTTAAAATTCTGTTGTTTAAAAAAAAACAGAAACAATAATAATAGACCTTTAAAAAGAAGGCACAATTCAGGGAGGATTCTGGAAAGATGGAAGAGTAGGCTGGTAAATTTCAAGTTCTCAATATTTCCTCCACAAACAAATTTGCATCTCAGACCAAATATTGACTGGTGAAAAATCAATAAGACTCAGGGCAAAACAGGGGTCCTCCAGGTACAATCTATGAAAATCTGAAGAAAGACTCTGGGAGGGATCTTTATACCTCCTGGACTGTTTGTGGAGTTAGGGTCTGAATCTGGGAATACTGATTGGGAACACCAGGCCCGGCTGTGCTGCTGAGAACTGGCCCTGGGTGAGAAGGAACCAGCATCCCATGAGTGCAAAAGCATCCGGGCAAGCATGCTGCTGACTGTGGGCACTTGCTGAAGGATGGGGCTCTTGATTTGGGGTTCCTTGTCAGAGTGGAGAGCTGAAGTGAAGTTAGTGACACCATCCTCCCTCCACTCCAGGGTTAGAGGAATTACACTAATTCTTCTTATTTAAAAAAAATGAGCCAGCAAAAAAGAAAGAACCTCACCATAGAAATTTACTATGGGAAAAGGAAAGACTGGTGTTCATATTCCAAGGAGGACACTAAAGTAAAAAGAAAGTTTCTACCCTAAAGAATAATGTGAAATGACTCCCTACCCAGAGAGAATTTATAGAACTCAAAAAAAGAACTTAAAAATCAAATGAGAGACATTGAGGAAAAACTAAAAAAAAAAATCCAAAAAACCCCAAAAAGATTATGGAAAAAAGTTAACCAGCTAGAAAAGGAGATGCAGTCTCAAAGACAAAAATAACTCTTTGAAAAATTAGAATTGGGCAAGGGGATGCCAATGAAGCTATGAGAGATCAAGAAATAACAAAACAGATTGTAATGAATGAAAAAATAGAATAGAATGTGAAACATCTTATAAGAAAAACAACAGATCTGAAGAACAGATCAAGAAGAGAAAATATAAGAATAATTGGACTATCTGAAAGTTATGACAAAAAAGAACCTTGACACAATAATGCAAGAAATAATCCAAGAAAATTGTCCTGGAGTGATAGAACATGAGGGGGAAGTAGAAATACAAGAAATCCACTGATTAACATCTCAACAAGATCCTTTATGGAAAACACATAGGAATATTACTGCCAAATTTCAAAACCTCCAGATCAAAGAGAAAATTTTGTAAGAAACATGGGAAAAAATTCAAATACACTGGAACAAAATTAGAATGTGTAAGAAGCCACAATAAAAGGCCACAAGTCCTGGAATCATATCTACTGAAAATTAAAAGAACTAGGCATGTGGCCAAAAATATCATATCCAGCAAAATCATCTATAATATTGAATGAGAAAAAATGGACATTCAACAAACCTGCAAATTTTCAAACTTTCTATCTACCAAACCTGAACTTAATAGAAAATTTAACATATCAAAGATCAATTTCAAGAAACTCAACACGGACAAATTGTTTATATTTTTTTTAACATGGGAAATGAATACCTTATGTTTAAGATCAACATCAACAATAGGATAGCTCAAAAGAAAAATTGGGATAGAGTTAAGGTAAAAATAGTAATTATTCATAAAACGAGGTGCAGAGCAAGAATAGGTACAGAGGCATTAGAGAGGAGAGGAGGGTTCAGAATTCACATCAGGAATGGATTAAATAGGCAACAGTACATATATACCATGAAAGGTAGAGCACCCTCCAAAATCTATAAAGAAATAGGGGGGAAAGAGATGGTCGGAGGCAGAAGCTAAGGGTGAGGGAAGAAGACAAGGGAGGGATCCATGGTTAAGGGAAGTTAGGAGCAAAATTAAAGCAAAAAGTCAGCAGGCATGTGTGTATGTGTATGGGGGTGGAGGTGGGGGCGAGATATGTGTATGCATGTGTATGTCTATATCTACATATGTTTACATAAATATCTACATATGTTTACATAAATATATTCTTTTTTAACTATAGCCTGCTTGGGGGTGGGGGTGGGGATGAAAGGAGGGGAAAAGAATAAAATAAAAAATTGCACAGCAGAAAACAAAAGAACAGTTTATAAGGAAGTAAAGAAAAGAAGGACACTCATGAAGATAATTTTTTAAATTAAAGCTTTTTATTTTCAAACATATGCATACACAATTTTTAACATTCACTCTTGCAAAATCCTTTGTTCCAAATTTTTTTCTCCCTCCCTTCCTCCCATCCCCCTCCCTAGATGGCAAGTAATCCAATTTATTTTAAACATGTGCAATGAATATTATTTCTTCTACAATATATACACTTTCTTGAACTGGTCATTTGTTGTTCTATATTTTGAATCCTCTCTGGTATTCTGCTGCGTACATTACAATATTCTCTTTTATTTGGTTTTGCATTTTTTTCTGTTTTCCTTATTCTGTTTTTTTTTTAAGTAAAATTAAAAAAAAACTTTTTAAAAAAGGGTAAAAAAAGAAAGCATGATTATATCTACCTTAAGCTTCTCTTCTCCACATTAAATCTCTTCAGTTCCTCCAAGTGAAACATGTATTATTTATTTGTTTTTTTCTTACATCTCCTCACTTTCTACATCACCATTTACTGACCTTATCTAGATTCCTTCCTAAAATTTAACCCCAGGAATAGAAACAATAATCCTGATGGGGTTTGGTGAGAGGAAAACCCAATAAACATATTTCACAGACACACATACTTCAGAATACAAATAGTAAGTAAGTAAGTTTTTGTTGAGAGGTCAAACCATCCTCTGTAAATGGACTCCATCCCCATTGTTCTATTCCAGATCACAAGAACTCCCATCTCCATATCTGTTTCAGGCAGGGTGAGACTCCTCCTTTGGAAGGAAAGTCTTATTCTCCTCTTCTGGGGTTCCAGTTTCATGCACACCTACCTCCCAGGGTTGTTATGAGAATTAAATGAGATAAGAATTTGTAAAGGGTTTCTCCCAGTTCCTGGCACGTAATAAATACCTTATACATGTTAGCTATTATTATTAATAAGAAAGAGGGCAGGGAGACAGCATGGCATAGTGGAAATTATGTAGATTTGGAGTCAGGGGATGAATTTGCATCTTGGCTCTGCTGCTTATTAGCTGTATGATTTTCTTTATCTCCCCCCTTCTGTGGGAGTCAATTTCCAAATCTGAAAAAGTAACGAAATTAGACCAAATGATCCATAAGTTCACTTCTAGCCAAGAGCAAAATAAAGAAGTAGATAACATTATGAAATGCAAAATGGATAATTTTGATTATAATAAATTTAAAAGGTTTTGTACAAACAAAACCAATGCAGCCAAGATTAGAGGAAAAGCAGAAAATGGGTGAAATTTTTACATCCAAGGTTTCTGATAAAGGCTTAATTTCTAAAATATATAGAGAACTGACTCAAATTTATAAGAATACAAGCCATTCTCCAATTGATAGTCAAAGGATGAATAATTTTCAGATGAAGAAATTAAAGTCATTTCTAGTCATATAAAAAATGCCCTATTGATTACAGAAATGCAGATTAACACAACTCTGAGATACCACTTCATATTTCTCAGATTGCTGAGATGATTGGAAAAGATAATGATAACTATTAGAGGAGATATGGGAAAACTGGGACATCGATACATTGTTGGGGGAGTTGTGAATTGATCTAACTATCCTGGAGAACAATTTGAAACTATGCCCAAAGGGCTATAAAACTATGTATACCCTTTGATCCAGCAGTGTCTCTACTGGATCTATATCCCAAAGAGATCATAAAAAAGGGAAAAGGATCCACATATGCAAAAATATTTGTAGCAGCTCTTTTTGTCATGGAAAGGAACTGGACACTGAGTAGATGCTCATCAGTTGGGGAATGGCTTATATATATAAGATTGCTAGAAGAAGCGATCAGCAGGATGATTTCCAAAAGGAGAGATTTACATGAACTGAGGCTAAGTGAAGTGAGTTGAATCAAGAGTACATTATATACAGCAACAAGATTCTGTGACGATCAACTGTGATGGACTTGACTCTTTTCAACAATGAAGTGATTCAGGCCAATTCCAATAGATTTGTAATGGAGAGAGCCATCTGCATCCAGACAAAGAATTTTAAGGACTGAATGTGAATCACAACATAGCATTTTCACAGTTTTTGTTGTTTTTTGCTTGCTTTTTTCTTCCTCATTCCCCTCCCCTTTGATCTGATTTTTTTTTTTTTTGTGCAGCTTGGCAGATGTGGAAATGTTTAGAAGAATTGCACATGTTTAATCTATATTGGATTACTTGCTGTCTAGAGGAGGGGAAAGGTGAGAAAGGAGGGAGAAAATTTAGAACACAAGGTTTTGCAGGGTTGAATGTTGAAAACTATCTTTGCATGTATTTTGAAAAATAAAAAAAGAGTATACTGGCAAAAGTTTTACAATTAGCTCTCCAAGAAATTTTTAAAAAGGAAACAGGACCCCCTTTTAAGTTTAACTACATTATTTACATTGTCTCCTTCACTTTCACAGTAACTAAACAACCAACAAAACAATAAACCAAGTCCCACTTTGTAGCATTTACCACTTTTATCTAATCAACCAACAAAACAATAAACCATTTCGTTGGTATAAGTGTTTACATTGAAAATTTAACAACCAACTCTCACCTTTGTGAGCTAACTCCACCAATCCACTGCTTCCAGCTCTAGATTTCGTGACTATGAGGGAAGGGAATGATGGGAAAGCAGAGGGAGTAGGACAAGAGTACTATTAACTAAAGATCTGGGTTTCATCTTTGTTATTCAATCATGTCTGACTCTCCATGACTCCATTTGGAATTTTCTTGGCAAATACTGACGTGGTTTGCCATTTCCTTCTCCAACTAACTTGACAGATGAGGAAACTGAGGTACACAGGGTGAAGTGACTTAGTCACATAGCTACCAAGTGTCTGAAGCCAGTAAGAGGAGTCTTGCTGATTCCAGGCTGGGCATTTACTGTATCCCCTAGCTGCCCTGAGCCACTTAGCTAGTATAGGTCTGGGGGAGATTGCAAAAGCTAAGTCTAAACCCTGACTTTGGGGAAGAAGAGAGAGGGAAAAGACAGGGGAGTGGGGGAGAGGGGTGGGGAGGGTGAAAACAGAAAGGAAAAGAGAAGGAAGGGGGAAAGAATGGGGAAGTGGGGAAAAGGGAGGGGAAGAGTAAAAACTGAGGGTAGAAGAGAAGGGAGGGAGAAGGCACTGGAAGAGGTATAGAGGAAGGGAGAGAGGGAGGAGAGGAAGGAAAGAGGTGAGTCTCTACGTGCTGGCAGCAGATCCCAGGCACCGGTACCCACTCCCTGCTCAGGTCATCCCAGGTTCTGCCGTGTCTCCCTCCAGCCCCTCAATGACTGAGGCTCCAGATGAGTACCACCCCCATTCCCCACTCCCACATGTTTTTGCCAAGTCCTTCTTCTTGGGAAATCATGGACTTTCCTACAGTCCTGGGCCCTGTTCCAAGTCCAAGCGTGCTAGATCCCCAGGACCCGCCCCAGCTCAGCATAACTTCTCATAAAGGCCCCTGCCCCTGTTCCTACTCTCTGCTAGAGCTCGGGGGCAGGAGAGCACAATGATGATCACCTGGACACGGCTGGCAGCTCTGCTCCTTCTGGGGGTGGCAGCCTGTGGTGAGTAAGGTAGACCTCAGGGGGGCTCCCTTACCACCTCCACCCCCACCTCAGCATCAAAAGCTTCTGGATTTTACCAAAAAAGAGCCTTAGATGAATTAGGAGACCCAGATTCTACTCTCAGTTCTATCATTAAATTGCTGTGTGACCCTGAGTAAGCAGCATACTCCTTCTGGGATTTACTCCCTCATCTATAGGGGAAGAAAGGCAGATCATAGGGTCTGGCCTAGAATCTGGTCTGGAATTTCTGTAACTCTTTAAACTGAGTCCCCATTGGTGGAGTGGGAAATGACCTGAATTCAAGAGTTAGAATCTAGGGAACTGATTCTGGCAGTGTGACTTTTCAGTCACTTACCCTCTCTGTGACTCAGTTTCCTCACAATCATTAGATTAAGCTAATTCTCAGGGCTATGATCCAAACTCTGGGCTTTAGGCAGGATGGGGGTATTTAATTCTCTTGGATTTAACATTATGTGAGTCGGCCATGTGCTATGGATAGGAAACTGAAAAAGAACATGTTTTGTTCCCCAGAAGCATAGAGGGACATATTGTCTTCTGTGGACAGTGAGGTAATACAGTGGATAGAACATTAGACCTGAATTCAAATCTGTTCTCAAATATTTACTAGCTGTGTGACAAGTCATGGCAAGTCATGTAACTGTTTTCTGCCTCTGTTTCTTCATCTCTAAAATGGGCAGAGAAGCAGCTAGATGGCACAGTGGACAGAAGTCAGGAGAAGCTGAGTTCAAATCCAGCCTCAGACTATATAACATTTGCTAGCTGTGTGACCCTAGGCAAGTCATTTAATCAGGCCTGATTTTTAAAAAATTAGGTAAAAATCAGATATAAAATAGTCATAGCAATTAGGACCTTCCTATCCTGTTGTGAAGATCAGATGTGATGATATCTTTAAAAGTTCTTTGCAAACCCTAAATACTATGGTAGTAGCTATTATTACTGTTATGGATGCAAATAACTTTAATACATGGGAGCTTGAAACCAGTGCAAAGAAAAGTTCCAAATAAAAGAACCTGGAGGGAGGGAGAGACTCCTTTCACTTGTCCAAGGCAGGGGAAGCTGGAGAGAGCAATGGCTGAGCAGGACCAGGATGGAAGACAAAGGCTTCTGCAAGGGAGAGTTGGGGAGGAGTACCTGCCAAGTACAGAAGGTTATCTGTGCAGAGGAGGAATGTGGGAGGAGGGATTGAGTAACAGAATGCACCGTGTCTGGTTGTAGCATGGAGTGCTCCAAGCCTGGCAGTTAGAGCTTATGTAATCCCTGTCCTTTGTTGTACATGTGAGGAAACCGAGGCACAAAGTGAATCATGGGGGCATAGAGCTAACTGTGGAAGGGAAGGGGTTTTGTGGTCCACCTTCTTCATTTTACATGTGGAAAAGAGCTCTGAATTCGGCCTCTGCTCTGCTACTTACCCTACCCTGAGACTGGGAGCAGGTTACTGAGCCCGTATATGCCTCAGTTTCCTCACTTGTACAATAAGGGGATGGTCTAAAAAACCACTAAGTTCCCTTTAGAGCTAGAAGCCCATGATCCTCTGTGACCCCCAGTTTTTCCCTAATGTTGCCCAACAGTGCAGGTGTAAGGAGAGTCAGGCTGCAGATGGGGAGAGGTTCTCTGAAAGTCAGGGCCAGATATGGAGGAGGAGATGTCCAGAAGCATGTCCTACCTGGCCCTGGCTGTCCCCCAGGCTCCTTCCCTCAGTTTAAGTCCCATCTTCTCAGTTAAGTCTTTCCTTATCCCTCCAAGCAGTCCAGAGTTCTCCCTTTCTTGGGTTCAAAAACCCTATTTTATTTTGTATTCATTCCATATAAATTGCTGTATATATGTGTGTGTGTGTGTGTGTGTGTGTGTGTGTGTGTGTGTGTGTATTACATTTTTGTATTTATCCCTGGCGAATAGCACTGTGCTTGGCACACAGTGGCTTAAATGCTTACTGGTAAACTGATTAGTCAATGGAAGCAGCAAGCAGTAAGCCTCAATCCACTGCTTGCTTCCCCCTCACAGACTTCTTGTCTCCCCAGCTGCCCGCCCACGAGGAAGGATTTTAGGGGGCAGGGAAGCTGAACCCCACCTCCGACCATACATGGCATCCATTCAGATAGACGGAAAACACCTGTGTGGGGGCTTCCTCCTGAACGAGTGGTGGGTACTGAGTGCAGCCCACTGTGTGGAGGATATGTGAGTTTGAGGGGCAGAGGTGGGGTGGGTCTATGGGAGTGGAGATGGGTGAGAGAGAGAGAGACAGAGCGACAGAGAGACAGAGACAGAGAGACAGAGACAGAGAGAGAGAGAGAGAGAGAGAGAGACAAAGACAGAGAGAGAAAGAGAGAGCGAGACAGAGAGAGAGACAGAGAGAAACAGAGAGAGACAGAGAGACAGAGACAGAGACAGAGACAAAGAAAGAGAGAGAGAGACAGAGACAGAGATAGAGATAGAGACAGAGACAGAGAGATGAAGAGAGAGGAAGTAGGGTTGGGAAGGCTGAGATGGGAGGAGAATGGAGATGGTGAGGAATAAGTGTCGAGATGCTGGGGAAAAATAGGACCCCAGGAAAAGCACAGGCTTCTGGTTACTGTCTCCTCCTCTTATCCTTTCCTTATCCTCCCCACCCCGCCCCCTATTAACTTGAGAAGCAGATCAGGGCCAGTTTGGGCATAGACAAGCAGTGAGTGGGCAAGGAAGGAATAGAAACATGGATGAGACGGCCTAGGTCTATAACTTGCTTGCAAACCCTTCCTTAGATCACCAGGATCCACTGTCCAGGTGCTTCTGGGAGCCCACTCCTTGTCCCAGCCAGAACCTTCCAAGCATCTCTATGAGGTCCAAAGCCTCTTTCCACACCCTGACAGTCACCGTGACACCATAGACCATGACATTCTTCTCATCAAGGTCAGTAGGACCCCTTCTCCCCTACTAGCAATCCCACTAGAAAAGCCCAGGGGTTCTGTTTTCTGTTTTTTAGGGATCTCAAAGCATATAAATTACCCAGCCCTTCTTCCTTTCCCCTGGAAAGTGAGTATGGCTGCTGCTCCAGAAATCTCCTCCACCTAAGTTTTTAAGACATTTCAAAGTACTGAATTTTCCCTCTTAATATCCCTAGGGTTCTCCTCTCTCAAGGTCAACTTAAAAGTAACCTCCTATCTCCTTTCCCTGATTCCTCCCCACCCCCAGCTTCCAGAACCTCACCTCCAAACTACTTTGTATGGACTTTGTACAGATTAATATTGGTATATGTTGTCTCTTTGGATGTAATACAAATCTTCCATCGAAACTTGGCCCATAATCTGCCTTTAATAAAGGTTTGTTTGCTTGAAACGTGAGATAGAGGTACAGAAGCCCACGTTCTTAAGCTTATGATGGCCTAGAAGAACAGATGGTGGGGCAGCTAGATGGTGCAATGGACAGAGCACCAGCCCTGACGTCAGGAGGACCTGAGTTCAAATCGGATCTTAGACACTTAACACTTCCTGGCTGTGTGACCCTGGGCAAATCACTTAACCCCAATTGCCTCAGCAAAAAAAAAGAAAGAAAAGAAAAGAAAAACGAAAGAAAGAAAAGTAAAGAAAAAGAACAGATGGTGCTTTGAGCTCTTTAGCCTAAGTTTTTTCCTTTCTGCAACGAAACAAGGTGGGGTTCCTCGCTCCAGTCCCTCTATTCCTGGGATAGGGTGAAGGGGGTAGGCTCAGGGCCAGGACCTGGAGGATGGGTTGCCAAGACTCCCTTGCTCCCCACACCCTCAGCTCTCTGAGAAGGCGACCCTGGGCCCGGCCGTGCAGCCCCTCCCGTACCAGAGGGAGGCCGGGGACATAGCTGGAGGCACGTTCTGCTCGGTAGCCGGCTGGGGGATCACCACCCACGCGGGTCGGAAACCGGACCGCCTGCAGCAGGTCGACTTGCCCATCATGGACCGAGCTGTTTGCAATCAGCGTATCTACCATGACAACCTCATCACCGACAAGATGATCTGTGCCGCAAGCCGCAAGAAGGATGCTTGTAGGGTAAGGGGCTGGGCCGGGGGGAGGGGCAGGGAGAGGAGGGGGCGTCCTGCGGAGTGGGGGGTGGGGGATAGTGGGGGATGACATCTTGACGGGGGGCGGGGGAGGGTTAAAGGGGGGGGAACTGAGAGGTGTTGGGGGAGGCCTGAGAACTTCCTATAGGCCGATTTTGACTGTAGGAGCAGGAAGCTTGGATGGAGAAAACCGTCCTGGAATACGAGGGCGTGGCCCAGCAGGTGCAAGCAGAGCCCGGGGCCTGGGTCTCCGAACTCCACTATGACTGAGGGGAGGGGGGAGCTTTCAGCAAAGGGGAAAATGAGGGCCTTGATTTGGGCTGGAGTCTTTGAGGAGGGGCCTGGATCACCTTCCCTGAAAGACTTTCTCCTGTAACCCCCTAGGGTGACTCTGGGGGCCCCCTCGTCTGCAATGGGGTAGCTCAAGGCATCGTGACATCGGGCACCCGAGTGTGCGGAAACTGGAAGAAGCCGGGGATATATACTAAGATCTCCAGCTACGCGGACTGGATCGACAGCGTCCTTGCCTCTGAATCCTGAGAGTCCCTGACAGGAAGGGGACCTAATGATCCAAGGGACCTCTGGCTGTCACTCAGCCTTTGAGGATCTCAAAGCACCTAATCCATACTGATTGCCTTGATAAACCCAGTTGGCTTTGGAGCCCCTTTGCGTAAAACGTCCTCCTCTGTAGGGGATCCAAGGGAGCCGGAAAGGAGGTGGAATTGATTACCCTGCGGGGATACGGGTATCCCCCAGTTACTGGAAAGGGTGGGAGAAGGAGGTACTGTTAATGAAGCAGGCTCTCAATAAAGTGTTCACAAAAGCATCCCTTTAGCTTCCTCTTTTGGGGGAGAGGGTTAAGGGGCAGAGAGGAGAAGAAGGGGATTAAATGGAGAAAGGGGAGTGGACAGATTTGCTGCCTCTGGGAAGAGTTGGAAAGCATTAGAACTGAAAACGACTAAAACTTTTCTTCACAGAACATCATTATAGCTGAGAAGGATGTTGGAACAGAAAATGTCAGACCTCTTTCTCTCTCACTTTGAGCAGAGAAAGATTAGGTCCCTAGTGAGCCAAATGATGATTTAAGAATATAGATAAAGGGAAGATGGTGGGAAATTTATCATTAAGATGGTCAGAAAATTCCAAGCTCTTCAGATCTTCACCACAAACAAGACAAAATATTTTCTCAGGGAGAGTGTAGAGTGGTAAAAATAAACAAAAGTTGCAGCAGGACAGTGGAAAGCTCCCAGGACAAAGGTTGTTCCAGCCACAGGAACTTTCACCTCTCAGTGTGGACTCTGGAGAACAAGAAAAGATAAGAGTAATCAAGCTGCCTGAAAGTTATGATTAAAAAAGGAATTTTGATATAATATTATAAGCAATAATTACAGAAAATTGTCCTGAAGAATTAGAAGGAGAGGGGAAAGTAAAAATAGAAAAAAAATCCAATGATCACCATCAGAAAGAGATCCTATGAGAAAAATCTACAGGAATATCAAATTTGAAACCCCCGAGGTCAAGGAGAGAATATTAAAAGCAATAAGAAGGAAAAAAACCCAAATACAATTAGAATCATACAGGATCTAACAGTGTCTACACTAAAAGATCACAGGTCTTGGAACATCATATATCAAAGAACAAAAGTACTGGGGTTATTGCCAAAAATATCATATCCAACAAAATTTAAGCACAATCCCGAACGAAAAAACAATGAACATTCAATGAATTGCCAAATTTTCAGGATTTTATTGTAAAAAGATATGAACTTAATAGAAAATTTAACATACAGGATGCAAGATGTAAACATAAAAACTAATTACAAAGAACTCAATAAAAACAGATTATTATATATGGATAATAGAAATAATATGTCTCAGACTGTCATAAGTAATTCAGTAGTTTTAGGGAAAGATTAGGATAGAGCTGAATACGATGTGATTCTAAAAATCAAAACCATGTAGGAAAAGGTAAAAAGAATAGTTAGGTTATGCAAATGATGTGTGAAAGGAAAAGTGGCACAGAGGAATCAGATGGGGGAGGAGAGCTGGTAGTTTCAGAATCCTACTCTCCTTGGAAATGGGTTAAAGAGAAAACAATACATATATATTTAGAAGGATATAAAAACCTTTTTAAATTCAGAAAGAAATAAGAGGGTAGGGAAAGGGGAGATGATAAAGGAGAAATTTTTAGAACGAATCCTACTCACATCAAATCTGGGCTAAATTAGAGAATACATACAGTTGGAAAACAATAAAAGTCTTCTAAATTTATAAAGAAATAAGAGAGTGAAAGAATGGGATGGGAGGATAATAGAAGGGAGTATGATTAATGAAAATGGAATGAAGCGATAACAATGTATATATTTGGAAGACTATAAAAGTCTTCTAAATTCAGAGAGAAACGAGAGGGCAAGAGGAGAAGGTTGGAGAGGAGAGGAAGGGCAAGGTTCTTGGAAGCAGAATAGAGTAAGTACCTGAAGAGCAAGGTAGCTGGTAGAAATAAAACCAAAAAGTCAGAAAATAAGAGATATACACAAACATAAAATAAAAGTCAGGAATAGAATTTATTAGGTTAAAAAAAAGCAGGTAATAATCATGATCTCTGACAAAATTAAAGTTAAAAAGGATTCAATCAAAAGAGAAAAATAGGGAAACTACACTTTGTCAGTAATGTTAATTAAAATTGTTTTAGACAACTTAAAATAACTAAGATTAGACTATTGCTGTGGTATATTTAGGAAATGATGAGTTGGATTTAGGAAAGGCTTGGACCTAAGAAGGATGATGTTTTTCATCTTCAGAGAAAGATGACAGAGTAAAGTCTTACATAGATGCATATGAATGTAAAAAGGTATAATTATAGATATTTATATATGTGTGTGTGTGTGTGTGTGTGTGTGTGTGTGTATGTGTATATCTGCATTTAATTGTAACCTTCTTGAGGAGGGAAGGAAGGAAAGGGGAAAAAAAGAATGATGCAGAAAATCTGCAAAGAAGCAAAGAAGAGATGAATTGCTCTGCACATACTGTATAGTATTTATTATATAGACTTTCTGGAAATGGAAAGGTATTGCTTTATATTTTAAATTCTCTCTTATATTCTGCTATGTATGTGGCAACTTTTTCTTTTCCGATTTTGTATTTAAGTCTTAAAGTAAGAAAGATAAAAGAAAAAAAAAGATAGATGAAGCCCCTATACTGCCTTTTCTAGTTAAGAAAGCTTTTTGATTGATTGGCTGTGTGCTTGGGTTTAGAGAATGGACCAGAGTACCCAGGGTGACTAATTTGAAATTAGGGTAGGTAAAAAGGAAAGTGTTTAGGAATGTATGAGAGTATATATTATTTTTATTCCTAAGATTGGACTGCAGGATTATAGGCCAACCAATATCCAGGAAACTTTTTTTAAAATACACATACAAGTTCTCAGTGTGTGTATGTGTGTGTGTGTGTGTGTGTGTATATAAACTTGAAAAGATACACAAGGTATCAACATGTCTGTGCATATATTCATATATGTGTATATACATACATACATACATATATATATATATTCAGTTATTTCTTCTACATTGTGACTTTCCCTGATGTTGTTTCCATATATCAAGGATTGGCATAAGAAATTAAGTGGAACAGCCCTGAAGTCAGGAAGACCGGAGTTCAAATCTGGCCTCAGACACTTAACATTTCCTGGCTATGTGACCCTGGGCAAGTCACTTAACCCCAGCTGCCTCAGTAAAAAAAAAAAAATGCATGGAGGGTAGGAAGATGAGATTAACATGGAGAGAACAGAGTGGCTAGAGATGATCCGACTGTGAAGAACCTTCAATGCGAGGCAGAAGAATTTAACTTTTCTCAGTCAGCATGAGAGCCATTATAGGGTGACTCAAATTGAGGAAATGTCAGGTGCATCCCAGAGAATGATCTGCCTGGAAGGAGAAGTGGGATGCAGTGGAGGGCAGGAGGGCAGCAAGCTAGGCCACGAGTGGCTGAGCTATGGAGAGTCTGAAGGTCTTTCCTGGGTCGAGGACAAGCGACCTCTGGAGCAGCCCTGAGAAGGGGCTGACCAGTGCATGTGGCCAGGAAGGCTGTAGTCCAGGAGGGAAACTTTTCACCCCTTTCCCTGTGTTCTGTCCCACCTGTCCTTTTTCTCTTTGGTCCCCATCCATTATCAACGTCTCCTCCCTCCTAGGATTGTCCCCTGGGAGATATGTCAGCCAGCGTCACCCTTGGCTGAACTCAGGGTTATTCCTCTCCGATTTCACAGCCAGGACCTCCAGGGACTCAGAGGATGGGCGGAGTTTCCTGTCTCAAAGGCCTGGCGCTTCTCCATCTGGACTTGGCTCTCCTGTAGCCTTGAGAAATGTCCCCCAGGAGCTTTTCGACGGCACAGAGCCAAGTTAGGGACAAAGCAGGGCTCAGATGCCAGTTCTATCTAAATTCCTTGCTTCTGGGGCCAAATCCTGGACACAAACCTGGGAGTCTTAGAACCCAGGAGGTCAGGGCTGGAAGAGACTTTAGAACCCAGGAGGTCAGCACTGGGAGGGTCTTTAGAACACAGAGTGTCAGGGCTCGAAGAGACTTTAGAACCCAGATGTCAGAGCTGGGAGGGCCCTTAGAACCCAGGATGAAAGACCTCCTTCTCCTCTTCCACTTCCTTAGAACTCTCACAGAGGGAAAATGGTAGCACAGCACGCTAGTTCCACAAGGATGGTCAGACATATGTTAGAGTGAAGTGAGCAGAATCAAAGACAGTTTAGACAGCAACAAGAGCACTATAAAGACAAACACTTTGGTCATGCCCAACCATGTTCCACAGGCCCCAGGACAATTGGGTGGCTCAGCTTCTGCTGGGATATGATGCCCTCCCCGGCAGCAGAATGAGACCCATTTCTGGATCTGACTCTGCAGACTTAAAAAGTCTGTTTTGCTTTTTTTTCAGTTTGGGGATGGGGTGAGGTTGCAATGGAAGGGAGAGATGACTAAATGTTTGTTAACTGGAAAAAAAATTTTTTAAATGCAAAGGCCCTTTGGACATAGAAGCTCTTGCTTGGTCCCCCAATCCCTATTTTGGGAGTGGGTGGGATGGGATAGCATGGGGAGGAGGAGATTTTGGGAGACACTGCGCAATGAGGGGTGGCAACTAAGTCAGGAAGAGCCACTCTCTCAGCAGCTTAAAAGGAGAGGCCCAAGTCCAAAGTGGTCTGAGCCAGGTCTCATCCCCCCTCCCTTCATGGAAACCAAGGGACCAGCCAGACGTCTCTCCTGCCCTTTATTTAGCAAGAGGCCAGGTCTTGCTTCTTTGCTCTCTGGAGCCAAAGCTCACGTTCTCTGGGCTTTCTCTCGGTACAAAACATAGACTGTCAGGGCCGGGAGGAGCCTCAGAGACCAGCTCACCCAAACCAAAGCTGAATGAATGGATGAATAAAGCATTTAATAAGCAATTCCTATGTGCCATGCAGTGTGCTAATTGCAAAAGACAGTCCTTGTCTTCAAAGGAGTTTACACTGTGAACCTGTCCCAGTGGCTTGAATGAGGTATTTGAAAGCAGGAAGACCCGAATTCAAGTCTTGTCCAAGATACTTGGACTCATGTATGCTCTGGACTAAGCACCAGGGCTCTCTCAACCTTACTTTCCTCAGTTGCCAAATGAGCAGGATGCAAACCTTACAATGCTATATAAACATGAAGCTATATTATTGTTCTAATGGAGGAACTAACATATGTAGGGAAGCGGCATCCAGGGGAGGGAGTCCTGGAATAGTAAGCTGAATCATAGGCTTTCTCAGGGAGAAAGCAAGGAGTGGGGAAAAGGATGAGGAAGGGGGCAGAGGCGCAGGGGCAGGGAGGACCTGACCTGGGTGGGGGGGCTAGGCTGGCTTGGGAAGGCCCCGCCAAACTCCCACCATCAGCTCCTGGTTCCCCTGGTTTCCTAGTCAGCCCTCTCTCCTCCAACTCTCATCAAACCAGTTTTTTCTTCTCTAGGGAAAATGCCCCCATTTCCTCCCATCCAGTCTGCAAATCTTCCTGCAGCCAACTCTCATCATCCTGCTCGCTGTCTCTCTCCCCTGGACATTCTTCACTTTGTCCATGTCTTTCCTAACATGTGATTTCCAGAACTGAACACAATGCCCCGGCTGGGTGTGTCTGGGCCCAAGGACAGATGAATATTCCCCTTCCTCATTCTAGACATTTTTGCTCTTCTCTATGGCAACAACAGCAGCCATAACAGCGACCACCACGACCACAGCTGTAGCAACAGCAACCACCAACAGCCACAGCAACCACAACTACAATCCCCATCCCTGCTTCTCTAAGCCCTCAGTTTCCTCACTTGTAAAATGAGCCTTTTGGACTCATGATGAAAGTGCTCTCCATTTCAAGAAAGAGAACTGTTATTCGGAGTGTAAACTGAAGATTAATTTAAAAAATTTTTGCAACATGAATAATATGGAAGTGTTTTGCATGACTTCATATGTATAATTGATACTGATTACTTTTGGCATAAGTAGGGGAGAGAATTTGGAGCTCCATTTTTTAAATGTTAAAAATAAATAGATAATGAAGTCCCAGCTGGCTTCAAAATCTACGACACTATGGTTTTAAAGGGAGCTCGGAGGCACAGTGAACAGTATTGATCCTGATGTCAGCAAGACTCTTCTTTCTTAGTTCAAACCCCATTTCAGACATTTACTAGCTGTGACCCTGGGTAGGTCACTTCATCCGGTGTCTCAGTTTCTTCACATGTAAAATTATCTGGGGAAGGAAATGACAAACTGCTCCTGTGTCTTTGCCAGGAAAACCCCAAATGAGGTCAGAAAAAGTCAGGCACAACTGAAAAAAACAAAAAAACTCGACAAGACCTTTAAAAGATTAAAAGATAACAGCCAGCATTTATACATCACTTTAAAGTTTACAAAGATATCTTATCTCTTTTAACCCTATAATTACCGTGTAAGTCAGGCTATTATTATCCCCATTTTCACATTTAAGAAAATTTCTGAAGCCAGATTTGTTTTGTTTTGTTTTTTTGGCATTTTGAAAGCAAATTTATTACAGTTTAAAATGAGTACATTGTTGTTGTTGTATATAATGTGATTTCAGATTCTGTGATAAATAAAAATTGGCACTGTTTGATAAGATTATAAACTAGGCCCTTTGTTAAACAAAACTTAGGTCTATGCTAGCTATTAAAAGAAGAGTCGCCATTCTTACTAGATAGATTATTGTTTCTATCATCTCTATACTCCAAGTTACTAGAAAATCTGAAAATTCCACAAGGACTTTCTGTAGCTCCTATACTGTAGAAATATGTCCTCATGATAACAAAGTGATAAAATACTAAACTATTTCCCATCAGTTTTGGAAGAACATGAGTTTGTGGAAAACATTTTAAATAAGAAATACTCTAGAGCCTTTCCAGGGCTGCCCATTTGGGAAGTGCTTAACATGAGCATATTAGTCATTAAAATTTTCTTTCTGGCTTGTGAAGCCAGATTTGAATTTGAGTTTTCCTGACTGTAAGGCAAAAGCCCTATCCACTGCTCCCCTTAGCTGCCCTCAGCAAAGGACTATAGCTCAGCTGGTGACTGAGTGTTGGACCTGAGGCAGCAGAGATTTCTGGGAGAAAATGCTGGAAAGAGGAGATGAAAGGAAGCCAATTGTAGTTCGTGCAACAAATCCCAACTTGGTGCCATATGGACTGAGGCGGGGCGCCCAGGCCTTCTGTCCCCCTCTGGTTCTTTTCCCTTCAGAGGGACAATGATGGCAACTGGCTTGCAGCCACTGAATTTCCCACATGATGTCCAGCTGCAGGATGCCACATGAACTTTGAACCTGATTCCTTAAGTTTCCCTCTTTCCTGCATCTTTTACCCAGAAATCTCCACAAAAACTCTTGGCAGCAATATTAGTTCCTACAACTCATTGGCTAATGGCCACTATGTGTCACCACAATGGCAACAACAGCCATTATAGGCCCTTAACAGATTGCAAAGGGCTTTAAATGCCACCCAGATGAGCCTATATTTTACCCATAGGGAGACAGAGCTCTTCCCCCTAACCAAAATACAACATGAAATCAGGTATTGTTGCTGACAGGTGTAACTAGGTCTAAAGAAATATTATTTTAGCTTCATTCTTTTAGGAGATGTGGACAGAGGACAAACAATTGTAGAGGAACTTCGACTTAGATTCAGGAAGAAGGTGGGTTCAAATTCTACCAAAAACCCACACAAATTGTGTGATCCTGGGTAAATCACTTAGTCTCTCTTAGCCTGAGCCTCCTCATCTATAAAATGGAGATAGAATAGTTTACAGCATGGGGTTGTTATGAGGTTCAGATGAAGGATGTAAGTATTCTATTTCCAGACCACTTAGCATGTGAAGACCCTTTTAAATTGATTGCTGAAGCTCTATTTGTGCTAGCATAGAACTGGAAAATGAAGGGATGCCCAACAATTGGGGAAAGGCTGAACAAGTTGTGATATATGAAAGTAATGGAATATTATTGTTCTATAAGAAATGATGAACTGATTTCAGAAAAGCCTAGAAAGACTTACATGAACTGATGCCGAATGAGGAGAGCAGAACCAAGAGAAATTTGTACACAGTAACAACAAAATTACATGATGATTAACTGTGATAGACTCGGCTCTTTTCAACAATGAAATAATTCAAGACAATTCCAATAGAGTTGGGATGGAAAATGCTAATTTCCAGAGAGAGAATTATGGAGAGTGAATACAGATTGAAACATACTGTTTTCACCTTTTTTTCTTTTGTTTTCTTTTTTCTTCTGATTTTTCTCTCCCCATAATTCATATGGAAATATGTAAGAAATAAATATACATGTATAACCTAAAAAATTAAATTGGTTGCTGAGCCAGAGCCAAGAAAGCATTTAAGGGGACACTAATCAGCTAGGACATGTTATCTTTCCTGCTTGGCTATGTTTGAGTGAAAGAAACATGTTGTTAGCCTCTGGATGATGATGATGAGAAAGAGACAGAGACAGAGACTGAGACAGAGAGAAAGACAAAGACAAAGAAGGAGGGGAGAGAGAGACAGAAGACAGAGAGACAAAGAGAGACAGAGACAGAGAGACAGAGAGATAGAGACAGAGACAGAGAGACAGAGATAGTCTAAGAAAAAGTTATGATCCTGTGAATTTCACAAGAAGTTCAGGAGCCTGAATCTATGTTAGATTTTGCTGACAATTGAGCCAGGAGCAAAGGAACAAAGTACCAAGCAATCCATTTATCCAGGTTATATGACAAAAACAAACAAACAAACAAAAAAAAAAAACAAGAAAACCAACGGCCAGCTATGCTGAATCTGAAGGAAACTTGGTAATGTGAATGTTATGTAAATACTGCTTTAAATTTAAACTCAGTCTCCCATAGAATGAAATGCTAGAGGGGAGAACATGCCTTCAGATACTAGGAGGATGAATGTCATCCAATATATCTTCTTAGTAAACATTCTTTCATTTTCCACTTGGTTAGTTTCTTGGATTTCATCATCTCCAGAAACTTTTATTTTGCAAAGCAAAATCTTCTCTGAAAGTCTTACATCTCAATTGTGGGAACTGAATGTGGATCACAACATAGCTTTTTCACTCTTTTTGTTGTTGTTTGCTTTCTTTTTTTCCTTTCTCATTTTTTCCCTTTTTGATCTGATTTTTCTTGTGCAGCATGATAATTGTGGAAATATGTATAGAAGAACTGCACCTATTTAACATATATTGGATTATTTGCCATCTAGGGAAGAGAGTGGGGGAAGGGAGGGACAAAATTTCGAACACAAGGTTTTGCAAGGATGAATGTTGAAAATTATCCATGCATATGTTTTGAAAATAAAAAGCTTTAATTAAAAAAAGAAAGTCTTACTTCTCCAGTCCATTTTCCTTCCCAGTTTTAGTTCTCCATGCCTCTGAGCCAGGTAATCTCTCCACCAATTACCTCCCTTGTCCTTCCATTCTTTAACTTCTTTTTTATATGTGGTTTTCCTCTATCAAATTGTAATCTCCTTGAGGTCAGGGATTGCCTTATATTTTTATTGATATCTCTAAGCTTTGCATAGGGACTGGAACATAATATGTGCTTAATATGACTTGGATTGTATAAAACTAATTTACATTAATTGGCAAAATCATGCTGAGTACATAATCACTGGTGGTTAACATAGAATAGTAGACACCAGAATGTGAGCCCAAACTGATGGAATTAGAGAATTAGGGATGGAATTACCCTTACCACTCAGGGGTACTCCAAAAAATCCTAGGGAGGAAGTGTATCCTTCCTTGGACATTTGAATCATCAGTGTGAGTGAACTACGGTGGGGATCCTCAGGGAACTGTAAGAGTTATGTTTAGAACCCAGAATGTCAGAGCTGAGAGGGTTTTTAGAACACAAGATATCAGGGATGGGAGAACCCTTAGAACACAGGATGGCGAACTTGAAGCAAGCCAAACCAATGCATTGTAGAGTAACAACAACATTGTGTGATGATCCGCTGTGATAGACTTAGCTCTTCTCCTCAATGTGGTGATCCTAGTCAGTTCCAATAGACTTGGGATGGAAAACGCTATCAGCAAATAGAGAGAGAACTATAAAGACTGAGTGTGGATCGAAGCATAGTTTTTTCACCCTTTTTTGTTTGTTTTGCTTGTTTGCTTTTTCTTTGTGATGGTTTTTTTTCCCCTTTTGGTCTGATTTCTTGCACAACATGACAAATGTGGAAATATGTTTAAAAGGATTGCACATGTTTAGATTGTTTGCTGTCTTGGAGAGAGGGAAGGGAAGGGAGGAAAAGGAAAAAAAAAACATGAAACACAAAATCTTGTAAAAATGAATGCTGAAAACTCTCTTTACCTGCATTTGGAAAAATAAAATACTATTTTTAAAAAAAAGAACACAGGATGTCAGAGTAGAGGGAGCTTACAGAGAATATGGGAGCTGCATGGAACCTCAGAATAGAGAAAATCAGAACTAGTCAGGCCCTTCCAAACAAGGGGGTCAAAGCCATCATAGCATGACTGAGCAGGATCAATAGTCCTTGCTGTGGTTGCACAATCATGGACTAAAGTCAAAAGCTAAGGGATGTAGATTTAGAATGAAAAGGAAACAGAGATTGTATGGGGATACTTATGTATCTTGTATATATATTGTACTTGGATAGATAGATAAATACTTGTATACAAATTGTTAGAGATTGTATGGAGATACTTTGTATCTTGTATATATATATTGTACTTGTACTGATAGATAAATAGATACTTGTATATATATAGCTAGAGATTGTATGGAGATACTTGTGTATCTTGTATATATATTGTACTTGTACAGATAAATAGATACTTGTATATATATAGATAGAGACTGTATGGAAATACATATGGGGAAATTGAGGCTTTGAGAAATGAAATGACTTGCCCAGAGTCACACAAATTTACTTTCTGGGGAAGGATTTCAACCCTTCCCCTCCAAGACTGAAGCTTTACCATTTAGAGCCCAGAAGAGTGAAGGAGTCTAACTTGGGGTTCCCCAAGGCCTGGCTGATCCCTTCCTGGTCTTCCTTTTTTCGTCCCATGCTCTGGGGGTGAGCCAGTGACAGAAAGGCTTCCATTCAAATAGGACCCAATACCAATTTATTGTCTAGAATTTGTGTACCTACAGCAGATGGCCACCAGGGGGAGTCCTTACTCCTCGCCAAATGACATTTGTTTTTTGATCTGGAACTCCAACCTGAAGCCAAAAAGTTGTGCTGTTTTTTTTTTTAATTCTTCTGAATATATTTTTATATTTATCATGATGCACAAGAAAAATCAGATCAAAATACATATAAAAGAATTGCACATATTTAACATATATTGGATTACTTGCCATTTTGGAGGGGAGGGGAGGAGGAAAGGGGGAGAAAATTTGGAACACAAGGTTTTGCAAGGGTTAATGTTGAAAAATTATCCATGAATATGTTTTGAAAATAAAAAGATTTAATGAAAAAAATCAGCTCAAAAGTGAAAAAAGTAAGAAAGAAAAAATAAACAACCAAACAAAAGAAAAAAAAGGTGAAAATACTATGTTGTGATCCACATTCAGTTCCCACAGCCCTCTCTCTGGCTGCAGATGGCTCTCTTCATCACTGATCATTGGAACTGTCCTCAATTATCTCATTGTTGAAAAGAGTCACACCCAAGTTGTGACTTTTCAAAAAGCCAACTGGATCTGCCAGGTTTAATCAGTGCCCACACTTCCTTCACTGAGACACAGTCTGAGAGTTCTCTTCATCTTCACAGATGATGGTCCAATCCCAGGCTGAGACCAGGGGAATCTGTCTTCTGCCATAGTGTGTCTTCACCTAGAATATTGTGTTCAGTTCTGAGTTTGAATTTAGGGAGGAGACTGACAAGCCAGAGAGTGTTTAGAAAAGATTGACCAAATTGGTGAGCGAACTAGAGAGAAGCACAGCTCTTATTACATCACTTCTCTCTTCAAAATACTTCAGTATTTGTTTTTTTTCCTCTCCCATAGTTTTTCCCTTTTGCTCTGATTTTTATCTCCCAACATGATTCATAAAGCAATGTGTATTAAAAATAAATTTTTTTTTAAAAAGAAGCTTCAGTAGCTCCCTATTGACCATTGGATTAAAAAAAAACCAACACACCAAAAAACTCTTCTGTTTGATCTTTAAACCCTTCAAAAATTGGTTCCCTCTCATCTATTCAAGCTGATTACACTCTTCTTCCCATTGTTGCATTCTACGTTCAAAAAAAATTGTCTAACTTGCTACACATTTCATCTTTATATACATATATTGTATATATGTATACATATAAAACACACTTCATCTCCCATCTTCCTGCTCTTGCTTAGGCTATTCCTTCATGCTTGATACTGTCCCTCCTCTTCTCCTTCTCCTAGAACCTTAGCTCCTTTCCTTTAAGATTTAGCTCAAAGGCCACCTTTTACAAGGGACTTTCCTGCTTTCATTTGTTAGTATCCACTCCCAATTATGCTGCATTTACTTTGTATATTTTGTATTTATCTGCACATGCATGTTTTCTACACAGTAGAATGTAAGACCTTTGGGGGCAGGGACTATTTTATTTTTCCATTGATATCTCTGATATCTAGTGCACACAATAGGCACTTAATGTTTATTGAATTGAACGAACACAAAAATAGTATTTATTTAGTAAATACTAAATACTAAAACTCTCATTTGAATCTCGAAATGACCCTTTAAGGCAGGAGGCCCCAGAGATGCTAATAGCCTTATTTTATCTATAACAAATATCTTTACAGTATTGTTTAATGCCTGAGAGGAAATTTCCAAGGATCATAGAGATTCCCCAAGAGGAACCTAGACTAGGCAAGACAAGGAAACTGTGCTATTCTGGGGATTAAAGTTAGGGGAAAGAATAGAGGAAACCAGATTTGGACACTGATTCCCAAAGTGAAATATCTTTTGTTTCGGTTCTATTGTTCTTGCATTTCAAATCTTCTGGTTGTCAAGTGGAGTGTTTCAGCAGTTGACATCTGTTATTGCATCTGCAGTTAGAGCTGACCATGCTGACCACCGTGGAGCCCAACGGCAGCTTACCTGAGGATACCCATTGACCAGCTTTTGAGACATAGCAGCCATACTCATTGCTGCATCTGCAGGAGACCCAGACCAAGGCAGAGCCCATGTCCTGAAAATGATAGCTCTGCTGGTAAATTGGAGGGGAGACTGCTTCCCACTGCTTTTGCCCTGATTTCCTCTGTGATGGTCCGTGATTCCAAGGCTGAGCTCCAAGACACAGATCTCTACCTCCCACCCCGTTCCTTTTCTACAATCTGCAAGCATGGGGAGCTGGAGGAGTCCCTCAGCCACACCTGAAGAACCGGGAGAGCAATAAGGGGAAGGGAAGAAGACAATTTGACGTTAGGAGATGACTAGAGACAGGCGGGTCCATGTTATATAATTAAACTTCTTTTCTTATTTTCTCACTATCTGTAATTGTTTGGCCCCATATATTATGAGTCTTGTAAACATCAGGGGAAGTTATGACCAGAAATAAAAAAAAGCAAATATGGGTGAGGGTTCTAGAGTTATAGATTTCCAAGTTCTATTCCATTTCATCCCCTAGCAACTCTGAACCTGAGTAACGGGTTTGAAATGGCCTCTGGAGAGCTGTCTGAATGTTTGTGGGCTGAGTGCCCTCTGGTGATCAGAGAAGATATTGTAGCCTTTAGGAAAATCAAAAAACCAGCTGGGCTTGTTATTGGGCTGATGGCTCTAGATTTGCCACTTTGATATTGCACTTCCTCACTGGATAATTAATAGAGTGACATGCTACCTTACTGTAGGCTTAAGGAGCACAGTATGTGAGTGGATCCGGGTTGCTTATACTGGAGTGCCCCACCTACAGAGCCCTATGCAGGATACTCACATAATAGACAAAAGACAAAACTTGAGTCTCAGAGAGGTGGATTTTCCCCAATCACCAAGCATATAAGTGTCAGAATTAATAATTGCTATTCATGTATAACCTATATTGGATTATTTGCTGTCTAAGGGAGAGGGTGGAGGAAGGAAGAGAGAAAAATTTGGAACACAAGGTTTTGTAAGAGTGAATGTCGAAAGTTATCTTTGCATGTATTTTGAAAATAAAAAGCTACATGCAGCATGATAATTGTGCAAATATATATAAGAAGAACTTTCATGTTTTGGGTTTTTTTTAACAAGTTGAATAAACAAGTTGAATAAACATTTTTATTATAGCTTTTTATATAGAAAACATATGCATGGGTAATTTTTCAACACTGACCCTTACAAACACTTCTGTTCCAACTTTTCTCTTTCTTCCCTCCATTACCTCCCCTAGATGGCAGGTAGTCCCATACATGTTAAATATGTTAAAGTATATGTTAAATCCAATATATGTATACATATTTATACAGTTATCTTGTTGCACAAGAAAGATCGGATTTAGAAAGAAGGTAAAACTAATCTGAGAAGAAAAAACAAAAATGCAAGCAAACAAAACAGAAAGAGTACAAATGCTATGTTGTGGTCCATACTCATTTCCTGTGTTCTTACGCTGAGTGTAGCTAGTTCTGTTCATTACAGATTAATTGGAACTTGAATTGATCCTCATATAGTATTGTTGTTGCCTTACTGTATAATGATATCCTGGTCCTGCTCATTTCACTCAGCATCAGTTCATGTAAGTCTCTCCAGGCCTTTCTGAAATCATCCTGCTGGTCATTTCTTACAGAACAATAATATTCCATAACATTCATATATTACAATTTATTCAGCCATTCTCTAATTGATGGGCATCCACTCAAGTTCCAGTTTTTAGCCACTACAAACAGGGCTGCCACAAACATTTTGGCACATACAAGTCCCTTTCCTTTCTTTAAAATCTCTTTGGGATATAAGCCCAGTGAACTTTCATGTTTAACATATATTGGATTACTTGCATCTAGGGGAGAGGATCGAGGAAAGGAGGGAGAAAAAAATTTGGAACACAAGGTTTTTCAAGGGTGAATGTTGAAAACTATCTTTGCATATATTTTGAAAATAAAAAGTTTTATTTAAAAAAAAGGGAAAATCTATTATTTTTTTTTTTTTAAAAAGAAAGAAAAATAGTATTTGTGTCCAGGCCATTTTGTCTTGAATGCTTAGAGAAGAGATTTAGGAGTGAAGATGTGATAGTTGTCTTCTCAAAGCAATACAAATTACATAATTTTCCCAGAAAGCGGGAAGGCTGGTAAATGTCCAGAAACAATTGAGCTCAGCTCCAAACACATGTTATTAAGAGTTGCAAGTCAAAGCATAATCAGATTACAAGAGTGATTACAGCTCCCTGAGTTTACAGAGCCACAGAATGTCAGAGAGAAAAGGGTGTTTAGAGATTGTCTAGGCACTGGGAAATTGTCCTCAACCTTTATTTTTGCCATTGAAAATGTATGGTAGTTAGTTGGTATAGTTGGCTGATACCTTCTCAGAATGTTAGTTATATATGTTAAAAAAAAATACATGAGATTACAAAGGAAACCAGTAATATTGAAATTTATTGTTGTTCATATTTAACATATATAGGACTGCTTGCCATCTTGGGGGGGGTGGAAGGAGGGAGGGGAAAAAATGAAACATAAGCGAGTGCAAGGGATAATGTTGTAAAAAATTACCCTGGCATGGATTCTGTCAATACAAAGTTATTATTAAATAAAATAAAATTTTAAAAAAAGAAATTTATTGTTGTTGTTCAATCATTTCAGTTGTTGTCCAACTCTTTTTGAGCCCTTTTTGGAGTTTTCTTGGCAGAGCTATTGAAGTGGTTTTCATTTTATTCTCCAGCTCATTTTACAGATGAGGAAACTGAGGCAAACAGGGTGAAATAACTTGCCTAGAGTCACACAGCTAGGAAATGTCTGAAACTGGATTTGAATTCAGGCAAGAAAGTTTTCCTGACCTTAGGCTCAGTGTTCTATCCACTGCCCTTCATAGCTGCTTCTTATATTGAAATAGGATTATCAAAATTAAAAAAAAATGTTAAGCCAATTTACAGACCCCAGGTTAAGAACTCCCAATTTAGTCCAATATGCTTGTTTAACAGAGGAAGAAACTCAAGTCCACAGAGTGGAAAGGACTTGATTTTGAACAAGTCCTCAAATCCAGGGCTCCTGACTTTCAGCCTAGAGTTTCTGAAACCAGAACCCCCATCCTTTTTTTTTCAAACCAATTTAGTCTATTGAGAGGTCTGATTATATAGACCACATTTTCCTCTTCAAAGCTCAAAATCTTACAAAAGTATTTTTATATGTAATTGGGAAAAAATAAAATACTATTAAATAAAAGAAAAAATGGATAGGGAAAGTGCTGCGGATTCCCTGGGAGTGACTGCAGTCCATTAAAGATGGATGGTTGATTATCATGATGGCCAAGATAATCAGTTTGGTTTTGAGGTACACATGGGACATCCAGGGGCAGGTGTTCAGCAGGTGGAGAGGCAGATTCAGAAAGAAAGTGCTAGAACATGTGAATTTGAGAGTCAGGTGCATCGAGATAAGTGAACTTGGACAATGCCAGTGTTTGAACCCAGTCAGATGTGATGCAAAATGTTCTGGATTGAGATTCAGAAGATTTGAGCTTTGGCACCACCTCTTGGAAAACTCATTACCTCACTCTAAACTTTGGCTTCCCCTTCTTTTCAGAGGAAAGAACTGAAGGAGACGGTCTCCGGAGTTCTTTCAGGTTCTAATATTCTTCCTCTTCCAGGTCCTACATTCTTTTTTTTTTTTTTAATTTTATTTTATTTAATAATAACTTTGTATTGACAGAATCCATGCCAGGATAATTTTTTTTTACAACATTATCCCTTGCACTCGCTTATGTTTTGTTTTTTCCCCTCCCTCCCTCCATCCCCCCCCCAAGATGGCAAGCAGTCCTATATATGTTAAATATGTTGCAGTATATCCTAGATACAATACATATTTGCAGAACCGAACAGTTCTCCCGCTGCACAGGGAGAATTGGATTCAGAAGATAAAAATAACTCGGGAAGAAAATCAAAAATGCAAATAGTTCACATTCATTTCCCAGTGTTCCTTCTTTGGCTGTAGCTGTTTCTGTCCATCATTTATCCATTGAAACTCAGGTCTCTTTGTCAGAGAAATCCACTTCCATCAGAATACATCCTCATACAATATCGTTGTCGAAGTGTATAATGATCTCCTGGTTCTGCTCATCTCACTTAGCATCAGTCCATGTAGGTCTCTCCAAGCCTCTCTGTATTCATCCTGCTGGTCATTCCTTACAGAGCAATAATATTCCATAACATTCATATACCACAATTTACCCAGCCATTCTCCAATTGATGGGCATCCATTCATTTTCCAGTTTCTAGCCATTACAAACAGGGCTGCCACAAATATTTTGGCACATACAGGTCCCTTTCCCTTCTTTAGTATCTCTTTGGGGTATAAGCCCAATAGAAACACTGCTGGATCAAAGGGTATGCACAGTTTGATAATTTTTTGGGCATAATTCCAGATTGCTCTCCAGAATGGCTGAATTCGTTCACAACTCCACCAACAATGCATCAGTGTCCCCGTTTTCCGGCATCCCCTCCAACATTCATCATTATTTTTTCCTGTCATCTTAGCCAATCTGACAGGTGTGTAGTGGTATCTCAGAGTTGTCTTAATTTGCATTTCTCTGATCAATAGTGATTTGGAACACTCTTTCATATGAGTGGTAATAGTTTCAATTTCTTCATCTGAAAATTGTCTGTTCATATCCTTTGACCATTTATCAATTGGAGAATGGCTTGATTTTTTTATAAATTTGAGTCAGTTCTCTATATATTTTGGAAATGAGGCCTTTATCAGAACCTTTAATTGTAAAGATGTTTCCCCAGTTTGTTGCTTCCCTACTAATCTTGTTTGCATTCGTTCTGTTTGTACAAAGGCTTTTTAATTTGATATAATCAAAATTTTCTATTTTGTGATCAGTAATGGTCTCTAGTTCATCTTTGGTCACAAATTTCTTTCTCCTCCACAAGTCTGAGAGATAAACTATCCTATGTTCCTCTAATTTATTTATAATCTCATTCTTTATGCCTATATCTTTATGCCATGACCTAGGGGTCATGGACCCATTTTGATCTTATCTTGGTATATGGTGTTAAGTGTGGGTCCTTGCCTAACAGGTCCTACATTCTTGAGTCTTATCCAATTCTACCATTCTATGAAGTGGTCTACATTTTAAGATCCTTTCTAGCATTATATTATCTATTCTGACATCTTCCCATCATTCTGGGTTCTTTTAAGCCTTTAAGGCTTTTTCTAGCCCTAGTACTCTATATGTTCTAATCTTCTTTCTAGCTCTAATAATCTGGGTTCTAAATTCCCTCAGAGTTTGGACATTTTATAATCTAAATCCAGTCATTCCAGAACCTGCATGCTCTGTTTTATGTCCTAACCTTTCTAGCTCTAATAATCTGGGTTCTGATATTTCTCAGAGCTTGGACATTCTATAAACTCCAGCCATTTCAGAACCTGCTGCTTTGTTTTATGTTCTAGCCTTCTTCCTAGTTCTGATAATCCCTCAGAGTTTAGACAGAGCTATTGACATTTCAGCAGTGGTGGGGTCAGAAGCCAGGTGATGAGGGACTGAGTGGATGGCGAGGGAGAGGAGGCCACAAGAGCAGACCAGACTTTCTGGGAGTTTAGTAAGAACTTCACGTGGCCTGAATCCCCTGCAGCCTCCTCTTAGGGGCTGCATGTTCTATTTACTGCTCAATCACAAGGCACAACCTGCTCCTGGTGATCACCTCTTCTGATCCGTGTGAGGTTCCTTGTCCTACTGGCTCAATGGTGTTCTAAAGAGCCCCTCTTTGTGAGCCCACAATGAGACTGGTAATTTCCCCACCACTGTGGTCTTTATCCAATTATCTTCTTTAAGGGCTAATCATTCCTTGTCTGGCTGCTGTCTGGGACTGGGGTTTGGTGATTAAACAAGGCAGGGACACCTGGGGTGACAGTGCTCATTTCTGCAAGCTAGGGAGGTGTGAACACTCCCATCACCCCCCATCAGGCTTATGTTCACAATGTTAGATTCTGGAGCCAGCTTCCCTGGGGATCAAGGCACAAAAGCTTCTTCCAGCTGGCAAAAGGATAACAGAACTCCCCCCTGATGACCTGAACTCCTCTTACCTGCAGAGGAACTGATGGTCACCCATGTAGGGTGATGGGCAGGACGAGGCAGCCCTCCTAGACCCAAGTAATTTCTCTGAGTTGCCCATTTTTGATACTTGGAAGCCCATCATGGAGAAATTCATTTCCCTTGTATATCAAAGCCATAGACTGTCAGAGCTTGCCAGCAACTGGCAGGGGTGCAGGACAAGAGGGAGAGGAAAAGCAAAGAGAACAAAGAAAAAGCTCAGGCTAAGTGAGTCAAGTTGCACTTGACTAGTTTATTCAAGCAGGCAAGGTCCTTAAATCACAGAGAAAATTTGTTCTTTCTCATGGGAAAAGCAGTAATAATGAAGATAGGATATTTTCCTTGTTAATGTTTCATATTATTTTGACTTATTTTTTATTCCCCTTCCTCCCCCCACCCTCCCAATACTAACCGTCACAATGTATGCACCTGTTTTTCTGAACTTTAGTTATTATTTGCTACACATCTGGGATAGAGTCCAAGGACTTATGTCTGTGAGAAGAAGACCTTGCATCTTCCTTGTATCTGAGCTGAGCTCAAGGATTTCCAGACACGGCCCTCTACAAGAGCTGGCAGGATCTTGGGATGCAACATAGAACGTCAGAACTTAGAGGGATTAGAGAAAGGCCCTGCATCTGGGCCAGGCCTAGAACACCGGTCTCTTACCAGTTAGGTGCTGGTCAGGCCTTCTGTCTGCCACTAATTTGGAGCCCAAATTAATGGGGGACAGGGCCATAGCTTGCAGTCTCTTTCCCTCTGACCAGTTACATATAGGTAGTCTTCCCTGTAAACCTACTGGCCATTCACCCCCTGCACTGGGGCAAAAATTTGAACCCTATCTTTCAGTCCATTGGGTTTTCACTGTAAATTCTAACTGACTAAGCAACAGTCAATTTTTTTTTTTTTTGCTAAGAATTTTTGCAAATTTTGCAAATTTGCTAAGAAGGCCTGGAAATGATTTTCTCTCCCTCCAATTAAAATTATGAAAATTATCCATTGAGAAAGTAACAGAAATGTATTTTTCACAGAGGATCTAAAGAGGCTCTTCCTTGCCATTTGCATAACAAATTAATCCAGTTAACGAATGGGCTAATCAAGTACAGCAGATGGATTAAGTCCATAATAGAAGTCTCTGGAGAATGTACCTCATGGCAATTTACATTTCTAAAGTCCTGCTGTGATCGTGTCCTTCCCCCGATGAAGAGCTTTCAATGGCTCCCTACTGCCCATCACAGGTACAGAGCCAACCTTGTCTGACAAGAGGCTCAGCACTGTCTGTCTCCAACCTATCCTTCTAGCCTTCTCTCTGGACACACACCTCCTGGACAATGGCTCGAGGCAAACTTGACTACTGACCACTCTTCAAAGCTTTCCCAACCTCTCTGCCTTTAAACTTAGCCTTATGTCGGAAACATTCTCCCCAAACCCTGAACCACCACATCATAGGTATATACCTATAGGAAGCTATAGGAAGAAGGCAGTGATGAGTGTCATTTCAGGAATACGGGACAAAAAACACCACCTCTTTCGCACTCACCACTCCTCAAGTGTTGTAATTCCAGGAAAATTTAGCCAACAATGGCAGCTGAAAAGAATTTACCTGTAACTGGTAAAGCACAGACCTGGTAGGTCATAAAAACCCATCTACCCATTTAAAAAGACTCATCTTTTTAAAATCAACATTTTTCTGATGACAGTATATGGCTGACTCATGAAATACAGAATGTCCATCCAAACCATTTCTGCCTGCCTCTAACTGATCTCTTGCCTGAAGTGGTTGTGCTGTATCCCAGGGGTGGCGAGTTACCTCTAGCCACTCATAGTAGGAGCCCACTCTTCCCACAGATGCTGATGACTGCTCAGCTGAAAGAACTGATGTTTTAAGCATTTTACAAAAGCAAGTGGCCGGGCTCTGGAAGCCTTTCCTTTTCAGTGCTGAGGGAGGCAGGCTTGGTTTGAGTATGCTTTATTAGATGAAACTTTTCAAGAAAATATTTTGCTCTGTCAAATCAAATGCTTTTTAAAGCCAACAAATAATAATTGTAGTAGAACTACATATTCTCTATGCCTTTCAGTTAATTCTGTGATTGTAAAGATGTTTGGGTTTAATATGGTTTGTTAAAGTCTATTGCCTTTGTATACTTCTGTAAGGTATGTCCCATGTGAGATGTACATGTCAGCATGAATTGTCTATATATGGTTCACAGAGAAAACACAGATAAATATCTTGGAATTTTGCCCACCTCCCTCAAGAGAAACTTCAAGTCTTATGTGCTAAGAAGCCAGAAAACAAGACATTTCCAAACTGGAAAGTCTATTCTCTTCTAAGATTTCTAGTCTAGGGACTTGTTTTGTTGTTGTTCAAGCAGCTTTCCTGTATGTCTCTCAAAAAGGGACTGCAAACTCCAAGTTTATATCCACTAGTTTGTCCCTTTTGCTCCAAATACAAGTTACACAAAAGACCGTCACAAATAGTAAATAATTATTTCTCCAAGTAGCTACCAAACAGAAATTAGGGGCACAGAAAAAACTATCTCAGAAAATAAAGTGAATATATGTACTTATTAAAAGAGATTTCTCAACTCAACCAAGAGAAAGGACTCAAATTTTACCCCCAACCCCCACTGCACAGGAGGAATTTTTCAAAGTTTCTAAGGAGGCAGGTTGGAAATCAGAAACAAATTGAGGCACTGATTCTTCTGTGTCTGATTTCCCAGTCTTTTTTGTTTTGTTTCCAAAAGTTTATTCCCAGAGCCTTCACAAAGTCATGTATTTTTCTCATGCTTTCAATCAAGCCAGCATCAAACCAAGCAATGAAAGATACTCCAGGCTTGAAACCCAGATTACATCTTCCTCATGGACGCTCTCAACATGTGAGGAGATTACTCTCATTAATATTGTGTAGAGAAGAAAAAGTAAATATAAGTCTGCAGTTAATGATGCAAACCTGATATTTTTAGCTGCCCTTTCTTTTTAAGGAAAGATAAGGTTCATGATTTTTTCTGAGTGTTTATTCTCTCTCCCTCTTTCAGGTACTTTTGAGCATCTGAATGTACAAGAAACTAGGCCCAAAACTGAACAGTAAAGGGGTTATACTGCCTGGAAATTTCCCAGTGCTTTTTAATAACCCCAAGCTTCCGTGAAAGACTCATCTTTTTAAAATCAACATTTTTCTGATGACAGCGTATGGCTGACTCACGAAATACAGAACGTCCAAAGAATTGGTTATGAGTCACCCAAAGGGCAACTGGTGAGTGTTAGGGCAACACAGAGCCAATTGATCTATGACCAATGAAATGATCCATCAGGAAGGACTCTGTAAGACTGATGAGGAAGCTTGTCTCCCACTGTGGGCAAAAAGGTGATTCCCTAGGGTGCAGAGTGCATTTTTGGACACTAAGTGCACTTGTTTTACACCAGAGCTTTTGGGGGGATTGGAGAGAATTAAAGAGGAGGAGGAAAGTGATATTTATAAAAAGGTCAAAGTGCAGCAATGGAAAATTTAAAAATAAACAGAAGAGAGCAGAAGGATGTTTCAGAAGAGACACAAACAGCTATGCTGAAACTTCCATATAACATTTTAAATATATTTTACAAATTAATTATAGTGGAGATTCACAGTTCTATTTGCAGCTACCTTGTTATATTTTATACAGAAAAAAATGTCCATACTAGTTGTTTGTCAAGTTCACATAAAAAGAATAACTTTAAAGCTTTTCTTTAAAAATTGTTAAGTTCAAAATTTAACATGTATTGGTCTCTCTGCCATCTGGGGGAGTGGTGGGGGGAAAAATTGGAACAGAAGGTTTTGCAAGGGTCAATGCTGAAAAATTACCCATGCATATATATATCTTGTAAATAAAAAGCTATAATAAAAAAAATTGTTAAGTTATACAGCAGAAGTAGGCAACCAAGATGGTGAAGGAGCTTGACATTAGCCCCATGCTCAATTGAAGAAACATGGGATGGAAGTGGGAGTTAAGCACAGCTGGACTCAAGTAGTCAAAGTGCCCCGTGGGAGAAGGATCCTTTTGCTGTGGGACCACGAGGCAAATTTAGGTTGATACTCAAACTCTCCCAAAGTGGAATGGATTGCTGCCACATAAAAAGATGCATTTCCCCATCACTAGAAAGCTTCAAACAAAGATGACACGGCCATGTGCTGGGAGGTTGTAAAGGCGGCTCTTGCCTTTATGGGTATTGGACTGGGCAGCCTCTGAGTTTCCATCCCTCTGAGTCTCTCCTTCCTTCCCTGATAATTTTACCATTCCTTAAAGATTCTGCTCAAATTCTGCTTCCTTGGAGAAGTCCTCCCTGGTTTCCCCAGCCGTTAAGTGATGGCTCTCTGGCACTTAGAACTCTCTCCTGTACAATTAACATGATCTGTCATCTTGCATTATAATTTCCTACGTATAGCTTAAGGGCCCTTCCAAGAATTGTACTCTACCCTGCATATATGGGGTTTAGTTGGCTCCCTTTGTAAGACCATATTTTGTTCCACGGGTTTAAAGACATCCTGAGAGGGGCACGATGTCCCCAGCCTGACAGAGGGCTTCCCTCTATAGTCCAGCTGCATTCTTCGGCCCACAGACCACCTTATTCACGTCTCTTTGCACCAGAATGGGTTCTACCAAATTGGCCGAGGGAGCAGCTCTCCCAAGCGGGGCAGAGAAACTCCTGCTGTTCACACGGAGCATGTGCAGGTCTCCCTCCTGACCACACGGCTGCGGAGTGACCACCACCCACCAGCACAGCTCCCTCACAATCAGACGCTCTCTTCACATCAGGTCATCACACCAAGAAACCAGAAGGATGCCGGGGCTTACCTGGATTTTAGCACAACGTGAGCGTGAAGAGGTTTGCTGGGAGAGCATGACTGGGCAGGCCTGGTATTGGCTGGAAGGGCTGGACCGGAGGACAGTCCTTAGGGGTTCAATGGCGACTGGGATGGTTTATAGGGAAGCATTCGCACCAATGCCTTGGATCAAGGAGCCCACATCACACAGCCAACAGGTCCAAGCTGCCCCTTCTTTATTCTCTGTATTTAGTTGTGTAATTATGTACAAGGAAGCTCCCTGAGGATCCCATTTTGGCACATACTAGTAACATGTTTGAACCTTCTTCTGGGGGCAAAGGACACCCCATTGGCCCATCAGAGACTGGATGGCCACTGGCCAGGTGGGATGGGTTGGACACAACAGCCTTTTGGTCTATCCTTTCTACTTCTGACAGGGAGATTCTGACCTTCAGCTCTCACAGTCAACATACCCGTCTGACATTCGAGGCTAAGGCCTCTTAGAGTACCCAAGTCTCTGTACGCACCTGGCAGAGGGCTCCGTGTGCAGAGCACACGGTGTTTAGGGCCAGGCTATTATTCAGTGAGATTCATCAATCCACACAAACCCGTGAGACGTGTTTCCGAGTCCCCCAGCCTATCTCTGGAGAGACAGCTTTCTACTGTCTCATCCCCACCCAACAAGTTCAAAGGAAGCTGCCAGTGATCTGCAAATTAAGACAACTCTGAGATACCACTACACACCTGTCAGATTGACTAAGATAACAGGAAAAAATAATGATGAATGTTGGAGGGGATGTGGGAAAACTGGGACAGTGATACATTGTTGGTGGAATTGTGAACACATCCAGCCATTCTGGAGAGCAGTTTGGAACTATGCTCAAAAAATGATCAAATTGTGCATATCCTTTGATCCAGCAGTGTTTCTACTGGGCTTATACCCCAAAGAGATACTAAAGAAAGGAAAGGGACCTGTATGTGCCAAAATGTTTGTGGCAGCCCTGTTTGTAGTGGCTAAAAACTGAAACTGAGTGGATGCCCAGAATGGCTGAATAAACTGTGATATATGAATGTTATGGAATATTATTGTTCTGTAAGGAATGACCAGCGGGATAAATACAGAGAGGACTGGCGAGACTTACATGAACTGATGCTGAGTGAAATGAGCAGAACTAGGAGATTATACACTTCGACAACAATACTATATGAGGATGTATTCTGATGGAAGTGGATTTCTTTGACAAAGAGAAGATCTAACTCAAGTCCATCAATGATGGACAGAAGCAGCTACACCCAAAGAAAGAACAATGGGAAATGAATGTAAACTGCTTGCATTTTTGTTTTTCTTCCCGGGTTATTTATACCTTCTGAATCCTATTCTTCCTGTGCAACAAGAGAACTGTTCGGTTCTGCACAAATATATTGTATCTAGGATATACTGTAACCTATTCAACATGTAAAGGACTGCTTGCCATCTGGGGGAGGGAGTGGAAAAATCGGAACAGAAGTGAATGCAAGGAATAATGCTGTAAAAAATTACCCTGGCATGGGCTCTGTCAGTAAAAAGTTATAATTAAAAAAAAAAAAAAAAAGAAAATTGTTTTCTCCAGCAGGTGGTAGAAGGGGTTGACCTTGGAGAGCTCTCATATTAACGGGAGGCTTTGGTGTTTACACAGAAATGCTCCCCACAGCTCCCTGCCCCTTCTCTGCCACCTCTCAACTCCCTGAAGAGCCAGTCAGGAGAGGAGCAAATGGGGAGCAAGCCCGTCCAAGGGCCAGGGAGAGGCGGCTGGCCCCCAGGAGAGGGGAGCCATCTTCCCTCCACAGCCAAGAAGGCTCCGTCTCCAGCAGGACACAGCAACTGCTCTCGTGGACTCTTGTGGAGGGTGATGGCCTGAGTCTGGGGATCAGGGGCTCTCCCCGGAAAGCAGATATTTGGGGGAGGGGGGAACTGGGCCTCCTTAGGTTCTGCCACAGGAAGGACTGCCTTGTTTCTGGGAAGAGGGCGAAAGCAAGAAGGAAACATTAAAGCTGGGCTTCTTAACCCAGGAGGGTTAAAGCCGGGAGGTTTAAAAAAAAGTTCTATTTGTACATGTGTTGCATGCATGTGCATATATAGAGATCTATGTACATATTCTGCAGCTGGTGCCCTCAGACTGACTGCCGAGGAGACCTAGGACCCCGTAAGGTTAAGAACGCCAATGGGAGAGCCTCGGACGGGGACAATGGGGGGCCGACCCCCCGTCAGCACTCTGAGCCCCACACCTGGCACACGGCAGGAGCCTAATGACTTCCTCTTGAACATCCCCGAATGGTGCTGGTGGGAAGACCACCGCCTTCACCGTGAGGGCGCTCCCCTGCCTGGGCACTGAGGGAGGAGGCGCCTTCCCGACGGCCGGGCCGCCTGTGGGGCCGGCGCAAATACAAGAAAGGCTGCAGAAGCCCGTGGGCTGCGGGGCTCTCCGTCCCATGCCTTCAGTGAGCACTGCCCTCCTTTGAGAAGGCAGAGAACACCGTGGCCCTCAGGCTCGGGGCTATGGGGGAACGAGGACCAGGGGAGCGTCCCAGTCACCCTGGTCAATGTGGGGGAAAGCACGCCTGGGGCTGCCCCGGGTTATGCGCCATCTCTGACGTCTATTCCTCCGGGGTCTCAACGTCCTCATTTGTAAAACGAGATGGGGGGAATGGCTGCCGAGGCCCCTTCCAGGTCCAGATCCCAGTGGAGTCCCCTCTGTCCCTCCACACGTGCCCATGCTCTGTGACCTCAGCGCCCAACCTGGGCCCTCATCCACCATCAGCCAAGGACTCGGGCCCCACAGGGAGTCACTTGGCCAGTCACCCAGCCCGAGCCTGGTCCCAGCCGGACAGGGGGCCTGGCTCGTGGACGCGCTCCTGCGTCCCCTCACAGCAGTTACTCTCTCCTACTGGGGGAGGGGAGAGGAAGGAGTTCTCTACTGAAGACAGACAATGGGGACTCCGAGGAGAAAGATCCGGGGGTTCTTGGTTTTTGGCACCGAGTCCCTCACAAACCTATGTACAAGACTTCAGGCTGGCCCCAAGGCCCTGCCCACGCGGTGCCCTCGGGGTGGGCAGGTCACGAGTAGCTGGCGGGCATCCTGCGCCACAGGCCCCCACACAGACAGTTCTTGGTCCAGCGCTGCTCCCACTGCTTCACCGCCGTCGCCTTGTGGGGGGACCTGAGCACGGTGACGCAGCCGCACCTGGGGGAGGGAGCAGGCGGGTGAGAACGTGGGGGGCCCAGCCCGGGGAGGGGCGGCTGCAGGGCAGAGGTGAGGGCGAGCATGAGCACGGGCACAGCCCCGGGCTTCCGGGACCTGCATCAGGACCTCCCCGAGGCCTCCAGCAATCTGGGCAGCCTTCTAGCGATGGGAAGGGGAAGGCAGGGATGGGACAGCCAGCGGGGAGGGCCTGCTGTGCTCCAAAAGGGGCAGGGTCCAAGCAGGGGGACCGGCCGGCGGCCGTGGGAGGGAAGCTTCCCTTCAGAACTGTCTGAAGATGGAAGGGCCGCCGCAGGGCAGGCGGGCGGGCGGGCAGGGGCAGGGTTACGGCGGGATGGGGGCCCAGAAGCCCCAGCTTCCACTCTGTTCCTACCGCCAGTAACTTCAGGTGGACCTCCAAGCCAGGCTGCTGGGCCCTGGGGGATGGGCGGCAGAACCCGGCCTCGGGGCTCCAGGGCACTCACCTGGTGCAGGATTTGCATTCCTCGGTGGGGTACGCCCCCAAGTGCAGTCTCCGGAGGTGGTCAATCTTCGGCTGCCCAGGGGCTCTGAACACAGAGAGAAACAGCAGATCGACAGGGAGCTCAGACCCCAGGGTCAGGAGGGTCCCTCAGAGGACAATGACAGTAACAAAAACAGGATCAGAGGGTATACTTGTGAAGCACTTAACACAATGCCAAGCACACAGCAGGTGCTTAATACTTGTCCCTCCCACCCCTTTCTAGAGGATGCTGGAAAGCTCTGGGAACGCAGCCTCCTGCCCATCTCCCTACGTTTGGGGAAACAAGAGCTAACTCCCCGCCTGCCCCGAGCTTCTCCACCTTCAGCCCGATGAAGCTGGGGCTTCCCTTCCTTGGGATCGGGCATTTATCCGCACAAAATGAACCGAGGCGCTGAGATGGGGTTATCAAACAAGCTTTTGGGGAGGACCCCTGCGCGCCAGCTTCCCTGGCAGAACGCCCGCAGATACCGGTTCAGCCAAAGGAAAAACCTGACCAGGAGCTGTCCCGCATTGTTCTGGGCGGCCCGGGCTGGTGAGGAGCTCCCGGCCTGCGATGTGGGGAAGGGGCGCAGGGTCCCCGGCCAGCCCAGGCCTGGCTTTGGGAAACCCTGAAGGCCGGGTGTGCCCCAGCATGGGCCCTAGGGGCAGCACGCGCACTCCCCTGCCTTTGCCTGAGCACCCCCCAACCCTCCCACTTCCCGCAGCCACACGGAACACCTCTGGCTGCCTCTCTCCCCACCCCCGCCTGCTCCCACCTGGCGAGGACCTCGAAGGGCGGCGCGCCGGCATAGCCGAGCAGCCCGGGGGCCTTCCCAAACTGCAGTCGCACCAGCTGCTTGCTCTGGAGTTTGCTGATGATGCCGTCGCTGATGGGCAGCCAGTCCAGGCTGGGGATGAGCAGCTGACTCGGGAGGAGACAACACTCGTCAATGAGGGTCTCATCGGGCTCCGAGGGGTGGTTCTCATCCCGACCTGGAGGAGAGAGGCTGCTGATGGGCAGGAAGCAAGAGCAGGGTCCCGAGGAGATGGGCCCTGGCGCCGGGCCTGTTAGCAGCGGCAACGGGGGGAGGAGGAGGAGGGGCTTGGTGACTGTCCGGCCACAGCGCCATGTCCAGCGGGGTCCCCAGAGAGCCTGAGCAGGGGGCTGTTCTTCCGAGCCCACCCGGCCAGACAAACCGAACACTCTATGATGCTTCTGCTCCCTCCAGCAGACACTTGCCAGGCATCTGTACCCCAGGCTGCCCTTCTCATCCCCTCCCAGAAGCTGGGCCCACCTCGGAGCCTTGGTTCTGGAAGGGGAGCTGCGACCTCACCCTGCTCACAGCCGGGCCTCCAAAATGCTTCTGCATCATTGCATACCCACGGTGCCCCCACCCCCACCCCAGATCCCCGATGGGCGCTCCTCTCCCGTGGGGCTGTGGGCCCCTGTGCTGGCTTGTACCTGCAGGCCCAGCACCATGCCTGGCACACAGTGTCAGTCGGGGGTCCTCAAACTACGGCCGTGGGCCAGATGCGGCAGCTGAGGATGTTTATCCCCCTCCCCCAGGGCTATGAAGTTTCTTTATTTAAAGGCCCACAAAACAAAGTTTTTGTTTTTACTATAGTCTGGCCTCCACCAGTCTGAGGGACAGTGAACTGGCCCCCTATTTAAAAAGTTTGAGGACCCCTGGTGTTAGTGAACACTTTCATTCACTTTTCTGATCCAGAGACTGGCTCAGACACTGACCTGAGCAAGCTCGATCCCTTCTGGGAGCCCCTGAAATGAGGGCTGACCCAAGGGGTTACCCAGTGTCGAGGGTCTCAAGCCCCTTCAGGCTCTGACATTTTGGGGTCCAGGTGAAAGGCCACGGCCCTCCCAGGTCCCAGCCAGCCCTGACATCCCCACCCCACCTGCAAGCCCAGCGATAACCACCCACACCTGCAGTCGCGGCCCCAGCTTCTGCTCAGAGTCTTTGGGCCGGGAATTCACAGCCTCTTGAGGGAGAATTCCACTCTGGGAAAATCCTAATTGTTGGGAAAGGGGACCCAACCTTCTACAAAGCGGGACAGGTCCAGGCCCTCCTGATGATGGTGACCTGCCTGGTCTCGGCTCACCCACGTACAGGACCATCACAAGGCCCCTCATGACCTGGCTGGACATGCTCCCGCTGACCAAGGCCCTTCTAGGGCAGCGTGCCCAGAACTGTAAGGCAACAAGCCTCCGGAAGCAGCCCGTGGGGGAGCACCTGGGAGGGGCCTGCCTTCCCCGGCCCAGAGCCCCCCACCCGGCTGCGGGCCCCTTTCCCCAGGCCCTGAGGCCCGGTCCCACTTGCCCCATCCTGCGCCAGTGGTAAGGGATTGAACATTTACCCATAGGAAATGTCACCTTATTTGATTGAGTCCCCGGTTCTAACCCTCCTGAGAGGCAGCCGGGTGGGCAGACAGGCCGTGCTCAGGGCTGGGGAGGCCCGAGTCCTGCGTGAGGCGCTGGCTAGCACCGTGGCCCTGCCTTCGCCTCTGTGCGTCAGGGTCTCCTCAACTGTACAATGGGGGTCTCACAGCGACTCCCTCGCTGAGTCGTGGGGACGGAACGGTGTTTCGGAGCACTCTGCAAGCCCTGAAGCGCCAGTAAGTGCTGGCGATGGTTACGGCCGCCGCCACCTGTGCAGGGAGCGGCTCTAACTCGGTCCCACCCCGCGTTACCCTTCTGAGGCCGCACTTGTTCGGCCCCGGGTGCGAGCCATTTGACAAGCACCACAACCTGCCCGGTTTCCCTTCGGAGATGAGGAGGCTGTGACCAGCAAAGCTCCAAGAGCTCCCAGAGTCGCAGACGAGCCGGCTCAGCCTGGCGGCCACCTCTCCCCTGCTTCCTGGGCCGCGCGGCACTAATCACTTCTCCCCGCCCCCCGCAGACGAGGCTCCCCGTGGCTTACAGCAGAGCCAGAGCTTGGTCAGGAGCCGGAAAAGGAGAGACATGCTGTCCTGGGTGTCAGAGGTCGCAGTGTAGATGGGCAGGCAGCTTGGTTTCAGGAGGCCCCAGATTCGAATAACGACCATCAATTCTCGCAGCATGCCCAGGGAAGCGCCATCGCGTAGAAAGCTGTGGCCTGGGCGGACGGGAGAGCCCTGGTGGGAATCCAAAAGTAATGCTGCTGTAAATCTTCCTGAAACCTGTTTCCATCCCGTCATTCCCCTGGGGAGCAGGTGGAAGGGGAGGTTGGTGACTCCCTGGTGGGGAGAGCCAGGAGCACCTGCTGACCTCAGAGACTGAAAGGCCTACTGTTTTCCTAGGGCGTATTCCCTGTCAACCCTGGGGAGGTAAAAGCACCCACTCCTGGTGATTCACATGGTGACAGATAATGCTGCCAAAGCAAGAACCTTGCTGAAGAGGAAGAAGTTCTCAGCAATGAAGTGCAGAAACCGTGGGCAGGGGCTAGTTCATCACCACTGCCAAGTAAAGGTCACATCTGAAATGGAATCTGGGCTTCTGATTGTGCCCAAAGGGCCATCAAACCGCGCATCCCCTCTGACCCAGCAGGGTTTCTACTGGGCTTATACCCCAAAGAGACATTAAGGAAGGAAAGGGACCCACATGTGCCAAAATGTTTATGGCAGCCCTCTTTGTAGTGGCCAGAAACTGGAAATGGAGTGGATGCCCATCAACTGGAGAGTGGCTGAATAAGTTATGGTATATGAATGTGATGGAATATTATTGTTCTATAAGAAATAATCAGCAGTGCTTGCCATCTGGGGGAGGGGGTAGAGGGAGGGAGGGATAAAGTCGGAACAGAAGTAAGTGCAAGGGATAATGCAAAGAAATTTTTTTTAAAATAAAAAATTAAAAAAAAAAGAAAGAAATTTGGAGATTTGACCTATATATCAACTTCATAGGATTGCTGTAAGAATAAATGAATGAATTTTATACATTTAAAAAAAAGAAAGAAAAGAAATAATCAGCAGGATGATTCCAGAAAGGCCTAGAGAGACTTATAGGAACTGAGGCTGAATGAAATGGGCAGAGCCAAGAGAATATTGTACACAGCAACAAGATTATGTGATAATCAATTCTGATGGACATGGCTCTTTTCAGCAATGAGGTGATTCAGGCCAGTTCCAATAGACTTATAATGGAGAGAGCCATCTGTACCCAGAGAGAGGACTGTGGGAAGTGAATGTGGATCACAACACAGTATCGGTTTTTTTTGTTGTTTCCTTGATTTTTTTTCTTTTTCTTTTTTTTTTCTTTTTGATCTGATTTTTTTTTGTGTGTGCAGCATGATAAATGTGGAATTATGTATAGAAGAATTGCATGTTTAACATATATTGGATTACTTGCTATCTAGAGGAGAATATGAGGAGAAAGGAGGGAGAAAAATTTGCAACATAAGGTTTTGCAAGGGTGAATGTTGAAAACTATCTTTGTATATATTTTGAAAAAAAAAGCTATAATAAAATAAAAAAAAGAAAAAAATTTGAGCTCCTGGGCCAGAGAGAATGGCCTTAAGGAGGGCTGGTAGAAGTCATTTGCATGAAATTTATCCAAAGGATTTTAAACTGAAAGGAAACTACCTACCAAACCAGATACTATAGAGAAAAGCAACCACATGAGAAGACTGAGGTAGGAAATCTGGAAATGCACTAGAGACAGAATCTAAGAGCTATCAATAAACACCACGGTCTCAGACACTTGGACGAGGGCACAAAGGATAGCTAAGAGGCAATGGGTGGAAACACTGAGTATCCATGAGTATCCCTGAGTAGCTTTGGGGACCTTCACATCTCATTCAAGGAGTCAAACAGCTAAGATATGGGAAGGGCAGAAGGGAGATTCTTAGGAAGAAGCCTCTTCTGCCTTCCTCCCATTTTTATATGGCACTGAGATCTGCTAGAGAAAAGGCAGAAATCAGGGAGGAATTCTTCAGGGATGGAGCCATAACATCGCAGTTATGATGGATCTGGTGGAGTGGGGAACTCTCGGCCAGAAGGAGAGCAGCTTGTTTTTGTTCTAAGCTCCCAGATGGTCTTAAAGATAAGGGAGATGGTACTAAGCTCAATTCTCAATCACATGGAACAACTCCAGATGATCACTCCACCTCAGAATTTGGGATAAAGAAAAGAAAGCTTACATGAACTGATGCTGAGTGAAATGAGAAGAACCAGGAGATCATTATATACTTCAACAATAATACTATATGATGATCAATTCTGATGGATGTGGCTCTCTTCAACAATGAGATGAACCAAATCATCTCCTTTTGTTCAATAATGAATAGAACCAGCTACATCCAGTGAAAGAACTCTGGGAAATGAGAGTGAACCACTACATACAATTCCCAATCCCTCTGTTTTTGTTCGCTTGCATTTGATTTCTTTCACAGGTTAATTGTACACTATTTCAAAGTCTGATTCTTCTTGTGAAGCAAAATAACTGTATGGACATGTATACATATATTGTATTTAACATATACTTTAAACATATTTAACATGTATTGGTCTACCTGCCATCTGGGGAAGGGGTTGGGGGAAGGAGGGGAATAATTGGAACAAAAAGTTTTGTAATTGTCAATGCTGAAAAAATATCCATGAATATATCTTGTAAATAAAAAGCTATAAGAAAAAAATTGAAATTAAAAATTAATTTAATTAAATTAAAATTTTTTTAATTGGAAAAAAAAAGAAAAAAAAAGAAAAGAAAGCTAGCCATAGTGTGACCCAAGACTGGAGGAGGAGAGATGAGTAGGATCCAATATCCTAATCTTTTATAAAACATACTAGGCACAGTACTTGGTGTTGGAGATACAAAGTTCAAACACCAAGAGTGCTGGTCCTCAAGGAGCATCCGTTCTACTGGAGAAAGACAACATTATACACAGATAATAAAATACAAAGTATATTCAAAATAAATACAAAGTAATTGTGAGGGATAGGAACCCTAATGGTTGCAGTGATCAGTGAAGGCAACCTGTTGGAAGTGGCACTTGAGAAGATCCATGAAGAGAACTGGGAATTCTAAGAGAAAGATGAGGGGTGCAGAACCTGGGGAGGAAGAGAACAGATAGTCTGTGCAATGGCGTGGGAGAGGGACAGCCAATAGACCAGTCTGGCTGGAAGATAATACAAGAAATGGAAAGCAGTGTGAAATCAGTCTGCACAGGAAGCTTGGAATTAGATTGAGAATGGTTTTAAATGTCAAACAAAAACGAATTGTATTTGGATCCTAGAGCCACTTAAGTTACTATTGTTAATGTCATTTGGAAAATGAAGACCATAAGGCTAAAAGGAGAAAGATCAGGAGACTATAAATGAAGCATTATTAGGCTTAAGCCCTAAAAGAGATCAAAGAAGAAGAGGAAGGATCCACACACACACATCAAAATATTTAGAGCTGCTCTTTATGTAATGGCAAGGAACTGTAAGCTAAGGCAGAGTCAGCTCTCCATCAACTGGGAAACGGCTGGATAAGATTTGGTATGAAAATGTGATAGAAAACTATTGTACCATAAGAAATACCAAAGGGATGATGGCAGGGAAACCTGGGAAGCCCTGTGCAAACTGATGCACAGTGAAGCGAGCAGAACCAGAATGGTGCATATAATGACAATAACAATAAAGACAAGAGAGTCTAAAAGACTTAAGAATGCTAATCTACACATTAACCAACCATGACTGCAAGACAGAGGATAGATAATGTAGCATGATACTCATCTCCTGACAGAGATAACAATCTCAAAGTGCAAAACAAAACTTTTTTTCTTTTGGACACGACCAATGTGGAAGTTTGTTTTACTTGATTATTCATATTAATCACAAAGGTTTTGTTTTTCTTTTTCTTTTTTCAATTGGGGGAGTGAAGATAGGAAAGAGAAAAAATAAACCTTTGTTAACTAGGAAAAAAATTTTTTTGAAGTAGAAGTGAAGAGACTTAATAACCATAAAACACCAAAGCAATGTCAGTTTAAACTGTTCTAGGCCACTGTGCTGGTAAAAGCATCAAGATAAGGAGGGCGAAAGGAGACACCAGGCCAGGCTGGCCTGCTTGCCCTCTGCCCACTTTGGCCGAGGACAGAGACGCAGGTACACCCTCACCTGGTTGGGCAGGCTGGCCAAGAGGTAGAGCACGAAGTCTCCCACCCACTGGATGAGCTGCTGCAAGGACTGCAGGGTGGTCATCTCCAACACAAACTCTTCAGTCTTCAGGTTGATCATCACCTTGTCGATATCTAGAATCAAAAGGAGGTGTGACTGTGGGATGCTGGAGCATGAAAGGTCAGCTCAGGAATGCCCTGAACATGGAGAGCCAGGGCCACCAAAGCCTCCGGAGGCCATCCCCCATCTCTGCTCACAGCTTGGCTGCCTCTGTGGGGCCGGGTCTTCCCAATGTTCCTTACTTGCAATGGCTACAGCGGGTAAACAGAGCAAGCGTCCGCTCCCCCAGCCTCTCCCCTGCAGTGTGCTGAGAGTCCGACCACTTTCCCAAACGGGCCACGACAGCACGTGGTCTGCCCTGAAGGCAACTGGGTCTGGAGTGTTTCCTGCCTAACTCCTCTGACCCGGAGGAAGGAGGGGCTGAGGCAGGCTACATGCCCAACAATAAGAGGGAGGCTGATGTGAACCTGCTCTGGGGGCAGCACACTGGCTAGGATGACACAGACCAGATCCGGATCAGGGCTGAAGGGGCTGGGGGAATACAGGCAGCCCAATACACTGTGGTGGAGCCAGGAGCCAACCCAGCCGTTCTGGGAAACAAATTCAGAAGTGAGAAAGTAAACGCGCTGTTCATACTCAGAACAGCCCTAGTGATACCAGTGTTCACAGCAGCCAAGGGCTGCTACGAGGGTAAAGAACTGGAAACAAAGTGGGCTCCCACTGCCAGGGGAGTGACAGTGAACCCACCTAATAACACACTTCTCTTGGGGAGGAAGCAGAGGCGAGAAAGAGTCCCAGGCTTAAGCCCCACCTACCGACGTCAGTGATCTTGCTGCAGATTTCAGTCAGCCGGTCCCCAGGACTCTTGTCTGGAGTGTTCAGGAAGTGGGGCCGGAGCAGAGACTTCAGGGTGGAGCTGATGGCGATCAGGAAGAGCTTGGCGTGGTAATCGCAGACCCGGGCCACGGTGCAGGAGGAGAGCTTACAGAGGGAAGCCTTCATGGCCACAATCCGAGTGGACAGCACCTGCCACGAGACGACACCAAGAATGTTGGAGTGGGGGACTCAAAAGGTCTAAGGGAGTCAGTGGCAGGGCCAGAAGCAGGGCCGGAAGCAGGGCCAGCTCCCCGACTCTGACTCTGAGGTGTTGCCCCTCCCCAATCTCTCAACAACCCAGAGTGAAGCAGGGGGCAGAATGGTCAGAGTCACCCAGCCTGAGGCACTCCTACTAAACCTGCTTTTCTCTAGGACTAAGAAGGAAGCCAGCTATGAGCTGCTCTCTCGCAGACACCGCCCCTTCCCCAATGCCAGCCCCAAACAATGGCTCTGCAGAGAGGGCAATCGTGATGGTCAAGGCTCAAATGCATCCTCCCAGCATCCCCTGCCAAAGGGATTCGCAGCTTAGAATTCCCAGTCTAAGTTGTATAAGATTGCAGACAGGGCTTATCTTCTCTACCGGACTGCAAGCATGACGAAGGCAGGAGTCGTGTCTTATTTATCTCCCTATCTCCCTGCTCTGTATCCTAGAATAAGCACCACGTACAGCACGGAGCAAATGCTGAGCCCCGTCAGTGGGGGGGCTTGACTCAGGAGCTTCTCCTCCTCAGGAGGGAACAATGGGAAGAGAACTGACTTAACTGCAATCAATCCAATTAGGAGATCTGGACTCAAGCCCCTGCTCTGCCTCACCAACTCATCTTGGGCAAGTGTATTCCCCTTTCTGACCCTCAGTTTCTTCTGTGAAATAAAATCCCTTCTTTGAAAGACTTTGGAGAAACTCAAGGTGGGAAAGGATTCCAAAGGTAACTTAACACAATTCCTGACGATATCCCAATTAGGTGGTGCATTAAGTCTCCATTTAGAAAATAACCAGGATCCCTTTTCGCTCTAGAATTCTATGAAATGTTTTCAACACTCCCATAAGAAGAATTTGTCCATGAAAACTAATCTCTGGGTTCCTCGCTTCTTGAATGAGCCATACCAGTGATGGCCAGACTGAGTCACACTGCCACAAGGCACTTCTAGAAAAACCAGATGCACGGAAAAGCGCCCCAAAACCACTGTCACGGGCATGTCAACAAAACGGTCGGGCATCCCCTACACTAGAGTAGTGAACAGCCTTACCTTTCCATGAACCTAGAGAGAACGGCTAATAAATGAGCTGGAAAGAAACTTAGTCATCCAAACCACAGAGAGATCTCAGGAATCCATGAACTTTGGTGGAGAAAAAATGACATGTTTAACTCAATAGAATTGGTTTCCTTTTGTGAACTTATGCACTTTAGCTTATGCATTTAAAAAAAAAACAACTACCATGATTCTGAGGCAGCGAGGTGGCGCACTAGATAGAGCACCAGCCCTGGAGTCAAGAGGAGCTGAGTTCAAATCCAGCCTCAGACACTTAATATTTACTAGTGGTACGACCTTGGGCAAGTCACTTAATCCCAACTGCCTCAAAAACAAGACAAGGCCGCCCCTTGATTCTGAGATTCAGGGGTCGCAGGCTTTGCCTGGCTGTAAAAGGGCCCTGGATAAAGAGAGGTGAATAAGCCTCAGAATCCAAGATCTTCTGTTTCATGGAGGAGAAAGCCAAGGCCCCGAGAAGCCAGACCTTTTGATCCCAGGTCATTTGACTATTTAATAGAAGAACCGAATAACTAACCCTGAAACAGTCCATTTTACAGACTAAGTCCCCCATATACATTGGGAAGACCACAGGCCCCAGGGAGTGGCTTTGCTTTTCCATACTGTAATCTTAGGGAATAAACCTGGACTCTAGCCTCCAGGTCAGGATTCTACCATCATCCTTCAACCCCAAGGCCAGGAGGGTGAGCTGGAGGATCAGCACACGGTTCTGTAGGAATTTGGACCCTTAGTCCTGGAGTCTAAGAGTCAGAAACAGGGTGAATGGTTCACCCTAGGAGCTGTCCAGCCAAGCCCTGCGGCTCCCGGCCCACATCTGGGCCTGGGGCTCTGCAGCCCCAAGCCCTGCGGCTCCCAGCCCACCCTGCCTTCCCCTGCCAGGACGTGGGGCCAGGCCCTGCGGCTCCCTGCCCACCCTGCCTTCCCCTGCCAGGATGTGGGGCCAGGCCCTGCGGCTCCCAGCCCACGCTGCCTCTCCAGGCAGACCCACTCACCTGCTGCAGCGCTGCATTCTGACGCATGTACTCTTCATGGAGCTTTTCCACCAGGTTCTGCACCATGTTGGGCTGCACGTGCAGCAGGATATCCCACCAGTCATAGCCTGTCACCATGCAATATTCCAGCAAGAAGAGCAGATGGCGCAGGGACATGTTCATGTCCAGGGCATGGCCCATGGAGGGTGAGATGCGGAGCATGCTCAGCTACCGGGAGAAGACAAAACCCTGCGTTAGAACCTTCAATCATCCCCTGCTTCTTGTGCAGTGTCACCTGAGATGGGCAGCACCTGCCTCAGAAACGGCACAAGGCCTCACCTAATCCTGGGCCTGAGCTCACCAGCCCTGAGTTAACCCCTACAAACTTCGCTTTCTTCAGCCACAAGATGGGTAGGACATGCCCCGCACTGACGCGCCTCCCAAGCTGCTCTGAGCCAAGTGTTCTGCAGGTTTTAGGTGCTACAGGACAGCTGCGTGTGCCTTATTTGTGTACAGTTGTCTGCACAACGCCGTCCCCGCTGGGCTGTGAGCCCCACTTTGCCTTTCTTTGTCTTCCCAGGACTAAGCCAGGGCCTGGCACACAGGCGGCACCATATAAATGCCAGCTGTTCTTGTTACATTCAGCCTACCTTCATCCTCCGGAAGAGATTTCTCTACCGTTCTGCCCACAGGAAACGCACCCAAGCGAGCCCTAAGTCAAACTGGGGTGGGACGTCTGCACTAGGGGCTGCACGCCCTTCTCCAGCAGCCAAGGCTGTCTCGGGCTAACGGGCTCAGGGAGGCCTCCAGAAGACGCTAGACTCTACATGATCATCATTCCCAAGGCACAGTACCCGTGGCTGGCCTGGAGATGCACAAAGTAGCAGGAGTCGTACACTTGAAGCACTTGCTGGAGACCGGAGCAGAATATTTCTAAAAAGCAGCCTCTATTCTCTTCAGCCACGTCTGCACCACTGGGATGATTGAGCAGGCACCCGTGACTATCCGAGCAGAGGCGGTGATCTCTGGTGCTGCCCATCACGACCCAAAGGGAAGCCTGCCTGGGGGACAACCTGGTGAAGCTACAACTACAAAGTCTGCGGTGGAAGGACCCCTGAGGCCGTCTCTCAGGGTGCCCCGGAAGGCAAAGCACCGAGGAGCCAGCTGACAAGCCCAAAGGGAAGCACAGGCCTTCGGAAAGGATCAGGCCTCGGCAAGGTGATTGGGAGCGAGGTACAAGCGGCGGGCAAGGAGAACACTGACCCATCAGGGATGGGGAACAGAGGACCACAGACTTAGAAAGACAAGGGACTTCATGGGCCAGTCCAGCTACTTTTACAAATGAAGCGACTGAGGCCCCTGGGGAGAGGGGACAGACGGGTAGTCACCCGGACACTGAAGGGCTGTTTCCAGGCTTAGCAGGACAAATCTGCAGGAGAATGCGGGAAGAGAGGTTCTCAGGGCTCTCCCACAAGGGGGCCCACCAGCCTCTAGGGGGAGCCCTAGGGAGGTCCATGATCTACGAGGTCCAGCATCTTCAGACACTGGTCTAAATATCCTTGGGGAGGCCCAGAGGAATAATACCCCAAAGGGTAGGGAACAACAAAATTTGTGAGCAAGGGAAAATTCCAGGATATTCAAGGAAGGAGGAAACTGGAGCAGAAATGTCTCTAAGGGAGAATTCGGCAAAGGGGGGATCTTCCCAAAGAGACCACTATCAAAGTGCAAAGAATTAATTTCCTGACAAATTCAGGGGAAGTGAAGATGGAGGTCACAGCAGGAGGATCCTGGAGGAACCAGGCTGAGGCCAGTGAAGAACGGTAAGGGGAGGACAAGGAAGTGTCCAAAAAGGGAAGAGAGCTCCATGCTGGCAGATGAGAGGATAATGGACAACAGCGGGCAGAGTAACTGAACATCTGCTCTAGAGCTGACGGCTCAGGACAGAGAGACTGGAAGTCAGGAGGACCTGGCTTCAAAGGCAGCCTCTGCTCTTTACTAGTTGCATCACCTGCACAAGTCACTTTGCTTCTCTCTGCCTGTTTTCTCCCCTGCTGTGAAAATGGGAATAATAATACTAACACCTTCCTTTCCTCCCAAAGCTTTAATGAGCATCAAACAGGATCCTATTTGAAACCCGCTTTGCAAATCTTAAAGCACTGCATGTAAACAGTCGCCATTCCTTTTCTTCTCCCAAGAATGCTCTTAGGGAAGATGACAACAAAAGTGGTTAGCAGGGAGCAGGACCCCCAGGCAATAAGGAGATGATAACTTTATCCCTGTTTTTTGAGATGGTCAGAAAGCTATGGGTCTGGACAGAAATGGCCACGTGTGACTGGTGGGATTCCACAGGGGAGCTTATAAAAGCCTTTAAGAATGGGAGAGGTGGCACAGGAGCGAGAGATGGCAAAGATATCACTATTTTCAGAAATGGGAGCCCATAAACCAGAGGCTTGACTCCCACTGCCAGCCAGCTCTGAGAGCACAGGACTAAGGGGAGGGCTTGTCAGCACTCAGGAGGAAAGCTCTGGGCACAGACCACCAGCAGGGCTTCACCAAGGAGGGCGTGCCAGACCAGAGACAGTTCCTGTTTCCGTACCGTAGGTCAGGGAGGGATATAGCAGGGACACACCTGGATTTCAGCAAAACATTCAATAAAGTTTCATGACGTGGACTTGGAAGATGTCTCTAATTCAAGGGCTCAGAGAATCATCCTTAGTCATGACCTGTCAACTTTGTAAGTCAGTGACGTTCATGGAGCTGCAGATTAGACTGGAAAGAGTGAGGGGTTGAAGAAAAGAAAACTCATTTCACAAAGGCTAGGGGAGAGGTAGCCATACATGACAGTTCCTGTGGAAAGGCATCAGGGGATCAGGTGGACTGCAAGCTCTTCATGAGTCCAAAGTGTGAAAGTGAAGTCCAAATTTCCTGCTACTCAGGTAAGTTTTGTAGACAAGCTGTAGCATGTGCAGGATGGTGAGGATGAACACGGAGGTAACCAGTAAACATGGCACAGGAAGATGAAGGAAACGGCAATGTTGGGGGTTCCCTTTTCTCTCTAGTTTGTCTTTCGCATGACTTTCGAGGCAGAAACCCTTCCCATCACACCTCCCTGCCCGACAATTTCCCACGGCCCCCCACTACCACCAGATGAGTAAACAAATTCCTCAACACAGCATTTCAGGTTCTCCAAAATCTTGCTCCACCTAACTCTGCTGTTCTTACATCACACTGCACCCAAAATGAGCTCTACTGTTAAAAATAGCAATAGCATTTAGGTAGCATTTCAACATTTGCAAAGGCAACACTGGGAGGCAGAGGCCATTATTATCCCCATTTCCTCAGAAGAGGAAACTGAGGCTGAGAGAGGTGAAGTAACCGGCCTCAGCTCAATGCTGGGGAAGGACCCCAAGTTGGATCTTTCTGACTCCATCCCCTAGGCCACACTCCGACCTTCAGCAGTCTTGACCTCTCCCCAGAGCTGCGTGACCTTGCTCTAAAGCACCTTCTCTGGAAGACTTCCCTCTCCCTCCTGCTCTTAGTGTCACTATGTCTCTTTTGTGTTAGCCTTAAGTGCATACATATATGTCCTATTTCTCAGGAGAACACAAGTTCCTTGAGATCAGGAGCTATGATTTTTGTCTTTTTATCCTCTGAGACTTTCCCCTGGTTTTTGTTTGTATCTATTGTTTACATGTTATCTCTCTAATCAGACTGTGAGTTCCTTGAGGACAGGCCTGTCTTTTACTTTTCTATGTTTCCCCAACTCTTAACACAGTGCCTGGTATATAGTAGATACTTAATAAATGCTTGCCGACTTTGTATTCTCAGCCCTACACACAGCAGGCACTCAATAAACATCTCCTGAATTTGCTGAATAACTGCAGAGAAGAATTCGACAGCTACCTCACCCACCCACCCCTTGTATTCCAGGGCTTTGGATGTGAAAACAGAATTAGATCTTCTTGGCTCAGGTCCTGACAATGAAAATAGGAGCAAAGGAGCCTGCAGAAGGGCAGATTTCATCTTTTTTTTTTTTTTTTTTTTCAGATTTCATCTTTGTAAAAGGATCTGAGGTTTCCCAAAGTCGAGTGGCTTGTGCTCAGAATGGAACCAGACAAAGAGAAAGTGCCTGGGAAGGAGACTGAGAGGAAAGTGCTGGGCTGAGCAATTGAAACCTCAACTGAACAGCAGCTCGGTTAAGCTGAAGACCTGTCACCAGAAGCCCAAAAAAGTCAAAACAGGCTGGGTCAGGGCAAGGTCTCTATTTTGTAGACATGAAATAAAAAGAATTCAATGCACTTCAGAAAGAAAGAGAAGGAGAGAGATAATGAACAGCTTTGCTACTTAGAAGAGAAAGATGGAGCGGGCAGCTGAGCTGGAGGTCCATGGGAATCGGGAAAGGCCCCAGAAGGCCAGGCCCACCTGCCCAGACAAAGCCCCTTCCACCAGGCAAGTTAGGCAGCCACTCTGTAAGGCTCAGGGGTGGGGCAGACGAGCTGCCAGCTCCTGACTTCCTCCTCCTAAGTTACCTCCTGGTTCTGAGAGCCAGCCCTTGCATGCTTTGCCTCACTACCAATCTGGCTCAAGTTCTTGGTTTAAACAAGGTCCCCTCCCTACTTGACCCTGTCTACTGGACTCCAAGGGATTTCCCCCTCCTTTCTACTGGAATCTGCCACTGGACTTGTACCACCTGTACAGGAACTAGACAGTAAGAACCATGAACCCGATTTCTGACTTCATCTTATTTCCTTCTTTCTTTCTTTCTTTTTTTTTTGGTTTAGGATTTTGTTCTTCTGTTGTTTAAATTTACGTTTTATTCATCCTTCTTCTCTGAAAGTGGGTAGATGCCTAAATAAATTCAATTCTCAGAAACCATTCTCCCGAATTATTACTAGGGAAGTCCGTGATTTTATCCCATCCCTCAACAAATAAGGAGGGAATGAGAGTTCTTGTACATTAGCACTTGTCAGAAGACTGGGAGTCTGTCCTATGGCTTCTTCCTCTGTAAAACAGGAGGCAGAGGGGAGCAGAGCCTGGCTTCTGGGAAGGCCTGAATTCAAATCTGGCCTGACACTTAGCTGTGTGACCCTGGGCAAGTCTTGCTGCCCAGTTTTCCCAACTGTAAACTGGGGAGAGTAACAGTGCCCACCTTCTGAGTTTGGTGTAAGGATCAAATAGACGCACATTGGCAAAGCCTTCAGCCCAGGGCCTGGCACAGAGCGGGCGTGTAATGCAGGCCGTTCCCTTCCTTCCCTGAGCTCTGCCCCCCAGCCTAACATGCAGCCCCTCCTACGGGGCATCTACCACAGGTTCTGCGGGAGCGCGGGTCCGAGGAGGCGGGGCGTACAGGACGGAGACGGTTACCTTTCCGTGGTTATCGATGCCTACAAGAGCCAGCGAGGTCCAGGAGAGCTGCATAGCTTTGAAGTGGATGGAGGGGCCGGCGGTCCGCTGCCTCTTGATGGACGGCTCATCCACCGGGCGCTGGGTGGAGGAGCCATAGAACATGGCCATCGTCTGCAGGGAGAGGCGGTGGACGATGTGGACGCTGCCATCGTGAAAGGCCAGGGCCAGGCCTGTGGGGCAGGGGAAACAAACAGGGTCAGACCGAGGCCCTGAATCTGATCCGAGGGCCTCATCTTACGAGGACACTGAGGCCCGAGAGAAGCCGTCCCGGGCCAGAGATCAGCCCGCAGGTTAGTGGCCGAGAGATCAGAATGCAGGCCCGCTCTCAGGCAGTGTCCTCGCAGCCCTGCGCGGGCACCAGGAGGCACGTGGGGCTCCATCCTCCCCCCCAAGGGAACAAGGCCTGAGTCAAGTTCCCACCGTGCTTCTCCTAGGCTGACTGACAAGTGCCCTAATGACCACCCACACAGGTGGTCACGGGCACACGGAAGGCCCAGACCCCGCCCGCCTCATCCATCGGGCATCGGGCAGGCCGCCCGACATCTCCCCCGTCCACTTCCAGCTAAGAAGATGCAGCCCCTGTAGCGGGGGGGGAACATGACGCTCACTGATGGACTTGCCGCTCCCCTCAGGGGTCCCTCCAGGGTCAGCCCCAGCCCCACTTCCTCAGACTTCGGGGAGCACGAGCTCTAAGTCTGGCCTCACACTCACTGGCAGGGAAGGGGGAGTCAGGAGGGAGGACCCCGCTAGCCTGGGGGCCACACTTATTATTCTACTTCCTTGATAACTTCTCACTTGTATTGTTCCCCTAAGAACAGAACAGAGAGAAAGCCAAAGGGGCCCGGGACACACAGAGGGTGTCAGAGATCAGAACCACTGCCCCCAGGGGGCCGCCCCTGCCCCAAGCCCGGGGGCCAGGGCCCGAAGCAGGCAGAGTAAGGAAGGCGTCCGTTCCAGAGATTCAGACGGAAAGACAGCAGAAGCCGGGGCAAGGGACGGCCGCTGCATTCAGGAGACAGCCAACAGGCCATGTGGCCAGGATGGAGACGGGCCCACATCGGTCCTGGAAGGGGATGGAGGCCAGCGAGAAGGGGTGAAATGCCAAGCGGAGTGTTTCGTTTTCTGCTCAGGACCAGAGTGAGCCAATGCAGTTTCTTGAACGTGAAGGAGCTGCAGCGGCCAGGGGATGCCCAAGACCCCACAATTTCTGACTCTCCATGTCGCGTCCGAGAGGGCAGGGCCCACAGAGCCACCCACAGCCCTGTCTGAGGCAGCTGTCTCTTGCCTCTCCAAGGCCTCCACTTAGCTACCCAAAGGATCTTAGAGAGTGCCTGGCACAAGCCCCTCTCCCAGTCCCCCCATCCCCATTTTAAAGATGAGACCTGAGGAGGTCAGGCTCCATCTCCTACCACCCTAAAATCCCATGATCCTATAATCCTTCCCAGCCTTAGGAGATGGTTTTTTTTACTTTCTCTGCCAATCGTGTCCCTTCCCTAGGTCTCCCTGAACCAGAGAAATGAGGAAAGTGGTCTTTCTAAGGCGCCCCTGCGGCTGAATCTGAGTCCCCTGCATGTACAGAATGGTTCTCAGGAAGACCCCCACTCCATCCTCTGGCTGGAAGAGGCAATGACAGGGAAAAGGCTCAGGAGCCCATGGGCACTTCACCCCTGCTGGGAGATGAGAGAAGACCCCCTTATAGAGATCAGAGGAGCCCAAGGGCCCGTGTCCGAGGATGGGGAGAGTTATGAGGGGACAGACCGGGGCAGCCGCGGGAAGTGTCCGCATCAGCCAGGAACAGGCTCAGAGCTGGCCAGCCTCAGTGGCCAAGGAAGCTGGCCCAGCTGCCAAGTACCTGGCAACTAGGAGAAGGATGGATGTCAGAGTGTGGGGGCTGCTGGGCTCACCCCTAGACTGGCCAGCGGGCCTGGAAGACTGATGCAGAGACTGGGCCAAGCAGCCCCCAGGCTGGGGAAGGCCCAGGGGGCAGCTGGAGGTCTCTTCTGGAAGGCAGAGGTAGGACGCTTCGGGAAGTATGTGGGTCTTTCCTGATCTGTGGGTGCCCGGCAGTGTGAGCATGCGAGGCATCTTCCCCAGGGCCCAGAGGGTAGCTGTGAGTCTGTTCCAGGACCAATGACAAAGCCTGACAATGACAATGTCTGGAATGACCCTATCAATACTGGGGCACCTCTAAGCACCCCAGGTCTGAGAGCGGGACCCTGCAGCACTGAAATTCAGGGAAACCGTCGCCCCCTGAGAGACCCATTTCCTATTCCTTTTGCTCTTACTGCTACCTTTTGCACTTATATAAGCTTCATTGCCAAATATTTCCTCTCCTTCCCTCTCCCCCCACTGGGAAATCTCCCACAAAACAAAAAATTAAAGCAAACAAAAGGCAGTATGGCAAAGCCACCCGAGCCAGAGCGTGTTTAGATCCCTCTCCCTGGTGCTGCTGACAAAAGCCTCAACAGTCAGTGATGGATCAGCCCGACCCCTCCCCTCCCTGGCCACATGGCCCAGAGACCCCCAGGCACAGGCTTGGAGTCTCTCCACCTTCTCCTTTCTCTTGTGGCCACATCCCACACACTCAGAACACTATCTGTTGGGGGGAGGGTCCTGGATGCGGCAGGCCCCGAGGTGACACAGTGGGGCCCTGAGAGCCCCTTCTCTGCTCTCAGCTGAGTGTGACTTTGGGCCAGCCATTCCCATTCTCTGGACTTCCAATTCCTCATCTAGAAAAGAGGAGTTAGGACTCGGAGACCCTTCCTGTGACCTCCTCTGGGTAGAATAGTACTGCACGCTTTCCTTGCCTCACAGAGCTGCTGCAAAGATTAAGTGTCACCTGCATTGTTCCCTGAAAAGTGTGATTTAAGGATCAACTATCATAAACAGGAAATTCTGCTTAACCCCAGGCCCAAAACAGCTTCCTGGTAACTTAGGCTCTCGGCCCCTCTGGCAGGCTGGTAAAACTTACAGACCCCCACCCAGAAGAACCTTTAGAAATAATGGAAAGAAATGCTAAATTTATAAAGTTGTCGGGTTTTCAGCCCCATCCAAATTCACAGACGCTTAAAGTCCATCCATAGACCTTATAAAAATCAGTGCCCTCAGGTTAAGAATGCCTGCCAGAGAATCACTACGGATGCCCAAAGCTCCCTCTCCTGGGCCCCTTGTGCCCCACCCCGGGGACGTGTGAGTGTGCATTTTTGTGTGGGTACAAATCTGGATGTGTCTGAGTGTGTGTGTGAATGTGTAATTTGGGTAAGTGTGTAAGGGTGAGTGTGTGTGGGTATGGGGAGTGTATATGGGTAAGTGTGTACAGGTCAGCGTTTACACGTGTGTGTACATGTCTGAGTGTGTGTACACGTGTGAATGTGTGTATGAGTGTGTGAATGAGGGTGTGAGAGCGCGCGTGTGTATGTGTGTATATCACATGTAATTTATATAACATATACAGCGGCTCGGCTGAGGCCATACCTAAGCCAGGGCAGAATTTGGTGTCGTTGGCCACTTTCAGGTCCGTGTTGGTGAGCGAGATGGGCAGCTTGGGCAGGGCCACGGCAGACACACGGTCCAGATCATTGGTTGCTGAAAGAATCCGCCACTTCAGGATCATCGGTTGTTTGTCTCCGACTTCAAATACAGCATCAGAAAGAAGAAAACAAATAGAACACTTGAGGGGGGGCATGAGTCATGTTTGCTATTTAATGTGATTGAAACTAAGAGACCTTTCCCATCCCCGGCTCTTTCCTGTCAACAACTCTAAAAAGGGAACATAAGAACTGATGAATTGTCCTGAAGCTGCGAAATGTCATTAAGGAAGCAAAGCTTGTTCTGTTTCACATTTAATGACTCTGATGCCATGGAGATGGAAGCAGAGAGGGCTTACGGAGAGCCATCCCATCGGCTCTTCTGGAGAGGGTCACAAGGGCCCAGCTCTCAGGCATTCAGAAAGCTCAGAACATCCATTACACTGAGCAGAAAGCAGCCTCTTTAACTCAATGTTTACAACATCTGTGCTTTCAAAAACACACCAAAGCACTGCTTAGGTTTGGAAGTGGGAGGAAAAAGGGCAGGGAAAAAGGATGTAGGACTGTTTCAATCCCACTAAATGGAAAGTACCAGGAGTCCTGGGCCCTGGGAGAGACAGAAAAATAATACAGAGACCTTGTCCTCCAGGAGACTACAATTAAGGAGCAGGGGTGGGGGGGAAGGGAGGAATTGTACTAAGTCATGTGCTTAAACATAACAAAGTTCAAATATAAATAAGTAAGAGGAGTATACAATATGATGGGAATAGAGAAGGAAGGGATCACTTCAAGGTGAAGTGGACAGGTCAGAGAAACAGAGGAAGGGACTGCTAAATGAGGATGTCCCAGAGGCAGAATGTCAAAAGGTAATATTGGAGTCATATCACAAATATAAAACAAAGAGTCAGAAGTGACTGAAAAAGAACAACAGCTGAACCATTCATGAAACAAATTTGGTATTATAGTTTTTACTGAGACTTGGCTGAAGAATGACTAGGAGATGCTTTCAAAGGACATCTTAATCAAAAGAAGATAAATTTAAAAAGGAAAGGAAGAAGAGTACATATGTTTGAAGAAATGAAGAAACCAAAGGAAGGAAGCAAGGTGAAAGAGCATTTGAGTAAATATTAAGAATGATAATAACTGATATTTACATAATACTTAAAAGTTTCCTAAAAGAATAATAAAGATCACCAACTATGTGCCAGGCACTGTGCTAAGCATTTCATTTATTTAATCTTCACACCAATCCTATTTTACAAATGTGGAAACAGAAGCAGAGGAGTGACTTGTCCACCTAGTAAGTGTGTGAGGCTAGGATTTGTCTACAGGCTCAGCACTCTATTCACTGTGCCACCTAGCACTAAGTACATTATCTCATCTCATAATAACATTAAAAACAAGTGTTTCTAAGAGAAATTCCATCTAAAATTACTGTAGACGAAATAAAATACTCGAGGGTCTACCTGCCAAGACAAACCCAAGAACTATATGAACACAATTACAAAACACAAATAAAGTCACATCTAAATAATTGGAAAAATATCAATTGTTCATGGCTAGGCCTAAATTGGTCTACTTGTTTAGTGCCATACCAATCAAACTGCCAAAACATTATTTTATAAAACTAGAAAAAATTAGAATAAAATTCTTCTGGAAGAACAAAAATTCTTCTGGAAGAAAAAAGGTCAAGATATGAAAGGATGGTGGCTTAGCAGTACCAAACCTAAAACTATATTATAAAGTAGCAGTAATCAAAACCATTTGGTACTGGCTAAGAAACAGAGTGGTGGATCAGTGGAATAGATTAGATACACACAACACAATAATCAAGGTCTATAACAATCCAATATTTGATAAACCCCAGTTTCTGGAATAAGAACTCACTATTTGATAAAAATTACTAGGAAAACTGGAAAATTATGTCAGAAACTCAGCACAGACCTACATCTCATACTCCATACCAAAATAAAGTCAAAATGGATACATGATTTGGGCATAAAGGAGGATACCAAAAACAAATTAGGAGAACAAGGGATCACTGACCCGTCAGAGCTTTGGAAAAGGGAGGAATTTATGACCAAAAAAGAACTAGAGAACATTATGAAAGTCAAAATGGACAACTTTGATTAGATTAAATTAAAAAGTTTTTGTACAAACAAAACCAACAGAAACAAGATTAAAAGGGAAGTATAAAGCTGGGAAAAAAATCTTTTATAGCCAGTATTTCTGATAAAGGTCTCATTTCTAAAACATATGAAGAATGTGTCAAATTTATAAAAATACAAGTCACTCCCCAATTGATAAAGGGTCAAAGGACACGAACAGACAATTTTCAGATGATGAAATTAAAGTCATTTATGGTTATATGAAAAAATGTTCTGCATCACTGATGATTAGAAAAATGCAAATTAAAACAACTCTGAGGTACCACCTCACACTCTCAGGATGGCTAAGATGACAGGAAAAGATAATGATCAATGTTGGAGGGAATGTGGGAAAACTGGAACACTCATGCATTGTTGGTAGAACTGTGAATGGAACCAGCCATTCTGGAGAACAATTTGTAACTATGCCCAAAGGGTTATCAAACTGTGCATACTCTGACCCAGCAGTGTCATTACTAGGTCTGTATCCCGAAGAGATCATAAAGGAGGAAAAGGACCCACATGTGCAGAAAGGTTTGTAGCAGTTCTTTTTGTGGATTTGGAAAAGGAGTGGATGCCCATTGACTGGGGAATAGCTGAACAAGTTGCAGTACATGAAAATAATGGAATATTATTGTTCTGTAAGAAATGATGAACAAGCCGATTATAGAAAGGGCCGGAAAAATTTACATGAACTCATGTTGAGTGAAACAGGTAGAACCACAAATACACTGTACACAATAACAGCAAGAATATGTGATGATCAACTATGGAAAAACTTGGTTCTTCTCAGTGCTTCAGTGATCCAAAGCAATCCCAAAAGACTTTGGACAGAAGACACCATTTGCATCCAGAAAAAGAACTAAGGAGACTGAAGGGAAATCAATACATGCTTATGTTCACTTCTTTTTTCTGTTTTTTTATTTCTCTCATAGTTATCCTTCTTTATTCTGATTTTTCTCTCCCAACATGATTCATAATGCAATGTGTATTAAAAATAAATTTACTACAATTAAAAAAAAAAAAAAAGGAAAACAAGTGTTTCTAACTTCATTTTATAGAAGAGGAACAGAGGCTCAGAGGTTACGTGTAACACTATGAAATGTCACAGGTAAGTCTCAAATCCAGTTCTCTTCTGACCAGAATGAGGTGAGTTTGGGAAATAGGTAACAAGCCTGGTAGGGACCACAAAGATCTTCAATGACTGAAGCATTGCCACCTAGGGTGGGGAAGCTGATAATTTCTTGGCCTGCCTTATGATAATAAGGAACCAAGAAGATACTCTGCCCTTGTGGGCTGGCCGCCTGTCTGAAGTAAAAGCAATGGAGCCTTCACTGGAAGGGACCAGCTCATCTTAGAATGTGGGATAGAGAGGAAAATGGAGCCGACCCACAAGCACTCTGGCCATCCGACTAGGGCAAGAGTACAAAGAAAGGACAGGAAGGATGCCACCAGAAGGCAGCAATGCGGGATTCTGACAGCTGCCAAAAAAAAAAAGGGCTCTGGTCAGAAGGGAGAGGGGCTGTCTAATGAGACCGGTGGGGATGCACAAAGCAACTTGGGATTCCAGAAAGATGGCAGTAAGGAAAGAGAAGTGTGTGGGGGTGGGGTGGGGGTGAGGGGTAGGGAGGGGAAGATCTCATAAGAAGAGAGCCGAACTAGTTCCAATGGCCATGGGATGGAGAGAGCCAAATGCTTCCAGAGAGGATTCTGGGGGTGGATCACAGCATAGTCTTGTCACCTTTTTGGTTGTTGTTTGCTTCCTTTTTTTTTTTTTTTTTTTTTTCTCTTTCTTATTCCTTTCTGATCTGATTTTTCTTGTGTAGTGTGATAAATGTCTGGCATGAATATGTACAGAAGAATTGCACATGTTTAACCTGTATTGTATTACTTGCTGTTTTAGGGAGGAAGGAGGGAGAAAAACTTGGAACACAGTATTTTGCAAGGGTGAATGTTGAAAACTATCTTGGCATTTATTTGGAAAAACAAAAGCTATTTTATATAACTATATAAAAAACTATTATTTAGGGGGAAAAAAAAGAAGAGAGCCGTAGATTGGGGAAGTACAGTACATGGATGTCATTCCTGTTGAGCTGTACTGATACTGAGAAACAACGAATATGAATAACTCTGAGAAACTCAGGGAAGATTTCAGCTAAGAAAACAATATAAATACTAATACCTACATGAAGGGAAAAAACAAAAGCCCAACCAGATGCTATGTGATTTCAGAGGAGATGAAAGAAAGGCACTTCTTGCCCTTGTCTGCAGAGCACAGGGACTATGGTCTGTTAAGCACCATGCCTGGGTGAAGGGGCAGGTCAATTCTCCGAGAGCCTCCACAGCTGTAAATCATAAACTTGAAGGAGTTACAAAGGAGCCTTTGCTGACCCAGGTGTTGCGGACTGAGAATGAAATAAATTGGAGGCAAGAGGGAAGAGGAGGGAGGTTAGAGAATGCAACGGTCTCTCAGTTTCCTTGTATCATCATCCTCTCTCATAAAGAGATCCATTCTACAGATCTCCAGCAGCCACTGGCAGGTGGCTCTCGTATCACAACAAGGTCAATTTGGTGAGTTTTAGTAAACTCCATTTTTTCCTTTCTTTTTCATTCTTTGTTATATGAGATAGCTCATGGAGGAGAGAAAATATGTTAGGAAATGAAAGTGATTTTTAAAAAGTTCAAATTGTTAAAAAAAAATTATGTAAATAATATATATTTTTAAGGGTTAGTGTCAGGAAGGCTAAATACAAAATAAGCAAGAAAAGCTAGGGATGACAATGTTTACTGGTCAGTAAGATGTTTTGTTTTTTCTTTTTTTAAAATTCATCCTGGGAAAAACAAGAGAAGCTGCCTCCCAAAAAGGGCCAAGATCTCTCTGCAGACAGATGAGCTGAGGATCATGGGTGACATGCAGATGCCAGGACCATCAAGTTCTACTTTGATTTTTTATAGAAAAAGAGCATTGATCAGTGTCTGCATCTGCTGGCCTAGGGATTCTGGCCACCTAGCCCTCTTTGAAAAAAGGTGGGGAATGGGAATGAGGAGAGGAGTTGCCATAGGACTGAAGAAGACTAAATATCCTGGTTATCAAAAAAAAAAAAAAAAAAAAAAAGACTTAAAAGTACAAACTAGTCAATTCAATTTCAATTCCTGGTAAAATTTTACTTTTTTTTTTTTTTTTTTTTTTTTTTTTTTTTTACAAATTGTAAATAAAATATTTTATAAGTTGAAAGGGATTATACAGATATTTTTACAGATCTAGTTTTAATGATATACATTTATGTGTATGAATCATATGTATATGCACCTTGGGGTTTATAAAGACACACACACATATACACACATTCTCATCTGATTTGATCCTTGTAACAGCCCTGCAATGTAGATGCTGTTATTATGCTCAAATTACTAGTAAATAGCTTTTCACTTTTCAAAATACATGCAAAGATAGTTTTCAACATTCAACAACCTCCTACTAAAGAATGGCGATGGAAGCAGAAAAGCACAGATGTAGAGTTAGGAAGAATCTTGGAAGCCATTTAACTCAATCTCACTCCCATTTTGTAGCGGAAGAGACTAGGGGCTGGAGAGAAGAAGGGACAAGAGCACCTCGAGAAAACAGAAGCATAAACAAAAAACTAGCTGAGCTCCAGCAAGCCCGGGTCATGGCACATGAACACCATTTCCTTTTTTGACAAAGCAGGCAGGCTTTCCAGCTGACAGGCAGGAATAGGGACAGGTATCTGACCTGTGATTTTGCTGACACAGAGAACCCCCAGGGGAGGAAACTCCCTTTACTGATGTAGGAGCACGCCTCCTCAGCGACTCAGATATCAAGGACTGAGACTTACCCAGAGTCACAAAGCCAGTGGGCATCAGAGGTGAGTTCTGTTACATGTGTTTGACAAAGTTTCTTATACTATTTTTTTTTAAAAAGTAATCAGGGTTAACTGACTTGCTCAAGGTCACACAGCTACTAAGTGTCTAAGGCTGCATTTGAACTTGGGTCCTCCTGACTCCAGGTGTAAAGCCTCTTGGGGCTTATCTAGAATCACACAGCAAAAAGACACTCTGGTCTGTACAGAGAGTCTTTTTGTTTGTCCTGCCAGCAACCAAAAAATAACTGCCAAAGTATGAAGAGACAAAGATTCCAAACATTCACTTAGAAAAAAACCCACTCTTCCTAATAAATACAAACAAATAATTCTGAGGTACCATCTTCCTATCAAACTGGCAGAAACTTTTTTTTAAATCATCAAATTTAATATAAGTTCAAAATAAGGCTGTGAAAAATAAGACATTCTCATACAACCAATGGAATGGCTAGAATCCCTTCAGAAAGCAATCTTATGATATAAAAGAACAATAAATAACAACCATATATATCCTTTGACTACCACCCCCAATTCTACTATTGGAAATAAGACTAAAAAAATAGCTTTTAAAAAAACTTTTAGGGGAATTATTTTAACATAGAAACATTTAACATTTAACATAGAAACATTCAGTCCTAATACAAAAAAGGAAAAGTGACTCCCCAAATGCAGGGGTGAACAGACCACAAAACAGGACCGAGCAAGTGCCTGAGAAGTTACGGACATTCTACGTTAAGGCTCACTTTAACTGACAAGCAGCCCCAGACGGAGCTCCTTTCCTTGGTTTCACGGGCGGGGGCTCAGAAAGCTTTTGGTGGCAGAGGTCGGCGGGACCCTCGGGACAGGAAACTCACCCACAGGGGAGATCTGCTGGAAGATGTTGTTCACGGGCAGGCCTTCCTTGCGCAGGGACCAGCACTCCACGATGCTGTTCATCTGGTTGGAGGCACACAGCAGCACCTGCGGGGCACAGGGGAAGGCAGCTGGAGCCCTCGGGCCTATGAAAGGGCAGGGCTCCCTGTGGCCCGGCCAGGTCGCTGCCCGCCCCTCGGACTTGAGCTGCACCCACCACCGGCCTGTCCCCCCTCCACGCTCCTGACGGCCGGCTCTCCCTGTTGTCAGTCAGGCCGCCACAACACGAGCCGAGGTGCCCGTCTGACTGCGCCAGCCCCGTTTCACCCGGCATTTCTAGTCTGCTCTCCCGCTCCCCTCCCTCCTCTGTCTCTGGGTTTTTTTTCACCCCTCCCCCGACGCCATGTGCCCTCTCCTGCCCCACGCCGACAGCACCCTGCACCACGCCCGCCCTTCCTCCCTCGGAGACCCCGGGGGGCACTGGGGCTGACACTTTCCCTCCCAGCCTGCCTGTGTCTGGGCGCGGGTTGTACCCTCCCCCAAGAGAATGTAAGCTCCCTGAGGGGGGGACGTTCTCCATCCTGTCTTGGGCACAGCGCCAGGAGCGGGCACTGGAGAAACGCCGTGGAGAGCAGAACTCTAAGCCTTGGAAGGGGCCTTGGAGACCTATGGAATCTTTTCTCATCTTCATTTTCTAGATGAAGAAACTGGATCCCAGAGGCATTAACTCCCTGAGCCTCAGTTTCTCCATCAAAGGGATGGAGATAATAACATTTGCAGCCATCCACAGGAGCGGGCTGGTAGGAGCAAAGTGCTCTGTCCACGCGCGCCTGGGGAGGAGGGCGGGGAGGGGAGAAGGCGGCCCACCTGCTCCGACATGTCTCTGGCCAGGAATTTCAGGTGGGTGATGGCGGGGTACTTGTCCTTCCGCGCCGGGTCTGTGGTGCAGCGCATGAAGAGCGACGGGAGGATCTCCGTGTCGATCCTGCACTTCTCGTTCACCACGCTGACGCACACCTTGTAGAACTGCACCGGGGAGGTGCTGCTGCCGTCGGACGTGGCGACCACGATGTTCCCGCCGCCCGTGAAGGCGATGTCCGCCAGGGCCACGCGGCAGCGGAGGCGGCACAGGCTCTCCGTGGAAGTCAGTACCTGCCCGTTGGGCTTAAGCAGGGAGACAATCACCAGCCCGCTGATGGTCACCGCAATCCAACCCTCCATGGGCTTCCCGCCAAAAAGCGTCAGGGATGGGGAGAACTTGACTCGAGAAAACTTGTCGCCAAAACTGGAGGCACCAGACTGCAAAGAAAGAAACAGCCTGTTGAATGCTGTCCTTTTAAATCAAGGACCTCAGGGACCAGAAGTCTCCTGGTCGGGGTCAGTGGAGAGCTCCCGTGACCCCCCCTTCTCCCTGGACATAATTTTTCTAGGTTTCAGTCCTTAAAGGAATCGTCACCGCACTGACACAGATTTCATCTCTACTATGACTTGATAAATGGTATCCAAGAGTCACTGCGGCCAAAAAAAACCCATCAGCCTAATGCCGAGTGGACAAGCGTCTCTGGACGCCCGTTAACCTCCGACGAGGGACGTGCCAATGGCGGCCGATGCCATCTGGGTCAGGTAGCCAAGCATTACTGCCAAGCAGCGGCGAGGCCCCCAAACCCGGGACCTTGTGAAGGCCATAACACCGATTCCTTCCTGCTCTGTTATGTATTTATCCACCACTAAAAACCATCCTCCGAGACTGGGGCACACGGGGGCTGCAGGTGATTCCCACAGAACACCACGGGAGCAAAAATGACAGCAGAAGCCACTAAGCTGGGGAGGGTCCGTCATGGGTCTGTCGCCCTCAGACCAGCCTCAGCCCGGGAAGGAGCATCTTCAGAAGACTGGGGGGAAGGGCTGAAGGTTTTTTGCACAACAATTCATGCTCCTGTATCTACAAAAGTCTAGAGGGACTGACATTGCAATGGGGGAGAGTGCCTACTCAGACCTTTTGAAGTCCTGAATAAGGAGAGGGTCCTTGTGACCTTTTATTATAATTTAGAGCTGGGGATGACTTCATTGCTTATTATTCCTTTAAAAAAAAAAAAGAACTGTATTTCTTCGGTTAAGGGAAAGTTAGCGTTACAACTTGATTTCAAAGACTTAATTTTTCTGCACAGGTTCGAATTGGGTCTCCTATGGAAGACCATTATGTCTACAAATACCCAATGAATTTAAAATAATCTCAAGTTAACAGGAGAACTATCATTTTATGGATCTTTCTATTTAGGAGTCAGAGGCTCATAAGGTTTAAGACTGAAGGGACTTGAGTCTAAATTCTTTCATCTTAAACATAAGAATACAGGGCCAAAAGGTTATGTACTTGCTCAAAATCATACACCTAGTTGGTAGGGGAGGCTAGCATTCAAACCCAAGTTTTCAATAGGCTATCTACAGTCCCATGTGGTATCTGAGGAGGGAGCTGGACTGTCACTGTCCTGGAAGGGGGCAAAGAAGGCTCATTTGGATACTCCAAGAAAAACAAAGAAGAGTAAAAGAGTGAAATCTACCAACTCTTGTTTCTAAACTTCAATCAAACTATGAAGGTGCCAATGGAACCTGTTGGGTTCCAGAATGACAGAAAAGCTTCAAGATTCAAGGTGAATCATATCAATCTTAACATTCTCACTGTAAATGAGACCAGAAGACAAAGGGAAACTAGGGTTAATGGAAGGATGACTCACTGACTCTCCTTGGAGAGCTAAATAATGGAGTTTGCAGAGTTGTGGTTTTTTTGTAATTATGCATCCAAAGGCAACCAGACCCATATTCCAACTCATATTACAGAACTCTAGATAATTATTTACAAAAAACCACCATGGAAATAATTATAGCCCATGAACCAACACCTGTAGCAGAGAATGAAGACATAGTGAAATTCTATGAAGAATTTAGTAAGACTCTCCAAATTAATTTAACACACACTTTAATATGAGACAACAGACACTATGATGAGTGGTTAGAAGGCTGATCTCAGCAGCAAGAAGATATGGTCTCAAGATGGCTGTGTAATTCTGGAGAGATCACTTAATCCTTTAGGGTTACGGGCAATTCTCTACAATTGTTAACTGAAAAACAGATGATTATCTGCATGGGGAGAGAGAATTTCCTCATTTCTAATCTGGTTTAAAAATAAAGCAACAATAACCCTTTAGTCCTATAATTTAAGTGTCAAGGTAATCTTAGGAAGGCCAGCAAAAAATGAAGGCAAACATGATTCAGAAACAAAAAATAAGAGACTTATAAACCTTACAGAGTCTGACTATGCCAATTAAATAACACGAAAGTTTTGTCTGTCGTGATAGAGATCATGGTCCTTTTGCATGAGTCAAAAGAAACATCCTTAAAGAAAACAAAGCAAAGAAAGAACAATTAAACTAAAGCAGATGTTTAGTTTATGCTGGATAAGGCACAATTCAGAGGACGCTGAAAAAAAATCTCAAGATATGTGAAAGAAAGGAAAATGTCAAATGCTGCACATTATGTCCAACAAAAGACAAATGAGAAAATATCAACATGAACCCATAAGTCAATTTTCCATATTTATGCATAATATTTATGACCCTATAGACATATTGAAGACATCCTTGGAGGTCAAAAAGAAGAGGGATCTCATAGAGATGGTAGTCTCACGGAAGCTCCTGGGAGTTTTCTGAATAAAGTCCCTAATCAGTCAAAAAAGTACAACCTGATTCCACATAAGAGAACCCAAGTGGATGAAAAATGCTTATTATAGTCCAGGTGACATGAAAGAGCCTCTCAAGCTCAACCATTAGTACACATATCTTGGACAAGCCTAGCAGACGGATGGGAACTGGGCCTGAATTGGAACAGAAAGAAAACAGGGCTCTGCTGCCTTCGAGAAACTGCAAACTGTGCATACCCTTTGGCCTAGGGATACCAAATGAGGCTTAATCTACAAAGAGATCGACGAAAGAGGGAAAAGAATCATATATACCAAAATATTTATACCAAGCCTTTTTGACATGGCAAAGAGTTAGAGACTAAGGGGCACTGTCTACCAACTGGGGAATGGCTGAACCAATTATGAAGATCTAAAGTTGTGGGGTACCTGAAGGGCTCTGGAAAAGCACACGGAGGGGATGGGCAGGCTGTAGCACACAATTAACAGGAGAGAAGGCAGTATCCTGTCAAGAGATGTGGCATCTACCTAGCGAAATCAAGGGCTAACAGCTGGACAGCCCACACAGTAGGCTGAGATCACTGTCTGTTAGGATCTGGAGGAAGTCTTCAGAACACCATAAGCTCTTGGTGCAGTACTGTGGGAGAACATGGAGATCATGAGACCACTGAATTAGTACATAAGGTATCTCAGCTTGAAGCTGTGAGAACTGGATGCTAGATTTAGCAGGGGACTAGAAGGAAGACAGAAGGAACTCTACCCGTGTACTCTCAGTTCGAGGCAAAGCCAGGGCTTTTTAGCTAGTTGTCACAGACCAAGTTTAAAGGTACTCAGGGATCTTTTTACAAAACAGGTGAAAGAGAAAGACTCCAAAAGAATGGAAAATATCACAGATTTTTGACTTTAAAAAAAGTGACTGGTCACTATTGGTCAGAGAAATGCAAATTAAGACAATCCTGAGATTCCACTACACACTTCTCAGATTGGCTAAGATGAAAGGAAAAGATAATGTCAAATGTTGGGGGGGATGTGGGAAAACTGGGTCACTGATGCACTGTTGGTGGAAATGTGAATATATCCAGCCATTCTGGAGAGCAATTGGAACTATGCCCAAAAAGTTATCAAACTGTGCATACCCCTTGATCCAGCAGTGTTTCTACTGGGCTTATACCCCAAAGAGACACTAAAGAAGGGAAAGGGACCCCCATGTGCAAAAAATGTTTGTGGCAGCCCTGTTTGTAGTGGCCAGAAACTGGAAAATGAGTGAATGCCCATCAATTGGAGAATGGCTGAATAAATTGTGGTATATGAATGTTATGGAATATTATTGTCCTGTAAAAAATGACCAGTAGGATGAGTTCAGGGAGGCCTGGAGAGACTTACAGGAACTGATGCTGAGTGAAATGAGCAGGACCAGATCATTATACACTTCAACAACAATACTATATGAGGATAAATTCTGATGGAAGTGGCCATCTTCAATGAGAGGATCCAAATCAGTTCCAATTGATCAGTAATAAACAGAACCAGCTACACCCAGCGAAAAAATTCTGGGAAATGAGTGTGGACCACAACATAGCATTTACACTCTTTCTGTTTTGTTTGCTTGCATTTTTGTTTTTCTTCCCAGGTTATTTTTACCTTCTTTCTAAATCCAATTTTTCTTGTGTAGCAACACAACTGTATAAATATGTATACATATATTGTATTTAACATATACTTTAACATATTTAATATGTATGGGACTGCCTGGGGTAGGAGGAAGGAAGGGAAAAGTTGGAACAGAATGTTTTGCAATGTTGAAAAATTACCCATGCATATGTTTTGTCAATAAAAAGCTATTAAAAAAAAAAAGACGACAAAGAGACCCGAGTTTCAATTGATAAATGATGGACAGAAGCAGCTACACCCAAAGAAAGAACACTGGGAAATGAATGTGAACTATTTGCATTTTTGTTTTTTTTCCCGGATTATTTATACCTTCTGAATCCAATTCTCCCTGTGCAACAAGAAAACTGTTCGGTTCTGCACACATATATTGTATCTAGGATGTACTGTAACCTATTTAACATATATAGGACTGCTTGCCATCTAGGGGAGGGGGTGGAGGAAGGGAGGGGAAAAATCTGAACAGAAGCGAGTGCAAGGGATAATGTTGTAAAAAAAAAATTACCCTGGCATGGATTCTGTCAACATAAAGTTATAATGAAATAAAATTAAATTAAAAAAAAAAAAAAAGACTAAGTTCAAACCACACACACACACACACACACACACACACACACACACACAAAGTGACTGGGTAAGTGGATTATACATCCTGGCAATTTCTACTCATCTCTATAAAACCTTGATGAAACTGGTATTAGATCAGAGAAGGTTTCTTCCATGAAGACATTAGAGAGAAACAGGTGGGGTCACATCCACCCCACTGTGCTACTAGGAGGCACCTTTGGCTTTCAGGAAAGAACCTCTCATGAGAGAGAACACTAGAGCTGGCAGGGCCCTCATCCAAACATGCCCTCCCACTTCAAAAACCATAGCAGCCCATCAAAAACAAGCCTCAATTCGTGCCTGGTTTCTTTCCTCTGGAGTATCATTTCTCAAATAATCACACTCTTCCTCTTGTCCATCTTTGCTTAAACCCCCAGTGGCTCTGATGACCTAAGGGAAAGAGGCAGGCTCCTGAGAGGGAGAAGCATCTCATGGCAGCAACAATTTAGATAAGGGGGATCCCTGACACTTAGAAGAGCAGGAGCCCGAGCAGAGATCCCCCAAACCAGAGGAGGCCAGGGAGTGCAGCGGGCCGGCAAGGAGAGGAGCTGTGGGCAGGTCGGGGCTCCGACCCCGCTGCAGTGGGAGCACAGGGACCCAGCCCAGCAGGTCCTGAGCATGGTCCGGCTCAGCCCCTCACCAACCTTCTCCACGTGCAGGGCAAGCTTCACTCCGTTATGTAACCAGGACAGAGATACAATGGGGTCGCCTTCCACCATGCTGCCCACGGTGTTCTCCCAGCTGTTGGCCAGGTGGTCGGTCATGCTCCAGCACTTCACATGCCCGTCAGCATCGGCCGACAGGAGCCTGGAGCCTGAAAGAGAAGCAGAGGAGTGAGGAGAAAAAACTGGCCAGAAAGCCAAAAGGCAGCCAAGCAGGCCCTGAGATTCCTTGAATCTTGTTTAAGGCTTATTCGTTAAAAAAAAAAAAAAAAAGTAATAATTCCCTGATGCCTTCACTTTTATATCATTTCAGTTTCCTTTCAAACATAATCCCTGCTTACGCTCCCTCTGCTGTGTAGCAAGGCTTCCTTACTGTATAAAAATCAAAAAGAAAAAGCTAAGTTCCAACATTCTGCAAACTCAGCATTGCCTATGTAATAGCATGTGTATGTGACATTTTAGACCCATAGGCCCCCACCTCTTCAAAGAAAAAAGGTTCAAGACAATTGTCAGGTGAAGAAATTGAAACTATTCATAGACATATGAAAATATGCTCCAAATCAATATTAATCAGAGAAATGCAAATTAAGACAACTCTGAGATACCACTATACACCGGTCAGATTGGCTAGAGTGACAGGGAAAGATAATGGGGAATGTTGGAGGGGATGTGGGAAAACAGGGACACTGATACATTGTTGGTGGAACTGTGAACACATCCAGCCATTCTAGAGAACAATTTGGAACTATGCTCAAAAAGTTATCAAACTGTGCACACTCTTTGTTCCAGCAGTGTTACTACTGGGCTTATACCCCAAAGAGATACTAAAGAAAGGAAAGGGACCTGTATGTGCCAAAATGTTTGTGGCAGCCCTGTTTGTAGTGGCTAGAAGCTGGAAATTGAATGGATGCCCATCAATTGGAGAATGGCTGGGTAAATTGTGGTATATGAACGTTATGGAATATTATTGTTCTGTAAGGAATGACCAGCAGGATGAATACAGAGAGGACTGGCGAGACTTACATGAACCGATGCTAAGTGATATGAGCAGAACCAGGAGATCATTATATACCTCAACAATGATACTGTTTGAGGATGTATTCTATGGAAGTGGATCTCTTCGATAAAGAGAGCCTTAATTGATCAAAGATGGACAGAAGCAGCTACACCCAGAGAAGGAACATTGGGAAGTGAATGTGGACTACTTGCATTTTTGTTTTTCTTCCCGGGTTATTTATACCTTCTGAATTCAATTCTCCCTGTGCAAAAAGAAAACTGTTCGGTTCTGCACACATATATTGTATCTAGGATATACTGCAACCCATTCAACATGTAAAGGACTGCTTGCCATCTGGGGGAGGGGAGGAGGGAGGCAGGGGAAAAATCGGAACAGAAGTGAGTGCAAGGGATAATGCTGTAAAAAATTACCCTGGCATGCGTTCTATCAATAAAAAGTTATTAAAAAAAAAAGAAAAGAAAAGAAAAAAGGTTCAGACCCTACAATGTAGGGGAAATGGGGGAGAAGGAGGTGAGGAACTTTATGTAAGTGGACAAAGATCATTGGTGTAATAGGAGATAATACTACTAGTATTTCTACAGTGCTTAAGGTTTGAAAAGTGCTTTATAAATATTATTTCATTTTGAGCCTCACAACAACTCTGAGAGGTAGAAACTATTATTATCCCCATTCTGGGCTAGTTGTGTGACCTTGGGCAAGTCACTTAACCCCAACTGCCTCAGCAAAAAGCAAAAAAAAAAAAAAAAAGAAAGAAAAAAGAAAAGCAAAAAAAGAAAATTCGGACAGTGAAGGGTTAAATAATTTGCCCAAGATCATAGTTAGCTAAGTATATGCATCTGGATTTGAACTCGGGATGAGGAGGCCTGCTGCTCTATCCTCCACTCTATCGAGTTGCCTCATAGTATAAGACTAGGAGGCAGAACCCCTGGAGTCTCTATAATGTCACTAACCAGCCATAAGGCCTTAAGTAAGTCATTAGCCAGTCAATGAATGAATATTAAGTGACCACTGTGGGCCAAGCTCCGTGTTAAAAACACAGTGGGATGAGAGACACACAAAAAACAAGATAGTCTCTGCTCTCAAGGATCTTACAACATAGAAAGAGCTGACATGAGAGAGGAATTAAGGAGGGAAGATATACTTAGGGGGCGGGGCAGGTTGCAATCCTGAGCGGTCCAACAGAGTACCTGGGAGGAGAACTAGAATGGCCACCCTCCCCCCTCTAATCAGAGAAGGGAAGGGAATGAAGGGGCAAGGAGGAGGAAGGAGGTGCTGAGGAGGTGTGCAAAATGGGGACACCAATCCTTACCCATGAGAATAATATATATGAAAGAGCTTTGGAGAAATGTTCCTGCAGCTGAGGATTGCTAAGGTCACGATACAAAAGAAAATATTTAACAAGTGCTTTGTAAGCATAAGGTACCACGGAAACAAGGTGTCCCAAAAGTCTTTAAGATTCAATAGCTTTACAACTGCATTCAGACCTAGGGATCACCTTGTTATCTATAGGCTATTATACTAAATATCCCCCTCTGTGAAATGGACTACAAGGGCTCCAACACCGACCGTCTCCAGCTCTACAATCTGATGTCCGAGGGCCAAAGACCAAAGCACGACTATTTTAAAAAGTGGAACTTCATCCTTCAGGGGCTGCCCTACTCACCCTCACCCTGCACCCTGTCCAAGGGCCACACATGCCCAGTATGGCCCCAACCTGGCCAGTAAGAACAAGGGACAGAAAATAGAACTCCCATTACCAGACTGATCCCACTCCAGGCAAGTGATCATTTCGTTGTGTTCAGAATTAATAGAGTACACATCCCAGGGGTGCTCCGTATCCAAAATATGAATCATGTGGGTCAAATCTGAGGAGAGAAAAAAAAGCAGATACTGATGACACTTTATCAAAAACCGCCTTCGGCAAAATGGATAAGGAGAAAGGCTTTCAAAAACCCAAGCGCCTTCCTGCTCACTTGTCAAAACATATTTAACCCGACACTCAAGGGATGCTCCTCACACCAGGAAAGGCACGATCCCCAGGCACCTCAAGGTTTGGATGTATAATGCAAGGGGAAATTACAAATGCATTAGAAAAATAGCACCCAGAATCTGGTAAGGGGCAAAGTACTGTATTAAAATGGGCTAATTATGTTTCTTGTGAGACTGGTAGTGCTGCCATAAATCAAAACCATCTCCCAAACCCAATACCCTAAGTTCAGAACCAACAAGAGTTGACTGAGTTCACCAGTGAGGGAGTCGCGCCCCCCCCCCCCGCCCCCACAGCTGAAACTCCCCAAAGGAACAAAAGAACAGAGCTTATAGGGGTTTCCATTTAAGCAGGAGGTGAATTGGGTCAAAGGGACTTTAGAATGGATGGAGGTGGTGAGGGGGTGCACAGAGTGTTGGACCTGGAATCAGAAGACTCATCTTCCTGGGTTAAAATCTGGCCTGGAACTCTCACTAGTTGGATGACAACTAGTTATTTAACCTTCTTTGCCTCAGTTTCCCCTCTGTAAAAAAAGAAATGCAAACCCCTCCAGGATCCCCAAATGAGATCACAAAACTCAAGACTCAACTGAAAACATCAGGCCTGGACAAGGCAGTTCTCGGGGCCTGCAGGATAGGAATAGGGGTTGCAGGGAGGCTGCTAATAGCATCACAGTTAGCTAGCTCTTATAAACCTACTCTAAAGGGCAAAACAGTCTATAGGAGGTGGGGAGAGGATAAGGACTGCAAAGCAGAATTAGTGCAAAGTGGCTTTAGCTTTCTTTTG